>NC_065420.1:2657919-3325419 GCF_024362695.1 Pectinophora gossypiella | reverse complement strand
GTCGGTTTTTACGACATGCCCGGGAAGAGAAGCAGCTGAACGTGTTCTATGTTTTTTATATGCTCCCAGAACAGCATATGAGGTCATAGGTCATACCTTTGAGTTCAGAGAAATATAAAATTAAAGCGAAACTAAAAAAGAAGCTAAGCTATATTTTTATGTTGTGTTAAATAAAGCCAATGAGAGGTCTCTCACGACCTTTTGTTTTCTGAAGATTGAAATGCTCTGTTACTTAAATTGATCTAAACAGAGCGAGAAACAAACGTATCGAGAGGATTTCATTTTTATTTAACTAACTATTCGATTCACCTACACCAGCAGGGATAAAATTATCGATCGATTCAATCATTTTTGTCGAAATCGATGTGTGTTTTTTCTCTAACACGTGATTTTGTTCGTATTTTGACAGAACTATGACTTATTAAGGGTGGTATTAATAAACTAATCTTAGCTTCGAGTCTGCCCTCAAGATCATGTCAATGTGACAGTTCTCATATAAAAACAGAGACTTGAACATGATCTTGAGGGCAGTATCAGTTGAGATTAGTTTATTAATACTACCCTTAGGTTCACCATATTAGCACCAATCGACAAAACGACATGATTAGGTATGTCGTCAGAATCGATTAAACAAAATTTTAACACGTTGCTTTTTTTTTTTGACGTGCCTTATTGTAGATTTGCCGCAGATGGCATTAACTACTTGGCCGGACAAATGGGGAGCGCTGAAGGCTCTCACCCGGTACAACGTTTAAGACAACAGGCCTGAGGGTGCCCAGGTGGGCGCGAACCTCGGCTCAGGGCGTCGTCTGAGAGGAAAAATATTTGAAAGAATTAATCAACCCTAGTGGGTCGATAGCGATAAGCGCTGAATGAGGGAAATCGTCGACCACGCCGGCGGGGTCGGTATCGGGGTCCTGAAGTGTTTGGTGTCGCGAGCTGATTGGCTGCCTCTATGGCAATCACGTTGCGCATGTTACAAACTCTTTTAAAGAAAGAAAGAAAAAGAAACTACGTTATCTTTGGAATAAGAGACTTTCCAGGCTAAGTTGACAAAATACTTAATTATCAAGTGAAATCTGTACAGCGCCATCTATATTGTGTTTTTGGGAATATAGTCTGGAAATTCCCTCATTGCAAAATTGATAAAATACATTGGCTTGGCTTTTTGGCGTGAACAGGAACGGGACTGTTACTTTCTTCATTGAATAATCTAATAAATAATTAATACGAAGCGGTATTTTGTGGTTAATGATCGAATTAAGTTAGTCAATTGTTTCTAAAAAAAAAAAAACTCGGTAAACATTCACGATAGTGTTATTATATCGGAATATTCAATAAACAAAGTGTACCTATCTATTTTCGCTTCGTGCCAACAAGCCGCTTCATAACTCGGAAAGTTTATGCGGACTTTTGAGTTAATTCGTTTGGGGTTCGGAATAGGAGTCTACTCCGAGATTGGGCGCTTAGGTTTCATCATTCATCGTCACCTTTCATCATTTTCATTAATCATCAAGAAAAAAAAACATAAGACATGGCTGTATGGGCATAGTTCCCTTAGCCTTGCCGTTCGGGGATAACCAAAACAAAAAAAAATACATTAGGCTTGAGATTAAAATACTAAAATCCTCTATCTAGCATACGCGCCCAGCTACCAAAATGTTATTTGCTGTTACCCCACAAAGGATCTTTGCAAGGATTCGTAATCAAGAACGAATTCTAATATTGAAACCAAATTCGTGGTGGCCGGAGCGATCGTAAAACCTGAACTATCACGTCTAACCCCAACCTATCTATGCATGGAATGGCGAAAATTCTCACTCGGCAACCCACTTTATGTCTAGGGAGTAATAACTGGAATTGCTTGAGGTTTCCCAGTCACGTATGTATAGTCATGTAGAGGTGATATGGCAGAACATTTTTATTGGATTTCAAAGCTAAGTGTGTTTGGTATGACGTTCGTGGTTGTACGGTTTTTGAAATTCGAGTCTTGTTTGAGATGAACAGTGCTATGCATTTTTTTGTTCAGGGTTATTTTTTCACAGTTCTGAGAGAGGTTATTAGGCCTTACGTCTATCGACATTGATTTACCACTACCGTAGATACTGCGCTTGATACAAAAATGCGGCCAAAACTTGGCGCTTGTTTAGCTATGCATTCGTAAACTGCGATATATACATTCAATAAAATCGTGTCAAATTAAGAAAGTACGCATCTTCTTATTACGTATATTAGCGTGTTGTACTTCGTAACGAGGTCGGGTTATACTGCGACTCGGATTGGCCGGAAGTACTTGTTTTAGTGTATTTTAAACTAAAATAATAATTTTGGTGGGTTTTACTGCGAAAATTAAAATGTTTATACTCTGATAATATTAACATGCACAATGTAATTACTTATTAGAAATATGACGTCCCATTCTTCTTTTGTCGCTTTGAGCTTCTATTTTTGCAAGTTTATACCACGCACTTCCCCGTGTTGCCAGTTCGGCGCCTAATCGCGCTCTGAGGTAAAGTACTGTCAACGTCGCTATATTAACAGTAACTTTGCGTCCCACTTTTTTTGCGCTGATGTTTAATCTGCGGTAGTAGTAAATCTATGTCTATAGGCGTAACTCTATGATGTGAACCTGGGATATCGTCATATAACTGTAATAATGTTATATTACATTGCAAAGCCCAGCAGTGGGACGTATATAGCTGTTTATGTATGTATGTATGTACATTGCAAAGCATGCAAACTAATGATTAAAACAAAATTTTGTAGAACGACGCAGCGTTACTACTCTGGCGTCGCAAAAGGCTCACAACACTTGAATGATTTGTTGACTTCATAGTGTTTTTTTTTTGTGGAGCCGTGGTAGCCCAGGTGTTAGAAAGCTTGCCTCTCACTTTGAGGTCGCACATTCAAATCCAGCACAGGCCTAAACCAATGACTGTCGGATTTGTTTTCGAATTCGTGTTTGGATATTAAATGATTATCAGGTGCTCAGTGGTGAAGGAAAACATCTTGACGGTATGTGACCCAACCTTTATGGGGCTGGTTTTCCCTTCGCGGGTTTAAAGGTCAGACAGGAAGTCGCTTCTGTAAAAAACCGGACCTGTCAAATCTTCAGGTTAGGTAAGCGGACCCTGTGAAATGCTAGAGATGATGATTAATTTTCTATTAGAGATCAAAAATTTAGATTTTGCATTCCTAATGGTTTTTGAGCATACCTAGATATACATATAAACATATATACACTCACATATATGTGGAATATAGAAATAACACAGGATATATTTCACTACTTTTATTTTACACACTCCTTATTTTTTATAACAAAATCCTGTCTCTTACTTTTTAAAAACTGCCTTACGTCCCATTCATTAACCATCCTCCTTTCACACCATAGACAATCAAATTCCCATTCATTATCCTTACATAGCATTCTCACTTTCCTACATATATGTTACTACTCCACAGACTGATAACTTAAAAGTTTATTTAAAAAAAAAAAAAAAGAAAAACCTAAAAAGAAGGTTAAAATGGTAACGAAAACTGACAGGTCCATTATTTTGTGTCTTTGAACAAGCTTTAAACTGTCCGAAACAGGAAAATGAGCAGACAATTTTATGTAACAAAATGTCATTCCGTCAGTTGAAGTTATAATAATCTCCTAGCAATGAGTATTCTTTTTTGCAGGCCCCCTTCCGAAATTCTTTAATAGAGTAGAGAGGAATTAAAACACCAATAGCCAAGTCTGATGAAGTAATTATTATTCTGTTTTATATGAGGTTTGTGCAACCAACAAAACACTAATGGGGTTAACAGGCAATATTGAATCAATTCATCAATAAAAAGGCAATATTGCAATTTGACATTTGCGCATGTAACTGCGGAATAATAATTTTACGACACGCCATAGAGACCACAATATGTTTTAATTCGTCCGCTGTCCAGAGTAGACGTAAAGCTGAAAGATAAACAAATATAAACAGCCTATATACGTCCCACTGCTGGGCACAGGCCTCCCCTCAATCAACCGAAGGGGGTATGGAGCATACTCCACCACGCTGCTGCGCGGGCTGGTGGAGGTGTTTTTACTCCGGAGCACGGAACCATCTTAATTTTTCGGACAATCAGGTGATTCATGCCTGCAATGTCTTTACCAAACAAAGGACAGTCTCTTTAAGAGTTTTTGACAATGCCTCCATCGGGAAACGCGGACTTCTAGAGTGTAAGCCTAACACTCTAGCTGCTACACCACGGAGGTTGTTTATGTAAAGCTCAGTGTAGATAATCTTAAAAATATATTTCCCGCAAGTATCGAAGACTCATTTCTTCATAACCCTCCAAATGGTCACTTACAAACTCAAAGAACACTCATCAGAAAGCACTTTACCAAACACCGTCGACATAATACGTATCCTAACGAGAATAACAGAGTATCGGAAGTTGTTCTCAATACCAATTTCGAAGCAAAAAGATTAGCCCAGATTCGATTCTTGGAATTAATATGCTAGTTTTCAACTAGTCAAATCAGTTACTTTTTACTAAACGTCAAAACACGAAATTACTATGGAATTTGTATGAAAAAGCACACTGTGACGTCATAGAAAATGTGATAAAATTTCGGACTTATTATTTACGTTTTAATTGATTAAAATTCATAAATCAGTTAAATAGAAAAAATAAAAAGCTTTTCGTTAGTTTTAGATCTGTCTTTATTTAGCAATCAGAATTTCATAATTTATCTTAAACCTAGTACAAGACCCAATTACTTCTCTACCAATGTAGGTAAGAATGCATTGAAAGTTTGGGATCTCTGGTATGTCGTAAAAGCCCAGTAAGGGACATAAATTGGTTGAAAAAAAAAGTATGTTTCTGTACTGAAAACTAAACATTCTGCAGATGATGTCTGCGTTTACTTTATACAACATATGGTTCCTCGTATCAGTCTTAGGACTATGTATCCATAATGAATACTAAGTACGGTCGAAAGTCGAAGTCTTCTAATTTATTCTTTTGTGTGGGTTGTGAAGTGAGTGACCTCATCAACCCTGGTGTCAGTGTTACTATTGAGCCGCCAAAGGCCTGACATGGTTCATACAACGACTACACATTTACTTAAATAAATAATAACCGAGGGTTACTGCTCTCTAAAGCACGGGTCATCTTATTAACAGACAAATAGGTCTGTAAGTTTATAAACAAACTAGGGATATCAAAGCGATTTTATTGATATTATGTCCTCACCGGGATTCGAACTCGGGACCTCTAGATCGTGAGCTCTACGCACAACCACAGAACCACACAGGCTGTTTAGAGGCCCGTGCCTTTACCTACTTTTCTCGCGAAAAGCACAGATTCAATTCAGGAAATTATCTTTCGAATCACATCAAAAACAGGAGCAAATGAAAAAGTGACGGGATAAAAAATGGAGAGGATTTAGAAAATTACGTTTGATTTTTCATCACGCTCCCTTTTCCTGTTCTGGTGAAATGAAGCTGGTCCTTATAGAATAGAATAAGGAATAACGCTACTTAGGTATAGTACGCCAACTCTCCGCTCCCCACCAGCGGCTGAGCTAGATTTACCTCACCCCTCGGTCATACTTTAGTCTTCAGTCGTATGGGTGTCAGATGTCTCATACACAGACATAATTCTGTATGAAGTGAACGGGATGTGATTATTATGTAATCTCGCTGACGGAATAACAATCACTGTTGCAGAATAGATAAGGTTTTGTTTATTTTTGAAAAACTCGGTGCTTTCGGATCTCATGACTAATATTTTATAAACAAAACTAAATAAAAACAAATTAAAAAGAATAAATAATAAATTAATAAATAAAATATACTTAAGTAAAAAATATAGTAAAATAATAATAATTTATTTATAATAAATCCGAAACTCAACTTTCTGTGATAGTGATTATAATTCCATATAAAACTGAAATTATTTTCATCAAACATCGGCAACCAATTTTAAAATTTGAACATTTAAACTAAACTGATAAAAATAAAAACAACGGTCCGCGCGCAGCCTTCACGATTCAAATCCAAACTATGTTCGAGGGGGATTGAGGTAAACCTAGCTCAGACGCTGGTGGGAGGCAGAGAGTTGCCGTTCTCTACATAGTATTATTCCTAATTCTATGACAGCGCGTGCGATTCGGTAGAATTCTGATGTGTTTCAGCTTAAATGGTAGCGGTAAAGGTCGCACGTGGAAGTTTGCAGGTGGTTCGAGGGATGCGCAGTCACTGTTATTTGTACCTGGTAGGTACTGTACTAGGTATGAATTTCGATGAGCTCTTAAAGCTTTTATCTTACGGTCGTATCCTTATAAATATATCTTTTGTATAGCGATAAATCACACCATTTGAGAACGATTCAAACTCATCATCTCCCAAGCGGTACTCGTTTTTCACAAGTTTACCTTTCACTCAACGGTCCTAACATTAGAAAGGTTCAGTTGTTAGTTAAACCGGCTGATCAACTAATTTATTTATTAATCTTTAAGTATTACAACTTTTAGATAAATAAATAAATTGGATCCGCCATCTTACAGAAATGATTCAAACGCGCAACACACTATTGTAGAATAAAAAAAGAAGTAAAAATAATTCAGAAACGCACCTAATTAAATTGTTCTCCAAGTTTTGTAGTAAACTTTTTAATTCGTACCTAAAAAACGTTTCTTTAAGAACAGCATTTTATTTACTAAAAATACGTTACGTTAATCATGAATAAAATATTTTCCTTAGAATTCTTTTAAAGTATTCATTACAGCGATTAGAAATTGTAGCTGGCCGTTTGATAGTAGTTCTTTAATTAAATGTCATAGAAACTTTACCTGGTGTATTATTTTCTATCATTCGAATATTAAAACATAATCTAAGAATATTAATTTGTTATATTGTAGTGCGGACACTCTGTACAAAAATCTCATTCTAATCGTGCAAGTGCGAAGAAGATAGACAGTCTGCCCGCTCCCTTTCTCTTCAATGGCGTACGGCCATTTAGACTTAACTGAAACTGATACGAAATGGTGGAGAGTGTCCGTTCTATACGCAGTATTTTTTATTCTATGACAGCGATAAAGGTACTACTCTCGGTCCAGTACTTTTACATAGACAACGCTTGTAGACGAAAGGACATCAATACATTTTTTTTTTTACTTTTTTATACTTATACTTATTGAGGCAGAAATTACTGTTTAGGAATAAGTCTTATTGTGCTTAATGTATCCGTTTGTAACTGTCCTTTATGATAAACTTGATAGATCAATTCTGTATAGAGCTTTTTTTTTGACGTGACTTATTGTAGATTTGCCGCAGATGACATTAATTACTTGGCCGGACAAATGAGGAGCGCTGAAGGCTCTCACCCGGTACAACGTTTAAGACAACAGGCCTGAGGGTGCCCAGTTGGCCGCGAACCTCGGCTCAGGGCGTCGTCTGAGAGGAACTGTATGGAGCTGATAGACGTCATAGCTACTTAAAGATACCTGTTATTGTTACGTGTAACAGATACATCACTAGCCCAACTTTGCACTTATTCATTTGTACTGGGGTTATTTTAAAATTATACTGCGTGGAAAAAGGTAAAAGTTCCGTCGGGTTTGTCCAAAAACGTTTTACATCCAAAACCACAAAAAAGAATTTCAGGCGTTTTAACCACGTTTTAACCGTTAATTGAAACCGCTTGTCTGAAAACCTATCCGGTCGTTACAATGTAAAAGTTCTGCTTAAGGACCAAAATTGGCAGAGGTACTAAGTTCACGTCGGTGGCAACGTCGCCAAACAATTTACATTATAATGGCTACGGTGCTAAAGCGTCGCCAAAGTGCCAAAGCACTACCAAGTGTATTCTCCAAAAAAAAAAAATGTTTGGTGACCGTTGTCAGGGCTTTGGCGTCTCAGTGAGCTATGGCCTTAAATTAGAACAGATTGGGTTTGCGGACCCAGTGAAAAACGAGATAATGCTAGGGAGATGATGATCACTGGCAGTGGTTGCCTGGAAGAAATTCCTTCAGAGCAATAAGGCCGCCCATTTGTACTGTTGCTAAATGTTGTTCAAATATTATTATGTTTTATTTTTGTTTTGTTTCATATTTTTGTTCTGTAACTGTTTTGTTTATGGTGTAAATAAAGTTTTATCTTTGTACTAGCTTTTGCCCGCGACTTCGTCCGCGTAGCGTGTTATAAAAGAGAGATCTTTGTGTGTGTGGGAGTGCATATCAAATTTCAAGCATCTAACTTATGCAGTTTAGATTTTTTCATACAATTTTTTTTCCCGCTAACTCCCATTTTTCAAAATACAGCCATAACTAAACTTTATATTTACTAAGGTATGCATGCATGCTAGATTGAAAACATCTATCATACGCGGTTTCGATTTTTTCATACAAATGTTTTTTCCCGCTAACTCCCGTTTTCGTGGGAATTCTGCAATATCCTGTTGCAACTAAGCTTTAAGTTAACTAAGGTACCTGCATGCCAAATTTCAAGCGTCTAACTTAAGCGGTTTATATTTTTCATACAAAAGGATTTTCCCGCTAATTCCCGTTCCCGTGGGAATTCCGGAAATTTATTTCTTATTGCACCTCTACGGTACCTAAGCTACGTCCCATCCAAATTTCAAGTGCCTACGTTTAGCCGTTTAGGCTGTGCGTTGATATGTCAGTCAGTCAGTTTCTCCTTTTATATATTTAGAAGATGTTTTGTTTGTGTGCAATAAATGATATTTGATTTGATGTATACTCTTTTTTTGCGGGTACTTTTTGGTATTCCTGGCACCAGTATATCCGATATGAGAGCAAAAAATATTTTACTACTAATTTTTCGTAACCATAGCAATCTTAGCACTATGCTGACTCGTTAGTTACTCGCCTATTCAATTCCCATTTACAAAGGGACAAGTCCCTTAAAAAGAAATATTACCCTGTCGGAGTCCATAAAGATCTCTAAAGACGGTAACCCCATAATGTCACATCAAACTATGGATTTTGGTTCGACACCCCTCAATTAAGCTAGGGGAGCGCACCCCTAAGATGCTGATCGCATACTTACAGGATAAAAAGATTGTAGGTTTTTGTTACTAGTGAAAAAGCACACGAAAGTATTTTGGAAATCTATGTTATCGTCTGTAAAATAGTGGGCTAAGAGAACTCTCACGCATTCAGTTTCTCCTGCCTCCAGACAGTCTCTACAAAGTGGGCTGTCTATAAGACCTATGGTAAATAGATGTCTGTTAAGTGGGCTTTGATCAGTAATGGTATAGAGGTGTATAGTAATGTACAGTCATGAGCAATATAATGTACCCACTTTAGGACTCTGTCGCACTAACATATTTGACATTTAATGAGACTGGCAGTTAAATTTGTACCAAAGTGTATACATATTAATGCTCGTGACCGTACACATACATCGCCAGTTACGTTTAAGTCCCATTATGTAATAGAGATCGAGCCTAATGTCATCACCAACAAGCAATCAGTAGCAAACAATGTATTGAATCTTTATTCATCAACAGATTTAATTACATATCTAATCAGTTATCTTTATAGATGTGGTCATAACTAGGAACTAATCAACGGTGTTTGCAACAAACTACTACCTAAATAATAAATCATCTACCCCTGGGGATACGGGAACAGACTAAATCTGATTTTGAATCAAGACTTCAATGTCTATTACAGTAACTCAGTTAGAATCTCCCCTCCCGATTATTTCATGCTTGATTGATTTTAACATAGAAGGAAGAGCTTTGAGAACCCTTTGCGTGATTTTGACACATACTTTAAAGATAGTAAATATGGCGCGCTATGATGACCGTTTTCATCTTTGTCGCGCACATCAAGTTTCGTATTAATTAATAACTACGTCAAAGGTGCAAATAGCTAGACTTTATCATGTTTATCAAGTTTAGCTTTAAACCGAATAGCTGCAGTTCATTATGTCAAAACGGCCATCATATCGTTTAGGTAACTTGGTAGATTAGAGATTTTTTCAACTGTTCCAAGCGTAATCTTGTTTTAAAATATTGATCGTATGAAACATAATCTCACTTGCTTTACCCCGTTTTTACGAAATCCGCTTACGTAACCTGAGTTTTTCACAGCGACTGTTAATCTGATTATTTAAATCGAAGGAAAAACTAGCACAATATGGGATATAGAATGAAAAAGAACATTCAATGGGGGACTTTCCAATCGAAATCCACATTTCCGAGAAATGCATATTCTGAGGGATGTGACCTAACCTGTATTGGGCTGGTTTTCCCTTCGCGGGTTGGAAGGTGTTAAATCTTCAGGTTAGGTAGGCGGACCCTGTGGATATCGGGATAATGCTAGGGAGGTGATTATTATTATAGCGTATGACAGGCAAAAATAAAATATCCTGCGTGGATCATATGTCCAGCTGAAGCTCCCCTAACCAAGTCTCTGCCGCATCCATCACACAATGCAGCTCGGCTATACCACCTGGGAACCGATGCAGAGGGAACTCGTTCACTACCTATGTGAGATATGGTTTTATCTGAGTGACGACATTCAAAGTATGGCGATTTATGTATGTGATGGTTTGACTCTCTATGGTTGGTTGGTCGGTTCAGTCGGGGCCAGATTTTTCGTTTGAAGTCAAAGCCAGGGACCCTCCGCGAGGGGTCTTGAATAAGGTCCGAATTTGCGCCGTCGAATATGTTCCACTGTGTTAGTGAAAAAACTTTACATACATTAGTAGGGCGTTTTTTTTTGGGTACTTACCTACATACGAAAAATACTTTGATGGCCAGCAAACATTACGCGATCTCTTTGTAAAAATGTAAAATTAAACATTCAAAAGCAGAATTAGAAACCAACTGATTCGTACATAGGGTTCGTACTTCAAAGACTGAATAACCCTAAATAAGCCTTAAAAATAAAATGTATAAAAACATACCTTGACCTTTACCTTTCATTTCAAAGGCACTCATTCACAGTATGGCGACTCCTTTAAGCCCCATTTATGTAGGTGATGGTTTAGTAGGAAGGAGATGATGATGATGATCATATTAATAAAGGATACAATCCCGCTGTCAGCTTTAACGATATACCCGGTAAGATAAGTGGGTAATATCATACCTTTTACGTTACTAAAAAGTATTTTCTCATTTTGTTTGATGTCTTAACGGTTGTAGGTACATCTTCTAAGCTAGCCCTTTGAGAAGATAAGCTTCTGTCTCTCTTCGCTAGTATATTTTAATTTAGAAGAAAACGCATTAGATAAACCTCTTACCTAAATGTGAGGTGGCGAACACACGCTCCCACGCTTTCTTACTGTACATAGGGAATGGTGCCTTTGATAGCGATATATATATATATATGTTGATATATGTATATATATATATATATATGTCGTAACAGTGGGTCGTAACATCATCATCAGAATGGAGGGTGGGCGTTAGAAGACAATAATGGCCGTCATCAGTCATCATCAATTTAAGAGCCACGCTCTTGTCGGTGCAGCATTTCTGTAAAATACTCTCCATGCTACTTTTTTAGGGAAAAATAGGGCAGTGGTTTCCCTCTTGCCTTCCGCCCCGCAGTACTCTGTCTGACGCGAGTGGGATGGCGCCCAGAGTAGTCTATTACAAAGCCATACTAGGACTCCTGTCCTCTGCCTCTGAATAGTACTGACAGTTACTGCTGCCCTCTGTCAGGTTCCAGGTTACAGTCCCTGTGACATGCCCCTTCCGTCCTGCAATGCCGTACCGATGGCTCCCATCTCCGCCTCTGCAGTCGTTGAGGTCTTCACCCGTATCCCTGGGCAAGGGTTCTACGTTATACCCCGTAGGTCTGGTGGGTCTGGTAAGTCTGGTCGTGTCGTCATCAGTATCACAATCATTTTATTTACTTCCACATAGTTTTTGTATCACGATTAAATAAAGTCACAGCATAAGGTACACACTCACGGCAACGTCACAGTTTATCTAGCGCGCATAAGGACGTTAGCGCGAAGGGGTCCTCCACCACCCATGGTTCCTGGACTATATTCAGACCGAATCATCGGGACATGTGAACGTACTTGCTAGGAGCTCTTTTCCGATCACACTTTCTTGACGTCCCTACAAGTTATAGGTGAGCGACTATAGCACTCCACGTTCCGATCGTAATTATTCGACACGTCCGTTCATGACGAAGGTTCGCGGTAGACTGCCCGACTAGAACGGCAGTGTACGTCCGCTCGACACGACGACTCTGTAGTGACTCTCGACTTCACCGCGCTCTGCTCATACGCCCCCTATCGTCGGAGCGTTGCAACTTCATGTTCATGACGGAAGTGTTGCAACTTCATTTTATTTTGCGATTTGATCAATTCCTCTTCTTAATTCATAACTAACTCCGACATATATATATATAACAAAATAATAAGTATATATATTATTAGCTGTCGTTAAACTAGCAGCAAGCTATGATGGCCGTTTTGTAATTTTGTTTTATTTAAATTAAGCATTAGAATAATATACATATATATAGAGAGTGTTAGTGACATCGTAACGAAAACTTTGAGGGATGATTCAGGCCATGATTCTGAGTTGATATCAAGTGGAATTTTTCGTCGAGAAAGGAACTATGGAACTAAAAATAATAAAAAAAAACATTAAAAATTGCATGAGTTTTCCAAAAGGAAATACCACTTGATATCAACTCAGAATCATGGTCTGAACCATACCCATCAGTAATCGTTACGGTTTCACTAACACTGTATATACTTCATAATGTTAAAATTTAGCCTACAAGCTAATAAGCAATTCTGTACCGTCGGTGAAAAGTAATACAACTCGAGTTGTATCACTTTTGAGTTATTAGCACACACTTCATGTTCAAAAAATTCTCTTTCTTTCTGTCTAATTCTCGTAACTGTAGCTATTATAAATACGGAGATAATTTTTGTGTTCAGTGATATAAGTACTGTTTGTGAAGGATTCATGCTGATATAACACGTGTAACATAATTCATCTTAACTTGCATCAAAGTGAAATGAAGATTTTCATTAAATATTTTGGTGTAAGTAAATGCAACTCAACATATATTAAAATACACGCAATCCTTGAATTCTCACGGTCCGTGTTTAAAGATATAATTTTAGTTGTAACATCAAACACCAAATTAATTTTTTTGTGAAAAGTAATATAAATTAATATATATCAAAATATTTCAGAAAATACGATCTTGGATATCAATAACGTGTCGTGTATAACGATACATACAAGTTCGATTCCATGCGCCTCCAGTGTGTATCCTAAGGTGACCTCCGCATAAACCTGTCTATGGGAAGACATTTTGTCTAGAGCCACAGCAAACCATATCTGATCCGCATTGCGAATGGGTATAGGTTAAGTTAGTACTTCAGACCAAACCGTGTTTTTTCTCTTTCTGCTGTAGCCACCTTGTAGTACTTAATTACAGTACCTCAATAAGTTGTGGGTTCTGATCATGGCGTCGTTATCACCATGGCAGAGTTAGTCAAAAGGTATTTGAGATTTGTCATAACTGTCGTTTGTCTCCTTCCCTTAGCTCGAAGCATAGCTGTTTTACATAGTTTTCTTGATTACATGCAGGTTAAGCGGTGGCAGATTGAACGCTGCCTTCATTGCTAAGGAGGTTGTAGACGTGAAATAATGGCTCAAAATATTATCGAGCTCCAATTAATATGCAAGCCATTCAATACACGCTGGTTAGATCTTTTATGCAAGCGCCGGTAGTGGTATTTTTGAACCTACACAGACGTAGATGATCGTACGTACTTTTGGGTTTAAGGTCCTACTGGGATCCAGCTCCGCATCGGCAGCATCGGGATCTGCCACATCTTCTCAAGAGAAGATTACCAGTTTCTCAAATACGTTGAATGGTGTAAATTTGTCGAGTTTCCTCATTTTTATAAAGGGAATAACTACTCTGAACTCTTGAGCACCACCGGTAATATTTTTGTTCTGTATTTTGATTACATAAGAGATAATTACGCACAGGACAGTGAAAAATAGAAAGAGGAAGAGGAAGCCTTTGCCCAGCAGTGGGATCTTGTAGGATAGATTAGATTAGAATAAATAATTGGCAACACCACGGGCACAACCCCTTAATTAAACCAGGTCACAAATTTTGTAAAAATCCCAGGAGGTATTTGAGCTTCTGAAAGGAGTTAGTTGGCTTACATAGTCAATAAAAGCACGCATAATGGACCACTTGCGTTTATGCGGAAAACTGAGCCCATTAAAATAACATTACATGTATATGGGACATTCGAGTATTCATTGAGTCAAGTCAGGGGCCTATGGCGGCTCAGTCATAACCCTGACACCAGGGTTGATGGGGTTGGTAATTTACTTCACAATCCACACGATAGAAGAAGAAGAAGAACATGGGACATTTGCCCATACATGTTGTGCCGACCCCACCTAGAGTGAGATAAGGGCAGGAGGATGATGATGATATAGTGGGAAGTTTGCTCACTTCACAATAGTGGTCCATACGCGAGGATACGCGGAAAGTCCCCCACGTGTGCTTAGGTGTAGAGTTTTGCGGAAACGAGCTCATTTAGCTTAATCATAACAGACCATGGTAAAGGTGACAAGACCTACCCTGAGGATAGCCCTGTGTAACCTATGGGTTTGGAAGTGAACCAATGATCTTCATTTTCACTACCTATTATTATCGTCAACATTGATTCGACTCCGTTTATAGTTCTGTCAATGTTGCGGGCTACCGTTAGACCGGGAATTTTGATAATTCGAAATATCGAATTTTACTTTACTTTAGGGGAATGAGTTGTGATCTTTTAAATAGTTTCAGCAGGAAAGAAGTAACACTTACCGCGGTTTATGTGATTTTGGTCTAAAAGTACGTAGGTACATCACCTTTATCTCCAGGCCATACTGCCAGGCTAGCCCGAAACATTCCTAATGAGCAGTCTTAATATGATTCCTCTTACCTTCATTTGTTAGGGGTGGAAATATTATCATAATTGAATTTGTAAGATTTTGACTGCAAAATGAACCAAAAGTGGTTTTGAAGCGGGCAGCAGTGGTGGTTTTGACCGGTTATTTATGAGTTTTGAGAGTAAAATCATAACAAAAATATCTTATTATCGCCACCTTACACTATAAATACGTGTACCATCTTTATATGTATTTATTACTAGAAATTCGTAAAAACATGTATCATTTTACACAATAAAACCGAAAAAATAAGTCATGTTAAATCACTTGACACAAATTCGTTATAGTTTATCGTTTGTGTCAATTGATATAAGTTACGTTTCTTTACTTTTTAAAGAAAATAAATAGAATTTTGCCTTTCTACAACTTTATGAAATAAACTTTCTTCCAAGACATTTTGTTTTTTGTAGAATAAGACTGTAAAATTGTTAACTGAAATATGATATATCAACGATGACTTTTGTATAGTTATGTGTGTAAAAGGGTATAAGTAGACTTGTATCAATTTACACAGTATAAAAGTTGGTGTCAACTGATACATGTAATTTATTTTGATCCTCTACCATTTCTGTTTAGGTTCTAAATATAACTAAATATTAGAAAAGAAACCTTCCATCATCACCTATCGACACATCTAACTTCTGTTCCATTACTCCTTATAAGTCGCGAGCTAGAATGTTTTTAACTTTAAACTCGATTTTCTCAAAACTTGAATTTTGGACTTGTATTACTTTTCACCGACGGTACAGAATTTATCTTAAACCGAAAAGAAAGTTTTGTCATACTAAAGTACTTACAGCAATTTGCTCCGTCAATCAAATCTTGATAAACACAAAAAAGAACAGGTGTTTGCTCCTTTAACTAACGGCCTCTGTGGTCCAGTTGTTAAGCTTGGGCTCACGATCCGGAGGTCCTAGGTTCAAATCACTTTGTGATCCCTAGTTTGGTTAGGACATTACAGGCTGATCATCTGATAGTCCGAAAGTAAGACGATCCGTGCTTCGGAAGGCACGTTAAGCCGTTGGTCCCGGTTACTACTTACTGATGTAAGTACGTAGTCGTTACGTGAGTCATGTCAGGGACCTTTGGTGGCTCAATAGTAACCCTGACATCAGGGTTGATGGGCTTGGTAATCCACCTTACAACCCACACGATAGAAGAATTAATTTTAAACTTGATGAGCGGGACAAAAGTCGAATTGGCCATCATAGCGTGCTAGTTTAATATTGATATGTTGCCTACGTCTGTTAATCAAGACTTATAGTACCTATGCCGTTTTAAAAATAAACATTTAGTGTGTTTTTTAAAACACCATTCCCAACTGGGCACCCTCAGACGTATTTAAGATTTTGTACCGTGTGAAAGCTCTCAGCGCACCCCAATTGCCCGGCAAAGTATTTAATGCCATCTGCGGAAAATCTACAACGCGGACTGTGCGGGGATGAGCGGAGATATGCAGGAATCCACCAATCACCGTGAGGGAGAGAGTGACAGAGCGTCTTCGTTTTTCGCTCTCTCGAATGCTGTGATTGGTCAAATCCGCACATCTCCGCTCATCTCGGCGTCAATGGAAACGCAGACTTAGTCACTTCAATAAGAAACTCCATTCCTTATACTATGCTTAAGGTTTTATTTTTTTATTTAATAAGATTTAATTTTGCACGAATTATTTCCTCAATTTGACATTTTTTAGTCTTCGTTGAGTGGGCTACTAATGAATCGATTCTCGCTAAACGCTAATCGTCAGCAGTGATACAAACCTTAATCCCCTACTCGTGCTGTGTAAGTACTTCTAGTGCTAAAACGTGTGTGATTTCAGTATGTGGGTATAATTGTACCCATTAAGCGATTGATGTGGTCTTATTAATTCGTACAATTAATAGTATAATCAATTCGTGATAGTTTACGAAAAGCAGTGATATCCTTGTTTTGAGAATGCGTAACTCACGTAGTGTCATGATCTCGAATTCCTGCTCGGCATCTAAACCACTGAATTCGACTCTATGAGTTTGAATCCATGTCTGGATAGTACAATACAAACAATACAAATACACTTTATTGCACCAAAATAAAAATAAATAATTACAAAAAGTCTCTTAACTAAGCACATGGCAAATGGCGGCCTTATCGCTTAAAGCGATTTCTTCCAGACAACCATAAAGTGAGGAAAAATGAAAAAAAAATAATTGAAAGATTTCGAGTACAAACTATAAGTACAATTTACCAATAAATACATGCAAATAAATATAATAACATACTTACAAATATTTTATAATAATTAATTAATTTTATAGTGACTGACATTAAATGGTTTTCAAGTTTTTGTTATGGTCTAAGAGATCATATTTTATGTCCTTCAGGCGCCGATACTTTTAAGTAAGTATCGTCCCTAAACGGGGTGTATTTGGGAAACCACAACTACCAGGGGATTTCTGTGCTGCGGTGTAGTATCGAAAAAACATTTTGAAGCTAATTTAAGCCATAGAACAACAAATTGGTTAGCAGGTCTAGGTATTTATCCAAGAACAAGATACTTAGGTTTAATAATATCCAAAAAAAGCCAGGTCGAGTTGATAAAAGTATATCTCTTTTCCCTCTACAAAGCACACTTTAGATACCTAAATTATATGCATTATTTAACAATTAAAATTATTAAATTTCATGCTTGTTCAACGGCGAAACTAAATTGTTTTTGAAATGTTTTATGTATTTGCTTTTCACCTATGCCTTTGAAATGAAAGGTAAAGGTCAAGGTATGTTTTTATACATTTTATTTTTAAGGCTTATTTAGGGTTAATTCAGTCTTTGAAGTACGAACCCTATGTACGAATCAGTTGGTTTCTAATTCTGCTTTTGAATGTTTAATTTTACATTTACAAAGAGATCGCGTAATGTTTGCTGGTCATCAAAGTATTTTTCGTATGTAGGTAAGTACCCAAAAAAAAAACGCCCTACTAATGTATGTATAGTTTTTTCACTAACACAGTGGAACATATTCGACGGCGCAAATTCGGACCTTATTCAAGACCCCTCGCGGAGGGTCCCTGGCTTTGAGTCTAAACGAAAAATCTGGACCCGACTGAACCGACCAACCAACCATAGAAAGTCAAACCATCACCTACATAAATCGCCATAATGTCGTCACTCAGATCAAACCATATCTCACATAGTGAACGAGTGCCTTCTGCACCGGTTCCCAGGTGGCATAGCCGATCTGCATTGTGTGACGGATGTGGCAGAGACTTGGTTGGGGGAGCTTAAGCTGGATATATGATCCACGCAGGATATTTTATTTTTGTCTGCCATACGCAATAATAATAATCACCTCCCTAGCGTTATCCCGATATCCACAGGGTCCGCTTACCTAACCTGAAGATTTGACAGGTCCGGTTTTTACAGAAGCGACTGCCTGTCTGACCTTCCAAGCCGCGAAGGGAAAACCAGCCCTATACAGGTTAGGTCACATCCCTCCGAATATGCATTTCTCGGGAATGTGGGTTTCGATTGGAAAGTCCCCATTGAATGTTCTTTTTCATTCTATATCCCATATTGTGCTAGTTTTATCATCATATAAATATATCAGGATATTTTATTTTGGTCTGCCATACGCAATAATAATACTAACACTGTTTTGGCTCAACCATTTTAGATGGCGATAAGACTTGCCACTTATTACGTTGGTCTAATAGAAAGCTCGACGAAGCGTGAGTATTCAGTCGTCAAAGGATGTACCTCTGACTACCCCTTTTTGGTTTTACAAGAATGAATCATTCAATAAAATATACTTTATCCAAGAAATTAGAAGGTTAAGCGCAGGAAAATCTCTACAGCGCCATCTATATTGTCTTTGAGGAACGAAGCCTGGAAAGTCCGTCATTGTGGAGCGTTGCAGGCAAGGTCTGTTACTCAGTACAAATTTTAAGACAACAAGCCTGAGGGTGCCCAGTTGGGCATTTAGCTGTACTAAAACCCGGAATTACTCTAGCTTCCAAGAAGACAGCGAGCCAGATCTTGTACAGTTACTAGTCCGACTGTTCAGGTGCCTCCCCAACTAGTGGAGGTTGGCTATCAGCTCTGAAAATTTATCCTTATCTCCCGCGAGGCGAAACAGTTCGACCGCACTCGTGATCGCGGTCCCCTCCCTGATATTACGCAACCAGGACTTCCTCCTCCGATCCACTTTCCTTTTTCCTGCGACTTTGCCCATCATTATGAGATGCAGCAGCTCGTACCTTTCGTGTCTTAGCGCATGCCCTAAATAATGCTTTATAGTCCGACTATAAAACCTTAAAAAAGAAAAAAAAAACCATAGCCAATTTCCTACAACTCAATTCTACAAGTTGAATTGAGTCACAAAAAACGGTATGAACTTATTAGAAACTCTTATACGAAGTCCTTTGTTTCTTTAATCGAAATTTAAACCACTCTGCCGTGTCACGGACAGAAACGGGGTAAAGTATAGCTAATATTTCAAAAGAATGTTCCAGAATTTATCTTTCGTTGTCGTCGTTTTGTCTTACTACTGGGCGCAGGCGTCAATCGAACGGAGGGGGTATAGAGCATACTCCACCACGCTGCTCCACTGTGGATTGGCGAAGATGTTTTTACGGCAAATAGCCGGGAACAGCTTAACGTGCCCTCCGAAGCACACAATCACTTCAAAGTGATTTTGCAATGTTCGCACCGGGAATCGAACCCGGACCTCCTGATCGTGAGCCCAATGCTTTGAGGTTGTTACGGAGGCTCTCTCATTATGCGATCTATATAAGTCATATCTCATTAAGACACCACGGTGTTGCCATCACGAATGTGACTTTTAACATACATACATAAACTCACGCCTATTTCCCAGCAGGGTAAGCAGAAACTATAGAATTTCATTTGCTTCGATCCTGACACATTTATCTTGCTTGCTTGTTTTGCTTGTTTGACTTTTAAAATGTTTAAAAGACATTATTCGACACAGCTCGGACACTCCATTCAAAATACTTATTCTTACTGTATGCCACCTAACGCATAAATTTAATATGAGCGAGACAGACAGTCCGCAAACGCTTCCTTGCTTCTTACCGGCCATTAAACCTAAAGAAAGACGCAGAGGGGGTGAGGTAAATAGCTCGGCGTCCAATACGAACTAGTGCGGGGGGGGGGGGGGGGTGGAGAGTGACCGTTATATACGTAGTATTATTCTTTATTCTATGCTATAACTTAACCTATCACTTACGTATTCGTAACATACTGCACCCTAGCACTCTATTGCGGATAATTAAGCAAGTATCGTATAAAGCCACACTATAATAATCCTAAATAGTTAAATTGTTAGTGGCTTCATTCCT
The DNA here is from genome assembly GCF_024362695.1 of Pectinophora gossypiella. NCBI lineage: Eukaryota > Metazoa > Arthropoda > Insecta > Lepidoptera > Gelechiidae > Pectinophora > Pectinophora gossypiella. The sequence goes on along the minus strand of NC_065420.1, from coordinate 3,305,122 downwards.
TATTTGCATTAACACGAATCGCATGTAGAGTAAGTACATTTTGAAATTTCCCAATAATTGTTCTTTATTAGCATAAAGTATGAATTTTTAATGTTAAAGAAATTATAATATGAATATATGCATAGATCATGGAATGTAATCTGGCTCGATTGCTACTAGAGCGGTCAATAAGCATTAACAGAAAACATTACAGAAACTGTCACTGAATCAAGGGTACAGTTTGTTTGTCTTGTGTTAGTCTAACTTTATATCCTGTTTTGTGTATAATAATCTGTTAAATAAATACTGTTGCTACTGTTAAAAAATTGACGTTTACAGAAGAAGATGGAGGTTTTGTATTCTAAGCATATCGGTAGATAATAATAATATTGTATCAATAATTCGTAATTTTTTTAGGACGTAATTAAATAATGTATAATTAACAATAATTAGTCATTGAATAATAAAGTTACGATTGCGTATTATAGACAAGAAATTACAAAGTTCCATGTCTGGTGACGTCACAACTCTTTACGTCATATAAAAATACACGTTTTACCCCTTCAAAAATTGTAAAATATTATCTAAGTTATCATTACTATACTGATATCGTCACTTGTTTTGATATCACACGAAGTACGACTTTCGCCTTTGGTAGCTGAACCTTCTTTAGTTTCGTGCTCTGTGGAGTCGATAGTCAGTATAAAATTTACAATAGGTCATTGAAGTCAATTTTACTCATATTTTTATTGTAAAATCTATAAAAAAAATATAGAGACAAAGTCGCAGCTAAAGCTTGTGATTTAAATGTAAGTGTCCCTATAATCAAAATGAAGGCCTCAATAATTGCTTCAATTGAAACGAATCATTACTGTAGGAATTAAATGATTATTAGGAATAATGACTGGGGCAATTTTTTATGACTTCCTATGAATAAAGAGTTAATTATACTGTAGTCGTTACAGACAATAGGATTATTTTTAATCAGTTGCTTTGTAACTCGATTTCAGTATTTAACCAGCATTTATTTTGTAGCCAATGAAAACAGAAATCTTTAAATGTTCCATAATTAATTCTCATACTGTACTACATTCATAATAATTTATCTAGAATCCATGGCCACGTCGCCGGTCGATTCAAATTGAAATTTATCAGGGAACTCACTTGGCGACGGTTTAGAAACGAAGCCATTTTAATACAAATTGATTGGTGACGTCGCCGGCGACGTGGGCTTGGCGTTACAGTGAGTTATGGCACTGAAAATGAAGGCAGGTTACCACTAATAGGGGAGTAATTATCAGAGTACATATTCGATATGATTACTGTACGCTAACAGATAATCAGGGGGTCTAAAAGGACATATTGAAGCAAATAAGCCAAAGTCAACATAGCATTTTGACATTTACGAGTATAAAAATAATATTATTCTAAATGAATCGCTTCATGGTTGCCTTTTTAACCCCCAGTCCTTCGCCAGTATAAAGGTCAATTCAACAGCCTCCGTGGTCTAGTGGTTAGAGCGTTAGGCTCACGATCTGGAGGTCCGGGTTCGATTCCCGATGGGGAAATTGTCGAAATCACTTTGTGAGACTGTCCTTTGTTTGGTAAGGACTTTTCAGGCTTGAATCACCTGATTGTCCGAAAAAGTAAGATGATTCCGTGCTTCGGAGGGCACGTTAAGCCGTTGGTCCCGGCTATTAGCCGTAAAAACACCTCCACCAACCCGCAGTGGAGCAGCGTGGTGGAGTATGCTCCATACCCCCTCCGGTTGATTGAGGGGAGGCCTGTGACCAGCAGTGAGACGTATATAGGCAGTTTATGTTATGTTATATTATTCTGTACCTATTATTTAAAGGAAAGAGTGAGTTTTTTTCTTAGAGTAAAGGAAAAGTGGCAAATATTGAGAGTTATGGAGGACAGAAGAGGCAAGATGATTGGACACTTAATAAGACACGACGAATTTATTAAATACATTAAAACAAAGGGGAAGACCGAGAAGAGCTTACATGGGATAGATTAAAGAGAAGGCGAACGTCGTGTCTTATAAAGAGGTGAAGGAATTGGTCTTTGATAGACAAAAATGCAGAATGCTACACCGACAAGAGCGTGGCTCTTAAATTAGTAATGTGAAATTAGTAAGTATGTTAGAAAGAACACAGTTTTTTTTAGACGTGACTTATTGATTTTCCGCAAATAGCATTAACTACGTGGCCGGACAAATGGGGAGCGCTACTCTCACCCTGGCCTGAGCCTGAGGGTGCCCAGTTGGGCGTGAACCTCGGCTCAGGGCGTCCTCTGAGAGGATTATATTTGTGAAGGAATAAATAGCGATAACGTTAAGCGCTGAATGAGGGAAATCGTCGACCAAGCCGGCGGGGTCGGTATCGGGGTTCTGAAGACTTGTTGCTTATTTTTTGACGTGACTTATTGTATATTTGCCGCAGATGGCATTAACTACTTGGCCGGACAAATGGGAAGCGCTGAAGGCCCCGGTACAACGTTTAAGACAACAGGTCTGAGGGTGCCCAGTTGGGCGCGATCCTCGGCTCAGAGCGTCGTCTGAGAGGAAAAATATTTGAAAGAATTAATCGACCCTAGTGGGTCGATAGCGATAAGCGCTGAATGAGGGAAATCGTCGACCACGCCGGCGGGGTCGGTATCGGGGCCCTGAAGTGTTTGGTGTCGCGAGCTGATTGGCTGCCTCTATGGCTAGAGTAAAAAGACTTGTTGCGAGCTGATTGGCCGCCTCTATGGATAGAGTGATCGGGTCGTCAAGAACGTATATTAGGTCCTTCGGGAGCCGATACTTTGCACTACCGTCTCTGAGCGGGATGTAAAAGAACACAGACCTTCAGATAGTTGACAGCATAGCGGCATAATGATAATATTGTGAACATCATCATCACCAGCCCATTAACGTCCCCACTGCTGGGGCACGGGCCTTCCCTATAGATGGATAGGGAGATCGGGCCTTAAACCACCACGCGGGCCCAGTGCGGATTGGTGGTTATTAACGACTGCTAATGCAGCCGGGACCAACGGCTTAACGTGCCTTCCGAAGCACGGAGGAGCTCGAGATGAAAACTTTTTTTTTTTTTGTGGTCACCCATCCTATGACCGGCCTCTGCGAAAGTTGCTTTACGTCAACAATCGCAGACCGAGCGCGTTTACCGCTGCGCCACCGAGCTCCTCAACATACATACATCAAAAAAAAAAGTATTTATTTTCTAGTTACTGAAACTAGTTACTGAAGCCTCCTTTTGAGAAAAATATGTTTGTACCAGGAGACCCCTCTCTTCTTTAACAGTAGTAAATAGGTAAGAAAGTTTTGTTCTTTAAGTTTTACAAATAATTAAAGAATGTTTGTATAATGTGTGTGTGTGTGTGTGTGTGTATGTGTACAGACACATGCACACTCACACACATACAAACAGACACAGGTCTGTGTATCTGTGTCTGTGTGTCTGTGTATATGTGTGTGTGTGTCTGTGTGTGCGCGTGCGTTCGTGTGTGTACGTGAGTGTAAGTGTGGGTGTGCATAAACATAAACAGCCTATATATACGTCCCACTGCTACGCGCAGGCTTCCCCTCAATCTACCGGAAGAGGTATGGAGCATATTCCGACACGCTGTTCGATTGCGGGTATTATGAAATTAAAACAAAGGTGTTATTACAAACCGTAGGTGGCAATAAATGGGGACCCTGACAGTCGCTATTATTAAAAATAATTTTAATTTCCCAAGTGACTTTTATGACTGTATGTTGGTGCAATTAAAGTAATTATTTCCGTTATTTTTTTTATAACCGCTTGATTGCCCCGTAAACTACCAGTGTACACACTTTCTGCACCTAATATGCCCCGTAGACCACTAGTCTACAAGATTACCTGTGCTTAAATTGCCCGTGTGGACTAGTGGTCTACAAGCGCTTTCGACTTGACCTTTCTCTAGTTTTATGAACTATATCCGTCTTCCTCGTTCATTAGCGTGTTTATATATATCTATCCTGCTTCTTTGATAAATTTCCAACCAAATAAAACCATAAAACCGTATTCCATTCCTAGAAAAAAATTAAAAAAAACAAAGTTGAAGTTGACATTTTCGAATGTGTGGTTCGCGAGTGCTGTGATTTATGTGTTGTGCCGATTTGTGAAGAATTTAAATACTTACGGTGAGTATTTTTACTTGGATTTTTATTATTATCAAGGTAAGTAAACTACTTAACTGTAGAAATAAAGTTTTCAGCGTGAAACATAAAATTTGTCCTTTTCTGAACCCGATAAAGTTGACGGTATATTTTTGGCGCGCGCTTCCCGGCTAACGTAATAGTTTTATCTTCAATTTTGATGTATTTGGGTTGTATTATAATTCTAAATACTATCAATATTTCGTAAGAATATAAAATAATCTATATTATACTACTTAAATTGTAGGCCTAGATGTATTATTTGCGCATCTGTGATGATAAAAGTTTGTCTAAAATTACGCTTGCGCCGCCAAATTTTTATGCAAAATAAAAGAGCTGTAAATAAATATTTTTGTAGGAACACGTGTATGTTTTTATTTACTATCCTCATGTTTATAGTATATATATTGTAATGAAAAATAAAAAACCCTATGTTATCGCTTTAATTTTTGAAATATGATCGTTCAAACACAAATCGTGCTCAAAAACGCACTAGCTCTGTGTTCAACCTATGATAACTTTACACTGTAGTCAAATATCGATAAACAAAGCACTTAAATAAATAGCTTTGTTTATTCTAAACATAAAAAACAACACTTGACAGGGTTCTAATAACAAGTTGAGTCACAATGAATGGTTTCGTCGAACTCGAGCCACGCCGCACGGCACCGCGCTAAGTAGCGAAAACGAACGGGCAAAGTTGAGTCACGGCGGTCGGCAAACGGGGCAAAGTAGCGCGCAGGTCGAAGGCCGGGCGGGCAATCAAGCGGATAACTAGACCGACTAGTTGTTAGGGTCATTATTGAGCCGCCAAAAGCCCCTTACTTGGCTTACGTAATGATTACTCACTTACATCAGTAAGTAGTAACCGGGACCAACTTATGGAAGGTTAACGTTCCTTCCGAAGCACGAAGCATCTTACTTTCAGATATTCAGGTGATCAGCCTATAATTTTCTAACCACACTAGGGATCACAAAGTAATTTTTGTGATATGTCTCCACCGGGATTCGAATCTCGGACCTCCAGATAGTGAGCCTAACGCTCAACCTGGGGCCTGTTTAATAAAACTTACAATTGTAAATTACAACGACAATTTGGTGTTCATTACGTAGCTAATTTGAAGCTGCAAAATATTTGTGATCACACACTCCGCAATGTACATCAAATTGTCATTGTAATTTACAATTGTATGTTTTATTAAACAGGCCCCTGGGCCATAGAGACCTTTTTTTTGACGTGACTTATTGTAGGTTTGCCGCAGATGGCATTAACTACTTGGCCGGATCCATAGAGACCGTTGAACTATGTCATACTACTAAGTAGTGATGTGCCGGATCGTTAAAAATGTATATCCGCGGATACGGATCTGAATACGGATATTTAGTGTAAAGATCCGCGGATACGGATACGGATCTTTATTTTCTTATTCGATATTATTCGATTGGTGTCGGCGCCCGCGACCTTGAAACGATAATTGACGTCTTCGCTCGCCGCAACGTCAGGCAGGACACGTTTTAACTTGCATTGTGCGGGTAGTACTTTTGTTTTGGTTATGGTTTAGTGTGACACCGTGCCGCATACTGTGATTTTAAGAAATAAAAACAATCTGAATGGAATTTTATAGTTTTTTATTTAATAATTCTACTTAATCACCAGAAAAAGATCCGCGTGAAAAGTAACGGACACGGATACGGATACGGATTTTTCTTTTATCTCGGATATCCGCGGATACGGATACGGATACGGATATATGGAACATGACTACTACAAAGTAATTTAATTGGAAGTAAACGACATATTGAACTCTTGGAAAATATTTTTCATGTACTAGTTGTGATATAACATAAGCTCACGACTATATCCTAATTGGGGTAGTCAGAGGTACATTCCTCGCTAGATGAACTAAGTACCCACACATCACCGAGGTTTCTGTTAGACTAACGTGATAGGTCAGTGGTTGAGCCAACTGTGGTTATGAAAACTGCACTTAAGGTTATACTCATTGATGCAAATCCTGGACCGAGGTTCGAACCGGCGCTCCCCGTTTGAGAAGCAAGCTAGTGAACCATAGTAGAACTGTGACTTTTGGCCTTAGGCCCAGAGTTTATGTATATTTTGTGGCCTTTGCATAGAATACTTGTACGAAGAGCAAACATGATGTCTTCTCAGGCAGCCATTTTGAGACAAAATAACAAATTTGATAAAAATGAGGAAGATTTGTTTTAAAAAGTCGACTACGATGGTTATATTCCTTATAGATTTTATGTCAGTAAACATTATAATACATACTTAAATGAAAACGAGTAACTTTTCAGAATGTAAAAGTTTTACGGTACAAGGAAAGTCCATTATAGATATTTATATTCCTTCATAAATTCATGTCTAGATGGTAGGATACAAAAGGTACAAATCAATAGGACGAATTCCCGCCTCTCATTTTCAAATGGGAGTTCCTCAAGGAGCCATTTTGGGTCCGTTTCTTATTTTTTGGGAACATAAATGATTTACTGTGCAGAACCAAGCAGACATTGCTGTTTGCAAATAAGACTTCTCTTATATTTAAAATCGACAGAAATGTAAAGGAACTTGACAAAGCAAACAGAGCCCTGTCGCAGATTCTAAGTTGGTTTACAGTAAATAACCTAATTTTGAATGCTAAGAAAATGAAGTTTATTCAATTTGTTGTAACAAACGTAAAGAAAGTAAATAATAACATTAAAATTAACGATGGAAAACTGGATTTTGTTGAATACACTGTTTTCTTAGGAAGTCTTGTACTATAGATTCAAAACTTCAATGGGCAGCCGGCAGAAGGATCCGACAACTCATAGATGTACCCACTTACTAGACTTGTCTACATCAGCAACTTCCACAGCATAATGTCTCACGGAATTGTGCTTTGAGGTCAAGATGCTGATTTAGAAACTATTTTCATCATCCAAAAAGGAGCAGTTTGCGCTGTTTATAATCTGCGTTGTCGGGACTGCCTTAGGGAGATGTTTAAAGAAATAAATATACCGACAGTTGCGAGTCAATCTATTTATGAAAACATTGTATACGACGTAAAAATGAACTTACAATACAGGGAATAAAAAAATTGCTATCCAAAATTCTTGATCAAGTAAATGAAATTCATCTTTTTTGGGGTTATGTATACGCTGTTACTACAAACAATATACATACATACGTAAAGTCACGACTATTTCCCACCGGGGTAAGCAGAGACTATAGAATTCCATTTACATACTATACCATTCACCTACTTGTTAGAAACTGAACACGACATACAACAATGAATACACGGTTGAATATAAGGAAAAAAATATTCGGCCCACTTCGGGTCCTTCCCTTTGACGTAAACCTTTCAAACATACGTTTCCGCCCACCCGAATTTCTTCAGGTATGTTGTCTTGAAAATTTTGCCGCTTCAGAGACCATGTAACTACCTTCAAATTAGTTTAGAATCTACCTTCAATTTTATATTTTTTCTTGTAAGTGAGATAGACATAGTTTTTAATTACCTCGTTTTAGTTTGTTTATTAATTAAGCTGGTTTGTGCTTGTCTAAGACTTTTGAGCTTTTGCCTATTATGCTCATTCTATTTCTCTTTTGTTTTGTATTTTATATTTTCTTGTTTGTTCAATAATGTATTTGTTATGTTATGTTATGTTTTTGAATAAATAAAGCGATATTCCATGAATAAATCCGTACTAATATTATAAACGCGAAAGCGTACATGTGTGTGTCTGTCTGTTCGTCCGTCTTTCACGTCAAAACAGAGCGACGCATTGACGTGATTTTTTTAATTAGAGATAGTTGGAGTGATGGAGAGCGATGGCTATTTTTTGTCGATTTCTTACCCCCTACTTCCCTAAAATGGGGGGTGGATGCTTGTATGAAGTATTCCGCAATTTTCAACGTAGAAAGCTTAAAATTGGTATGCGTATTATTTGTGACTAACAAAAAAATCGTGAAACATTATTTTTTTTGGAAATCTGCCCCCAACTCCTTTGAAGAGGGGTGAAATTTTATATGGGAGTTTTTTTCAGTTTTCAATTTAGGAAGCTAAGAACTAGTACATTAGGAAAGGGGAACCGTGTTACGACGAATTTAACGCGAGCGAAGCTGCGGGCAAAAGCTAATTATTAATATTCCACCTCTGAAATACTGAGATATAAAAGAAGATAGACTTAAAAGGAGACCCATTATGTTTGACTATTTAGTGAGTACCATCCCATTATAATCAGTAAGTCACTCCAAAATTAAAAAAAAAAAAAAACGTTATCATTCAGCCTAGTATGTAAATAGTCGTCATATATTAATCTTGACTTGTTTAGCCCAAGGTTTCCCACTGCCAGGCAAAGGCTTCCCTGCGTTTCTTCCAGGATTCTCTCATCATCAGTACTCGTCAATCAATTACATCGACAACAACACATTTACATCATCATTATAGATATTTTCATCTATTAATAATCATGTTTAAATCAACTATGGCTGCTTCCTCCCGACGCAATCGGATATCGCATGGATGTGAGATTTTAGGGTAACATAATATAAGCTAAGCCATTGGGATAGTCAGATGTATATCCATCGTAAAATGAACTTAGCACCCACACCTCACTAAGCTCTGTTTAGACCAAATTTGTTTGATTTTAAGGATACCAGTAATGGACGTTTGACCATTTATTGAAAAAGTCATAACTCATATAAGTTTCATTAGACGCGCTTTCACAATTTGTAAATAAGTACGTTTCTACCCTGAATCCAAGTCGTATTTTTTTGATATCGCACGAATTACGTCGCGTCATTAGGAATGTCCTTACAAAGAAACTTATTAAAGCACATTTTAATCCATTCACTATCTCTCAATAATGTTTTAAACGGTATCTTTGCTTAGTTTAATAGGGATTATGTACGTGAGTTCGTGTGTCCGCTTCAAAGTTTTATATTCCGCTCCAAATCGTGCACAGAAAAGTCCCACTTTTATAAACGTTATATGTAAAACTCCAATATCGATATTGAAAGTTTTTTTTTTTCACAAACCAATTCAGATTCCCTTTCAATTATTGCATTTGGATATGCAAAACGAAAATACATTTCTATGCTAATAGACCGAAACAGCCATTTTAGGCAACGGACGAAAGTACGGTGAAAGGTACGTAAATGTATTCATGCAATAAATTCGGATTATTATGCCCCGTCGAATATTACCGCCAATGTACCTACATTCTAACACGCAAATTAGGCATGAAAAATTTCAAGGCCAATCATATTCCTTCGAGACAGTTTCCTTAGTTGTTAATTAAAAAAAAACTAGCTCTCTTACACGTAATAAAATAATAGCTTCTTAATTTATTCAATATAAATCACGAGGTGTTCAAGTTTATCTTACAAAATAATCTCGACATAATACTCGGCGACTAATCAAACCTTTTGGAGGCGAAAAAGTAATCATTTACCATTTTTCCGCAGCATGAAATGCAACCCCTCCAGAAACCTAGACACGGCACCAAATTTTCACATCACACAGTACCGCACTCTATCCCGTGTCGCACTTAAGATTAATCACAAATTACAACACTGTCACTGTTCAAAAACGTTCGGAAAACGTTCAAGGGGCGCGAGAAGGTTCGTGCGCTCGACGTTCGGTACGTACTGCCGCTACGGCGTTACGAGTTCGTCCGAGTACAGCCGAGTTCGTCCGATCATTCCCGAGTCCGCGCTAGGGGAACCGGGGCGAATTTTGCTCAGTCTTTCATATTTTATATCGGTTGGGACGAGACGGAATTACAGAGCTGCTGGGTAGGTTTTTATAGCGTTACGTAGCCGAGCTTCTATTCCGAAGGTATTTTTTCGACTCGCCGCGAAATTTTTCATTGTTTACTTTTACCTTGCAGCTTAGGTCGTGTGATTTTAATGGGAAACGCTCGTGACTCGTTCAAGGGAAATAATATTCGGCGTCGGTGTTCACATTATACTGCATGATGTAATCGTATTCCGATTCAATAGGAATTTTCATGAATACGTCGACGTAAAACTGAGCCATTCGTTACATGATCTTTTAAGGTTTTTTCCTTTTTCTTATTGTCTTATTCGGTTGGACTCTTTTGATTGTTTTAATTTAGGAATGAGCAGTCCTTCGCCGAATTTGGATGAGGTAAGCAGTAATAATCGGAAGGCCTATTCGAACATACCGTTGTCAAATTCAGCATGACTTAACGAGAGGCAAGGTCAAGATAAGCTTAAACTTATGAGGATGTTTGAAGACTTTGATGAGGGTGCACGTCACGAAAGGGTGTGTCAAGCAAGAACGAAGTACTAGTCGGAACTCCATATAGTCTCTATTTATCCGTACGTTCGAGAGTTCCGTTCTCAGGTAGGATTCCGCGAGTCAACGTAGAAAACAAAGTTCTTGTGGATGTGGGTATATTCCATCAAACCGCAGTGAATATCATGCAGTATACTTCGTAACACATATTCAGAGGGGATACAGAGAGATTACTTTATTGTTGTTTGTTTACACAAACATAATATTATTATAATCTACGGACCTACAGAGCTACGGGGTATAACGTAGAACCCTTGCCCAGGGATACGGGTGAAGACCTCAACGGTTGCAGAGGCGAAGATGGGAGCCATCGGTACGGCAATGCAGGACGGAAGGGGCAAGTCATAGGGACTGTAACCTGGAACCTGACAGAGGGCAGCAGTAACTGTCAGTACTATTCAGTGGCGGACGACAGGACTCATCCCACTTGCGTTAGACAGAGTACTGCGGGGCGGAAGGTAAGAGGGAAACCACTGCCCTATTTTTCCCTAAAAAAAGTAGCATGGAAATGCTGCACCGACAAGAGCGTGGCTCTTAAATTGATGATGATGATTATAATCTTAGCTTAAAATGAGGGACTTTCCAGGTTATGTACTCCGAAAAAATAAATGTATATCGCTGTTCAGATTTAACGTGGTACCTATCTATCTTCTCATTGCTCAGGGTACATCATTATTCAAAAATATTATCTAATAGCAGAGGCGTATATACAAATAATTGTTGCTTAACGTTCAACGCCACGCAAAAAAGTTGGTAGTTTCATTCAAGCCATGGGGGACACGGGTGAGCCAAACTGTATTAATCTATTCAGGCCGCGGGGGTCACCCGTGAACCACGAGAGGGTTTCTATTTAAACACGTTTTCAAGCCACAAAGCAGCGATTTCATGTAAAACTTAGAAGTGTGGGCCGCGTGGCTCTGTAGAACCACCAAGTCGACTTGGTTCTTGTATGTCGCAAAAGACGTAAAAAATAATTACGTATTTCTTAAAATTTTAGGGCTGTTCTGAAGTTTACAAAAACATTACAATTAAATCCACCTGGATGCGTGGCGTTGTACTTATTAATATTTGAATCAGATACGTATAGGATTATGTTGCTACCTATATTGCTTTTCTATATTTTGATCAGAAAAATAATGGGTAAAAGATGTTTTGTGCAATAACAAGGGTTATAATTTATGAGTTGGTACCCAAAAACAAAGATCATCATCTCCCTAGCATTATCCCGTTTTTTTCACAGAGTCCGCTTACCTTACTTGAAGATTTGACAGGGCCGGTTTTTATGCCTTCCAACCCACGAAGGGAAAACCAGCCCAATACAGCTTAGGTCACATACCTCCGAAAATGCATTTCTCGGGACTGTGGGTTTCCTCACGTGTTTTCCTTCACCGCTGAGCACGTGATAATCATTTATGATCCAAACATGAATTTGGAAACAAATTTGACTTTTACGTTTAGGTTATGAAAAAAATAATAATTTCGATCACCGCTACACTTACGTCATCTATTGTTGCTGAGCGAGGGTCCTAACACCCCTAAGGTCACTGTTCTTTGGAACCTTGATGTTTAGTATTCATTCACAGGATTTATACTAAATTCATTCTTCCCTTCATTCTCTCTCTGTTCGCCCAACCTCCGCAGCGTTAATACGTGTATTTAGTGTATTGTGTTTTGTAAATGTTTTCTTTCATATATAAATAAATAACAAGTGATTATAAAAGTGACTTTTTGTTAATAACGCCCTGCTGCATTAGAACATTCTTTTATCAATCAAAATAGTGAACACTTGACCATAAATAAAAAAAACGTTGAAGTTGAAGAGTCACTGTTGCGCAACCGAAACCCGAATAATTTCCCGTTGGTGCAACCATAGTGTTCTAGGTAAAGTTTTAAGTAAAACATCACGAGTCCCATTCTAAACGGTTGTTGTAACAAGAAGCTTGTTTCAACGGAAAATAAAATGGAACCAATTCCAGTTTTTAAGCCCGGTTTAATCTAAGCCGTATGATTCTGATGCACGAAAGGGAAATAATAACACGCCTACTGACTCGCGATTTTGCGGAATTGCCATGTTACAGACAGACAATACAACCAATGATGTCGTGAGTATTTATTTATTTGGTCTTGAGCCAAATAGGTAGGACCCTGATACCGACCCCGCCGGCGTAGTCGATGACTTCCCTCAATCAGAGCGTATCGCTATCGATCCACTAGGGTCAATTAATTATTTCAAATATTTTTCCTCTCAGACGACGCCCTGAGCCAAAGTCCGCGTCCAACTGTTTGTAATTGGAGTACTTATCATTATTTTGTTTGGTATGGACTTTTCAGGCTTGAATCACCTGATTGTCCGAAAAAGTAAGATGATTCCGTGCTTCGGAGGGCACGTTAAGCCGTTGGTCCCGGCTATTAGCCGTAAAAACACCTCCACCAACCCGCAGTGGAGCAGCGTGGTGGAGTATGCTCCTTACCCCCTCCGGTTTATTGAGGATAGGCCTGTGCCCAGCAGTGGGACGTATATAGGCTGTTTATGTATGTATGTTATGTATCATTATTTCTAAGGTGAGATAAATCAAGCTCGCTTCAATCTTGAATCGGTGCGGGGCGAAGAATTTTCCTTTTTTACGAAATATAATTGTATATTCTATACTATTACCCACAGCTTAATGCGTCTTCTCAAGCACGGAATCATTACTATACCGGAGAATCAGCTGTTGGTCCTGAGCTACTAACCCAAACGCCTCCATCAACTCTATATCCTCTACGGTTCATTCGGGAGGCTCGTGCCCAGAAGTGACACGTGAATAGGCTAAGTGTATGTATTATACAAGTCCATTACAAATAAAGTAATATGGTATTAATCGAGTAAAGGGTCACATAGGCAGCTATACACCTATGGAGTCAAAGCGAACGCCCCCATTAAATATTAAAGCCTGCTTCTACTACCTCCGAGGATACGGCTTCTAAATATTAAGAGGTTTCTAAAAACAGTTTACCAGTCTAAATGGAGGGGAATTCACAGACAATAGTGCGGCCACACTGCTTGTACATTGCGTCGTCGGAACTGCGATTTTACTGTACCAGGTCAGCCAAGTTGCAGTTGATTGAGAAAAGAAAAGTTTATCAATTCGACACACCCAAGAATATAACCTATAATTACATAAATAACTTTGAGTCTACTAACACTGGCGCCATCCACCTGGGAATTTTATTTCAATATTGTATAAATAAAAAATTCTTGCCTTTTGCTGTAGAAACGTTGGGCCCATGGGGTCCAGAAGCACGACAGTTTTTAAAGACAATTTCAGCTCGCCTCATCGAGGCAACTTCCGACCCTAGAGCAGGCAGTTATTTTGCCCAAAGGGTCAGTTTGGCGGTGCAGAGGGGCAACGTGGCCAGTATTCTGGGGACTTTGCCTCGATGTGGTGAGCTGGAGAATATTTTTTATTTATAGCTTTTTATCCCTTTTTTATGTTTTGCTTTTAATAATATGTGTGTTGTTACAATAAAATTGTAGTTGGATGGAATGTACTTGTTTATGTATTTTTATTTAATAAATAATTTGATATTAATAAAAATTCTGTACCTATTGTTATATGCCTACATTTACGTATAACTGTCAGCACGCATTTTAACGAGATCCTAAAAATGTAAACTGTATACATAAGCTGTGGATAATGTAGGATAATGTAGTTGGTTGCATGTTAAGATAAATTTTGCTTTAAGCTATTACAATTTGTAACATTATCATATGTAACTGTTTGTTATCCCAAATAAATAAAAAAGCGACTATGACTGTGATAATAATGTAACACAAGTTGACATGTCAAACACATATAATTTTCTAACTTACTCTCGATTGTCACAATGGTTAGCAACTAATAAAACTTCATTTACACCATTAACAAAACAGTTACAGAACAAAAATATGAAACAAAAACAAAAATAAAACTTAAAAAGATAAACAAAACTCAAAATAAAATAAATTACGTACAATTAACAACTTGTTGACTTGTTGTTGTTAGCAACTTGGCTAAGGCCCATTTTGCCACGTATAAATATATATTTTTTGGCAGGTATCTAAGGGTGCTATTAATAAACTAATCTCAGTTTGGAGACTGCCCTCAAGATCATGTCAATGTGGCAAATGTTATATAAAAACAGGAACTTGAGCATGATCTTGAGTGCAGTCTCAGTTGAGATTCGTTTATTAATATCACCCTAATACATATAAAGCTATGGTAAATGAAACCATTCTCGAGTTTTCATGTGATTTTATGATTAGATTTCACATGGAAATCAATCGTAACACAGCAAGCCATCGATGTTGCAATATATCGTATTATAATTATGGAATTATGTTTTAAATGGTGTAGAACCAAGAAGAGCTTAAATGGATCAGATTAAAAAGAGTGTGAACGTCGTGTCTTACAAAGAAGTGAAAACATTGGCCTTTGATAGACAATAATGGAGAATGCTACACCGACAAGAGCGTGGCTCCTAAATTAGTGATGATCGTGTAGAACGATGTATCGCCACCGCTCAGACGTCACAACGGACCCACAGTGCACCGTGTGGCCTCACTCTTACTAAAATGGCTCCCATTATGCTGCTTGGAAAGGTTAGACAAGGAATGTAGTAATGTTGTTTCGAATGTTAATTGTACATTGTATTCATTTTAAAACCTTATTATAGGTTTCGCACACATTGTTTCATGTAGTCGCTTCTGCAAAAAACCGGACCTGCCAAATATTCAAGTTAGGTAAGCGGATCCTGTGAAACGGGTATATATTGTATATTATAATGATAAAAATGATGATGATGATTATAAGTTTCACTGCAATACGATGGCTCGAATCCATACAGTCAATCGTGTGGGTTATAAAATCAATGACTGACCACATGAACCCAGGGTCACTATTGAACCACCAAAGACCCCTGACATGGCTCATGTAACGATTGTATACTTAAGAAAATAGTTGCTAGGACCGAGTGCTCAACGTGCCTTCTATCATCTTACTTTTGGATAATCTGCGGGCTTAGCACCGTAAGAGCACGACTCTTTCTCATCTCGACATACGTCACTCGTCACTCTCTCACAGTACTGCACAGAAAGAGACATAGGCAAACTACGGGTCACAAATATTTCTTTGTAATATGTCCCCACCAGGATTCGGAACCGGGATCTGCGCTTAACGCTCAACATTTGGACCACAGAGGGTTCGCTAAAAACATTGAAACCATCAAACTGAGGGGATGAAACTATAATGGATTCCAACAAGGAAGGAAACTCGAAAACGTCGTTGTGACTTGCTAATATTGTTTGGTAATGCTTTCGGTGCGAATACTGTTCCCAATGTTGCGTCTAACAATGATGTCTAAATTTTAAACGTGCCACGCAATTTCAATTTAAACAAATGAAATTGGTGGAAAATTTTATCTCTTCATTAAGTTTTTCGCTCGAAACTGGATACGGATTATATTTTATTAAAATTGAATTTTGTTTATTCCGCTTTTTGGGTATTTCGAATGATAAAGTTTGAAAGCTTCATAATAATAGACGTTTCACGTTAGGTTTTAATAATTATTGGTCTTCTATCGTGTGGGTTGTGAGGTAGATTACCAACCCCATCAACCCTGGTGTCAGAGTTATTATTGAGCCGCCATGGGTCCCTAACATGACTTATGTAACGACTACGTACTTACATCAGTAAGTAATAACCGGGACCAACAAAGCAACTAAACATGTGATAAGAGAGAAATGTGGTGTAAAAGACGATGGTGCTAATTCCTGTAAATACCATCTAATTTTATTTTAAGTTATATCTGTCATTTTCTTATCCGCCGAAAAGGAAAGGGACGGGTAATCGACAAGCATAAAATTTATGGAACACACGTAAATTTTAAGCACAAATCTAAACCAACCGTCTAAAAATTTTACATCAGTCAATAACCCGACACGTTCATTTACTCATTCTTCCTAAAATTAAGAGCTGTGAATCATCCGTCCCTTTCCTTTTCGACGGATATGAAAATGACAGATATAACTTAAAATAAAATTAGACGGTGTCTCCAGGAATCGGGGCCGATATATGACTAAGATTGAGAAGGGAATGTTAAGTTGATTTGGACACGTGGAGCGGATGAAGGATAATATGATTACGAACTCAGTATATAATATATAGAATAATAATAATATTTATTCAGAAAAAAAAGGTACAATTTTTACAAAATCAGCATTAAATTTTTAGTGTAAGTTTACAATTTTTACTGAGTTTACGTTTTTCAGAGGCAATATCTATGATTCTTACACTAGGCAAAGCCTGTATCGTAAGAATCATGTTCAATACGTTTATAAACAACAGTACATACTATCTAAGTCTCCGTTTAGGACAAAAGATGGAGAACTACTGAAAACGTTAAAACTAACTTGAAATGAACAAAATATAATTAAAAAAAAAAAAAAAGGTAACAAAAGATAAAATACACTCTGTAAGACTCTACTTAGAACGAAAGTAACTACAAATGTTGAAAAAATAAAATTTAAATGTTAAACAAAACTACAATTACGAATAACAAAGGCTTACAATTAAGAGATCGCTAATTAATTATGAGATCATAATAGAAATTTAAAGGAATAAGTAAACATGTGATGAAGTAAGTCTGTGAGTGAGTGAGGGTAAGTGAGGATATGGGTATGTGAGTGTGTGTGTGTGAGTGTGTATGTGTGTGTGAGTGTGAGAGAGAGAAGGTGTATGTTTGAGCCAGAATCAAAGTTATCTGTATTATTCAAGTAACAATTTTTAGAACCTCCTCTGTTTCTTCATAGGTTAAGGACTGTAGCCAATTCTTTAGCAATGCGTGTGCCTGAAGGATTTTACATTTAGAAATACAACAAATTTTATTTACCTTTTTATATATGAATGGGTGCAAAAAATTAGGAAATCTCCTAGCAAAACTAGTGTTAACTGATGGGACAGGGATAATAAATACTCTTTTGTCCAGGAGCAGAGGGTACTCATTGCATCTTATAACACGCCTGTGCGTCTTTAACATCGCCTTAAAAATAAATAATTTCCGAATACTCAATACTTCACATTCTTTAAATAGTAAATCGGTAGGGAACATGAATCGTTTCTTAAGCATGACTTTTAGTATCGAACGCTGAGCTCTTTCAAGGTAGAGAAGTTCAGAACAAGCGGAACCCCCCCAGACTGAGATACAATATGTGATTATTGACTCACAAAGAGCGGTGTAAACTGTAAAGAGGATCTTCCTGGGAGCAGCTGTCCGCAGAAGACGCATAATATGGATCCCATAGTCTTACGCGTGAGTTTATGTATGTATGTATGTGTTAATTACTAAGTCATATTGCGTGTTACGGAATACCTACTAACATTAGAAACGCGAAAGTTTTTGACGAAAACGTTAATGTATTGAACCATTACAAAAGAAATGTTTTTGGAATTACAAACATATTTCCAGTTGGTACTTAAACTAATCGCGACCTATGCACGTAGATCATAGTTTTTCAACAGAAAATTCAAAGCATTCGATGAGCGAATCGAACTCGAACTTGACCGGGTTTTGTATTGTTATAAAAAAAATTGCCAAAATCCATACATAATACATACACACATATAAAGTTCATAGCTCTTTCGAAATTTGATTACCCAATGGTAAACACTATGAGGCCACCTCCGTAGTCTAGCGGTAAGAGCGTTGGGCTCACTATCTGAAGGGACGGGTTCGATTCCCGTTGGGATATACAGAGGAGCAACGTGGTGGAGAATGCTCCATACCCCTTCCGGTTGATTGAGGGGACGTTTGTGCCTAGCAGTGAGTCGATTTATAGGTAATATTATTTTAAATTAAATAAAGTTTAAAACTATTTAAATATTTTATAAAATAAAACAGAGTATCGCATCATAAGCGTATTTATTTCATCATTCAGTTGAGATCGCTAAAAAAAGAAAAACCTTCTGTTTTTTTTTTCATACTAAATTTGAATAAACGTCGCTATTAAAACGGTTAAAATGGTGCTCGATAGAAATTCAATTTGTTTGCTACAGTACTTATGTTTTTTTAATTTGCGTTCTATTTTTATTTAAGTCGTAGTAGCCCAGTTTGAATCTCCCTGCAAGGTCGCAGGTTCGAACCGCTACACGGACGAACCTAAACCAAAGATTTTCGAACTTGTTTTCGAATTGTGTTTGGATCATAAAATAATGATTAATTATCACATGCTCAGTGCTAAAGGAAAACATCGTAAGGAAACTCATATTCTCAAGACATACGTTTTGGAGGTCTATGACCTAGTCGGGCGTGCTTTTTAAAAGGAAAAGCGCCGGTAGGTACGATTCCTCGGCAGCGCCAATGAGTTAATAATTTATCTTATATGCTTTCACTAACAGTTGGCTCAAGCATTAATACATCGATACGATTACCACCTATCAAGTTGGTAGCTCTGGTTTCCCTTCAAAACGCATAAATCTGTCGTCTTTTATTATCAACTTGGTCTAACATAAATCTACCAAGCAAGCTAGGTGTGGGTACCAAGTAAAGTATGAACTAAGTAAATAAAGTATTACTTAGTTACACATACATACATACACTCACGCCCGTAATCCCGAATGGGGTGGGCAGAGCCACAAGTAATCAAAGACAACTTGCAGCCACTGTTGATACGAAGTCCTAAGATGGATATGATGAACCTTATGGTGATAAGGGATCAGCCTATCCTATTACTTAGTTCTGTTTAAAAAAAAAACTTAAAACATAAGTCTACGACTGTATCTCAATTGGCGTAGTCACAGGTACATCCATCGCAAGATGAACTAAGTAATTTAAGTATCCATACCTCACCGACATAAAATCCTCTCGTTTACTTGTTTTTTAAATCTATACATAACATTTTTTTTTTTACTCTTTAAACGACCAATTTATCCACAAGCAATGACCTGGAAACCCGACGAATTGCCAATGGTTTCCCTCGCTCCTACATCACTAGTGATTCAATACGTGTCAAAAAATGCCTAAATGCAAAAATGTTGAACGAAAAAACTGTTGGTTATTTCTTTTTTTTTTAAACTGAATAGTTGATCAAACGTATAAAGCAGTAAAGAACTTTGTATACTTTTTAAAAGGATAAAGGTTTTTTTTTCTTTGTATTTACGGGATAGTTTGAATTTCTTGTTACAAGTTCAAGTATTTATTTATGGAGTGTCATATCCTAACATGTAATCAAATTTACACAAAACCAAAAAGGTACACAACAATTTTTTGAAAAAAAAAGGAACGAAAAATCACTTACACACCAAACCGGTTTCATCTGGATAATCAGAAAGCAAAAAGCTTGCTTGTATCGGTACAAACATACATTTAAATATTTAATTACTACAACACCTCCAATATGCAAATTGAGGACATCCTTTTTACCACGTTATAGATATACAGGCAGTTTCGCAACTTAAAAAAAAATTTATAAACGAAAAAAAAACATAGTATTTTTGAATTGTATTGATAGCAGAGACCGATTATTTTTTTTTTATTTACTTCAAAGTTACTTACATTTATGTATATATTTATATTGTCCCTGGTTCCTGCAAACATCTCTTAATTTTATTTTAAGTACCTGTCTTATCCGCCAAAAAGGAAAGGGACAAGTGATTGACATCTCTAAATTTTAAAATGAATGAATAACCCGAGCCAATGAAATAGGTTTGACGTGTCGGGTTGTCGGCCAATGTAAATTTTTTGAGCGGGTTATTCGAATATTTCTGCGTAAACTCGGCGTGTGTTCCATAATGCCCGCCTCATATGTCTGTCGATTACCCGTCCCTTTCGTTTTCGGTTGATAAGAAAATGACAGGTATAACTTAAAATAAAATTTGATGGTGTTTACAGGAATGAGCGCTATTGATGTAAAGCTTTGTTGATGTGGCTGCTAATGCAGCCGGGACCAACGGCTTAACGCGCCTTCCGAAGCACGGAGGAGCTCGAGATGAAAACTTTTTTTTTGTGGTCACCCATCCTATGACAGGCCTTTGCGATAGTTGCTTAACTTCAACAATCGCAGACCGAGCGTGTTTACCGCTGCGCTACCGAGCTCCTCCAATTTGCCTCCTATTTGCCGTAAATGGTATTAATTACTTGACTGGACATGTAGGGAGTGCTGAGGGGTCACACACAGCTTGATTTATACTCATATAGCTGTATAAGTATTCGCTTCGTAGCTGTTTATACTCCTTTTATATATCGTTTGTGCCGCCGCCAGTACACCAGTGTGTCTATAATAACCCGAATATAGTCACGTTCGAAGCGAGTAACAGGCATTATTTACATTGTTTGCAGTCCTTGCGCTTCAGATTACAATAATTAGGACTTCCGCATTTAAAATTTAGAGGGGAAATGGTACAGTTAACGCTAATTTATTCCTGATGTTTTCAAGGCTAGAGGGAATAGGCTTGCTAGGTAAGTGTGTCTTACATTAAGCCACACCATCTCTAACTAGCAGCTTTTTTTTTGACGTGACTTATTGTAAATTTGCCGCAGATAGCATTAACAACTTGGCCGGACAAATGGGGAGCGCTGAAGGCTCTCATCCGGTACAACGTTTAAGACAACAGGCCCTGTTGGGCGCGAACCTCGGCTCAGGGAAATCGTCAGAAAGGAAAAATATTTGAAAAAATTAATCGATCCTCGTGGGTCGATAGCGATAAGCGCTGATAGAGGGAAACTTCTATATCCATCCACTATCATACTCTAAGTACGTACTATAAATGATACTATTGTGAAATTGGAGTAACTTACGTACATTAAAATGTTGACTTAAGTTCGAACAATGTACGTCCCCTTGGTAATCAAAATTCCGTCACGTTTCGATCGTTATTTACGTTGTTTACATCGTAAATTGAAGAATAACACGTTTTTAATTAAGCCCGTTCTCTTATACTGTACCCTAATTACTGGCGAACTAAATGGCGAGGCCGGAGGGACAGAAAGGGGGAAGGTTATCCAATAATAATATTAATGGCGGTTTTTCATCCGTGAATTGTTCGAAAATTCTAAGAATGTGAGATTTTCAAGTCTCGGCTCAAGCTCTAAACTACTGAATTCGACTCCACGAGTTAGAATTTATTCTGTTTGGATCTTAGATAATGAACAAGTCCCAAAAAGGTTTGGGATATATATTGTGCCACCAAAATTAAATCCAATGTTTACCGAAGCATTAGCGACGATATTTATTGGTCATTAAAAATTTATGGTCTTGATGAACATCTCGATACCACGTTTTAATTTCGTACAGCGCCATCTAGCGAACGTCTTACGGACTTGTTATAACCTAATACAAATTTAAACAGATAATGAGGTTAAAAACTGCCTATTTCTCCCACCAGGTGTCGCTACTGTTGAGTGTTGTTAAATTTTGACAGTTCTCCATCTCTATTTGAGTAAACGAACATAGTATTTGTTTAGCTATATGTTTATACTATAACCATTTGCGCAGCGTTTAACTGCAAAATTTAAAAAAAAAGATCGGAAAGAAGTAAACTTAGAAAAGCTTATTTTCAATCAAAACTGCCTTTTTCCAACTGATGGCTTTTCTTTTACACTCTACGTTGCTCCACATTTTATAGCAATTTATCGCGAATTTTAGCTGGACAGTGGTGTTCCTGTAAACGCCATCTAATTTTATTTTAAGTTATACAGCTGTCATTTTCTTATCTGCCGAAAACAACAGAGACGGGTAATCGACAAGCATAAAATTTATGGGACACACGTCAATTTTAAGCACGAATCTAAAATCTAAAATTTTTACATTGGTCAATAGCCCGCCAGAAATATGTTGACAGCACGCGTCAAACGGTTCACATACCAGCGACATACCTTTTTGATTCGCCCGGGTTATTCATTCATTTACTCATTCTTCCTAAAATGAAGAGCTGTCAATCATCCGTCCCTTTTCTTTTCGGCGGATAAGAAAATGACAGGTATAACTTAAAGTAAAATTAGGAGGTGTCTGCAGGAATCGGGGCCAATATTGAGAACTGTCAAAATTTACGAACACTCAACAGTGCTGCCACCTACATTTGAGCTTCTAGTTTTTATCCTCATTGGTATAACGGGGTTTAGGGAGCTGTTTAAAGAAATAAATATACTGACGGTCGCAAGTCAATATATATATGAAAACATTATGTATGTACGTAAAAATGTATCTCTACTTCCGAGAAACTGTGAAAGGCATACTTACAATACAAGAAATAAACATAAAATTGCTATTCAAAATTCTAGATTAAGTAAATTAAATTCATCTTTTTTGGGGTTATGTATACGTTTTTACAATAAAATAAGTACCCGATAATATTTTTTTGTCAGAATATAAATTTAAAGCTCATGTGAAGCTTACTTTATGTAAAAAAGCTTATTATAAGATTAATGACTACCTAAATGATAAAAATGTCTGGTATTGAATGTGTTCCTCTAGTTATTAAATAACTTGTAATGTATATCCTCGTTGGTTTTTAAAAGATGTGTTGCTGTTGCAGTTTCTTGTCATTTCTTCTCCTCAGCCATAACACCTTGCGAAATGGTGTAAATTCAAAAATGTTACATTGACCTTAAACAAGTTTATCCATGATAATTACGTTGAATAAATGATTCCGATTTCTGATTTCCAGAATTGGTGTCCAGTTAATGGCAATAGGCTTGGACTTAAACACAGCTAGCGATGAGTGGGTGTATATACTATATTCCTTTGCCTACCCCTTCGGGAATAATGCTATATATGTGTATATTTTTTCTCTTAAATGCCAGGGGTTAAAAGGAAATCTTTTGTATCTTAAATTATCAAAGGTAGGAGGTATGTTATTGATGAGTTGTTTCTTAACTCCACTGGGGACTATAAGCTTGTTTTTGAAGTGACTTACTGTAGGTTTATTTTAGATAGCATTTAGTATTTGACCGGAAAAATAGGAAACTCTCAGGGTTCTCTCCGGGAACTCTCTGGGTACAAAACTTAACAAAACACGAGGCGTTTACTTGTCCAAAAACAGAGAATTTGTTACATTCAAAATCTCGAGAATTCATAATTCTTAGTTCATTATTTACGAGCTAAAAATAAAGTTTTACAAAATATTTTCATAAAATATTTATCTACGTTCAATACCAGACTTCAATGAAGTACTTAATTAAACAGAAATATTTTAAACAAAGTACCTACTCTTGAATAAATTATCATATTATTCTAATTCCCCCAATTAATTGTCAGGTAGAAAAAGGGCGAACTAAAACTAATGAAGCGCTGAAAGTAAGTAAATTACCACTTCATTTACGATTCTACAAATTAAAGTAGGAAAAACATCATCATTTCCCTAGCATTATCCAGTTTCTTACATGGTCTGTTTACCTTACCTCAAGATTTGACAGGTCCGCTTTTTTACAGAAGCAACTGCCTGTCTGACCATCCGACCCGCGAAGGGAATTCC
This sequence comes from Pectinophora gossypiella, assembly GCF_024362695.1. NCBI lineage: Eukaryota > Metazoa > Arthropoda > Insecta > Lepidoptera > Gelechiidae > Pectinophora > Pectinophora gossypiella. The sequence continues at coordinate 3,281,141 of NC_065420.1, read as the reverse complement.
AGCCCAATATATTTAGGTTAAGGTCACAAAAAGTAAAAAATACAAGCATCAAAAATCATAATAATAATTAATAATAATTTTATTTATTTATTTCTTTATTTGTAAATCTGTAAGTCACTAATTTAAGAGCCACGCTCTTGTCGATAAAGCATTCTCCATGCTACTTTTTAGGGAAAAATAGGTCAGTGGTTTTCCTTTTGCTGTCCGCCCTGCAGAACTCTATCTGACGCGAGTGAGATGGCGCCTAGTCTATTTCAAAGCCGTACTAGGTCTTCTGTCCTGTCGTAAATCTGTAGGCGGGTAAATAAGTATTCACGATTCACCTGAGCTTTCTGTTAGACCAACTGTGATTGTGTCTGAAAAAACTTGATAAGTCTTGTTTATCATCACGCCTGTATCCCTAAAGAGGTGAGCAGATGTGTAGAGTATACACAACCCATCCAGTCCTCGCCACCTAGGTTAAAGTCCCATATAATAGGGTGCGAGTCTATTGCCGGTCTTCTATCGTGTGGGTTGTGAGGTGAATTACCAAACCTCATCAACCCTGGTGTCATGGTTATCATTGAGCCGCCAAAGGTCCGTGACATGGCCATGTAACGACTACTTACATCAGTAAGTAGTAACCGAAACCTACGGCTTAACGTAATTAAAACACATAATAACGGGTTCTTACCGCGTTTAAATGGGGATATGAGACTCCCCATCATATCCCCATTTAAACGCGGTAAGAACCCGTTATTATGTGTTTTAATTATGATAATAACCGCGTAAACTTAAAACAATGTACGGCTTAACGTGCCTTCCGAAGCACGGATCGTCTTACTTTCGTACAATCAGGTGATCAGCCTGTAATGTCCTAACCAAACTAGGGATCACAAAGTGATTTTTATGATATGTCCCCACCGGGATTCGAACCCGGGACCTCCGGATCGTGAGCAGAACGCTCAACCACTGGACCACGAAGGCCGTTATTACCATTAATTATTGCCATTAACCGAGCAAAATACGAATAGGTAGTTACATTTAGGAGTAAACAACGTACTAATTAAATCAACAGTACGTAAATCTAGTCAATTCATAATGTTGCATGCACTCGATTCTTACCATATCAGAGGCCTTATTTTTAACGTAACGAATACTGAAGGGGATGATTTAGACCATGATTCTGAGTTAATATCAAGTGGAATTTTCCGTCGCAAAATTAATGTACTTTTTTAAATTATTTTCAATTCTATACTTTTGCAGTGACATCATAAAAAATACTGAGGAGAATGATTCAGGCTATGGTTCTCAGTTTATATCAAGTGGATTTTCCTGTCAGAAAATTCATGTTTTTTTTGTGTTTTTTTAATTACTTATTTTCCGTTCCATACTTTTGCGACGGAAAATTCCACTTGATATCAAATCATAATCATGGCCTGAATCATCCCTCAAAGTTTTCGTTCCGATGTCACTAACATCCTGTATTGAATGTATACCTGTCTCATCTTGCAAATGACAAGTTCTGGTGTGCGTCGTGAAACGGATATAATATATTTTCGAACGTGAGTTGAAGTTTAAGCTAATTAAGGACTTCGCTTATGTACCCACTTCACAGAAATGATTTCCATCTTAATTTTTCATTAGCAATCAACGCCTGGAACGGATTAGCATCAGATTTCGGTGTTTACAAGATTATGCCAAATAGAATACTTGATCAAAGAGCTTCGGGTTACAAGAAAATAGCATTGCCTTACGTATCTACTTGGAAGTTAAAAGGTTTTACTAGAAAATCTGATAAACCACACGTGGTTTTGAGAATAATTTCACTTACATGACAACCTCCGTGGTATAGAGGTTAGAGCGTTGGGATAACGCTCTGGAGGTACAGTCATGAGCAATATAATGTACCCACTTTAGGACTCTGTCGCACTAACATATTTGACATTTAGTCAGACTTACAGTTCAATTTGTCAAAAAAGTTAATGTGACATGGTACCAAAGTGTAGGTATACATATTAATGCTCGTGACCGTACGGACACTGTCGTAAAACACTTTTGTGAAAAACTCCTCCAATAAATAACTACAATAAATTTCATTTCATTCCATATCAACCCTCAGTGAAATACCGTGGTGGAGTATGCTTCGAGCCCACAAAGAAAACTTAGAGAATAAACTTTCTTTCCTGCAGACAAACTGTTTAAACAGTTTTGCAGGGCATTGATAATTGTATTTTTAGTATTAAGATTTAATAAATAAATAAGAAAAAAAACATTGTATGCTGTCATCAACAACCTGAGCAAAGTGTGGATACCGACATTGCTAATTGAAATAAAAAGAATCCTCTTATAACTCGGCAGAGAAATAACTGACCTGAGACCTGGCGACACTCGGTCGACTGGAACCGTAGAATAAGGAATAATACTACGTATAGGACGGTAACTCTCCGCTCCCCACCAGCGTCTGAGCTAGGTTTACCTCACCCCCCCCCCCCCCTTGAACATAGTTTAGACTTAAATCGTATGGTGTCAGACGTCACACACACAGTTGCGCGTGTACGATACCGTCAATATGTAGTGTCTGTGTAAAACGAGGTTGTTTGTATGAAGTGTCCGGGGTGTGTCGGAACCGAGGAGTGTAAATCTATTAATCGAGCCCTACATCCCAACAGAGTATCAAAGAATTAGAAGAAGAAGAACAGAGAAAAATAACTCCAGATTATTTATAACTCATTAGAACCTTGTGTCTCGCAAGAAATACCCTTATATTTTAGTATCTAAATCAAATTCTGCGTTTTTCAGGTACAATTTACGATACTAAAAATGTTTCGATTTTATTTTTAAAAATGAGGACGACTAATACATCGCTGCACCAATTCCTTTCTTTAAGAAAGCTCATTGAAGTACTTTGTGTTAAAATACACACATTTTATATGATTGATTAGTTTCACCACTCGTAGACTGTAGAGAAAGGCTGATTGTTTTTCTACTTCGCATATAGTTCACTTTAAGTACACACAGGTTACAAACACGTCCGACAATATTTAAGAGATAGATCGATGAATATAAAATTACTAAATTAAAAAAAAAGAATTTATAATTATATATTTTTTTTTAAATTTTCAGTAAATACTATCTGTATGAGGAGCTCGGTGGCGCAGCGGTAAATGCGCTCGGTCCGCGATTGTTCAAGTTAAGCATCTTTCGCAAAGGCCGGTAATAGGATGGGTGACCACAAAAAAAAAGTTTTCATCTCGAGCTCCTCCGTGCTTCGGAAGGTACGTTAAGCTGTTGGTCCCGGCTGCATTAGGAGTCGTTAATAACTATCAATCCACACTGGGCCCGCGTGATGGTTTAAGGCTCAATCTCCCTATCCATCCATAGGGAAGGCCCGTGGCCCAGCAGTGGGGCGTTAATGGGCTGATGATGATGATTTTTTATGACCTTTTTTTTAAACGGTATTTTTATGTTGCAATCGTCAATACTTAGTTCGTCTTACGATAAGTTTATCTCTGACTACCCCAATTTTATTGGGATGTACTCGTGAGTTTAGCCATGTTTTTATTCCAGTTATATTGTTAACCGACGTATGGTTCTCAGCACAAAGCTAATGATGACGTCAGATATTACAAGCGGATTCAATTAACCGTCTAATCTAGATGTTAGTGCATATACCAAATTATGCCTGTCTTACCCGGACTATCGCCTTTGATCAGATAATTGGGATGCCATAAGTGCTGAAGGGACCCTACAGGTATAGGTATTAGGTAGTGCGTTCGTGGCCATTCTTCTTCTTCTACCGTGAGGGTTGTGAGGTGGATTACCAACCCCATCAACCCTGATGTCAGGGTTACTATTTAACCGCCAAATTCCACTGACACGGCTCATGTAACGACTACTTACTGACATCAGTAAGTAGTAACCGGGACCAACAGCTTCACGTGCCTTCCGAAGCACCGATCATCTTACTTTCGGATAATCATGTGATCAGACTGAAATGTCTTAAATAATTTTTGTGATATGTCCCCACCGGGATGTGAACCCAGGATATCCGGATTGTAAACCCAACGCCCAAACTACTGGACCACGGAGGCCGTAGCCATTCGCTTGGTAATAGGTAATGAGGACCCACGCATGTTTTTGTGGGAAGGGAATGTTAAATTGGTTTGGACACGTAGAGCAGATATATGATAATAGGATTACGAAAGCAGTAAGTAAAAAGAAGGTTGGCGGTAGGGCTGGCAGAGGAAAACCTAGAAGGATGTACAATCAAAGACCTAAAGTTCACTCACTGGGCCCAGCGAATTATTTGTAAACAGTGGTGAAATTATGAAATATTAGTTGTCATTATTATAAAATTAGACGAACTCGGTGGCGCAGCGATTCACGCGCTCGGTCTGCGATTGTTGAAGTTAAGCAACTTTCGCAAAGGCCAGTCATAGGATGGGTGACCACAAAAAAAAAGTTTTCATCTCGAGCTTCTCTGTGCTTCGGAAGGCACGTTAAGCCGTTGGTCCCGGCTGCATTAGGAGTCGTTAATAACCACCAATCCGCACTGAGCCCGCGTGGTGGTTTAAGGCCCGTTCTCCCTATCCATCCATAGGGAAGGCCCGTGCCCCAGCAGTGGGGACGTTAATGGGCTGATAATGATGATGATGATTATAAAATTTATGATAATTTTTGTTATAGATTTATATATTCCAAAACACATCTTTTACGAATCCACCCATTTACTCGTATTCTTCTGATCAAAATAAAGAGAAGCATTAGGTAGCAACATAATTCTATACGTATTTGATCCAAATATCATACAACAATTTTGTTGTTTGATATTTGGGTGATGCGTGGGTGAAATAAGAAAGGTCATCGTTTATTGGTACAAAAACAAAGATAAAAGATGCATTTGTCTGTTATCCATGAAATTAAAAAGTTAAACGAAGAAAAATCGCCGTTTTTTTTGCACGTACTCTGGAAAGTCTCTCATTGGACGTGCAATAATTATTTAGAATTTAACAATAACATAAGAAATAATAAAAGTATTAATCAATAAATAAAATAAAAAAGATTATTTTTAATTACCCGGAATCTCCGGATCGGGAGCATAAGCCCGGAATTCCCGTGTTTATTTATTTACAAACATACCTAAGTCCACATAACTTTGTTTGCTAAGATCTTTACACACCTCTTTCATTTCTTCCACTGTGTTCAAAAACTTCATAAATAATGACCTTACCTACTAAACTACTTTCCCATCCAAAATAAGAAACTAACAAGGACGTAAAGAGTTAAGCCAGCAACTTCACCTACCACTCAACATTATTCCTTCCAAGATTCTCTTTAAAGTTAAAACTCCAATGCCAATTCAGTGCGAACTACGTGTACAGAATGTCGAGTAAGGTATTCTCTTGTAGAAGCGTGGATGACGTCATCGCTTTGTAAGAGCTCATGCTTACGTCACTACCACAGAACAACGGTAATATCTCTAGTACTAACAGCGGTACATACTTAGCATTACGATTGTGATATTACAGGGTGTTAGTGACTTCGTAACGAATACTGAGGGGGATGATTCAGACCGTGATTCTGAGTTAATATCAATTATAATTTTCCGTCGCCAAATTAATGTATCTTTTTGTTTTATTAAATTATTTTCAATTTTATACTTTTGCGATAGAAAATTCCACTTGATATTAGCTCAAAATGCTGAATCATCCACCGCAGTGTTTGTTACGATGTCACTTACACCCTGTACAAGTACATACAAGTAGATAGGGTGTAAGCGACATCGTACCAAATACTGAGGGAGATGATTTAGACCACGATTCTGAATTGATATCAAGTGGATTTTCCTGTCGGAAAATTTGTGTATTTTTAAATTATTTTCGGTTCCATAATTTTGCGACGGTAAATTCTACTTGATATCAACTCGGAATCATGGCCTGAATCCCTCAAAATTTTCGTTACGATGTCACTATCATGTTTAATTTTCATTACCTATGTATTATTTTTATTGTATGTAATATTGTTTATTCAAATTCAAATTCAAATTATTTAATTCGGTCTGTATCCATATATTTATGTTAGTAACAAACAACTTATATTCTAATGTTTATGTAATGTGTGTTTTGCGTGCAATAAAGAGTAGTGAGTATGTGTACTTGATACGTATTCAGTTTTTTGACGAGACTTGTGTATGATTGCCTCTCATTAGGACTCCGTTGCAACACAAGCTGGAAATTATTCGGTATTCGATAGCCGGAAAAAAAACATTATGCAACAATGAGAGGTTCCTTTATATTTCTGCATAGGTACATTTTGTCGCTGTGTGTGTGTGTGTGTGTATTTTGTGTGTGTGAGATATGGCCTTAAATGTAAATCCCTGTTTCAAGACGAGCAAGCACCTAGGTAGCTCTTGATAGCCGCACCTCTGACCCAGATTACAGTTAGTTCGGATCAACTACTGAATTGTGTTCCAAGTATGGAATATCTAACTTCGGAAAATGTATTATAGATACACTGACAGTTGTGAGCGAAATACAGTCCGCGCGCTGTCCCTTTTACTCCAGCTGCTTGCAGCTATATAAAACTATAGTAAAACCCAGAGGGGTTGACGTCGGTATCCGATACGAACTGCTGTGGGCAGGGGGAAGGGGGGGGAGTCGTACGTAATCACAGGGACAGTAACGTGAAGCATACTTCAGGCAGATTCAATCAGAGTCAATCTGTCAGAACAGAGCGGCATCAGAGAGGCGGAGGACAGGGGTCCTAGTACGGCTTTGAAATGGACTACTCTGGGCGCCATCCCACTCGCGTCAGACAGAGTACTGCGGGGTGGAAGGCAAGAGTTTACCCTTAAAAGTAGCATGGAGAATGCTACACTAACAAGAGCGTGGCTCTTAAATTACTGTGTGTATAGGCTTATCTCTTGCTCATAATCTCAAGCAGAACAAGTAATGAGAAGAAAATTTTGTACTTACTTATTTATTTATTTATTTATAGGAAAACCAACAGCTACATCAAATAGTATAAACATAAATATAAATCACAAAAGAGCCAATTATAGGTTTCCACAGATAAACTTCGGTATATGTTGGTCATACAGCAACAATAAATAGTAAAATAAACTAGGTGCCTATACAAACATAACAAACACATTTCACGAAAAAATCAACTAGTCGCGCACAATGCCCGGGATAGAAATCTGCAAGCAGAAAAATGCCTGCGATCACGTAATTACAACGCATGATACTCCTAACCAACCTATATCTTTTTGCCAATTTCCGCTTCACTGATGGTATACTACAGTTGAAGATATCAATATCAAGATCTTTTATTATGTTATTAAGGTTTCTAGGCAGAAACCTTAATAACATAATAAAAGATCTTGATATGGCGAGCAGGCGCTCGCCATAGAAAACTCCTATGAAACAAAAATCCTGTCTTTTCTCTGCTGAATGAAAGGTAACGATTCCTAAGTGATCATTTTTTACATACGTACAAAGATCAGATGACGCTTATTTTCCTTTGAGCTAGAAAGAGACCACATCATTTCACATGCAACGATCCTGAAATACCACTTTCACTTCTTCCAAATTGATCAAAATAGGGTGACATTATGTTAATCCATATAGCAACACGGATCTCTGTGGAGTTAATTACACTTATTTTTATCACTGTCACTGTCTATTCGAAAAGTAACCGATTTGACTAGTTGTCATATTTGACTAAGGCCCGTGTTTAAGCCCTACCTCTTGCGATTATTCATTCATATCATCCAAATTGCTCTGGAAGTATAGGATTAAAAATAAACTACATACATACATAAACTCACGCCTATTTCCCACCGGGGTAAGCAGAGACTATAGAATTCCATTTGCTTCGATCCTGACACACTTTTCTTAAAAAAATACTAGACCTAGTAATTTGAGAGCCACGCTCTTGTCGTTGTAGCCTTCTCCATTCTTGTTTATCAAAGACCATTCTTTCACTTCCTTATAAGACACACCATGTAAGCTTGGTCTTTCTCATCCTCTATTTCCTGGAAGATTCCATTCTATGATGTTTTTAACAACTCGTCGTGTCTTATTAAGTGTCCAATCCACTTGCCTTTTTTATCCTCAATAACTCTCTATATTTCCCTCTTTTCCTTTCCTCTTAATAGCACTTTCTCATTAGCATAACTTCAACACTTAACTACTCAACTTTCGCATTAATTAGTAAAAATGAACGTGTACACTTACATAATACAAGAGGAAATGCGCATCAGATATAAACTTCGTCATATCTCGTATCTTGAAACTAGTCGTAAATTAAACACAGTACATAAATCAACAAGTACCAAGGGGCACATTACCTCGAAATTCTCATAAACAACTCAAGGGTAGATAGAGAGGGGAATATAATTAGTGACAGGATAGACAGAGGTGGTGATATGCTGAAATGTTTCAAAGTGTTATGAGATGTGGTTTCGCGGGACGTGTGTTCCTTTAATACATTAATTAAATATTATGAAAAGCGCGTAACGGCTTTCATAGTAAGTGCTTGTTTGACATGAACTACCATTATGTGTATTCCTTATTTATTCATGCATAAACGCAAACGTATAGTAATACTCGTATCCGATGTGATCCAGCTGGTTTCGGCTACGGTGACTGCTTCAACTCTGAAATAAGCTCGCATGTGGCTTATATAACCAATCTTGTTGGGAAAGATCCTCGCGCATAGCGGGCATGTGAGTACACCATTTAAATAAGTGTAATTGATTACCGCAGGTGGAAGCCGCGGTAGCCCAGTTGGCAGAACGCTTGGCTCTCACTTTGAGGTCGCAGGTTCGAATCCAGCACAGGACTAAACCAATGATTGTCGATTTTTGAATTCACGTTTGGATCATAAATTATCACGTGCTCAGCGCAGAAGGAAAACATTGTAAGGAAACTCACATTGCCGAAAAATGCATTTTGGAGGTATGTAACCCAACCTGTATTGGGCTGGTTTTCCCTTTGCGGGTTGGAAGGTGAGATAGGCAGTCTGTAAAAAACCTGTCAAATCTTCAGGTTAGGTAAGCGGACCCTGTGAAAAACGGGATAATGCTAGGGAGATGACTGTATATCGACCAAGTTATCGACCAATGAAATTCATACATTGTTTTAAGTTTACGCGGTTATTATCATAATTAAAACACATAATAACGGGTTCTTACCGCGTTTAAATGGGGATATGAGATTATCGTAGTGAGTTTGGTGCGAGTTCAGATGGTTCCGAACATTCCGATATCAAAAACATAAACAAGCGGCAAAGAAAGAGAGTAGACAGATATGTCTGCCCGTAGAATATTATGGATCTACCTACTCCACTCCAATCTCATCAGTCATCCTGTGATCATGGCACTTGCAACAGTGTCGAAATATCGGGAGTCTCATATCCCCATTTAAACGCGGTAAGAACCCGTTATTATGTGTTTTAATTACAATGAAATTCAGCCTTAAGTCATGCCCGGGAAAATAAACAGTTAAAAACATCCTATCTTCAAAATGACTAAATTAATTGGTACGCACTTTCGTATTTAGTTTCTCATTAAGAACTGCTAAATTCAAATAGGTACGTATTTACTTTTAGGTTCTCATTAAAGGCTTTTGAGTGAACAGGATTAAGTTCGCTCCAGTATGTTTTAAGATGTGATGTTATTAGTTTTAGTAGCGGAATTTCAAGTATCTGAATCGTATAGGTAGACGAGCCTAGGTATAAGGAGTTTCAATTGAAAATGGCGTCTCAAGCTCGTAATATTCTAATATTATTACAGTTCCGAACCTCAAAAGGACAAATGGAACCTTTATGATCACTTTGTTTGTCCGTCTGTCTCTATGTCTGTCAAGATCCTCGTTTCTCGGGAACGCGTGGAGATATTCTTCTTATCGTGTAGGTTGTGAGGTGGAATACCAACCTCATCAACCCTGGTGTCAGGGTTATTACGGAGCCGCCAAAGACGACGTCAACTACAACGGAAAAAGTATTTACTTGTAAGGAAGGTCTTACAGCACAAGTAAAGAAGTATTTTTTTTTTATTAATGCACCTAGTTTTGCATGTGTCTTCAATATTGTTTTAATAATAAACCTTTCTTTCTTTTTTAAAATACCCTAAACTAAAACTTGTTGTTTTATCGCGTTCAAATATCGATAAAAAAGCCGATCTAGTTAAAATCGCAAAGCGCAAAGCGGCCTATCCTAACTCGTATTGTAACATTAATATTTTTTTACAAAAGGGAAACAAATCCGCTTCACAGTTACACAGGCCACATTCTGCCACTTTTTAAAAAGTTCAGTGTTGCCAGGGGGAAAATTTGTTAATTAATCGCAGCTTTTTTTTTTTCATTTTACTCTTTACATATCGTGTGCCAGTATCACGGTCGTTCCTTGCTAATGATTTGAAAAAAATATTATAATTTCAAACATTTTTTGAGTTCTTTTGACCCTTGATCCTTCATAACCCACTTTGTTATATACATACCTACCTACGCATAATCCGCGATGAAATTAAATATGAACACTCAAAAACGGTCGCTCATAATCCCTTATGTACAAATACAGAACCAAAAGTAATCAGAAAACTTATTTCAGCCACTTCTGATACAAAATCTTAAGATATTATGACGAATTGACGACCAGTTTATTCAACCAATTCGTAAAACGAACATAATTATTCGCTCTCAGTCCACGATCCTCTCACGGCTTCTGTGGTCCAGTGGTTGAACGTTGGCCTCACAATCCGGAAGCCCCGGGTTCGAATCCCGGTGGGGACGTATCACAAAAACACTTAGATTGGTTAGGGCATTACAGGCTGGTCACCTGATTGTCCGACAGTAAGATGATCCGTGCTTCGGAAGGCACGTTAAGCCGTTGGTCCCGGTTACTACTTACTGGTGTAAGTATGTAGTCGTTACATGAGCCATGTCAGGGGCCTTTGGCGGCTCAATCATAACCCTGACACCAGGGTTGATGAGGTTGGTATTCCACCTCACAACCCACACGATAAGAAGAAGAGACAGAGGCAAAAAATATAATTGCTACTTGATATTTGGATCAGATATGGTATAGAATTATGTTGCTACTTAGGTAATGCTTCTCTTTATTATGATCAGAATAATAACGGGTGGAGGATGTGTTGTGCCTGGGTGTAATAACAAGGGTCATTATATTTCATCGCTTCATTCTTCAGATATAATATAAATCAATATCAATGCAAGGTAGTCCCTTTAACCTACAGGAAACATCGCCTTGTATTGATTTATATTATATCTTCGAAACACGTTGGCGCGCGGTACCAGCTATAACCGTAATTTGGACTCACAAAATAGCACGGTACGGTCACTTCCGCAAATAGTTGTAGTTCTTATAATCATTGCTACGGTCAATGCAGCCTAGTTTCGATACAATAATCACTTAGGCCACGCCCACTTCTTTTTTAGACACAGACCCTTTTGTTGCTACTGTCAAAATTGAGTAAAATATTTTAAGTTTCTTTGAGCCATAACTCACACATATGCAGTCTACACACACATCCACACTACGGTTATAACAGTAATAGGTGTATGCAATTTTGTTCGCCATAATACGGCTGAAGCTGTACTGAATCTTAGATTGGAGAGATGTGTTTCTCAACAGTGTAAATACGGTCATGACAGCACTGCGGTTGAAGCCGTACTTTGATTCACCTGGATCCTATATTATGCTAGGTAGACACAGTACGGTTATTGCGACTACGGTTTTAGATGTACTGATCCTAAGTAAATATTTTTTCTATATTACCCTCATCAGTACGGTATATGCAGATTACTGTCATAGATGTTACTATCGTTATGTAGTGTTTTGATTTCTCATAAATTTAACAGTACGGGGTCGATAAATTACTACTGTTAATTTACGAAAAACTACCGCGCGCCAACGTGTTAAGCGACTCTAATAATGATCGAACTTCACTTAGAAGTTCGTTTGATCATCTGTTACTTACCTATACCCAAAATGAAAGATAAAAGATGCATATGTCTGTTGTCCATGAAATTAGAAGGTTAAACGGAGGCAACTCTGTACAGCGCCATCTAGTTTTTTGGGGAACGTTGCCTGGAATGTCCTGTATTCGTAATACCAACTTTCGCAAACAACAGAGGGTTCGCTCGTGCAGTTAACCCCAAAATTTAATTTGATTTTCAAAACATGGAATGGTTTTGTAATTACCAAAACAAACGCAATCATAATTAAAATTATGGTGAATAAAGTTTGATACACGATATTTATGTCTTTTATATAAATGTACATAAAATAACGAGTTATAACTATTCAATCATCATCAATTTATAATTAATGTCTTCCATCATGGACCCTTCTTCCTATCGTGTGGGTTGTGAGGTGGTATACCAACCTCATCAACCCTGGTGTCTAGGTTATTATTGACATGGCTCATGTAACGACTACTTACTTACATCAGTAAGTAGTAACCGGGACCAACGGCTTAACGTGCCTTCCGAAGCACGGATCATCTTGCTTTCGGACAATCAGGTGATCAGCCTGTAATGTCCTAACCAAACTAGGGATCACAAAGTGATTTTTATGATATGTCCCCGCCGGGATTCGAACCCGGGACCTCCGGATCGTGAGCCCAACGCTCAGCCACTGGAGCACGGAGGCCTCTGTCATTACATTATGTTTTTGAATAATTATATAGGTACCATACAATGAGAAAATAAGTAATTATTACGTCAAAACTGAACAACGCCATTTATATTGTTTTTGGGGAACGTATTGAACGTCTTCTACCCCCCTCCGGTTGATTGAGGGGAGGCCTGTGCCCAGCACTGGGACGTATATAGGCTGTTTTTGTTATGTTATGTGTATGGAAAATTCCTCATTATGAATGTTTATTATACTAACAATTTTGATAAAATGTTGCCTGAAATATAAGCTCAGGAGCCTAAGCCAAGTTGCGAACTTAATACCGTCGGGTTATTTGCCAAAATAAAATTTTGGAATGGTTGTTTTTTTTAAATTTCTGCTTAAAATTAAAATGTGTTCCATAAATTTTATGCCTGTCGAATACCCGTGCCTTTCCTTTTCGGCGGATAAGAAAATGACAGGTATAACTTAAAATAAAGTTTAATAGTGTGCATTGGAGTCAGCACCATTATCAACATAATTGTCCGTTTATCCGTTTGTCCTGTGTGTCATTTATGCAATAAAATACTTATTATTGTTTTTATTGACGTATTTAAAAAAAATAACTTTCTAACTGTTATAATAATTAAAAACAGTTATTGAGTACTTACGTATAGAATGTTCTCGCGCCGCACTAATTCAAATCGGGCGCCGAACGCGTCGAGCGGCGAGTGCGTGGTAAGTAAAAATGGCAGAAGAAGGCGCACTGGAAGAAAAAAATGTGTTAATTCGATCGTATTGCGGCTTTTTGGCGGGAAACGGGAACGGGACAGTTGCTTTCTTCATTGAATAATCTAAATAATTAATACGAAGTGATGTTTTGTGGTTAATGATCGCATTAAGTTAGTCGGAAGACATTCGCGAGTGTTATTATAGTGGAGTATTCAATGAACAAAGTGTATCTGCCTATTTTCGCTTCGTGGCAGGAAGCCGCTTCATTACTCAAAAGTTTATGCGGACTTTTGAGTTAATTCGTTTGGGGTTCGGAGTAGGAGTCTACTCCGAGGGTGGGGGCTTAGGTTTCATCATCATCACCTTTCATCATTTCATTAATCATCAAGAAAAAAAATACGTCAGACATGGCATGGGCATAGTTCCCTTTGCCTTACCCTTCGGGGAAAACAAAAAAAAAAACGATCGTATTGCTTTATTAAACGTACTAATTTATATGTCAACTTACAACACAACACTAAAGCTCACGTTTTCCAATTGGGTATTTGACTGAGTCAAAGATAAATTATAAAATGCTAACGTAGAAATAGAAGCCAAAAAATAAATAAATAAATAATAAATAAGCCAGTTTAAGATGATCAAAAATCAATCTTATTTTAGTATTCGAATTATTTTCTAATTTTATTTATGAATTAAGTAACAATGAGTACGTCGTTTGACGGCTTCTGTTGATGACGTCACAAGAAAGTATTTTCATATAAATTCCAAATAAAACTTTCGTTTTGATGTTTCGTAAAAAGTATCTCATTTGACTTCGTTGTCAAGTAGCCTTTCGAGGTAGGCTGAGGTACATCCATCACCATGGTGAACTGTACTCGCGCCTCACCGAGCTTTTCAATAATTATTTTCTTATGAATTTAATTAAAAAGAAAACTCTTTCCATAGACTTTGATACTTATATTTTTTTTAGGTTTTTGTAATAATAATATAAATTCACATAAAATATACTCTGAATTCACTTCACTCATTTTGACAAGAACAAACGACTAGCGCGCAGTTGAAATAGAATTTTTTATCCTTACTAAAAATGAATAAAAAAAGAAGTTATATTTTTACTTTTTTACAACAACTGTTCTATTCAGCCGGTGCTGCACTTTTCCAGAACCAGCAGGTTTGCATTCAACACGGTTCGGATTCGAAAATAACATTGAATAGACGGTATTTTTACAAGTTACGATTTCAAAATGTTACCTTTATCTACAAACCGGACAGTCCGTACAAAAATCTTATTCTTACAGTGTGCTGCCTAACGCGTAAGTGTGAGCGAGACAGGCAGTTCGCGCGCTTAATTCTATTAGCGGTTTACGGCCATGTAAGACTCAGAGGGGGTGAGCTCCGCGCCCGATACGAATTGGTGGGGGCGGAGATTTGCCTTTCTATACGTACTATTATTCTTTACTCTTACGATTAAACTTCGAGCGCATGGTTTTATTTTTTTTCGCTCCTAGTTCATCAAAGAGATCAAATTACCAAAATTGTTAAGTCATGTTTAACATAACAAATACATTATGGCATACATAGGAAATACTAAAATACAAAACAAAATCGTAAAACAGATCCTGACGAATTAAGAACCTCCTCTTTTTTGAAGTCTGTTAAAAAGAGAAAAGGAAACAGTCCAATAGGCGGTCTACTTACATAGGTACTTAAACTCACGTATATTTCCCACCGGGGTAAGCAGAGACTATGGAATTTGCCTCTATTCTGATACACTTTTCTTGCTATGTTTGTTCGTTACTTCACGGTTACTTAAGAGAAAACATCATCTAACCTAACCTAACCTGAAGATTTGACAGGTCCGGTTTTTTACAGAAGCGACTGCGTGTCTGAGCTTCCGATCCGCATAGGGAATACCATCCCAACGCAGTTACCTTTACAACACAGAGTAGTTTACCTACGACAAATCGCGAAGTGTAAAACCCCATAGCGTTATGTTTCACTTAATTTTTTTCTGTTATAACGGCAGAGTTTTCCTCGGCACTTGCAAAGCCGGCCAGCGATACAGTTTTTATATTTCTTTTCGTTGGGACTTGCCCTAATTTCGAGTTTTGCTGTGGCCTAAAAAGGTTTTCCTAATAGGCGACTTCCGTTTTTTGTAACTTTTTATACCGCATCTGCAGCAAGATGTATATTGATGCTTATTAAATTGAACACAAACTTATTTTAAGTTTGGTTACGTTACTTCCTTTGGTTTTGATTTCATACAATACCATTATTAGCGAGCGAAAACAAAGATAGCTAATTCAGTATTAAAATTATAATCATGTAAAACACCTTAATTTACATCCCCTTTGCTATACGCCATATAATCAACAATACCTAGGCAACGGGGGTTGCCAGGTCTAACGCCAACAACCATTAATCCGGCCCCATGAGGGACAGAGTCAACTTAATTCTCTGCCCACCGCTGGGGCAATTCCTGTTCGGCGCGTTCATACGGGAATAGGTGCCGTTCAGTAGGCAGGAGTGAGATGGTGGCTGAGTTCGAATAGGGACCCAGACCTAAAGGGTATACGTAGAGCCTTTGCTAGGAATACGGGTGAAGACCTCAACGTTTGCAGAGGCGGAGATGGGAGCCATCGGTGCGGTAATGCAGGACGGATGGGGCAAGTCACAGGGACTGTTATATGGAACTTATCAGAGGGCAGCTGCAGCAGTAAAAGCAGTACTAGTGGGAGGTGGAGGACAGGAGTCCTAGTACGTCTATGAAAATGACTAATCTGGGCGCCATCGGACAGAGTACTGCATGGCGAAAGGCAAGAGGGAAACCACTGCCCTATAGCATCAACACCTTCAAAAACAAATTGGACAATTACCATAAAACAGAGAAAGGAAAACACAACTGAATAGTTGAATACAGGCACTTATCAGTGAAAACTGCCTGCCTGAGTTAATAATAATAATAATAATATTTTCCTAAAAAAGTAGCATGGAGACTTTTACACCGACAAGAGCGTCGCTCTTAAATTAATGATGTAATGAGGTATAACTTTAATTTTCTTATCAGATAAAAACGAAAGAGCCCTCGAACCCATAACCATCGTCATTTTTGTACTTCAGCATATTTTCCTCACCTTACGGTTGTCTGGAAGAAAACTCTTTAAGCGATAAAGCCACCATTTGCAACTACTTTTATATGTATCTTTTGTAACTACTAATTTCTTTTATTTTGGTGCAATAAAGTGCATTTGAATTGAAAGAAGCCGGTAATCAACAGGCATAAAATTTATGGAATATGTACGTCAGTTTTAGGCAGAAATTGGCCCCGATTCCTGCAGACACCATCTAATTTTATTTTAAGTTATACCCATCATTTTCTTATCCGCCGAAAAGGAAAGGGACGGACGATTGTCAACAAGTTAATTTTAAAACGAATGAATAACCCGGGCGAATAAAATAGGCATCTCGCGGGTATGTATCCCGTTTGACTGTCGGATTATTGGCCGATGTAAAATTTTTAGACGGTTGTTTTAGATTTCTGCTTAAAATTGACGTGTGTTCCATAAATTTTATGCCTCTCGATTACCCGTCCCTTTCTTTTTCAGCGGATAAGAAAATGACAGGTAAAACAATATAAAATTAGACGGCGACTGCAGGAATTAGCACCATTGAAACAATTCGCATTGTACCAGCGTGGTAAATTAAGTAAGTTGTCTAAAAATAGAAGTCAAAGTTGATATGCTAAAACAAGAAATAGGTTGTGGAAAAATAAATATCCAATCAACTCAAATACCTACAAAAGACGCGTCTCACAAATACCTCTTTTACTCAAAGCGTTTTATAATTGCCAGCAGTCACAAACGCAACATAAAACCCTTCTTAACTCCTGTCAATAAAGCTTCTTAAGGAAAATTCCTCCCGTCTTAAGGGTCATTAATTTTTTTACGGCCAATATAAGGAAGTTTGTATTTTGGTAAGAACATTTTAATTATAAGATGATCAGACAACTTTGCATGTCTATGGAAATTTATACAGGTTAACGAGGTTAATCTATGTCCTAAGTTAATAAGCACACCCCGTTAAGCCGTTGGTCCCGGTTACTACTTACTGATGTAAGTACGTAGTCGTTACATGAGCCATGTCAGGGGCTTTTGGCGGCTCAATAGTAACCCTGGTGGTTGGTGAGGTTGGTGATCCGACTGAGAACCCAAACGATAGAAGATCTGTGTATCTGACGTCTGACGCCCGTACGATTGAAGACTAAAGAAAGACCGAGGAGGGTGAGGTAAACCTGCTGGCGGGGAGCGGAGAGTTGCCGTTCTATACGTAGTATTCCTTATTCTATGTTTATGGTCTAGGCTACTGCGGAATTTCGCCCAAACACTTTCAGGCTTAATTGCTCTTTTAAATTGGAAGGAGAGACGGTCACTGTGGCCCTGTGTTTTACCGGCTTGCATCTCAAATCGGCAGAGCCGGTTCGATCCGTACCGGACTTGCGCCAATGAGTTTATTAACTTATTTCAAATGCAAATTTCACTGACACCTTTGTCTGTCGACTAGTATAAAAGGCGGCGATACGGCTTACCACAATGCCAACAAATGTCAAATAGCAATATTATTTTTTTAGAGGAAATGCTTTGATGTAGCTTTTTTCTGTCCCCCCCCCCCCCCCCCGGTCTGTGGGTGCCTCTCTTAACAAAGAAAGCTTTGTGACGAACTCATCATAGGATGGATTTACCTCTAATTACCGAAATAAGTATTCTTCTTCTTATCGTGTGGGTTGTGTGGTGAATTAACCCAACCTCATCAACCCTGGTGTCAGGGTTATTATTGAGCCGCCAAAGACCCCTGACGTTGCTCATGTAATGACTACTTACTTACATCAGCAAGTAGTAACCGGGACCAACGGCTTAACGTGCCTTCCAAAGCACGGATCATCTTACTTTTGGACAATCAGGATCATCAGGGATCACACAGTGATTTTTGTAATATGTCCCAACCGGGATCCGAACCCTGGACTTCCGGATCGTGAGCCTAACGCTCAACCACTGGACCACGGAGGTTGTGAATCCGCTGGAAATTAGTATTGTAGGTACGGGTATAGTTGGTGGCTCGACCATTATAGACGGCGATACAGCTCACCACCTATCATGTTGGTCTAACAAAGAGCGCGGTGAGGTGTAGGGGTATTTAGTTCATCTTGCAATGGTTGGAGCTTATGTTTGTTATTGTTGTTATGTTACAATGTTATATTGGATTGAACACGTATAGAGGATGAAGGATAATAGGAACGTATATAAAGCGTAGGTTGGTAGCGCTGGTAGATCTTCTTCTTCTTTAAAGAAAGAATAAAATAAATTTATTGCCTGTAACAATTCTTATCGTGTGGGTTGTGAGGTGTAATACCAACCTCATCAATCCTAGTGTCAGCGTTATTACTGAGCCGCCAAAGGCCACTGACATGGCTCGTGTAACGACTACTTACTTACATCAGTAAGTAGAAACCGGGACCAACGGCTGAACGTGCCTTCCGAAGCACGGATCATCTTACTATTTGGACAATCAGGTGACCAGCCTGTAATGTCCTAACCAAACTAGGGATCACAAAGTGATTTTTGTGATATGTCCCCACCGGGATTCGAACCCGGGACCTCCGGATCGTGAGCCCAACGCTCAACCACTGGACCACGGAGGCCGTTAAAGAAAAGAATAAGAATTAGAAGGACGTACATTTAACAAACTGGAGTTGTCCTTGGAAAAAAATCAGTACGATCTACTCTGAACCGGCGTGCGCGCATGAAACGATTGATGAATGTGGAGGAAGCAACTGAAGTGGATCATAATCGAAGCAAATGGAACTCCATAGTCTCTGCTCACCCCGGTGGGAAATAGGCGTGACATTATGTATGTGTATGTGACTATTATTACTGGGAGAAATACCACTTACCTTGGCCAATGTTGAACAACGCTTGCTTTAGCAAAACAATTTTAATGTCACGTAGTAAACACACACAATAGGAAAAAATATGTACATATAATATGTATACGATAAAACCACCGAAGACTATTTTTGTTTTGAAATTTATTGTCTATAGCGCATGCGTGGATGAGCCAACACGACACGACCGCTGTTCGCGCAGAACTAATGACAAGAGTTTTTGTTTGACCCTTTCTCGATTTTTTATAGTCTACCCACATAATAGAATATTACAATGTCCGAATAGAACAAATCACACTTTATTCTTTAAGGGACATATCTTACTAGGACACCACGGTAGCGGCCTCGGCGCGCGGCGCTCCAGTAGCTGAGCGTTGCGCTCATGATCCGAAGGTCGCAGGTTCGAAGCCCGGTGGGAGCATATCACAAAAATCACTTCATGGGCCCTAGTTTGATTAGGACATTGCAGGCTGATCATCTGATTGTTCGAAAGTAAGATGATCCGTGTTTCGTGCACGTGAAGCGCGATTGTTAAAAAAATATGCAGTTTGCATCTAGTGTCTTATTGATTGCAATCAAAAAAATTATGTTGGTGGCGCCGTGGTATGAGAAAACCAGGTTTGCTCAATCAAAAGTGACAGCTAACATTTTAAGGTCAGCCAAGCTGACGTCATACCAGCCTGCGTTGCCATTTCGTAAATAAAATTACAGACCAATGTTTTTATATTTACAGTTTTAATGATTCTTATAATATTATGTGTGACAAGTAATAGTAATTAAATATATTAGTCAGTCGTTCAATTTATTTTCAATAATAAACTTAACGTCCTTGGAATGTTGGAGATACTAATTTAATGGTAACACAGTGGTAACACTTACGTCATCAAATCAAAGGGCTAGCTTGCGGCTTGTCATAGGATTGAGCATACCTGGGGGGTTAAGGCTGTGTCCCCAGTAAGCAAACTGTCAGCGGCCGACTGAGTGAGCCGCAAATTTGCAGCGAACTGAAATTTGAGTTAGTGATGTGTGTGTGCGTTGAGATTAGTTAGTTGCGATGCAAAAAAAACACCTCCTAACACGATGATAGCTTTTTTCTAACTATCCGAATAATCATTTTGCGGCAAACGTGAGTCACTACGCCCGACGAACAACCAATCGCCGACTGGAACCGGTTTTGGTGGGAGTCGGCCGCTCACTAAAATAGTCGGCGCGCGTAACGCTGCAACTGCGTACAGTGAGCGCAAAACTAGCAAACTGTGAACACTCCATTTGAAATATATGGAAGGGCGTACTAAACCGATACGCCGCTAACTCAGTCGGCGGCTCACAGTTTGCCTACTGGGGACGCAGCCTAAAATGGCCACATCGAAGCAATTCATCTAAAAAGCAATATTGCAATTTGACATTTGCGCATATAAAAGTAAGTGCGCAATGCAAACAAATGTCAAATAGAAATATTGCTTTTTTAGATGAATTGCTTCGATGTGGCCATTTTAACCTCCCTGGTATTCTTATACCATGGGTGTCGTTATAATGAAAGCCCTTACTTGAGAGTAAGTACCTTACCTACCTTACTTACAAGTGATTATGTAGGTAGTAATAATAAAAGCATTACTTAGCGATTTTTTATACACAGTTACTTAAAGATAACACAGAATAAATCAACGACAAATCAAATCAAATCAATCAAATCAAATCATTTATTCGCGTAGGATTCATGGTTTTGTATAACAGTTGATGGGTTTTATGTTCCAAGTATTACATGATCCGCTAGATATAAGCATGCGAAAATTTAGGAGGTAAGTAGGTGGGTACTTAATTAACTAATTAAATCTACTTACTAACTTAACTACCCTAACATAAATCTAATAAAAACAAAAATAATTAAAGACAGTCATGAGCAATATCATGTACCCACTTTAGAACCATATTTGACATATCATTTATCATATTTGACATTTAATGAGATTTACTGATTAATTTGTCAAAAAAGTTAATTTGACATGGTTTCAAAGTGTATATGTCGTGGCCAGATCATAGAATTGATCATTTCATGATGTGCACGATCATTTCATGAAATGGTCATTATTCATGAAATAGAATATCATTCGTTGGCCACAGTCATCATGATGTAGTTAGGCCAGATCAATGAACACAAAACGTTTAACGATATGATCAACTAAATGCATGATTACTTACTTCATGATATGGCCAAACGTTGGCAATCATATATTAAAATTAGTAACATTGTGCTCCGGTAGTGGCGCTGGTGTCGATTATATTTAAAACTTGATTGATATTATAATCGATGAATCAATGTAATTGTTCAATTTTCCATATCGAATATGTACATAATTTTGATCCTAAGAAATTAACCGACTATTCGCATTTTTATTACACCACATAACATGAACACCGCCTACATTAACGATATGGTTGACGATAATATATATCATTAAACGTTGACGTTTCAACGATATGGTCAACTTAAGTTGGCCATTTCATGAAATATGACCATTTCATGAAAATGGTCGAACACATCATGAAATGATCAATTTTACGATATGGCCACGACATATATATTAGTACTCGTGACCGTACAGAAATGTATTGTAATCCCTTAAACGTTTCACGTAGAAATCTTGCCTTACACATTAAATAAATACGAGCCATAGAACGTATCAGTTTATGCTTCGTCAGAGCACAAAAGCGGTTGGATCTAGTTTCACGTCGAGTCTCGTCGAGTCTTTTCAATTTGAGGTCATTAAGGCCGCACGCCCGATTGACTGGTCTTAAAGAGACTCCACTCTCTTGAGGTTAAGTTGACCGACTGTGCAAAGGAAGGGTTCGCAATCCTAAGTAAACAAGATCGGTCGTAAGGTAGCTTTTGATGTCAGTTTTGTGAAGTAAAAAAATGGCGTTAAACTGTTGCGGATTATGGAGCTTTGAACGTGAAGTTTGTTGTTACAGATAAGAGTCTAAGGAATTAGGAAGGTTTTTAAATACGCCTGGTTGTCTCGTGATAAAATACAATAACAATCTCACGACCAAATATCACGTACGCGCACAAAAAATGTAACATACTTATATTATAACTCTCTTCTATCATGTGGGTTGTGAGGTGAACTACCAATCTCATCAAACCCTGGTGTCAGGGTTACTATTGAGCCGCCAAAGGCCCCTGACGTGACTCATATAACGACTACGTACTTACATCAGTAAGAAGTAACCGGGACTAACAGCTTAACGTGCCTTCCGAAGCACGGATCGTCTTACTTTCGGACAATCAGGTGATCAGCCTGTAATGTCCTTATCAAACTAGGGACCACAAAGTAATTTTTGTGATATGTCGACACCGGGAATCGAACCCAGGACCTCCGGATCGTGAGCCCAACGCTCAACCACTGGACCACGGAGGCCGTTGCCGGTGTTGCCGTTGGTGAATATTATTACTAGATGCGTTCACGTTGGCGTGAACATCAAGTACTAAGTAGTATTATTTTCAAAAGACAATAACAACTTCTTTATCTCCAGCGTTTACTTTATCATAAAACGTCCTAAATGCTTACCTATTTAGGTGTATGCTTCATTTTGTGATAACGGGGAATGTGCGGAAATACAGCCTATTTGTATATAAGGGGGAGGTATGCTACATTTATGATAACGTGACGTAACAAAGCGTCACGAGCGTATCCCCAAAGGGTCGGGCAGGGGTGATGAGGTGAGGTACGTGTCTTTGTGAAGTAGTAATTAAAGTCAATTAAAGAATTATTTTTCGCTTAACAGTCTAATATAACGTAATATAAACTCACGACCATATTTCCGATCGGGTTAGTCAGAGGTACATTGCAAGATGAACTAAGTAGCCATGGTTCATCGAGTTTTCTATACTAACACTAACATTGATTTTTGTTTTTACAGCACATACCCGTGCTTAAGGAAACTCACAAAGAGAAAATTTAAATCGAAAAAAAATTAATGTGACTCGGACGGGCCTTGAACCCGCAGCTTTTCTCAGGCCGAAACGAGCACGCTCACGCTCACGCTGGTGGATAGGAGAAGCCTATCCATGCGAAATTCTTTGATCTATGTATCGTCCCTAATTTTTCTCTTTTTTAACACTTATATAGGTAATAAAATCAAATATTCTTTATTGCATACATATACACGAATTATTTCAAAGTCAGGGACCTTTGGCGGCTCAATAGTAACCCTGACACCAGAGTTGATGAGGTCGGTCTTTGATTTCACAACCCACACGAGAGAAGATGACTCTTCTACCCACTCTAGTAGGGGGGACGGGCGTGATATGTGTAGGTTTTGTTTAGTAATTAATTTACATTTGCCTCAACCATTATAGACGGCGATACGACTCACCACCTAATCACGTTGGTCTATCAGAAAGTTCGGTTCGGTGGCTACTTAGTTCATCTTGCGATGGATGTACCTCTGGTTACCCCAATTGGGATATTGTCGCGTTTGTGATGTTGTTTAGTAATTAAAATAACACATTCCTGGCATGGATTGCTTAATATCTTGCGCATTATTTAGCTGTGCATTATGAAACGAGTACACATTAAATCACATTTTCAGTTCAAACCGCAGATTCTGCTCGGATCGTTAGCCGGTTCGTAGCTCGTAAAGCCTCGTTCGGTTGGTGCACAGGGACGGACTCGGAACATTTAGGGTCCCAGGAATTATGGTAACATTGTGTAAGAATATAAGAAGACTGACTGACTCACTTATCACAATATTTCAGAAACTAAATTGGTAGGAGTCTCAAAATTTGCACGGGGTTCCTTTTAGGACGTAGGTCCTAACTTAACGGATTTTGTATTAGGTTACGCCTGTGCTGGATTCAAACCTGCGACCTCAAAGTGAGAGGCAATCGTTTATCAACTGGGTTACCATGGTTTTCAGGTCTTATTATTTCTCTTTATCCTCATTAAAAGTTTCATCATCATCAATTTCAGAGCCACGCTCTTGTCAATGTAGCATTTTCCATTCTAGTCTATCAAAGGCCAATTCCTTGACTTCCCTATAAGACACGACGTTAACCTTTTCTTTAATCTGTTCCATGTACTTAAGTTCTTTTTGGTCTTTCCCTTCCTCCCTTTCCTTCTGGCTTAGAAAAAAAGAAGAAGATTAAAAAGTTTACCTGTGCCTAAATTTTCCTCTACACTTCTACAAAATTTTTCACATACGCTACAGTACTTTTGTTTGTGGCTAGACCCTTCAACCCTAGGTCCGTCCTTGGCTTCTTTCCACTCCCATCGGACGTAACACCCTCTTTGTTGCCAAATCGACCCGTAAATATTCGTCTTAAACACTCCATGGTGACAATTATGCCATTTTCATAACTTTATTACACAAATAACAATGAAAGAAGTGTTGTAAAACAAAAATTGTTTTTGAAAGAGTTCACATAAACTTCTATGTTGGTCTAGTAGTAAATAAACATTTTTGTACGCGATTAGCAGCTCGTCTTCATACTTAAATTCACGTTTGGATCATAAATTATTATCACAATATGTTCAGCGGCGAAGAAAAACATCGTGAGAAAACCCACATTCCCGAGAAATACAATTTTCGTAGGTACGTAAGCTAACCTAACCTAACCTGTATTGGGCTGGTTTTTCCCTCGCGGGTTGGAAGGTCAGACAGGCAGTCACTGTAAAAAACCGGTCCTGTTAAATCTTCAGGTTAGGTAAGGGGACCCTGTTACGGGACAATGCTAGGGCAACGATGACCAGCAGCTTGTCTTCCCGGGCATGTCGTAAATCCAAATGCCGGCAGAGCGCATAAGCAGCTTTATATAATTGACGATTGGTTGGCTGATCGTCACAAGGTTTAAATTTTTAATTACATGAGTAATGTTATATACTTGAGACAATAAGAATAAGAATCTAATAAATACAAGGAAATCGACACATAAGGTACTTAGACGGACCTAAAATGACATAAATTGACCAAATTCGAGATGTCCTTAGAAAAGTTTTAGTACGATCTACGCTGAACCGGTGTGCGTATATGAGACGATTGATGAATGTGGTGGAAGCAAGAGAAATGGGTCAGGATGGAAGCAAATGGAATTCCATAGTCTCTGCTTACCTTGGTTGGATAGAGACGCAAGTAAAACAGAAAAAATAAATTAAATCGTTTATTATGAATAAGAATATTACGTTTAGGAATTACATCAGAAACATGAAAATATAATTGGACTTTATATTAATTACTTATTGTAAACTTCGTTCTCAGTCTCTTTTGGAATAAACTTAAAGAATTTAACACCTGAAAATAAAAATAAAAAACGTTAAAATGTTTCTGTTTATAAACCTGAAAAATTAACACAATAAACTTTATTCCTACATAAAAAAGTGAAAAGTTGTAAGGAACCCTTAATACCGGAAATTAATATAACTAATTGCACTGTTGTAACAGGCGACCCAACAAAATTAACTTACAAAAAGCTCAAAACTATAGTCCAATTGGGTAGTCTAGATATATCTATCGCTAGACCCTCCACATTAGCGTCTTTCGTGACGCCAGCGCCGCGCACGCTCGGCGTTCGGCAGCCGGCCAGCGCTGGCGTCGATGTAGAATAGAATAGAATAGAAATTGTCGCGTCGACTTTGCGCGGACGTTGACACGACGACGACGCTCGAAAAACGCTAGTGTGGGGAGTCTCTAAGTACTCAAACCTCACAGCGGTGATGGTTGAACCAACTGTGTTAGTGAAAACTGCACTTAAGATAAATTAATAACTCATTGGTGCAAGTTTGGTACCGCCGGCACTCCCCATTTGAGATACAAACCGGTGTACTGTGGTACACCACAGTGACTAGGTACCAACATAACAGCCTATATACGTCCCACTGCTGGGCACAGGCCGCCCCTCAATCATCCGGAGGGGACATGGAGCATACTCCAACACGCTGCTCCAATGCCGGTTGGTGGAGGTGTTTTTACGGCTAATAGCACCAACGGCTTAACGTGCCCTCCGAAGCACGGAATCATCTTACTTTTTCGGACAATCAGGTGATTCAAGCCTGAAAAGTCCTTACCAAACAAAGAACAGTCTCACAAAGTGATTTCGACAATGTCCCCATCGGGAATCGAACCCGGACCTCCAGATCGTGAGCCTAACGCTCTAACCACTAGACTATGGAGGCTGTTCTAGTAGTGCCACGTAGACTAGGTACCAAACAAAATGCAATACTTGAAACCCTGTTAATTATCTGGCACGTGAATAACCGACTAAATAATACTGTAAATAACAATATTACCTAGTTCCTTTTGCATAACAATGAAGGACCGGGTAGTAAAAGGTTCTCACTCGATGTTTGTAAAATATGGTCTATATATGAAAGTAATAAATCTTTTTAGAAATCATACGCACCTGTAGGGTTTATCCGTACCGGAAATGTCCCATCCGGGCCAAAACTTGGTACGTTTTCCTTAAGATATAAGTCCTGAAATCATACAATTATAATACGTAGGATACTCGATACAAACGTCTCATTCTTACCACGTGCTTGGCGTCAAGTGTCAACGAGGCACAGTCCGTGTGGCCTACGGCGTTTTAAGACCAAAGAAGGACCCAGAGGGGGTGAGATACAAATCGAATAGGTGCGGGGCGAAGAGATACCATTCTATACGTAGTATTATTCTTAATTCTATAACAGTAGGTACACTACGCGAAGGGTAGACCCTTTTAAATCTATTGTACTTAACATAATATAACATAACAAACACTTTATTGCACAAACAGGAAAAATTAAAAAACAAAACAAAAGATGAATGGAATGAGTACAATAGGCGGCCGTTTTGCTTAGTAGCAATCTCTTCCAGGCAACCTTTAAGTATAGGAGATATTTAATATTATGTAATATAGCGGGATAGTGCAGCATGGGAATACTCTTGACGTACTTATAAAAGAAATACAAAGATAGATACACTTACGAGTACCTACATAAACTACATAATAACTATTCCACCTACTTACTACTTACTTGTTTTAAAAATAAAATAATAGTATTCTCTTCCTGCGTCATTGTTCCCTGATACATATTATAATTTGCAAGCGTGATAATCAGACACTATGCAATTCCATTTGCTTCGATCCTGACATACTTCTCTTGCTTCCTCCACATTCAATAAGTGTTCTCTGGTAAGCCTGCATACTTTTACTGGCTTCTAAGTTATACTAAGAACTAATAAGCTTTTAGCCGTTTGCATTTCCTTCTTAGTTGATATCAACTGGTATTTCATCTCGGAAATATCATGGATTTTTTAAAATTATTTTCAGTTCCATACTTGTGCGACGGAAAATTCTATTTGATATCAACTCAGGATTATGGGTTCAATCATCATTCCTTAAAGCTTTCGTTACGATGTCACTAACATCTTCTAAATATATAAAAGGAGAAACTGACTGACTGACATATCAACGCACAGCCTAAACGGCTAAACGTAGGCACTTGAAATTTGGAAGGGACGTAGCTTAGGTACCGTAGAGGTGCATTAAGAAAGGAATTCCCGGAATTCCCACGGGAACGGGA
The DNA here is from genome assembly GCF_024362695.1 of Pectinophora gossypiella. NCBI lineage: Eukaryota > Metazoa > Arthropoda > Insecta > Lepidoptera > Gelechiidae > Pectinophora > Pectinophora gossypiella. The sequence continues at coordinate 3,253,289 of NC_065420.1, read as the reverse complement.
ATTAGCGGGAAAATCCTTTTGTATGAAAAATCCAAACCGCTTAAGTTAGACGCTTGAAATTTGGCATGCAGGTACCTTAGTTAACTTAAAGCTTAGTTGCAACAGGATATTGCAAAATTTCCACGGAAATGGGAGTTAGCGGGAAGAAACATTTGTATGAAAAAATGCATAAGTTAGATCTACCACACGCTCTGCTGATGTAGTCAATGGCAGGTGGTTCCAAGTATACATATACGTACATACATACACAAACTTATGTGTGTGCTCACGAATATATCCTATTTGAGGAATTAGTAGAAACTGCACTTAAGGTAAATTACTAACTCATTGGTACAAGTCAGGTACCAGGGTTCGAACTGGCGCTTCCCGATTAAGAAGCATGCCGGTGTACCACAGAACCACAATGACTTCATCAGTAATAAATAACATAACAAATACTTTATTGCACAAACAGGAAAAAAGAAAATACAAAACAAAAGAGAAATAGAAAAAAAAAAATACTACTACAAAAAAAAACTACTAAATACTACTTATAGAACGGTAACTCGCAACCCCTTGTGCACACCGGGATTCGAACCTGTCACTTCCAGATCGTGAGATGATCGCTCAATCACTGAACCACGAAGATCACACTAGAAATACCCACAGAAAGAAAAGTACCCACATTTCTGAGCTCCCGAGTATACTTCTAAAATAAACTGTCAAATAAACATTTCGAAGTAAGAAAATGTTTTTAAGTTTCACAGATGGGGTTACTAGCCTAGAGTTATGAAGTCTGTGGCAACTGTTGATTAACATTATAACTGTCAACTTGAAATTTGAGAAACTTCGTAACATTTTCAGCCTTGCAAGTTAAATTAGCTGTGGTCTTTATATTCGGCTATACAAAGATCAATGAAATCTTAAGATTTAAAGTGAAAACGCTAATAATATTGTTGTTTTTTTTTTATAAAAACCCGTCGCATTTTTCGTTTTTCAAAAAAAGCAGAAGGACTATAAAGGCCAGGCGAAACATTTCATCTAAAAAAGCAAAATTGCTTTTCGATATTTTTGCTTTTTAGCTGAAGGCCACATCGAAACAATTCATCTAAAAAAGCAATTTTGCTATTTGACATTTGGTTGCATTGCGCACATACTTTTTATATGCGCAAATGTCAAATTGCAATATTGCTTTTTAGATGAATTGCTTCGACGCGGCCTTTTTAAGCCCCCGAGCATAATTTGTTTTGTTGTACCATAGTACGGCTTCTGGTCGAAGGCGCGCCGCAAGGGCTGGTGCACCCTTTCCCCCATAGAGTACGAGTATCTGCTCGATTAGGTACGTCGCTTCACTGTGGGTTGCTGAAGAATTCTTTGGCAACATTGATCCTTTTTTAATTGAACCCCTGATCTCAAAATTGAATTAAAACAACTTTTAATACTTACTCTAACTTTGTATTTTCCTTCTGGTAATTTCATCTGGGTGAAAGTAAAGTTGTGTTCCGGGTAAGGAGCTCCATAATCTTTTTTACTTATAAAAGCAACGGCATAGGATCTGTCTGCTAACTCTCGTGACCAGATTTCCTAGTATTAATAAAATTAAAAGAATTAATTGGTTTATTAAGTCTTATGATTAAAAAATCTTATCACGTTTTTAGTAGGCGTTCATTATTTTATATTAGGTTTTTTAAAATAGACTTATTAATTTAATTAAGTTAGAGAAGAATAAAATTTACTTAAGAAAAGATGAAAATTACATTAAAAATTAATGCTAGTATTAAAAGACACCTATTTTTTTTAATACCTATTTGAAATGATAGTAAACATTAATTTTAATGTAATTTTTATTGAACAATTAAGAAATGTAATTATCATTAAGAGCTAAGCTCTTGTCGATGTAGCATTCTCCATGCTACTTTTTAGGGAAAAATAGGGCAGTGGTTTCCCTTTTGCCTTCCTTCCCGCAATACTCTGTCTGACGTGAAACGCGCGTGATTTAGAGATGTAGAAGTACCTATTATGTATAATCACATAATATTTTATTTTTCGCATTTGGCAGATAAAGTGAGGTGCCAAAAATAATTAGCTAGTACTATCTATCTTGAATAGGATAGGATTTTTGCTCCAAACAGAACGAGTAGCCTCGCAAGGCGTTTGCCGCGCGTAACAGCAGCCTCGCAAAAATACCGAGGATTCTCTCGTACGGGGGCAGATTCTCGCTCAGCGTGGACGCACTTTTATGTCGTTATACAGGCTACTGACAATGCCATCGCTGGAGCCAAATACTGGGAGGAAACTGTCTAAGTAGTCTTTTTTGCCATCGACACGATAAGAAAAAGAAGAAAAGAAGAAAAGAAGAAAAAAAGAAAGAAGAAAAGAAGAAGAATGACGTTTTAGGCGAGCAAGCACAGCGCGTGCTCATAACTATGAAAATTCATGCGTTTCCGCCAAATGTCAGATTGAATCCAATAACACACACTTACCACTTTACTATTCCTATTCTTGTACACTCTCAGACCCTGTTTGCCCAAAACATCTTGATTGACGTATATAACCTCTTTATTGAGTAAAACCTCCTTGAATTCAGGCCTGATGTCATCTAGGTCCACGCTTATTAATAATGGGGCCGCCATTATGGCCCATATAGCCATCTGAATCCGGGCCTGATCCAGAGATAAGCCAAAGTTTCCTATTACAAGCTGGAAATGATGAATGACTTAATAATGTTAATCTTATGCATTAGTTGAAGAGCGTGTGAAAGTAGGTTGGAATGTAAATAAAGATCTTAAGAGATAAAAGTTTCATGTACATTATTAAAAGATGGTTTATATAGCATATTAGTGACATCGTAAAGAATACTTAGGGGGATGATTCAGACCGAGATTTTGAGGTAATTTTAAGTAGAATTTCCCGTCGCAAAATTCATGATTTCTTTAAATTCTTTGAAATTATTTTCATTTAAACTTTTGCGATGGAAAATTCGAATTGATATTAACTCAGAGTAATGAGCTGAATCATCCCTCTCATTATTCATTACGATGTCATTTACACCTCGTACAAGTACATACACGTCTAACGAAACTTTGAGGGATGGCTCAGACCACGTTGCTGACTTAATTTCACGTGGAATTTTCCAACATGAATTTTCTGACGGAAAATTCCACTTGATATTAACTCAGAATCATGGTCTGAATCATCCCCCTCAGTTTTCGTTACGATGTCACTAACACCCTGTTTAAGTCCCACTGCCTCACAGGCTCCCCTCCATCAACCGGTTGGGGTATGGAGCATACTCCACCACGCTGCTCCACTGCGGGTTGGTGGAGGTGTTTGAGTTAGTGTCCTGGGACCGTGCCTTCCGAAGCTTGAAAATCAGGTGAATCAAGCTTGTAATGTCTTGTCAAACAAAGGACGGTCTCACTAAATGATATCGACAATGTCCGGGAATGTTACCCGGACCTTCAGAACGTGAGCACAACGCTCTAACCACTACACCACGTAGGATATCATTTTTCTTTTCAACCTTGTAATATGATACAACATTATCGTGTACAAAATTTGAGGAAGTACTTAAATGGGAAATTATATCGATTTTCATATCAGAGAATGACATCATAGTTTTTGGATATTGTCTTTTAGGCCAACACATAATTTATTACACGGGTAAATTATCATCATCAATCATATTAGATACACAATAGGGACAAATAAGATTCCCAGTATTTATTATGACTGTTTCATTGCGTACAATTTAGGAAATCGTATTTTTAAAATTTGCATGCTTATCGTCAAACCAAGGACAAGATCGCCAAAGCGATCAGAAAACGACGCATTAAAACTTTCTTATACTGTATTAGTGGATACAATGAAGGGTTTCACTTCTAACTTGCCAGGGGCAGGTCCGATTTTTATGATTTTTTTCTTCTGTAAGCGTAGTTTTTTATATCATTTAAAATCAGAAACATCTTTTTTATTTGATCGAAATATGTATCTTTTTAATTTTAAATGCTTACAAAAGAAAAAATCATCAAAATCGAACCTGTCCCTAGCAAATTAGAAACTCGGGCATAATTGACCCTATGGATGTATATATAGCCCTCTATGGATGTGGGATTTGGACACTGACACAGAAAGACACAGAGAGACTCAACGCTTATGAAATGTGGTGTTGGAGAAGGGTGAAAAAAATAAGTTAAATATTGAGAGTTATTGAGGACAGAAGAGGCCAGATGATTGGACACTTAAAAAGACACGACGATTTTTTTACAAACTTTGTAGAAGGGAAAACAGAAAAAAGAATCCGGTTAGTGCCTTTGGGTTTCCTGGAAAAATAAGGCCGCAATAAGACTACATGTTGTGCCTTTCTGTATCTGTTGTCCTTATTTCTGTATCTTTTATCCATTGTGCTCAATAAATAATTATAATATCTATCTAATTAGAAGACAATTTGCAGCCACTGTTGTTAGGAAGTCCTTAGACCCTTATATTACCATCCATAACGATTGTCCTTTGTACTACTAATATCAAGGGTACTTTTTTAAACCGCCCCAGACTAGTACCTTCTAATGGGCTTCACGCCTCGCTACATTCTGAAGAGTGTCTGAGTAGACCCCTATGGTTAAATTTTTGCGGGTTTGCGTCGCCGGCTCAGGTGCTTACTTAGCGCATAAGCGATCTAAGGTTTTGTAGGACATATCTATATCAAAGGACTGTGACCGTAACTGTGTGAGAAAAACAGGTAATTTATTGTATTTCAATAGTATCTTTAAAAAGATTACCAAGTAGTTCTAACTTCAAATTCTATGGGGTTTCGAAATAAAATTTAAAAAAGGTTTGTCGAAAATCGAAATTGATTGAAACAATGTTGGACCAGGCGGTACCCAAAATCGTAGTTAAAGACCTGAATCCCGGCTAATCCCCGCATATTTCGAGAAAGACGTAGGCACTCACTAAGACGGGATTTGGCAAAATTTTACCCCTAAGGGGGTAAAAAGAGGTGTCAAATTTCTATGAAACTTCTATAGTTTTAGTAGTTGGGTTTCATGTGTACGAAGTTGCGGGTAACAGCTTGTAAAATATAAGCCTCTTTGTGGCAATGAAACTGCGCTTGAGAGAAAATCTATGTTCCCTCTTTAATCGCTACGGGTATATCTATCAGCTGATAAATTAGCGGACGTTTTAATAGCTTTAGAGGCTGGTTGTTTGTGTGAGTATATTGCTTATAACAGCTAGGGTCGCTACCATAGAATAAGGAATTATACTACGGCCGTAAAACATAGAACGGAAATCCGCTCGCCATCTGCGGCTGAGCTAGGTTTATAGTTTAGCCTTGATTCGTGAAGTCTGCGCGCTTAGCGTCGTTTTTCATCAGTCTAGTTTATATGTTCGAATTTGGAAAGTGAACGCCGACGTTCTTTCATCTGATTTGAATATTTAATTTGATATTGATTTCCGGCGCATGTAACTACTTATTTTTCAGGGTGATTGTTTATCAAAATTTGCTAATAACTTGCAATAAAATTTAACGTAGGCTGTCGGGTTCATGTTTGTTGGGGATGCCGGGATATTTCTTCTTCTTGTTTCTCATTAAAACTCGATATTATTTATTGTTCTTTTATTATAATGCTTCTTCATCAAAAATCTTACACCACGTTCTACAATATTTTTCCAGAGAGAGAGCTTAACCAAAGACAATCACTTTCTTATATTATAGAAGTAAAGCGCCATAAAGTATAGCCTATATAATTTAAAGGTTTTGGATGAGTGGACATTGGTCTCAACAATCTCTCCCTCAATGTTCACTCATTACAAAAACATAAACATTATTAAAGAAAACATAAGAAACATATCCCCTATCATAATAACCAAAAATAAAACTTCTAAATGATACTAACATAAACAACATATTCTTTAAATAAACACCCTACTCTTTCAAAAAACAACCAACACCAAAAAAAAAACTAACTCAATTTACTTTTAAACATTAAAAAAAAACTAACCAAAATAATTCTTATACTAATCCACAGTCACTAACTTATTTATTTCTCTAATTTATAAAAAAAAACATACTTTTTCTAAACAAAATTGTTCTTATACTAACTAACTCATTTCTCTATTTAACTTATTTATTTAATCCTATATTTTTTTTTTATATATTTATTTACTTTTATCTATTCTAACTTAATAACTTTCTTTTACTTACAGTAAATTCTTCAACGTTTTAAACTTACAACATAATTACATACAACATATTTTACTTTAAGTTTAGCATGTTAATTAACTTACAAAATCTTTCACCAACAAGAGGCTTGGTGAAAACATCAGGAAGTTGATCTACAGTTGAAATATATTTAACAGTGATCAATCCTTCCTCTACCTTTTGTTTAACGAAATTGAACTTTACATCAACATGTTTCAATCTCTTTTGGTCTGGATTTTTAACAGTTTTCATGGTGCTTTGATTATCTTCATAAATTACAACATTTTTAATATTAATATTTAAATCTGACAACAACTTATGTAACCAACATGCTTCTACGGATGCCTCACACAATGATACTAACTCTGCTTCTGTAGTACTAAGTGCTACTGTACTTTGTTTTCTAGATCTCCACGAAATTGTATTTCCAAACAATTTAAATATATATCCACTAGTAGATTTTCTATCACTATCTCGAGCAAAATCGGCATCAGCAAAACCTATCAGAATGTCACAGTCATTTAAGTTATTTTTATAATATATCAAGCTGTAATTTACTGTTTGTTTAACATATCTAAGTACTCTTTTTAAAGCTTTCCACAACTTTAGAGTTGGTTTTGACTGAAATCTACTTAAATATGATACTGATGTGGCAAAGTCTGGTCTGGTGCTTACCATGGCGTACATTAAAGAACCTATCAAAGATCTACATTGGTATTCAAGAGACATATCAATTTCTGAATCATCAAACTCAAGTTTAAAGTTTAAGTCCATCGGTGAGTTACAACCTTTGCAGTCAATCATGTTATATTTTAATAAAACATTTTGTAAATATTTGGTTTGATTTATTGAAATGCACTCTGAATTATTTTGAATGCTAATTCCAAGGTAAGTTAAATTATCAGAACCTAAATCCTTCATTCTAAATTGTGTTTTCAAAAATAACTTTATCTTTTCTATCTCTTTTTCATTTGGCCCAATTATGAGTAAATCATCTACATATAAAAGTATATAGATTTCACCTTTGTTATAGAGGCAGTAATCATTTTGTGAACGGATAAATCCATAATTTGTAATTACTTCAGTGAATTTTTCATACCAGTATTTTGGTGATTTCTTGAGTCCGTATAATGACTTTTGAAGTTTCAACACATGACTTTCTGGAATATCTAGTCCTTGTGGAGGTTTCAAATATACATCTTCATCTATCCTCCCATATAGAAATGCTCCTTTTACATCCATCTGATGGATTTTGTATTCTTTTTGTGCGGCAATAGATAATAAAACTCTCAAGGTTTGAAGCTTCAGTACTGGTGAGTATATATCTTCTAAATTCTCCTTCTGTTGAAAACCTCTTACTACTAATCTTGCTTTGCATATTTCCTCATTTCCTACTTCTTTTCTTGTAAATATCCATTTACTATCCAGTAACCTTTCTTTCTCTGGTTTATGTACAATTCTCCATGTGTCACTATCCTTTAATACTTTTAATTCTTCAGCTACTGCCTTTTCCCATTCTACTTTATCTTCTCTTTGATTTATATCATCAAAATTTAATGGTACGTCTTGTTGACTTGTCAATAGAGCATACAACGCTTCATCTTCTGAACTTAAATCCAATTCATACTCCTCTTGCCACTTTGGCTTCACTATCTTCCTTTTATCTCTCCCTCTTTCTTGTAATTTAATCTCTTTCTTCTCCTTGTTGTCACGTCCTGGTTTTCCATAAATTTTCTTCTCTTTATTTTCCTGTCTTGGCTTTATACTAATTATATTTTCTTCTACTTCACATATTTTTTCTTCACATACTTCTTCTTGACATTCCTGATATTCTTCTTTTTCATCTTCTTTGTCTCCTTCTGTATCATCTAGTTTTTCTTTATCCATATTAAACGGTATATAACAATATTCATCTTCTTTCTTTTGTTTTTCATTGAATACTACATTTCTCCCAACTATAACCTTATTTGTCTCCTCATCATATAATTTATATCCAGAAGTACTATATCCTATAAATATCATCCTTTTTCCATTATTATCCAGTTTCTGTCTCAACTCTTTAGGAACATAATTATATGCTACACATCCAAATACTCTCATATTCGATACATTTGGTACTCTTCCTTCCCATAATTCTGAAGGGGTCTTGTCCTTTCCCAATGTTGGGCTTCTATTCGTAACATATGCTGAGAATAACACAGCATGCCCCCAAAAGTCCTTTCCAAGTTTAGAATCAATGAGAATTGTCCTCACCTTTTCTACTAAAGTCCTGTTCATTCGTTCCGCTACTCCGTTCATCTGTGGGTTATACGGCACTGTGTGTTGCATCTGTATACCTTTGTCATAGCAAAAATCTTGAAATTCCCTTGATACATATTCCCTACCATTATCTGATCTCAACTTCAAAAGGTTAGTTTGAAAATGATTAGTTGCATAATTATAATAAATTTTGAATTTTTCAAAAACTTCACTTTTGTTTGAAATTAAATATACAATTACAAAATGTGTGTAATCATCAATGAATGTTACAAAATATTTATATCCTTCTTTAGTAGCTGGATTTATGGGACCACACACATCGGTATGTACTAACTCAAGAGGCCTAGTTGCCCTACGTCCTGATTTATTGAAAGGTAATTTTGTCATTTTTCCTACCAAACATGGTTCACATAAAGTATGATCTATTGTGTTATTTTTTAAGTTATCTAATCCATGGACCATTTGTCTCTGTGCAAGTAAATTTAAGTTTTTTAATCCTAAATGACCAAACCTTCTATGCCACAACTGTAACATATCACTTTCATGTTTTGATATAAAGTTACTCTCAATTTCAAATTGTGGAAACACTTTAATAGTGTACAATGAACCCTCAATATTGCCTATCAAAGATAGATAATTGTGTTTATATATTCTCACTTTGCCGTTAGAAAATTCAACTTTGAAACCACTGTTTTCTATTTTAGATACAGACAATAAATTTTTTCTCAATTCCGGTACATAATAAACATTTTTTATAGTAAAGTCAGAACATCTTTGTCCTACATAAGCTTTCACATATATATTTCCAATTCCTACTGCTGTTAAAGTTACACCATTTTTAGCTGCAGCTATAATTTTTGGTTTACTTAATTCCACATATTCGTAAAAATAATCTTTAGTATTAATTAAATGATCAGAGCAGCCAGAGTCAATACACCAAGTTAACGTTTCACTATCATTATTCAATTTTACTCGCTCACCTGAAAATTCCTTGTCCGTTCCTGAACAATATGCACCTTCCTCTGCTGACATGTCTGCAGCAAACGTCTGATTTTGCCATCCCCGTTGTCCGTTACCTGTTCTTCCATTCCCACGAAATCCTCTGTTTGGTCCTTGATATCCTCTCTGTCCTCGTCTAGGTGTATATGATTGTCCTTGTCCGGGTGTATATGTCTGTCCTCTTCCGGGTGTATATATCTGTCCACTTCCAGGAGTATATGTCTGTCCTCTTCCAGATGTATATGTCTGTCCACTTCCAGGAGTATATGTCTGTCCTCTTCCAGGAGTATACTGCCCTCTTGACCAAGTTCTTGAACGGCATTCATATTTTCTATGTCCTTCCTTTCCGCATTGAAAACATGTAAAAGCAGTTTTATAATGTCCTTTTTCTATTTTTTCTATTTTGTTTCTTTTTTCTTCTTCACCAAGTAGACGATCTTTCACTATGTCGACTGTAAGGTTGGGCATTGATTCCAGTGTTGTTACAATAATGTCATATGACGATGGCATTGACAACAATATAATATTTATTTTTTCTTCTTCGCTCAATGGACTTCCGGCATCCCTTAGTTGATTAAATAATTTAGATAATGTCAAAAAATGATCACATAGTGGTGTACCTTCTATGTATTTTATGTCCGTTAATTGTCGTCTCAAAAATAGTTTGCTTCTTGTTCCTTTCTTCATGAAATTACTTTCCAATTTTTGAATCATATTATAGGCTGTGTCTTCATCTTGAATGTAATCTAAATATGTGTCGGCCACTGCGCCAATTATTATGCTTTGAGCACGTGCTTCAGCTTTTGTGTTTTCTTTATTACTCGCAAACTCGATATTTTTTATAGCATCCAAACATTCATTTTCTCTCAATATTGCGCTAATTCTGAATTTCCATACTGCATAGTCTTCGCCGGCAAATTGTCTAATATTACAATGAAATTTCTGGAATTCCGATGACGCCATTTTTCCTTATTAGAATCTTGTTGATTTTCTTACCAATTTCTCGGAACTACGCTCTGCTACCACTGTTGGGGATGCCGGGATATTTCTTCTTCTTGTTTCTCATTAAAACTCGATATTATTTATTGTTCTTTTATTATAATGCTTCTTCATCAAAAATCTTACACCACGTTCTACAATATTTTTCCAGAGAGAGAGCTTAACCAAAGACAATCACTTTCTTATATTATAGAAGTAAAGCGCCATAAAGTATAGCCTATATAATTTAAAGGTTTTGGATGAGTGGACATTGGTCTCAACAATGTTTATCAGTCCTGTAAAAATAATGTGAATGCAATTAATTAGTTCATTGAAAAAGGAAAAAGTAAAATATACTTTTCGTTTAATGATTTCAAAAAGAAAATCGCAAATAATATAACGTTCCGTTCCTTGCAGTAACCTACAAAGTTTAGCGCCATCTATCCAGAATTTAGGATAAAAATAAAAATAAATAAAAAGAAAATCCCTCATTGGTAACCCTCAGACGTCACACACACAGTTGCGCGTGTTGATAATGTCAATGTGTAGTTTCAGTGTAAAACGAGGTGTTTTCTATGAAGTGTCCGGGGTGTGGCAGTAGGGTGAGCATTTGACGCGGTGGTAGAAACTTATTTTATAACGATAAATTAGTTTGTCGGATTCGAATCTTGATTTGGGCTCGACACAACTGATTTTGACTATATGCGTTTGAATTCATGTTCAAATCTTAGATAATTGATATCACGTAGTTTCCAGGAATTGTACAATGGATTCGCCCCCTCTTACATAGAACTTAACATAGCTGGTTGGATATTACTATAGAACTCTCAGTCTGGAAAAAGGAGCTGTTGTACCAAGTGACGTCATAATTGTTATACTCATACATTATTATTTGGCACTTTGTGAGAAAGCTGCATCAAAGGAAACACCTCACATAGTTTGCCGACCGCTTTCACCTTGACAACTCAAGGTTCAAAAGGATGCATATCCTTTGACACAAAGTGACGTCACACTAATTGGCGATACACTTTAGATTTACCGAATATATGTCTACCTACTTATATGTATACAAAAACTAAAGGTTCTCTGACTGACTCACTTGTCACGAAAAAAACTAGATGTGCAAGGAATCTCAAATTTTGCATAGGGGGGATTTTGCAAAACTTAAAAAAATACTTCCACCAACCCGCAGTAAAGCAGCGTGTATGCCTCCGCTTGATTAAGGGGAGACCAGTGCTCAACACTGGGATGTATATACGCATTTGTATGGCTACCTGTACGGGGTGGAAGTGACATCGTATTAAATTCTGAGGGGGTAAATTCAGCTCATTATTCTGAGTTAATATCGCCAAAGTATAGAATTTTCCACTTGATAAAATTCCACTTGATATTAACTCAGAATCATGGTCTGAATCGTCCCCCTCAGTATTCGTTACGATGTCACTAACACACTGTGACTGTATGTTGTGTGTTGTTTTGTGTGCAATAAATAAATTATCGACAAACCATATCAGGGTCGTTCCATTGGCCAGGGCCGGCGTTGGGAGCGATCCTATCTTGATTGTGGCCGTACCAATCGATCACGTTGGACAATACAGCCCATGAGTCCTCAATGTCGCCCAATACTCGCCATAAATTGCAGGTTTCGGCAATTGACGTGTAGTTTGGCTGTAATGGGAATTACCGCTACATCTTGATAGTAGAAAAGGATAATTAATACTTATATGTTCGGGACCCGTGGTAGCCCGGTTGGTAGGACGCTTGCCTCTAACTTTGAGGACGTACATTCAAATCCAGCACAGGTTTTAACCAATGATTGTCGAATTTGTTTTCAAATTCATGCTTGGATCATAAATGTCAGGTGCTCAGCCGTGAAGGAAAATATCGTGAGGAAACGCATTTTTGGAGGTATGTGACCTAACCTGTATTGGGCTGGTTTTCCCTTCGCGGGTTGGAAGGTCAGATAGGCAGTCGCTTGTGTGAAAAATTGGACCTGTCAAATATGCAGATTAGGTAAGTGGACCCTGTGGAAAACGGGATAATGCTATGGAGATGATGACTTTTACGTCCTGCACGTACTGCACCTACTACGTTGCGTCACGTTTCTTTTTGAGGTTTGGAACCCTAGAAACGGATTCAATGTGTACCTATGTAACCAACTGAATAAAGATACATAACATAACATAAACTGCCTATATACGTCCCACTGCTGGGCACAGGCCTCCCCTCAATCAACCGGAGGGGGTATGGAGCATACTCCACCACGCTGCTCCACTGCGGGTTGGTGGAGGTGTTTTTACGGCTAATAGCCGGGACCAACGGCTTAACGTGCCCTCCGAAGCACGGAATCATCTTACTTTTTCGGACAATCAGGTGATTCAAGCCTGAAAAGTAATTACCAAACAAAGGACAATCTCACAAAGTGATTTCGACAATGTCCCCATCGGGAATCGAACCCGGACCTCCAGATCGTGAGCCTAACGCTCTAACCACTAGACCACAGAGGCTGTGGCCTTGTAGTTTACTATTTTAAAATTACTTACCTTTTTAATGTTGTAACTCTCCTGATAAGCTGGCCAGCTACAAGAAAACACAATCGGTCGACCGCTAGCGTTCAGTTTTCTTCCAAACTCTGGATAAGCTGAAAACATATTCAAATAGAATCATTTAAGAGCTAAGAGCTATTTTATATGTAAATTCTTGCAATATCAGTCCCAAGAATCTGTCTTCATCTCTCGTAAAATTATTATTTGAAAATTGTCGCGACTAGTGCCGTAGCTTTGTAGTATATCGATAGGTTTTCCGCAGTTATTATCTTCTTCTATCGTGTGGATTGTGAGAACAACCCCATCAACCATGGTGTCAGGGTTATTACTGAGCCGCCATAGGCCCCTGACATGAGTCAAGTAACGACTACTTACTTACATCAGTAAGTAATAACCGGGACCAACGGCTTAACGTGCCTTCCAAAGAACGGATCACCTTACTTCTGGATAATCAGGTGATCAGTTTGCAATGTCCTAACTAAACTAGGGATCACAAAGTGATTTGTCTCCACCGGGATTCGAAGTAGCAGAACGCTCAACCACTGGACCACGGAGGCCGTTGCCGAAGGCCAATATCGACAGACGAATTGTCGACTTTTTGCAACACTATTCCTGACTGAAGCGTGATCGACGGTTGGATCGGTCGACGACACCTAAGTGCCTAATGTCTTTTTACTTATTCAGACGTACTTTTACTCAAAGATAAGTAATTTGATAATATGATATTTTCGTAAACACCGTCTAGTATCATGATGTTTTGATCTTGTTATGTCTGTCTGTTAGGGTTTGTTGATTTGATTGCTTTCTATTCAGTTTTGGGGTTGATTGTATTAGACTAAAGAAAGAGAGAAGAATGCGAATTTCTAAAACAAATGTAAACTCTAAGAAATATTTTTAAAGAATTTGTTGAGAGTACATTCAGATGAAATGATTATCGATGCCAAAAACATTACGTGCCGATTTTTATATTGAAAAAAATTCACAAAGACATTTAAAAATCAATGGAACGTAATAAAATTGACAAGCGTATAAAAAATAATAATAATAAGACCAAGAAGGCCGTCGTTAACAGAATTACTGAAAGGATATACGGTAAACAGAATCTGTAGAATTTCCATTTCTTTGAATCCTGACGTAAGTACTTCTCTTATTTCCTAATTATTTCTTGTTTCATACAGATGTGTGTGGGTTCAGAGTAGACCGTGTCACATACATACATAAACTCACGCCTGTTTCCCACCAGGGTAAGCAGAGGCTATGAAATTCCTTCGATCTCCGAGGCTTCGATATTGACATACTTCTCTTGCTTCCTCCACATTCATCAATAGTTTCATACACGTACGCCGGTTCAGAGTAGATCGTAATGAAGCTTTTCTAAGGACATCTCCAATCTGGTCAATGTTCGTCCTTCTATGTCGACCTTGAACAAATAGGCCGACCTTGTAAACCGTGTTAACATCTCCAATTTGGTTTTGAAACTTTCCAAGGCCTTCCTCTGCCACCTCTTCCAAAAATCTTTACCTTTTATTTCCTACATCGCTCTTGTAATCCTAAATTCCTTCATTTGCGACGGCCTCTGTGGTCCTGTGTTTGAGTGTTAGGCTCAGAATCCGAAGGTTTGGGGTTCGAATATCCCGATCATCTGAATTTATTTTTTGCTTTTCATTGTCAGTAGCTTTGCTGTATATCCATTGCAATGCCGTTGTCACCTTTAATTGAGGTAAAAATTACTTTGTCATTTTGTGAAGATCACACACACACACTAAGAGATCTGTCGGTAAAATTTTCCGACAGTCAGATGTTCGATACTTCAGAAGGCGTGTTAAGCCGTTGGTCCCGGTTACTACTTACTGATCTATGTCGTTACATGAGGCATATTAGGGGCCTTTGGCGGTCCTGTGTTTAGGGTTGCTGATATTCAAGCTATCTTTGACATACCGTTCTACATACCTGTGTCCAACTTCAAAGGATCAATGTAACAGGCGTCCAACTTCAGATAATCTATTTCCCATTCAACGAAGGAGGCTATATCAATGTCCTCATAGTCCATTATGCCAGGGTAGCCCGCGCATGTCACGTTGGAGTAATTCTGATACATGCCGAACTTAAAGCCTTTGCTATGAATCTAAAAAATAATATGGATTCTTATTACAGCGCCTAATAGCAAACAGCGTGTCATAATTGCCTTTAAAAATAAATGCTAAAAAAACCGCGTAATAAACAAGATAGAGCACACTAGCGTCATCGTCATGCCAGAACGAAAATTCCACTTGATATAAACTCTGAATCATGGTCCGAATCATTTCCCTCAGTATAAGTTACGATGTCACTAACACCCTGTATTACCTACTTAATGAATGTAATGTAACTGTATGTGTAAAAAAACTTACGTAATCAGCCAAAGCTTTCATGCCGCTTTTGAATCGTTTCCGATCAGGCATTAAGCGACCGTCAGAGCTCCTATGCTTCTGGGACCAGCAGTCATCGATGATTAAATATTCATAGCCAGCTTCTAGATATCCATCTTCCACCAATTTGTCTGCAGTTCTTTTGATTAGCTCCTCACTGTGAACAAGTTTGAATACCTGTTTCATCATTTGTTGACAACCAGTCGGAACTAGGGAATGCAATCCCGACTTGAGATCGCAAATTCGAGAACCCGCGGGATTGGAAAAATCAATCCCGCGAGATCCTGAAATTTTCGGGATCTCGTCTAGTTCATAAAAAATGTAAAGTTAGGATGGCTGAAAACGATGAAAACTGCTTGTTTGTGATAGTGAGGTTAATTACAAGAAAGTATAATATTACTAATTAAGCAAGTAGATCGAGATTGAATTCCCTAGTCAGAACATGTTCAGCTGACTAAAGTAAGACCCAGAGGTGGTGAAGTCGGGGCCCAATTGGTGCGGGGCACGGGTTAACGTTCAGGGGGGTTAAAATGGCCATATCGAAGCAATTCATCTAAGAAAGCAATATTGCTATTTGACATTTGTTTGCATTGCGCACTTACTTTTATATACGCAAATCGCAATATTTCTTTCTTAGATGAATTGCTTCGATATGGCCATTTTAACCCCCTGTTCCTTTCGTAGTTTGCAGGCGTATCTACAGTTTTTATAATGATATTCCCCATTCCATGCGATAAGCATCTATATTCATCATCATCATCAATTTAAGAGCCACGCTCTTTTCGGTGCTGCATTTTTCATGCTACTTTTTAGGGAAAAATAGGGCAGTGGTTTCCCTCTTGCCTTCCGCCCCCAATCATCAAGCATCTATGTTATCTACTTATAAATTTTAGGGTCTCCCCTATTCCTGTAGAGGTGTCGCCAAACTACTTTAAACAATTTTAATAGAATCAAACGTGTTTATTTTCATTAGATAATTATCTACTTTCGTGACTAAATGTCATTCTTTGCTGGAAGGTTACATTAAATTTGGTTTCGTTGAGTATATTATTCTAAAAGAGCAAACATAAGGGTGCATATTTTACGCCTAACGATTTGTTTACTATGTGAGTAGAAAGTTTGTCTAGGTAGGGAGGTGTGCTTTAAGCCTAATGCCATAGAGTAAAGAATCATAAATAACATGATTTACGCTCACGAATATATCTCATTTGAGGTGTTAGTAGAAAATGCACAAATAAAAAAATAAAATAAAAAAATAGAGTAAATCGGTAAATTGGTGCAAATCTGGTACCGGCGCTCCCCGAATGAGAATACCACAGGATCACAATAAGTAATAAAATATTACTTAGTATGGAACGGTAACTAACCACCTCTCGTCCACACCGGGATTCGAACCTATGACCTCCGGATCGTGAGACGATCGCGCGACCACTGGACCACGAAGGCCGTCGAAAGTCGTGAGCTGTTATGTTTTTATATAATTGTTGTTCTAAATGTTATTTTTTTATATAAGTAATGGCCAAGTATGGCAGCTCGACTATGCCAGATGGGTAAGCATAGAGAAGCTCTATTGAAGTGGCAAATGATAAGAGACGCAATGAGTCAACTTTGAAGTTGACTACATCTGGCCTACTAAGAGCTTCTTTACTTCACTTGAAGGACTCTATGTTGTATAAGGAGGGTTGTTATATTATCAAAGGTGAAAAAGGTCGTCACGCTTACCTGATACAGTCTCTCGGATACTTTTCGCAATCAGTAATACGTCTAAACCTTTGCCAGGTCATCCAGCCCATCGGCGGTGTTAGTGCCAATCCATTATCCAATGTCAGGGTAGTTGGAACCAATCCCAACAAGAATAAGAACATTAACATTTTATTTTATTTTAGTTGTAAACTCTTATTATAAGAGCAATAACCGATGTCACCAAAGCTTGAGTTAGGGTTATTATTATTGAGCTGCCACTAAAGTCCCGTTCGAATAATGAATTTGTTTCGATATTTTTATTAAAAATTGTTTTCAAATACTAGCGCTGTTAAAAGTAAAATTTATTGAGAAAATAAGTTTGAATTTCGAAAAAAGAAATACATAAAATACTGGCTGACGAGTCCGTTAAAACAAAAGATAAAATAAATTATTTAGTTTTATTCTTAATAATTATTGTTTATTTTAAAATCAGAACAATTTAAATATGGAATAAAAATAAAAAGGAAACAATCACAATAAAAAGTTAAAATAAAATGTCGTGTTTAAAACTGTGCGTTTTCGGCCGCTTGTTAACACCAAATAATCGCTTAAATTCGTAAACCACTCTAATTATCACACCGTAATTAGGAAAAACAATGTTTTTACAACAAGTTTGGCTATAAACCGTTATCTGCCCAGCCCGTTTGTTCTAAATCATGATTGTGAAATTCCGTGATGAAGTAAATTGACTGTGTAACATGAACACTGGGTTCCGTAAGTATAAAATTGTATGGGGCAGTTATTTTAATGAGATTTTTTTTATTGCCTACGTGAAAAATTAAGTGTTTCTTTACAGATATAATCAACACCTTTAAAAACTTACGTGATTTGTTGAGTAAAGCTGAAGGCAGATCAAAATTGTATAGCTATAGAACTATGATCACTATCATAGATTAGAGAAGGTCGATCAATGTTTTGTTAATTTGAAAAATTCGGCTACAAGTGACACTCCCGATTTTTCTGACTTGGCTGTATGGCTATGTTCCTTTGCCTGTTCCCTCTAAATAAATACTTTATGCCTCGGAATACCTACAATATACTCTGTCAAAGTAGTGTAATATATTCCGAAATTTTCATTTTGCCCCGAATCCAGAGCTTTGAACCCAGCGCAAAACTAAGAACTGGCAGCAAAGCAAACTAAAACTTTGCCTATCTCTGCTGAGAATATTTCTCGGCTATCCAAGCCTTAAACGCCTTAAAATGTTTGCCTAATTTAAAGCCGGCCAAATTGCAAACGCCTTCCTAGACTACTCTATAATAAGCCCCATTTATAAACTAATTTAAATCCTAATTGACTCTTCACTCTTGCGATTAAGTTCACGATGTTTTAAAGAAAAGCCAAGTCATGAGTAATAAGATAAAATATTTTTATTGAGCACAAAAAACATCATCGTATTTTTAAGAGCCACGATCTTGTCGGTGTAGCATTCTGCACGCTACTTTTTGAGAGAAAAAAAGGGCAGTGGTTTCCCTCTTACCCGCAGTACTCTGTCTGACACGAGTGGGATGGCGCCCAGAGTAGTCTATTTCAAAGCTGTACTAGGACTCCTGTCCTCCGCCTATGAATAGTACTGACAGTTACTGCTGCTCTCTGTCAGGTTCCAAGTTACAATGCCTGTGACTTGTCCCTTCTTGCATTGCCGTACCGATGGCTTCTTATAGTAACGAAACAGCCAAGCCCCATATTTTGCCTAACGTGTAGTCTGTGAACTTATAGTTTGTGTAATTAGGACGTGTAGAGTTAGAAACTTGGCACTACATGAGATCTGATGACTTTTTGACATTGTGATCGATATGATCGTCTTGGCAACATTTTTACATGAAAATGTTTTTGTTGGGATCATTATTTTAATCAAATATAACCCTCTTTTTGAAGCACCGCAGTCGGGTAAAAAAGTAGTGGCTGTTATCTTTATTGATGACTTGTGTTTTGCCTACACCGTAAGACAGCGCGGGCGTGACTTTATGTTATACGTATTAGTATGTCAGCAAATTCAAGTAGGGATATACAATAATTATGCGCGTATTAAAAAATAGCCCTATTCTAGGTACATTTTAATAGGCACTCGTAACGTAGCCTTAGGTATATCTTACATTACTTTTGCCGAAATACCTAATTATCTCTAATAGTAATTGGTTTCTTATCTAGTTCAGTAGATAGGTAATAAAGAGAAATTTGTTTTTTTTTGTTAATGGATGTAGGCATAGGGGTACAATATATTACCTAGTTAAAATAATGTAATAGGTATTTAGGATCGCAACTTATTAAGGTACATAAAATGGTTCCCCAAGATTCAGGCATTGCCTAGTTTGGGGACCCCTGTACATCTCTTGTAATCTTTTTAGAATATAAGCACATTTCTAATTTTATGTAAACATATTTGCATTTCTTTTAATTTCTGCAATAAAGTTAATTAAACCTACCTAAAATATATTGTATTTACTTAAATTATTTAAAAAAAATCAATCTATCAATCAAATATACTTTATTGCACATAAATGAAACATACAAACATTTATAAAATACTTAGTAACAGTAAAAATGGGCGGCCATATTGCTCTGAAGGGCGAAAATAATATCAGCGAGAAAAAAAACTTGAATGCGGGACGGTCCAGCAACAACGGTTAATCTAATAACTACAGTTAATCATCATCATTATGTCCCTAGCATTATCCTGTTTTTCACAGGGTCCGCTTACCTAACCTGAAGATTTAACAGGTCCGGTTTTCACAGAAGCGACTGCCTGTCTGACTTTCCAACTCGCGAAAGTAAAACCAGCCCAATACAGATTAGGTCACATACCTCCGAAAATGTATTTCTCGGGAATGTGGGTTTCCACACGATGTTTTCCTTCACCGCTGAGCACGAGATAATCATTTACGATCCAAACATGAATTCGAAAACAAATTCGACAATCATTGATTTAACCAAAAAAAATTTGGTTAAATCAATTTGGTTAAATTTTAAAAAAAGCCTATGCTGGATTCGATCTTCGCGATTTTGCGGGTTGGAAAGTCAGACAGGCAGTCGCTTCTGTAAAACAAACGGACCTGTCAAATCATCAGGTTAGGTAAGCGGACCTTGTGAAAACGGAATCACGTTAAGGACATGATTAATTACAATGACTAATATACTATCTTATTATATAAAAACATTACTTAGTAAGAGTATACAGGCGCTGTAGACACCTATCTTATAATCATGCGCCTAGGAGACAGGATCATAGGCTTAGAAGAGGTCACATCATCACAGGGGGTACCAAACTATCTTAACAATTGAGTCGTGTACCAGGTTCAAGATAAATTATGAAATTGTTATTACTAAATAAAGAGATCTAAAACTAACGATTAATATATTTTTTTCTATTTAACTTATTTATGAATTTTAATCAAAAAATCTTTTTTGACACACAGCGTTTCAAATAACGAAAAACATTTAATTTTGTGTAAGTATTCAACTTATTTATGAATTTTAATCAAGAAAAACGTAATAATAATTCCGTCATTTTATCTCGTTTTTCTATGACGTCACAGTGTGCTTGTTTCGCTTTTTTATACAAATTCCATAGTGATTTCGTGTTTTGACGTTAAGTAAAAAGTAACTGATTTGACTAGTTAGACACTAGCCTATTCTGTGATATCAAACCTAATAAATAAAAGTCCTTTCCCGTACAGCCGAGTCCGGATCGAAGCTTTTAGGAGATTATTTCGCTCGATCACTAGACGACAGTCTCTTGGGTGATGGATGAGCCGTCCATTAAATACCTACTTTGCTACTACAAAAAAAATAACATTTAGACATACAGTTCCTCCTTACCACTACTCTAATCTCAGATAATGGTTAAGGCGACAGCTTTTAGCTGGTATTTAACAGAATATTTATTTTACTTTGTCTGCATATATACCGTATCGAATACTCAGCGGGATAGTTCAGCTCAGAAAAGAGAGGAAGGGGAAGACCAAGAAGAGCTTACATGGAACAGATTAAAGAGAAGGCGAACGTCGTGTCTTATAAGGAGGTGAAGGAATTGGTCTTTGATAGACAAGAATAGAGAATGCTACACCGACAAGAGCGTGGCTCTTAAATTAGTGATGTGTATACTGGAATTGGCACCAATAATCATGCAGGGTATTAGTGATACTGTATTGAATAATCAACGGGATGATTCAGCTCATAATTCAAGATTTGATATCGTCAAATTGGTTAGAAAGAGACAACAGATACGGTGGTATATGACGATATAAAATTTTAAGAAGGCTCTTTAAATAATTTATATATAAAATTAGCACAAGTTACACCATCTAATTTAATTGACTTATCCTGAGAGGTAATTGATGGGCATTCCGGGTGAGAGCCTTCAGCGCTACCCATTTGTCCGGCCAAGTATTTAATGCCATTTGCGGCAAATCTACAATAAGTCACGTCAAAAAAAAGACGGGCATTTTTTTTTGGAACACACCTCAATTTTAGAAAGAAATAAATGAAAGAATCCTCTTAAAATTTTGCGTTGTCATTCGTAATGTATCTGATGTCTCTTTCTAACCAATATGGCGACTCAATGTGGTTTGACATTGTTGTAGTCTTGATAACACTTTGCAATATACTTACTCATAATGCCACACCCCTTTCTGTAATATTTCAACTGTCACTTCAGAAAGTCCATCATCATCAATTTAAGAGCCACGCTCTTGTCGGTGCAGCATTTTCCATGCTACTCTTTTAGGGAAAAATAGGGCAGTGGTTTCCCTCTTGCCTTCCGCCTCTTAGAAAGTCCATAATGCACTTAAAACATTTTTATAATTTAACTAGCTTTTGCCCGCGTCTTCTTCCGCGTGGGAGGAGTTTCCCGCTAATTCCCGTTCCCATGGGAATTTCGGGAATTTCTTTCTTAGTGCACCTCTACGGTACGTAAGCTACATCCCTTCCAAATTTCAAGTGTCTACGTTTAGCCGTTTAGGCTGTGCTTTGATATGTCAGTCAGTCAATTTCTCCTTTTATATATGTATTTAGATGAGTAGATACAATGGTGCTAATTCCTGCATTATATTTTATTATTTCAAGTTATACCTGTCATTTTCTTTTCCTCTGAAAAAGAAAGGATCAAAATTGACAGCATTGCATTGGCAGATTGAATCGGATGATTGACAGCTGTCAATTTTGAAATGAATGAGTGAATGAATGAATAATCCGAAAACGTTGCGGCATCTAAAAACTCAAACTCATAAATATCCTTATTCAATTGGTATTAAAGTTGGTGTGGTCTTGTGGTTCAGCGACTTGCTTCTCAAGCGAGGACCGCCGGTTCGAACCCCGGTACCGGACTTTCATCAATGCAAATTAGGAAAAAGGTACATCCATCGCAAGATGACCTAGGCACCCACACAGCACCGAGCTTTCTGTATTATAGACCAACGTGATAGGTGCTCAGCCGTATCGCCGTTTACAATGGTCGAGCCAACTATGTTAGTGAGTAGAATTCAGACAAACGCATAGACTAGCCAAAGTTTTCCCTTACTGACCGAACATAAAGCGTAATTATCAAGCAATTACTTAATTATTCATATCGTGCATCCCCAAAGGGATTCGAGTACGTAATCACACTAATTACTGGATCGGACCCCAATAAATTTATGAAGCGCGATCAATAATGTATTAGGCTGAGAGTGGCTTAGTGATCAGGGTCCAGAAATTTGGGCCCCTTACAAATATTATTACACAGAGAGACAAAGAGAGGTTGGAAGCGTTTGAGATGTGGTGTTGGCGAAGGATGGAGGGTATAAGCTGGACTGAAATGGTGTCAAATGAAAAAATGCTGGAAAGAGTTGAAGAAAAGAGAACCATATTGAAGACTATAGAGAAGTGGAGAGGAAATATGATTGGCCACCTGATACGACACGATTCATTTATAACAAACATTATAGAAGGAAAAATTTAAGGGAAGAGAGGAAGGGGTAGACCTAGGATAACATTTATGAAACAAATAAAAGAGAAGGTGCAGGTCGTGTCGTATCGGGAGGTGAAGGTTTTGGCGGGAAGAAGAGAGGAATGGCGGTTACTCCACCGACAAGAGTGCAGCTCTTAAATAGAGAGAGAGAGAGAGAGAGAGACAAATATTATTCTATCTACTCAGCCTGTATCCACCAACTGCTGTGTATAGCCCTCCTCTTTTTCACACCATCCTTTCCGATGCTGTGCAAGTCTCATCCATTGCTTTCCGGCATACCTCACAATGTCATCAAGACAGCCTTGCCAAGTGTCCTTCCTGCCCATCTCCACTTAAGCCTAGCAAACAAATACATATCATCATCAGCCGTACGACGCCCACTGCTGGGCATAGGCCTGCCCCAAGGATCTCTCCCAATCAAATACATATAATATTGCCAAATATAAATATCAACAAACCATAGAAGTCCATAAAGAACATAGATAAACACAACTAATTAGGACAGTTATATTTTTGTTTTTTTATTCTATAAAGTACATAACAATATAATATAAACAGCCTACATACGTCCTACTGCTGGGCACAGGCCTCTCCTCAATCAACCGGAGGGATATGGAAACTCCACCACGCTGCTCCACTGTGGATTGGTGGAGATGTTTTTTACGGCCAATTTTTAACTTGCCCTCCGAAGCACGGAATCATCTTACTTTTTCAGAAAAATCTGCTGATTCAAGCCTACTACTAGTGAAATCAGTTACTTTCTAATAAACGTCAAAGCACGAAATTACTATGAAATTTGTATGAAAAAGCAACCTTTGACGTCAAAGAAAAATAATATACTATGTCATTTTTTCTTTATTACAATTCATAAATGGGTCGTTCTTCTTTTTTATCGACAATAAAAAGACATTTTCTCAATTTATCGGATTTAACATCTTTAAAATTATAACGGCATTAAATATTTTAAAACATCATATAAAGATGTGTCTGTAGAGGACCATTTAGAGGTTCTCTTTATCTTGGTAACATACTTTTCTTTGTAGACACATTCCAAAAAATATTGTGACAGAGTGGTCCTTTTCATCGGAGACAGCATTTTAATTTACCACTCTGTCACAGAATTTTGTGAAAAACAATCAAGCTTCTTTAAGGACTAATTGAGGAACCGATTAGTAGTTTGCTTGTATTTTGAGTATAAGATAACTATATTTTTGGACAATGGAAACATGAAACAAAATTCTAAAACATAACTTATCAGAAGCAGAACGAAGGACAGATCATTGTCGATAAAAAAGAAGAACGACCCAAATAAGTTATTTATGAAAAAAAGAAACGTTTTTTGAAAGAAAGAAACGTTTATTATAAAGGGACACCACAGTTACAAATACAAAACAAATAATATATAATTTAAAACACGGAGTAACACACAACTTGCAATCTTTTTGTCACCTTTAGATCTGTCTTTATTTAGTTATCAGAATTTCATAATTTTATCTTTGACATAGGCAACTACCAAATTCACGTAGGTACTTTTTAATTATTTAATTTAATTTTTCGAAGTAACATAAATTAGGGAAGTGTATTTATGTTTGTTTTCGAAATCAGGCATTTTGCTTGTGAGATAATACGTACATGATACATCATCATCGTCTCGCATTATCCTAGAAAGCCTCCACGGTTCCCTATTCGCAACAGTTTGCGCATCCCCCGTTATCGTACTAATGTTGGCAAATACTCTCCATTAAGCCGTTGTATGCTAACGTATAATGAAGCTTCTATGCTGTTCTGGGAGCAAATAAAAAACATAGAACACGTTCAGCTGCTTGTCTTCCCGGGTATGTCGTAAAAACCGACAGAGGGATTGCGTCCTCTAACATGATGGACTAATGTTATGTGCGATAGGCTGATCCCTTATCACCGTAAGGTTCATCATATCCATCTTAGGACTTCGTATCAACAGTGGCTGCAAGTTGTCTTTGATTACTTGTGGCTCTGCCCACCCCATTTGGGATTATGGGCGTGAGTTTATGTATGTATGTATGTATAATGAAGCATGTACAAATAACATCGACATCTTCCACGAAACCCTCACCAACTTTAAATATAAAATTACAAATGTTATATTTTACTCAATTTCCTATAATTTTACTTTTTTTAGTTTTTATCATTATTTCTTTTTTGTCTATCTTCTAGCTTTAAGTTAACTCAAACACGTTTACGTGTTGTTTTATTATTTGTTTAAAACTAACTTGAATGTTGTATACGCCTGTAATGGATAACATACGGTCATTGTCCGTTGAATTTTATTCATGTAATTTTTATGTATATACCGATGGTGTATCTTAAATAAATAAATAAATAAATCTCGTTTTTCACAGGGTCCGCTTACCTAACCTGAACATTTTTTGACATGTCCGATTTTTACAGAAGAGACTGCCTGTCTGACCTTTCAACCCGCGAAAGGAAAACATACCTGCGAAAATGCATTTCTCGGGTATGATTATCATTTATGATCCAAACGTGAATTCGAAAACAAATTCGACAATCATTGTTTTAGGCCTGTGCTGAACCTGCGACCTCAAAGTGAGAGGCAAGCGTTCTATCAACTGGGTACCGCGGTTCTTAAGTAGGTACTTTTTTTGACTTGACTTTCTGTAGATTTGCCGCAGATGGCATTAACTACTTGGCCGGATAAATGGGGAGCGCTGAAGGCTCTCACCTGGTACAACGTTTAAGACAACAGGCCTGAGGGTGCCCAGTTGGGCGCGAACCTCTTCCCAGGGCGTCGTCTAATCAATCGTTCTCGTCGTCGTAATTTATCGTCGTGTAATTCAAATTCAAACAATGTAATAATGTTATTGTAATTTAAAGGAATATTTTGAACATAAAAATAATTAAATTTTGTATTTTTTAATAATAATTATAATTTTTCATAATTTTCTTTTCAATGTACCATTTCATTATTATTATTTTTTTATGTATATTTGTACGCCTGTATTGTTATTTAAATTATTTTAAAATTTAAAATATAATTATTTTATGTGTTCTCGCAAATAAATTGATTTTTGAAAAAAATAATCGACCCTGGCGGGTCGATAGCGATAAGTCGGTATCAGGGTCTTAAGTAGGTAGGTACGGGAAACAATAATAGTCTCAAGGCCCAGAAATATTATTAAAATCGGAGGCCTCAGGGTTTCTCCTGCCTCCATCCCTGTCGCACCACTTGACCTTACTGGATGCTGGCCCTCTGTTATGACCGTGTCGGAATGCCGGGTTGTTTTGTAAATTTATCAAAGCGGTTGTGTTATCTGTAGCGCCTTGCTAAAAGGGTTCCAATGGTTAACTAAGCGTTTGCTTATTAATATTATTGTCGAACTTTGCACGGTTCTACTTCAAAAATAATAATAATAAAATATATTTATTTACTTACCAAAACTTATAATAACATAACATAACATAACAAATACTTTATTGCACAAACAGGAAAAAACAAAATACAAAACAAAAGAGAAATAGAATAAATATTATTATTATAAAAAAAAAACTTATAAGCGCCTCAGCAATGTTTGCCAATGCTCACACTGATGCGTCTAGGCCATTATACGCAAAAAGTCAGCGTCGTTGCTGCAAAGGGTACGGGATAGCAGAAACTTTCTTCTGAGGGCTATTGCTGATAAGGCTCCGCTGATACGACAAATTCAAATTCAAAATCAAACAAAAGGATCTTGTTATCTTAAATAGATAATAATAATAAAAAAATAAACAACTCGAAACACATATTTTTAATACAGTAAGGTGTAGCAATCCAACATATTATATTATAAAAGAATACTTCGGTCAATACATTTTCGGAGGTATGTGACCTAAACTTATGTAGGTTTACCGATGTCTGTATTCCAGTGTTTGTAACATTGTTTTTTTATAAGAAAATAAATAAAAAAAAATAAAAGTCACCGGCCGCAGCAGCGATCACTCCAAGAATGGCTGAATCGGTGACAAGCCTCTACAGACAACATGTTTCCCCCACTCTGCTACCAAGATTTTATCACGTCACTATAGACCAATCAGAATCGTTCCAAGAGTAATGGAACATGATAAAATAAGGACCAAACCATCCTGTTATATTAAAGTTAAATATCATCAAAAAGTACAAATCATCATCTCTCTAGCATTATCCCGTTTTTCACAGGGTCCGCT
Source organism: Pectinophora gossypiella (assembly GCF_024362695.1). Classification (NCBI taxonomy): domain Eukaryota; kingdom Metazoa; phylum Arthropoda; class Insecta; order Lepidoptera; family Gelechiidae; genus Pectinophora; species Pectinophora gossypiella. Next base: position 3,226,036 of record NC_065420.1, on the reverse strand, counting down.
TACCTAACCTGAAGATTTAACATGTCCGGTTTTTTACAAAAGCGACTGCCTGTCTGACGTTCCAACCCGCGAAGGGAAAACCAGCCCAATACAGGTTAGGTCACATACCTCCGAAAATGCATTTCTCGGGAATGTGGGTTTCCTCACGATGCTTTCCTTCACTGCTAATCATTTTTGATCCAAACATGAATTCGAAAACAAATTCGACAATCATTGGTTTAGGCCTGTGCTGGCATCGAACCTGCGACCTCAAAGTGAGAGGCAAGCGTTCTACCAACTGGGCTACCACGGCTCAAAAAGTACACAGTCATATTATGTTAAAATTAGTAATACATTTTATATTTTCGGTATTTTAAAATGTTTCATTAAAAGAACGGAAATTCGTACCGTGTTTACATTCATTTGACATTAGAGTGTTCGGATATTTCAACCAAAAATCTTATGAGATAATTTCCTATATTGTCACGTGTGTGCAAATGTTGGCGTTATGTGTTGCTTTGATGCTGTATCGCTGCTTGAAAGCGCAGTGTGTAAAGTGCCTTATAATATAATAAATTGGAATTCAATTAATTTGCTCACTTAATTGTCAATAACCGCAATATAACACCGTCCAATTATTTTACAAGTTAGGTGCAATATTTGATATTTTCGGCCGAACAATGCCCAATGAAGTTACTGGAAAAGCCGAAGTTAATTTACGAGAATCATAATAATAATTCACACGAATTCTGAATACAAACTTTGGTAAGCACTTATTCGGAAATTGTGAAAATATATTTTGTTATTATTCATAAGTAACTAATTTCTTAAAATCAATAGTGGGTTGTGAGGTGGATTACCAACCTCATCAACCCTGGTGTCAGGGTTACTATTGACCCGCCAAAAGCCCCTGACATGACTTATGTAACGACTACGGACTTACGTTAGTAAGTATTAACCGGGAACGGCTTAACGTGCCTTCCGACGCACGGATCGCCTTACTTCCGGAGAATCATGTGATCAGCCTGTAATGTCCTTACCAAACTAGGGATCACAAAGTGATTTATGTCCCCACCGGGATTCAAACTCGGGACCTCCGGATCGTGAGTCCAACGCTTAACCACTGGACCACGGAGGCCGTTCGTGGCGAAACTGATTTGCAACTTTTACAATTGTCAATAAAACACAAATTACAGTCGTCCTAATGTTGGTCGAAGAATCTAGTAAAACCATCATTATTGAAGTATCCTTGTTGAGGTAAATATTTTGATTTGACTATGATTGGTCAGATCTGTGGTTTACCGATATAACAGATTCTAAATTTAAAAAAATTCAAATAATCGATAAATTTTCAATCCCCTTTTTAATCCCTTGGGGATTGAATTTCGCAAAGTCTATGAGCACCTACGTCCTTAAAGGAACCCCCTTGCAAAATTTTAGACTGCTAGCATTTGCAGTTTCTGAGATATCGTGATCAATCAGTGATAGATTACTTTCTGCTTACCTAACCTGACGATTTAACAGGTCCGGTTTTTTACAGAAGCGACTGCCTGTCTTACCTTCCAACCCGCGAAGGGAAAACCAACCTAATACAGGTTAGGTCATAATATACCTCCGAAAATGCATTTCTCGGGAAATTTCGGTTTCCTCACGATGTTTTCTTTCACCGCTGAGCACGTGATAATCATTTGTGATCTAAACATGAATTCGAAAACAAATTCGACAATCATTGTTTTAGGCCTGTGCTGGTATCGAACCTGCGACCTCAAAGTGAGAGGCAAGCGTTCTACCAACTGAGCTACCACGGCTCCCTCTACTCATTCGCCGTCAATAATAAATATTTTTTCTTTCATAAGTTCTTTGCCTGAAACCCGAGCGAGTCGTCAGTACCGCCCAAATAAACAAATGTACACTGCAATTTGTCTCAAAACTGGGTACAGTTATTTGCAAAAGCAAAATCCGGATAAAACCAATAAAGTACCAAACCAAGAGAAAAGTACAGGCACGTAGTTGACAAAAACTGTTCAAACACAAGTTGGCCATAAAACGGATTGATCAAACCGGGCATCGATACCCGGTATCGATGCCCGGTTATCCGGTTATAGAAAGTTTCCTAACAAGCTTTACTTTTCCTTTTACGGGGTAGGTTACGTGGATAAGGGGATTTATTTGAAATGTTACAATAATTTGTTTCTAGTGTGTACATGAGTATAGAGTATATTGGAATATGGTGTAATCGTCTTTGCAGATATTACTACCGGATATTGAATCGAATGTTGGTTATACTGTAGCTACGAAACTGTTATTTCTTATTGGAGTGGTGTTCCAAGAAAATGATTTTAATTAGTCGTAACAGGTTTTTGGAAACAAGAAATAATTCTTGGAATCATTTGCCTTACACGAGGTTCGCGTCCAACTAGGCACCCTCAAGCCTGTTGTTGCCTGGAAGAACTTGCTGCTTAGCAATAAGACCGCCCGATTGTATAGTATCTTTCGTCCATGTGTGTAAAACTTGTTTTGTATATTTGTATTTGTTATATATTTTGTACCGGGAGAGAGCCCGCAGTGTCAAATCTAAGATATAATATTACAAAGAATTAATGTTATGCATTTTTACGTACCCTTTTTAACGTAGTACGATTAGAGAGAAATATCTCTTGTCTCTTTCGCAATATGCGATGTAATATTATCACTGTCTTAGTTGTCATAGTAATGTTAAAAATGATATAATAAGAAGCATTTACGCGAAGAAAGAGATAGACTCAAAGTGAAATGTGGTGTTGGAGGAGGATGGACAGAATAAGTTGGACAGAAAGGGTTACTTCAGTATATTAAGCGAAGTTGATGGTAGAGCTGTCACAGGAAGACCTAGAAGGACATACATTTATCGAATTGGAGATGTCCTTAGAAAAGATTTAGTACGATCTACTCTGAACCGGCGTGCATGTATAAAACGATTAATGAGAATGAAGAAAGAGAAGTATGTCAGGATCGAAGCAAATGGAATTCCATAGTCTCTGCTTACCCCGGTGGTAAAAAGGCGTGAGTTTATGTATGTATGTATGTGAAAGGCTTACTAATGAGGAAAAACTAGTAAGAGTAAGGGAAAAGAGTCAAATAGGTATTCAGAATATTTGAGAGTTATTGGAGACAGAAGAGGCAAGATGTTTATTAAAAACATCATACAAGGAAAGAGAGGAAGGGGAAGACTAAGAATAGCTTACATGTAACAGATTAAAGAGAAAGTGAACGTCGTGTCTTCTAAGGAAGTGATTTTTTTTTGACGTGACTTATTGTAGATTTGCCGCAGATGGCATTAACTACTTGGCCGGACAAATGGGGAGCGCTGAAGGCTCTCACCCGGTACAACGTTTAAGACAACAGGCCTGAGGGTGCCCGGTTGGGCGCGAACGTCGACTCAGGGCGTCGTCTGAAAGGAAAAATATTTGAAAGAATTAATCGACCCTAGTGGGTCGATAGCGATAAGCGCTGAATGAGGGAAATCGTCGACCACGCCGGCGGGGTCGGTATCGGGGACCTGAAGTGTTTGGTGTCGCGAGCTGATTGGCTGCCTCTATGGCTAGAGTAATCGGGTCGTCGGGAACTAAGGAAGTGAAAGAATTGGCTGTTGATAGACAAGAATGAAAAATGCTACACCGACAAGAGCGTCGCTTTTAAATTAATGTTGATGAAGAAGCATTGTTTTATTTGTTTAAATATAGAATTATTGAAACGGAACGGTACCGGAGAGATATAAACTTCAAAAAAGTCTATTGACCTGTACCTGCGAGTGCAAAGTAACCCTTCAATTGTAAGCAACAAAGTCGAATACAAAAATCCACCTTTTGACGTTTAACTAAAATTAAATAACTTATTGTTTTAATTTAAATGATCGACGAGGCAAAGACCCATCAGAAAATAAAAAAAAATCATTATCTCACGACTATATTCTAATTAGAGTAGTTAGAGATACATCTATCGCAAGATGAACTATTTAAGTACCCACACCTCACCGAGCTTTTTGTTACACCAACGGAGTACAGTATGAAACTTAACTCATTGGTACAAGTTCGGTACCGGGCTCCAAACTGGCGCTCCCCGCTTGAAAAGCAAGCCGGTGTATACACAGTGACTGTAAAAATACAGCCTTACAAATCAACATGCAGACTGAATAAATAACACCCTAGGTACTTTACAAGCAGCCCACAAGAATTTCCTGTTATAAATGCTGCTGAAAATTGAGTTCAAGCTTGTAGTCTTGACATTTTCAGAAATTCTACTGGGTACTAGAGTAGCAATGTTTCAGCCCAACTTGCAGGCTTGCATATAAAATTCATCATTTCCCAGAAAATGTTGGTCGGGGCTATCTAACGTATAGTTCCTTCCGGATAAATGCTTTCCATTTTGATATTAAATTTTGTAAAGGTATTTATTTTTTTCTTCAATGCACAGATATTTATATTTGCATTTGGAAATATCACATTTCGATGTGAATTTCCGCAACAAAAACCTCGATTTCGGACAAAAATTGTGACCACACATTATTACCTTTATGGAAAATAGCTTGTCTATTGCGAGCTTTTGTTAACATCAATTTTGCAAATGTGATTTTTAAAAAAGCGCTTACGTAGTTTTCACTATAAGGTGACCAATCAGGTATGAGGTAAACCAAGCTCACTCCAAGCTCGTATAGGAGCTGGGTGGGAAGTGTCCCTTATATACGTAGTATTTACTTAACATATATATAAATAGCCTATATGTATCCTACTGCTGGGCACAGGCCTCCCCTCAATCAACCGGAGGGAGTATGGAGCATACTCTACTATGCTGCACCACTGTGGGTTGGTGGAGGTGTTTTACGCCTAATAGCCGGGATTTTCGGACAATAAGGTGATTCTTACCAAACAATGGACATTCTCACAATGATTTCGACAATTTCCGCATCGGGAATCGAACTCAGACCTCCAGATCGTACGTAGTACTACCTAATGTTTATTCTCTGCGTTTAGTCCAGCAGAGAGTTAGGTACTTAATTACCACAGTAGATACTATTCTGTAATTTCCATCTCGAAACGGCTTTGATAGCGGAGTTAACGTTTAATGACGATAATGGAGAGAGAATTGGTGTTTTACATTATTGTATATGCAAATAAACAAAACTTAAATATTTACACGTTAAAATTTCTGAATTACGAGTATTTGCATGCACTTGGGTATTAACTTAAAAAAAAATATATCTGTATTTCGTGTTAATTCAAAATTGTTTGCATTTTAATATTAATGTTGTGTTGTTTCATTAATACTGTTTTTTTTAAGGGAGCAGCTTTGTGGAATATGCTCCATACCCTCTCCGGCTGATTGAGGGCAGGCTTGTGCCCAAAAGTGAGATGTATATGAACTGTTTACATTTTATGTAAGTTTCTTATTCTTCTTCTATCGTGTGGGTTGTGAAGTGAATGACCAACCTCATCAAGCCTGGTGTCAGGGTTACTATTGAACCGTCAAAGGCCCCTGAAACACTGCTGAGCATAGGCCTCTCCTCCACAAACCGGAGAGGGTATGGAGCATACTCTACCAAGCTGCTGTCACTGTGGGTTATTGGATTATTGGAGTTTTACGACTAGTAGCCGAGACGTAGTAGGCAGAGCTGTAGGCCATATACGGGGTCCACAGGTGGCGGATAGTGGAACGGCCATCAGATATGATGGTTAGCTGCGAATATAAAAATAAGCAGTCCCCGACCAAACAGCGGCAGGATTAGCAGAGCGTAGTGGGACGGGCTAACCTGTAAAATGCTACTTGGGTTCTATGATGATCTTGTGACGTAGCGAGTAGGCGACCCCTGATGCCGGGCAGCAGCGGTATCAGTACTGGTTGGAGGCCGAGGAAATGGATTCTGATAGGGCTCTAGCTAGAACATCACCGATTGAGAAATTGGTCGGTGTACGGCGGAACGGAAGGCGATTGGGGCAATAACCGTTCTACACGCCCTATCTATGGAGTAATGAAAATGGAGGCGATTACTCCACCGACAAGAGCACAGCTCTTAAATAAAGAGAGAGAGAGCCGAGACGTGCTTTCTTCATGCCCCGTTAATCATTGTGTGGGATTAAAAAGAGAGAGAGAAAATAAAACAATTCTATTTCTTTTCCTCCAGTAAATATCCATACGACTGTACATCCTAGATGTTCAAGTAGAAAAACCCAAACTACTACCGAGAGAGCTACTGTGAAGTCTTTGCTGACAGTCCTGTCTACCCCTCAGCGAGTAAGGCGAGAAGATATTACACTATTTACTATTCTCTCCACGTTAGAAGTGAGGTTCACGCGTCCCGTTTATATTCTAATGTTGTTTGGGTAAAAATTAAATTATGAGGAAGGGCTGATTTTAACTTCGTAACCTCCGTTTTATATGTGAAGTTTTTGTTTATGTTTTTCGAAATTATGCGTGTTTGTTTCGTGTGTTTAGGGTTGAAGGTTAAACTTGTGATGTTGCTTTCAGTGTTTTCGTGGCGAACAAAGGTTAGTACCGGCCTCCGTGGTCCAGTGGTTGAGCGTTGGGCTCACGATCCGGAGGTCCCGGGTTCGAATCCCGGTGGGGACATACCACAAAAATTACTTCGTGATCTGGTTTGGCTAGGACATTACAGGCTGATCACCTGATGGTCTGAAAGTAAGATGATCCGTGGTTGAAGGCACGTTAAGCCGTTGGTCCCGGTAACTACTTACTGATATAAGTACGTAGTCGTTACATGAGGTTTATAAGGTTGGTAATCCACCTCACAACCCACACGATAGAAGAAGAATGGCAATTGACTCGCCCTCTATTACATGGGACAGCTTTTTTAGACGTAAGGTGACTCACCGTCCGTTGAGGCGTGGGTACTTAGTTCATCTTGCGATGGATGTACCTATGAGTACCCCAATTAGGACATAGCCGTGACCTTATGTTATATTACTAGATCACGCGGAAGAATGCATCTTTTTCTTCTTTTCTTTACCTGACCTATTGTAGATTAGCCGGAAATTGCATTGACTACCTGGCCGAAATGGCTGATGCTCCATCCCTGATCACCCATAGAAAGTTTAAAATAAAATAAACATTGAAAAGATTGAGTAGTGAAATATTTTTATGCAACGCGATATCTTTATTTTATTTGCCGTACACAAATTGCAAAACATGCAGAATTCTCAAATTTATAGCCTACTGTATTCAATTTCATGAAATAGCAAGCCAGTATTGAAAGAGATAACAATATTTGAATTTACAACCGAAATAATACAATGTAAATGTTTATTTGTAGCGGGATTTTGTTGAATATTTACTATTATTATAAATGAGAACGTCTGTTCATTATATTTCTTTATACGAGTATCTACCTCCCAAAACAGCTGGACTGATTTATGACGAAAATTGTCTTTTAAAAAATTTGAAACCAAATTTAATTCAATTATTTATTTCAGACAATAAATTCACGAATCCATTATTGAAAATTGGAAAAGTACAATAATAATATTATTAAAATTAAATTATGTAGAAATAAAAGAAATTTATAAAATAAAATTACTGCAAACCGATATATTTATTAAAATACTTCTTCTTTGCGAGTCGATGGCGATCGATACTAAATTAAAATACTAGAGTTACTGTTTGTTACTTCCTCACACTTAAACCTCTGAATTAGTTTATGACGAAAATTGGCACTAAATGACATTGGAAACTAAAAACTTTTTTCTTAGATGGACTACGATTTTCTCGAGGACGAAGTCGCGGGCGATAAACTATTAAAATGATAAAATAGTAAGAGCTCGTAAGAAAATTTTATGAAACTACTTAACGAAACGAAACTATCGCAAACATCCGAATATAATCGCTTCTGTAAGGGCTTTCTCAATAGGACATCATGGTGACGCCAATACGGTCGCATCACCAACAAAATCTGAACTCGATTGCACAGCATTTGACATTTAGCATTGTTCGTTGACGGTACTCTTGAAATATTGTACAATAATTATTATGGAAATGGAATGACAATAGTACTTAGTACTCATTAAAATAATAATAATATCATATTGTGACAAGTAATTGTAATTTGTATTTGACTCATGATGTAACCACTTTTATTGCTTTGGGCAACTGTAATGGTGAAGTAATAATGAATAAATAAATAAAATAAAAATAAATAAATAAAATGTACGCAGACACCTGGTTTGTCGCGCAAATTCTTACATCGTAGCGTTTATACAACTGTATGAATATTTGGTGGCGCAATAATGGTCGAGCCTTAATAATCGTTGAAAATGTAATATTTACGATGATAATGGGTTGTTAAATAACCTGTCCTTTAAAATTTAACGGCCTCCGTGTTCCGATGGTTGAGCGTTGGGCTCATGATCCGGAGGCCCCGGGTTCGAATCCCGGTGGGGACATATTACAAAAATCACTTTGTGATCCCTAGTTTGGTTAGGACATTACAGGCTGATCACCTGATTATCCGAAAGTAAGATGATCCGTGCTTCGGAACGCATATTAATCCGTTGGTCCCGGTTACTACTTTCTGATGTAAGTATGTAGTCGTTACATGAACCATGTCAGGGCCCTTTGGCGGCTCAGTAATAACCCTGACACCAGGGTTGATGAGGTTGGTATTCCACCTGACAAACCACACGATAAGAAATAGATTAAATTTGTCTCTTAGTTATCTACTGGGAGTTATTTTTAGGGCTCTATTAGGCTAGGGTTAATAATCTTAACTTATTTGTGTCATTTAAAACCAACCTCAAAAAGTCCGCTTTCGAAATTCAATAATTTTGATGTTTTAAAAACCTTTTCGTGAGAGCTAGCCACACTCAAAATAAAATATTCAAAAATATGCGCACACATAAATTTTTGAGTTGTCAAAAGTGGTCAATGATTGCTGAGGCCACATTTGATAGTAAAATAAGCGAAAAAGAACGTTAAAAACTCCAATAAATTCTTCCAGAGCACCTGTGATCGATCGCCAATGGTTTTACGGCGAAAAACCGGTGAAATACGGTCTTAACCGGTTTCTAGTAACGGTTTGCACTGACGTTCGACCGGTTTTCGTTTTTCTTATTTTCCGGCCGCAACGAAAAGAAGTTATTTCCAATTTCAAAGACTGGCTGTGAAGTTCTACTTTTCTTTGTTCTGTGGCTAAATTGCGTTACTTTTTATTTCTTGCATTCTTTGTGCAATCTTGTTTTTTGTATTTAATTTATAGTGCAAACGTTTTGGGTCAAGAATTGGTGATAAAACGTGAAGAAAGCGTGACTTACATCGTTTTGTGTTTGGCCTAAAGGTCTATGTAACCAGGCCAATAAAATTCCAAAAAAAAACATCCTTTTGTCACGGGTTCGAATCCCGGCTTTTTGGCGGGAAACGGGAACGGGACAGTTGCTTTCTTCATTGAATAATCTAAATAATTAAAACGAAGTGGTGTTTTGTGGTTAATGATCGCATTAAGTTAGTCGGAAGACATTCGCGAGTGTTATTATATCGGAGTATTCAATAAACAAAGTGTATCTGCCTATTTTCGCTTCGCGTCAGGAAGCCGCTTCATAACTCGAAAGTTTATGCGGACTTTTGAGTTAATTCGTTTGGAGTTCGGAGTAGGAGTCTACTCCGAAGGTGGGGGCTTAGGTTTCATCATCATCACCTTTCATCATTTCATTAATCATCAATCACCCCGCTAGCCACATGTTGGTAGTGTGACTAGGGATCGGCGATTTAACGGTGTTATGTTGGAAGTCGTATATATGCGTCTTGCTGTGTAAACTTCGATATCGCGTTTCACGACTGCTTGAAGAATGCATTATTGAGTGTGGCGCCATCTGTTGCATGTGGGCGGAACTAGTTGGCCAACTAGTTAGGTCCGCCATTACGTCATGCGTCATTTTCTACAGGTACTTACCGACTACCCTATTTGTTCAAGAAAAATGTTTCCCTTCGCTTAATATAAACACGAATTAAGTAAATTGGTAGTTAAATAATTACTAATAAAGGTATAAAAATTTACTTATTTATTTTAGAGTCCTTACCGACCTTCGTAAATATTTGATAGACTGAGTCTTTGTTCAGAGTTAAAGATAATTATTAATAATAATTTAGGTCCATTTAAGCTGAAAGAACATCAGTAGGGTCCGCATGGCAACCCATCGCGAGGGCAGGATTCTCCGAAATTGTACGAACTGTTAGAATATTCAAATTTACATGGAATTTAAATCACTATCACAGAACCGATAAAATCGATCTTTGTTTTGTTTACTTTGTAATTCAGTGTGGTCGAGTGGGCTCACTGGCTTGCTTTTCAATCGGAGAGCCTGTTCAAACCCCGGTACCGGGCCCGCGCCAATGAGTTATTAATTTATCTTAAGTGCAGTTTTCACTAACACAGTTGGCTCGACCATTATTATATACGGCGTTATGACTCACCACCATCGCGCTGGTCTCACGGAAACCTCGGTGAGGTGTGGTTATATGGTTCACTACTCCAATTGGGATGTGGTTGTGAGCTTATGTTATTATGTAAAGGACGTAATGTCAGAATCCGTCCACTAAGTAGGTGACATTCGAACGCGATCAATTTCATCACAGTCTGATTTGATTTTTTTTAACAAAACCTCGAAACTCGCAATAGACGCAGTAATAAAGTTTAATTCTGGGTAAAAATCCAGTCAAGTGTAAATACGACTCTCGCACTGTGGGTTCCGATACTTTAACTTTTTAAAACTACTGTTGTCATACATCTAAATAGGTCGCGATTAGTTTAGCAACTGCAAAAAAGTTTGTTATCGCAGACTATTTATTTTACAGATAAAAAAATGTTATCTCCATACATCGATTTAGGTCGCGATTGTTTTACCAACTGCAAATAAGTTATCTACGCGTTCCCGAGAAAAAAGGTTTTGACATACGGATTTGCAAGACCGACGGAAAAGAAAGCGATCCTATAAAAGGGTTCCATTTTTCCTTTTGCGGTTCGGTACCCTAAAAGTTGAGACTACAAAATAATAATATGTAAGGTGTTAAAGTAATTGTACAATAAATATCTTTGAAACATCAAGTCAAAGGCAGTTAAGAAGCCATTAAGTTCATTATTGCCTCCACTCATTATGCAAGGATCGATCTGAACCGTCTCTCACAGTTAGCCTTCATCACTCATTTACTTTCATTCAATCAGTTGCAGCGCTATGTTTTAATTACAATAACACTGTTGGTTTATAAACAAAACGGTTTTTATCATCTTAGCAAGAAGCAAGAGAAGTGTGCCAGGATCGAAGTAAATGTAATTCCATAGTGAGTTTATGTATGTAAAGCCTCTCACAATCTGGAGGTCCGGGTTCGATTCCCAATAGGGACATTGCAAGCTTGAATCACCTGATTGTCGGAAAAAGTAACATGATTCCTTGTTTCGGAGGGCACGTTAAGCCTTTGGTCACGGCTTTTAGCCATAAAACACCACCACCAACCCGCAGAGGACTTGTGACCTTCGACACAGGTGTTTTACACTTACTAGGAGGTCACAACTGCAAATATTATTATGTACCATCTTTGTTGGGAAGCTACAAGGAAGGAGAGGAAGGGAAGGACCAAGAAGAGCTTACATGGAACAGATTAAAGAGAAGGCGAACGTCGTGTCTTATAAGGAGGTAAAGGAATTGGTCTTTGATAAACAAGAATGGAGAATGCTACACCGACAAGAGCGTGGCTCTTAAATTAGTTATGTGTGACCATCTTTGTTAAAGAAATAAATATTTGATGTACGTGTATATAATGTATATTTTACTTTACTTATACTTACTCCCACGCACATAATCCCACGGTTCTTAAGAATTTCTCTGGGAAACCTACCTGGGTGCTTCCTTAAGGTGTTGATAAAGTTTAGCTTTCACTAGTAATGAGCATTTGTGCGAATACGAGAACACTTTAGCGAGCATTATATCGAGCTTTCTCGCGAGCATTCTATCGAGCATTGCTTGGACCTATTTTGGCGAGGCAAGCTTCGGCCCGTTCCGCGCCCCCGCCGCTCTGTGACGTCCCTCCCCACCCCCCGCAACTAATTGTAGACCTCCACTTCCAGATCTAAGACGAAACAGATTAGTTTGCCACCGTCTTCTATTTTTCTTTTTTTATATAACCATATAAATGTAACACAGGCGACCGTCATGTTTGACATCTTCGTGAAAAATGACGAGCACCGACTAGAGTCTTCACTAGAATGCTCATGAAAACGTTCATAGCGATGTTTGGCTCTACGCTTGGCTCGGTTCGTTGTTCAGTTTGACAAATATAAAAACGTGAAATGCTCGATGTTCTGTTACAAGTGAATGCTCAAGTCTATCAGCACCTTTAAGGTGGGTACTGACCGGTGTTACGAGGCGTATTGTACCATTCGCAGCGAGCATAATAAGTTACGTCATGTGCTTAAAATCAGTGTTGATGCTCGCTACGAGCGCCTTATTTCCCTGTACTGACAGCACGAACGCTCGCTGTGTAACACATTACGTACATTACGCCTCGTAACACCAGTCAGTACCTACCTTTAGATTGCTCCGTATGAAAGCACTTCGACACTCGTAGTGTAAGTAACGTGTTAGGACGTATTTCCGTAGAAAGGACCGGAGTATCCGCATGCGTACCAAACTCAGTTAGCGGGAATTCTTCTCCTAGTTCTCTTTCACGCTGTCGCTTCAGTGACTCTCCACTCTGCTCTGTGCGCCTCCGTTTTGCTCCGCGATACTCCTCTCCGCTTTGCGGAACAACGCTTCGGTAAGAACGAACTGTAAGTTATTCAACGTTCTTTCGTATTTCTAGTAATTTCTAAACGTACCATGTTCGTTTTATGTTTATTGTTCTTTGTACCCAAGAGCATGAGTCAGCTGTATTACGATGCAGTGTCACACACGGGTGTTTCAGTCTAACGAGAACAGTAAATACTTAATTTAAAGTTTCCAGGTGATACGTTACTTGAATTGAGAGAAGAAATAAGATTGTTCTGTGGCACTTATTTTACCGAGCATATCGCATGCGATCTTATTACCATTTACCGGGCACAAATCCTGGGAATCACATGATAATATCTACGATCTAAGCATGAATTTATTCTTACATATATTTTTTTTTTGTTTTGGTTTTCCCCGAAGGGTAAGGCAAAGGAAACTATGCCCATGCAGCCATGTCTTACGTATTTTTTTTCCTTGATGATTAATTAAATGATGAAAGGTGATGATGATGAAACCTAAGCCCCCACCCTCGGAGTAGACTCCTACTCCAAACCCCAAACGAATTAACTCAAAAGTCCGCATAAACTTTCGAGTTATGAAGCGGCTTCTTGGCTCGAAGCGAAAATAGGCAGATACACTTTGTTTATTGAATACTCCGATATTATAACACTCGCGAATGTCTTCCGACTAACTTAATGCGATCATTAACCACAAAACACCACTTCGTTTTAATTATTTAGATTATTCAATGAAGAAAGCAACTGTCCCGTTCCCGTTTCCCGCCAAAAAGCCTCTTACATAATATAAATTAGATTGTAAATCAGGCGTTCTTCGAAAAGGGCTATCATGGATTTCGTACTAAAAAGTTTTTGTATCAAACATACTTATAAGGTAAGTGACACACAGGATAAAAAGACATCCGTAATCACGCCCCATTCACTATTCACCATCAGCTTTCCTTTGAAGATGTTAAGACATCAATCATCTTTTCAAAACTTTTTTCATAACATCATATTATGAAGCTAAAAATAAACATTCCGGTCGTTATTAAAAGTAAACATGTACGGATAAAAGTCAGTAATAATCAAAAACTTAGAAATTTTTCGCGCTTTTACAATATTTTTTTGGTATCTATAGATGTTCAGCTGCTTATCAGTAACGATGTGGGTAGTCCAGTGTTTGTTAGGCTCACGATTTAGAGATCCCCGGGTTCGAATCTTTGTAGAGACATCATCACTAATTTAACAGCGACGCTCTTATCGATGTAGCATTCTCCATGCTACTTTTTAGGGAAAAATAGGGCAGTGGTTTCTCTCTTGCCTTCCGCCCCGCAGTACTCTGTCTGACGCGAGTGAGATGGCGCCCAGAGTAGTCTATTTCAAAGCCGTACTAGGGACTCCTGTCCTCTGCCTCGGAATAGTACTGACAGTTACTGCTGCCCTCTGTCAGGTGTCAGGTTCAACCTTGTAGAGACATCGCAATAATCATTTTGTAATCCCAAGTTTGGTTTAATTGTACGAAAGAAAGATGAACCGTGCGGGGCGGTGCCGGCTATTTACCTAAATAATGTAGTCTTTACTTGAACCCTGGCAGGGTTGTTTTTACGACACGCCCTAAAATATAAGCTTCTTCTCTCGTGTGCGCTGTGAGATCAATGACCAATCTCATCATTCCTGGTATCAGAATAACTTTACTATTGAGCCGCCAAAGGCCCCTGACATGGCTCATGGAACGACAACTTACTTACATCAGTAAGTAGTAACCCGGACCAACAGCTTAACGTGACAACATCTTACTTCCGGACAATCAGGTGATCAGCCTGTAATGCCCTAACCAAGCTAAGGATCAAAAAGTGATTTTTATATCTTAAGACTTTGGACCAATATTGGCTGCGATAATATGCTTACTTTATTTTCAGTTTAATCAGTTTATTTTTTATTAGCTCTCTTAAAGCCTACAATAACAAACAAGGCATGCCTATCAACCGACAAACAAGTTTGAACGGTCAAACCGTCGAAAATTCTGGAAAGCAAACTAAAAAATACCCAGTTCGGTCCATTTTGCACTTTTCGTATGTTGATTTTGTAGTCTGATGGAAGCTGCCTAGGAAGGTATTTCAACAGTTTTTTTGCTAGACTTGTCACGATTTCGACATGTACGTACTGTTAGATAGAACAGGATCAATTGGCCTAATCTCGCCTGATACATCACTATTCTAATGAGAAACTTTCCAGGCTTCTACTTCTTCTATTGTGAGGGTTGTGAGGCGGAGTACCTACCTCATCAACCTTGATGTCAGGGTTACTATTGAGCCCCTCGATTACTTACTTACATCAGTAAGTAATGACCGGGACCAACGGTTTAACGTGCCTTCTGAAACACGGATCAACTTAATTTCAGACAATCAGGTGTTCAGCCTGTAATGTTCTAACCAAACTAAGGACCACAAAGTAATTTTTGTGATATGTCCCCACCGGGAATCGAACCCAGGACCTCCGGATCGTAAGCTCAACCACAGAAGTCCACAGAAGTCGTCCAGGCTACGTTCACCAGAAACGGTATAGATGGCGTTGTTCAGCTTTAACTTGATAATTACCTATTTTCTCATTACTCGGGTAAATAATTATTCCAAAATACAATGTAATGGCAAAAGCATAATAAAAAAATAATTGTTGCTTGATATTTGGATCACATTATGTACAGAATTATATTGCTTGTCTTTATTTTGATCAGAATAATAATGGATGGATAATGTAATTGTGTCTGGGTATAGGTAACAAAAAGGGTTATCTAGACACGCGGTCGCGTGTCAAACCACTCTGGCGGGCCGCACCGTGTGTAATATTACACGAACCATTTGGAGCCACTTTTGACACCCTTATAAATCAAAAACTATTTCACATAAACGTATCAAATTTGGCTTATATATTGAGACTAACGAGATAAATATGTGGTCTAAATTTCATAAGCTTATCTCAAACGGTTATTTAGATATTAATGTCCAAAAATCCTCATTTTTATCATTGACTGACTGACTGACTAACCTATAGATCAAAATTCTAACCCAGTTCCAGATGACCTAGAGAGTTAAAATTTGGTATGCAGATAGGTAATTAGATGAATACAAAGGAAAAAATAAGAAACTGGCAATTTTTTAATATTTAGATTCTATTATCATTTATACTCAAAAACAAAGATAAAAGATGCATAATATTTACTGTTATCCATGAAATTAGAAGGTTAAACGAAGAAAAAACTGTACAGCGCCATCTATATTGATTTTGAGGCACTTAACCAGGAAAGTCCCTTATTAACTTTACTATTGTGGCTTCTAAATGATAAAAATATGTGGTATTCATGTGTTCCTCTAGTTATTAAATAACTTGTGTTGCTATTGCAGTTTCCTGTCATTTCTTCTCAGCCAAAACACCTTTGCGTAATGACGTAGATTCAGAAATGTTAAATAGGCCTTTAACAAGTTTATCTATTATGATAATTACGTTGAATTCTGATTTTTAAGATCTGAACATTAATTTAAACTAATAAAGCCGGGATTCCAATCTGTTACACTAACAAGGCTGACACGGATTGACGAAACGTACCAACTGTTAAATACATCATTAGTTCATAGTCGTTTTGTTCGGCTGCCAAGCTGAAGTGCGCACCTCTGCCTACCCCTTCAGGGGTATCCCTGAAGCTCACGCTTGTATAAGCGTGTTGCTAAGATAGAGAGCCCCCACACTAACTTCTTTTGAGCGTCGGCGTCGTGCGTCGTGCGACGTTGACGAACTATTACAATTGATTGATGCTTTGTACTTGTTCGCAAAAAACTTCGAATTGGCGCTGCGGTTACGCGACGCCAGCGCCGCGTATGCTCGGCGTTCAGCAGCCGGCCAGCGCTGCCGTCGCGACGCGACGCGTCGCGTCGACGTTGCGAGGACGCTAGTGTGGGGAATCTTTTACATCACATCACAGTCACCCTTTGCATCCCATAAATAACTTCCAAGCCTAATACATGCACCCCACCTTCAGTGCTAGAAGGGTAAGACTGATTTGAAATTTCATCAGGTACATAAGGGTACGTAAAGAGAGAGATTGCGAATCACGGACTGGCTTTACGTCTTTCGCCTTATGTAAATGACACTGCCTTAGCGCTCAAACATCGCGATCAAACCGTCGACTGACGGAGTGGTAGACACCTTTAGACTAAAGTTATGAGGGACTTTTTATGCCACGTTCCCCAAGAAAAATATGGATGGTTTCATACAGATTTATCGTGATAAGTAATTGACTATTTCATCATTACTCTGGTACATAAATATTCAAAAGTATAATTGAATGGCAGAGGCATGCATACAAGCTGTTAGTGACATCGTAACGAAGACTTTGAGGGGTGATTCAGACCATGATTAGGAGTTGATATCAGGTGGAATTTCCCGTCGCAAAAATAAGAAAATAATTAAAAAACACACTAATAATTTCATGAAGTTTCGAGAGGAAATTCCACTAGATATCAACTCCGAATCATAGTCCGAAACGCAAAGGAAAAACCAGCCTAATACAGGTTAGGTCACATACCTCGGAAAATGCATTTGTCGGTCACGATGTTTTCCTTCACCGGTGAGCACGTGATAATAATTTATGATCCAAACATGAATTCGAAAACAAATTTGACAGTCATTGGTTTGGGCCTGTGCTGGATTCAAACCTGCGACCTCAAAGTGAGAGGCAAGCGTTCTGCCAACTGGGCATAATATAATACAGTTATTAATCCCTTTGTCTCCTTCCTTAATCGAAATCCAGCAGCCCACCGACCGAATGTGAACCATTGGAGCGTAAAGAGAGTAATGATCACTAATGTGTTGCCATTTTCGAGGAAAGAAAACTAAGTAGCGACTCATTGGCTTGTTAAGGTTGAGTGTTGGACAAATACCAGCTTGATTTATGGCTTCAGTAGCCAATTCTAGGAGAAATGTACACATTTTTTTTTGTTTGGAACTCTGTCGTGTGTTTTTGTCTGTCTGTGTGTGTGTGTTGTGCGTGTCTGTCGTGTGTGTTTTTGTGTTTGGTGTCTGTTGTGTGTGTGTCTGTGTGTTTTTTGTTTGTCTATCTGTGTGTTTGTGTGTCTGCCTGTTGTAATATTTTTGAACCAAATGGAAATACTATAAATTCAGTTAATCTATATCCAATCTCAGTAGCAGTGGTAGTCAGATAATGACTATAATTATTTGATAATTGTGTAGTTTCCCAGATCAAAGATAAATTATGAAATTCTGATTAAGTACTTAATAAAAATAGATTTAAAGGTGAGAAAAAATAAACGTTTTATTTTTTCTATTTAAGTTATTTATGAATTTTAAGGAAAAAAAAACAATAAGGGTTGATGGGGTTGGTAATCCACCTCACAACCCACACGATAGAAGAAGATAAAATGGTAATAATAATAAGTGCGACACTTCGTCACTTTTTTATAACGTCAGAAGTTAGTTAGTTGTTAGTTAGTTGCTTTTTCATGCAAATTACATAGTAATTTCGTGTTTTGACGATTAGTAAAATGTAACTGGGGATTAAAAAGGCCACATCGAAGCAATTCATCCAAAATTGCTTTGCTATTAGCTATTTGACATTTGTTTGCATTGCGCACTTACTTTTGTATGCGCAAATGTCAAATTTCAATATTGCATTTTTAGATGAATTACATCGATGTGGGGTTTTTAACCCCCCTGATTGGACTAGTTGGAAACCCTATTCACGGTAGGTTTTTTATTTTTATTCTGTACCCGAATAACAAACCTAAAAAAGAGTCGTAGCGTCTATTACTCAGCCAGATTATGGCTCTAACCCTTACCTCTGACTCTTTTCCACTTCATTTGTTTGCCATTTTTATTCCGAGAGGGTAACAAGGAACAGTGCAGCGATATTAAAATTTCCCTCAACTTACAAAGGTGCGAATTCCAAACAACCTCGTGTTACGACTATGTAAATAATTTTGCCGTTTCTGTAAGTGAACTTTTGAACTCCGGAAAAGTATGTCGACGTCTTGTATACATTATTACAAAATATTGGTAGGTGAAAATATTTTTAATTTAACGACGGTTAACGCCGACATCATACCTACAACACGTAATAACGTTGAATTGTTTATATCAATATATATTCGCACCCCCCGTGGAAAAACGCAGTAAGTGGACTAGCGACATTTTTTTTTTATTGCACCATTCAATTCAGCGTACACGAATACACCTTCTCACAAATTTTCATTACGATATCAGTAAAAATGAAGAAATTATTACAAAAATAATGAAATTGTGCAACATTGATAAAAATATTTTTCCCCCATAATAAGAAAGTAAGTATAAATACATGATTTTTTTTTCTAATTTTCCCATATAGTAAAGTCATAATAACACTTACGTCGATTTTACACGAAAGTTTTTTAGGATGGTCGAGTGGTAAGTAAACGTACTGACATGTTTCACGACATTATACGACACGACAGTGGTTGTATGTGTAGTTACTTCGTTATTCCACGAATCTTGTAGCGTTACTATTTGGTGTAACTCCAGCTACTTGCCTATTCTGCGAATCTTTTAGCGTAACGGTTTGGTGTAACTATAATCACGTACTTTTTTCCAAGCAAGGTTTGATATTACTATTACGTTATTTCATTTAACTTCAATTTTTGATGACATATTTTACACTATACTCTTCGTAAATATGAATACAACTCTTTTAAAGGCAATAATTTGAATCATTTGTCGTGTTATTCTAATTACCTACAAATATATACTACTTATTAATGTCCTAAATAAATATACTTACTTATCACTAGCGTAAATCGATTTATTTTTATTATATTTTTTATTTTATTTACGTTTTATTTGGTTACTGTACTTACGCCGCGCCGGCGGCGGCGGGCTGCATACTCAAAGAGAGGTTTTAGAAAGATATTAGAGAGGTATTACATCTATCCACCAATTTTTTGTCAATCTCGACTTTTTATTCAACCAAAAATCGACCCTATTATTACTGTACTGTGATCGTTATTTGTAGGGTCGTATGCTGATCGTGGTTTTACCACGGTATTCCGTCAGTCAGCATACGACCCTACAAATAACGATCGCATTGTAGTAATAATAAGGTCGATTTTTGTTAGAATAAAAAGTCATGATTGACGAATGTTGGATAGATGTAATAATTATCTCTCTATTTAATTTGTTCATGGTGGCTACTCGAAGCGTGCATATCTTTGTGTGGAAGTAAAAAACCCAAGGATTATACGTATGCTCAACTTGGACAAAATCAAAGATATTGAGTAATTTACTTATAAATAGACTAACTAGATTTTAGGTAAGTACCTATTACCTTACCTACTTAGTATATTACTATTTATTAGACTATTAATATTATAAATATTTTGTTTTGTAAGGTTTACACAGAAGCAGATACCTACCTACTTGACGTAAGTTGGTTTGGTTGATGCGTGATGATGATTGCACTTCTCTGTACTAATTATTAAAGTTAAACTAAGCATGCCTTTGTGCCTATTCGGTGATTTTAATCTATAAACTAACTACCTATTTAAATAAGGGTGTGTCGTTTTTGTACATTCGCTATCACCTGGCACAACACCTGGTAAATTAATAAAATAAAGATATTTTAACAAAAATCTGTTACGTGATCAACTGTAGTATTTCGGCGTGGTTGTGAATAATCTACCTAGTTATATACGTATAAGTTAACTTTTGCAAAAACACCCTTGATTTTATTGTTATTTGTTCGCTTGAGTTTGATATACATACATTTTATTATTAACGCATTGGTACTAACCTTCTATTTAATACCTAAATAACGATACAATATCTAGGTTTGTGTCTAATTATTAGGGTGATTTCGTAATGGGTCCTTTTTATTTCTTAACGTCCATTATGTACCTACCTACAAACAATGTATTTAAACCATTGTTACAATTAACAGATTCCACTAATACTGCAACCCAATCCAGTACAACCCAGTGGAAGAATGACCAGAAAAGCAAAAATATTTTAAGAAACTATGGGATATTTTCTCGTCGTAGTCAACATGAGACACATTCTCTTCTTAAGGTTCGTATGTACCTATTCGTATCCTACTAAAGTCGAGTAAACTTCTCCTTCTCTCGTGTGGGTTGAGACAATTGACTGACCTCATCTACCCTGGTATCAGGGTTACTACTGAGCCGCCATAGGTCTTTGTCATGCCTCATGTAACGACGACACACCTGCATACTTATTTAAGCCGCAACCGACTGCCTAACATGCCCTCCGACGCACAGATCATCTTACTTTTGGGCAATTCGGTAACCAGACTGCAATGTCCTAGTGATCTCGCCGCTCGGCTGCGTTATGGGTATCACTTTGAGTACTTATGTATGTCGGTAATTAAGAAATAGTACTAATAATAAAATTAATATTAGTACCATTTCTGATTTACGACTTGGCCGGGAAGATAAGCAGCTGAAAACGTTCCATGTTTTGTATGCCGAAATATCCTTTCAGTATTTTTATTCTAGATTGATATAGGTATTTAACTACTAACCTGGAAGCGGCGCGTGGTAAAGTTTCCCTGAAATAGTCGATGCCTGTGTATTTGTGGTATAATTATTCTGTTATTTTCCTCTTATCATAACAACCACAAATATTTTTGATTTGCTTAATGTAGTTTTTTCTAGAGTTATCTCTTATGCAAACCAACTAGCTTTTATGGGGTTTTAGCCAAGTTGCAAACGATAAGTACGTAAAACGACAGTGACAGTGATTTGAGAGATTGACATGTAACCTTATGTCAATCACATACATTTTTATCACTGACACTGTCGCTTTTTTGGATACGTTGGAAAATTGGCTCATCTCTAAGCTTACTATAATAGGTATTAATGGTTATTTTTCTTTTTAGTAATTTATTATCATACTTAATAGTATTTTATATTTTGTCATTTGCAGGTTCTACCGAAAAGCAAAGAGGGGGTGATCGGAAAGGACCAAAATGTTCAAGAAAACTCTTAATGACTAACTAAAAATGAAGGTTTTTCTAATAAAAGCAAGTGCCAAAATGTACCGTATAAATATATTTTGTGATTATGCATGTAATAATTAATAAACGTTTTAAAATTCAAAGTTAGATTTTAATTACAAATAAAAATAACTCCCTGAAAACTGAAAACCCATACGGGTCAAACGGCTTTCGGCACAGCTAGTAAATAAATATTCATTTTTTTAAAACAAATTAGAATAAACACTTAACACTGTTTTTATTTATTTCAATATACAGGCCCAAAAATTCACGTTCAAAATGAAAAATTTGATAGAGGGGCTCATTAGCCACCAGAAACACCCCCATGTATGTTCAGCGATTATTTACGGTTTAGGAGATCTGACCCATTTTACACCTTTTTCTTGATTTTCTATCTTACTTCAGAAATCATCATTTTGTCGCTATCCCTTTCTTAATAATTCATTTTTTTTCTTTCTAATTTCTAATTATTTTGCTTCATAACTATGCCTAAGGATGTGTATCGCTAGGTGAAAAAATAAAAACAGTCGAATGAAAGATAAAAAGTCATTGGAAGTCGGAATTCAAAGTGAGAATTCGTCTAAAATTGTTACAGTTGTTAAAACTTCGCCGAAGAATAATAAACACATGAGATTGTCATGAACCCTGAAAGTGTTTTTAAAAACTGTTCCATTTAATAGGCTTTTAGACACATCCAACAAAGTACCCTTAATAGGGGCATCATCATCAGCCGTATGACGCCCACTGCTGGGCATAGGCCTCTCCCAAGGATCTCCACGACGATCGGTCCTGCGCTGCCCGCATCCAGCGGCTTCCCGCGACCTCCCGGGCATAAAACTAAGTAGTTAGCCCTCAAAGATTTTAAGACAGAAAGATTTTATTTTAGTATCTCATAGTATGTATGTAGTAACGGTTTGGGGATAACTTTTTCCTTCATTACAATATGAATACCAAAAGTGACTGCAAGTTTTGTCTTCAGACTGTTGCTATGTCTACCCTGTTAGCGATTATGAGCGTGATTTTTTATTGAAAATGTGTCTTTGAGCACCTTTAACAACGTTAGAAAGAAGCAGCTACCTACATTGTATGAGAATGTAATTTTTCCTTCAAATCTGTCTATCTTGCAATCTTTGAGGTCTAATTACTTAGTTTTTTGCTTCTATTAAGGGTACTTTTTTTGGATGTGTCTAAAAGCCTATTAAATGGAGCAGTTTTTCAGAGATACTTACTTTCAGCGTCCATGCCAATCTCATGTGTTAATTATTCTTCGGCGAAGTTTTAACAACTGTGACAATTTTGGTCCAATTCTCACTTTGACTTCCAATAACTTTTTTTTATCTTTGATTTGACTGTTTTTATTTTTTTACCTAGCGGTATATATCTTTAGACATAGTTATGCAGAATAATAAGATAATTATGAAGTAAGGGATAGCGACAAAATGATGATTACTGCAGTAAGCTAGAAAATCTAGAAAAAGGTACAAAATAGGTCATATCTCCTAAACTATAAATAATGGCTAAACAAATATGGGGGTGTTTGTAGTAGCTAATGAGCCACTCTATCTAATTTTTCATTTTGAACTTGAAGTTCTGGTCCACCCTTTATAATGTATGAGCATACATACTTCTACATTCTAGACTAACCCCTGGAACAAACAAGTATTTAAAGATACATACAATTATTTTGAGATATTTCCTTATTAAAAAAGCAATTTCTATAGTTACACTATCAAAGATCATTTACTTTCACGTGGAACAAATAGGTTTCTCAACTTACGCAAAACATTTTGTTAAAATTTTTCGTGTAAGAACGAAGTAACTAATACTTACAACATCCGAGTAAGATGAAATCGGAAGGTGAACAACGTTGTAGGTAAAGTTACAACTGTCGATGTTGTTTGCACTACGTAATAATAAAGCAGTGTCTGTACTTACAACGGAACGTTTGATTATAGTTTCGTGGAATATCTACGCAATCGTGTTTTTTCAATTTTTTTTTCAAATATACACAATTAATTAAAAATTAATAAATGTGGGTCAATCCGGGCTACATTTTGCTATTATTTTCTCTTTGAAGGTTATTTCCAGGACTTATAACTAATTAGTAGGACAGTTTTTTTTAGCTCCTGAAAAGTTGATAAAATCAACTTACTGCGTTTTTCCACGAAGGGTGCGAATTATAATACACATAAAAAAAACTTTGAGAGAAATATAAATATTATATTAATTAATATATAATATAATTAATATGTATATTTCTCTTATATAGAAAAGTCAGTAAGGGGAATAAGACAATGCAAATAACGTTCCATTATACTGGTAAACAAAATATGCTCATAACTACCATGTTTCGGTGTGATTTGGTATCAAATCGCACGTCCGTCGATTTATGAGTATGCCAGTAGTAACTAATCGACCGTTGTGCGATTTGATACCTTACCATACCGTGTTACAGTATGCGGTATGGTAGGGTCAGTTAATAAGCAAGTCGCTATAAGCATGATAGTAATTGAGCGTGTCACAGGTAATTTAGAATGCAGTGAGAACATTTTCATTGCTACTGGAAAAAAATAATTCTAAATGCAGTCAGCGGTTTTCCATACAGGGAACTTTGTCTAAAGGAAACTTTTGAGAAAACAATTACAGATTAATATTAATAATTTTGAATAGAATAGAGAGAGTGAAAATAATTCTTATTGAACACTCGACTAAAGTGTTCTTAACAAAAACAGCTGCTCTGATAATTAATGAATATTCAGATGATTTAAATGTTTGTTATTAAATATTTTTCCCTGAATCATTTAAACCCGATTCTTCGTACTAAGGAAGTGAAATTAAATGCTGAACATTTTATATTTCATTATTGAGTACCTGTCAGGCTGTCAGGCTGTTAATAAACATATATGAATTAATAAATTAATTATAGACTAGTTATTTATCTCCCTAGCTAATGCTAGGGAGATAAAGGCACTCAAAGAACGGGAATTATCCCGTTTTTCCCAGGGTGCATTTACGGAATCTGAAGATTTGACAAGTCCGGTCTTTTACAGAAGCGGCTGTCTGTCTGACCTTCAAGGCCGTGCAGGGAAAACCAGTCCAAATACTACTAGCACTAAAGTTATAACTAGTACTAGATTCATCCGTCTTGCTTTTTTGTAATTGTTTTAGTGGAAATTTGATATGATGTTGTTGTCTTTTTTTTCTATTCTATTAATTACTTACTCGTTCTAATTATTAGTGCAAGTCCAGTACCAAAGATCACCCTTCATTCTCAGAAGGACATTATTCTCATACATAAAGATTCTCAAAAGGCACAGTTCAGTTGCTATTACACAAATTGTGTACAGTCATGAGCAATATAATGTACCCAATTTAGGACTCTGTCGCACTTACATATTTGACATTTAGTGAGACATACAGTTCAATTTGACAAAAAAGTTAATGTGATATGGTACCAAAGTGTATACATATTAATGCTCGTGACCGTACAGTGAATTAATCAATTGAGTGATTTCCATTTAGTCAAATGAGTTATTTGAAACTTACACCACGTTTTCCGTCTGAGATGTTTCTCAACTGGTGACACACAGAACCACAGTGACTCTCGATAAAGTTCACGACTATATCCGAATTGGTGCAGTTAGAGATACATCTATCGCAAGATAAACTAAGTACCCACAAACATACACACTAAAACTCCCGCCTATTTCCCACTGGGGTAAGCGTTGACTATGGAATTGTATTTGCTTCGATCCTGACACACTTCTCTTGCTTCTTCCACATTTATACACGTACGCCGGCTCAGAGTAGATCATACTGAACTTTTTCTAAGGACATTTCTGTCCTTTCTAGGTCTTTTTCTGACAGCCTTACCACCAAACATCGCTTTATTTACTTATTAACTGTTTTTGTAATCCTATTATCCTTCATCTGCTCTACGAGTCCAAACCAGCATATCATTCCCTTTAAGTACCCACACCTCACCAATTTATCTGTTAGACCAACGTGATAGCTACAATGGTCAAGGCTGTTTTAAGACCGATATTGACAAATATAGGTTGCTTCTGCCCGCCGCCCACCAGAGTGCAGCACAATCTGAATGAATTGACGAATGTTGAATGGATCACTTGGTCACGTGACGATCTCCTTGAGACAAAGATAAGACACAATTTTTACACAAAATGGCGATCTTGTTCACGACTCAAAGGACCACAAAAATGTTCACTATTTTGATCAATGTGAGAATGTTCTAATTCAGCGGGGCGTTATTAACAAAAAGTCACTTTTATGATTCACTTGTTTTTATTTAAATGATAGAAAATAGACGCTACACATATCACACGTATTGACGCTGCGGAGGTTGGGCGAACAGAGAGAGAATGAAGGAAAAGAATGAATTTAGGATGAATCTTCTGAATGAATACTAAACAAAGGCAACTGTGTCAGTTTAATAACTCATTGGCGCAAGTCCGGTACAGAGGTTCGAGATGGTGCTCCCCGTTTTAGAAGCACGCCGGTGAACCATAGGACGAGAGTGGCTAATTGAGTCTTGATAACGTAAAACGTAACGCAATCCACCTCACAACCCACACAACAGAGGAAGAAGTAAAAAATGTTTCTTTCAATTGGGGAAAACGGGCGTAATTGTAATTCTAAATCAGTAAAAGATTTTCGTAGAAGATTTTTACTAGCACAAAATTGAGCCTTATGTAAAATTATAGCCATGGCAAAGCCGTATTCGTAGCTGAACGGAAGCACGTTTCCATCATAGATCTCAGCTCTGGTTGAAATCCTTTCCCTCATACTTTACTGCGCCGCTTTAAAATGAGATAGATTCTGGAATAAACTTTAGTTGGAGTGGGTTTAAAATTGCTTTTTTCATCACATATTTTGTTTGTACTCTTAACCGGCGACTGGTATGAAGTCTTTGACGAGAGTGAAAGAAGCGAATGTAATGTGTGTTAGGATCGCAGTAAGTAGAATTACTATCCCAAAATGGAACAGGCGTGCTCTTATGTAAATGTATTTTGTTTATACATCTCGTGAATTTATTAAACATGGCTGTTTAAAATATCTTAGATCTTAATGTGTTTCACGATCGGCTGAATATAATATTTATGAGAAAATTTCTAGTTCTTGATTATATAAAGCTCAACAGATGTTAATTACTTAAATTTACTTATGCTTATATTTACCTAATATTTTTCTAATTTCAATTTTTTAAGTTTGATGTGTAATTTTAATTTTACTATATTTTTAAATACTTACCCTTAATTGTATAAGTTATGTACGCCGTAATTTTCATATATATTAGTTACAATACCGTACCGTCTAAATATAGGAAACATGTTTTAATGTATGTGATGTGGCTGAATTTTATAAAATAAAAAAATAAATAAGTAAATCGTCCAGAGAATAAAACAGCTTTTGCAATAGCCATTCGAGTAGCGATTCCGAGAACTTATTAATCGCCATTGTGATGATTTGTGTATATTTTTTGTAGGAGCGTAGAGGATCAGATACTTGAGATAGAAAAAGATGTACATACTAAGACAAAATCAAAGAACAAACAAAGTGAGATGTCACGTCAAGTAGTGAATATCTTCAAAATCTTCAAAAAAATGATAAAAAGTGGGCAGCGCTGACGGCTATCATATGACTTAACATCTCAAACTGTGTTAAAAGTACTGTTACATTTGGTTTCGGGATTGGAAGGACACTTACTAAGTCCAAGGGAAGACGAATGTATTCTCTACACACGTGGTACAGCATTTGCACAGAGCTACGCAGTTTAACTTCGTCACCGTCACTTCACTTACTTCGCACTTTACGCGACACTTGAACACTACACGAAACACTACACTTAACGCTGCTGACACTTCACTTCCACTACATCTTTCCTTTCACTTTTCTTTAGAAACTGAACTGGTTCTCCTTGCTGTTCCCGCTACTTATATACCCTATGGTTACATACTAGAATTGTTGACTCTTTTCTCGAATAATCTCGGGTGGAACCTCCTTGACCATTCCAGTAAAGAAAGACAAGGATACTGCTATGCGCCAGAAAAGGATGCCGTTAAGATAAAAAGAGAAAAGAGGATATTACGTTGACATTTGAGAACTCTTTGGTTGCGGAGTTAGTTTTATATGTCAATCGGTCACAGTACATTAGCTTTCAGGTAAGTACATTTATATTTTACATTAAGTCTCTTTTCATTCAATATTCTCACTAAAGAATTCTGAATTCAAATATAAATACAATTTAACATCACGAAGAATATTTAATTCAGTATTCCAAAGTTGTAACGTTGTCACTACTGCACTGTAATACGAAGTAAGTAATGTTAAAATGTTGAAATAAACACAACTTTAACGTGTTCACTGAAAGGTAACATTTTGTTTAATAGGGACTGAAATTTCGTAACATAATATTTAATATAGGTTTCCCACGCAATGGCAAAATGTAAGGGAGAGACCACACTCCGTTGCGTTGCATCGTCGTAACGCTGTGGTTCGTATGGCGCATCGTTGTAATTTAACATAACAAAACATAAGCTCACGAAAATATTTCTATTGAGGTACATTGGTCGCAAGATGAGCGAAGTACCCATACCTCACCGAGCGTTCTGTTAGACCAACGTGATAGGTGGTGAGCTGTATCGCCATATAGACGGTACTGTGAGTCAACTGTAATAGTGAAAACGCGAATGCGTTGTGATTTATTAACAGTTTTGTACACAGAATAATATAACGACTAGTAGATTATAAGTTGATTATTTAAATAGAGAACGACGCTGCGTGACCGCTTAGATGCGACGTCACAAGGAACGTGTCGTGTGGCCTGACTTTAAGGTTTTATTATTGTAATGAATCAAAGAATACATACATTTCTTTAGAAGTCATTTCAGGGACGGGCACAAAATTGATTGCTGGTGTCAAAATTTTGACGTAAACATGTTTTTTGTAGGTATATTAAACGTAAACAGCTCACGTACATTCTTTACATTTACATTATCTCCACGGAGATTATGTTTGATACAAATCGCTCGATAAATGTCGCCTAACGAAGATGAAGCTTTAGTTGTAAATAGTCACAAGACAGTTTAGGACCTTTCCATTGTTTATTGTTATAATTTTAAAGAAAAAATGCACTTCAATCAACACCCGTATAAACCGGAGCAAAAAGAATCAGAAAATAAAGATTGCAACCCCGATATCCACTTTATTGACCCAATAAAAATCACCATATAACCCAGACAAATCCGGGAGAAGCGAAACAAATCGATAAACATAAACAAAATTTACGGAATTTCGACTTTTGGTCGGTACCAATGAGTTGTTTTACCAAAGACGCAAGAGTTGGAATTCGCTGAAACCCGTTTTACGCAGAGTTTTTTTAAATTTATTTTTACTGTAAAATTATTATTATTTAGCATTCGTGTTCAAGTTAGATGGACAATTGTATCTGTACTTAGTCACGTACATAAACTGCCGCCTGAATTCCCCCCTAAAGCGGCGGGCAGAGCCAAAAGTAATCAAAGACAACTTGCAGCCACTGATGATACGAAGTCCTAAGACGAATAGATATGATAAATCTTATGATAATAATCGACGTAGCAAAATAAACCGAATCCTAAGTCTAATCGTTTCCAAAAACGAAACGTTTCCAAAGTGGAACACTAAAAAGGTGCAAAAGTTATGTAAAATTATCTTTATTACCTAGCTGATAGTATCTAGGTACAAGAAAAAACAAAAGGGTGGTTGCTAACTAGTCAAATCAGTTACTTTTTACTAAATATCCAAATACGAAATTACTATGCAATTTGTATGAAAAAATAAACCTGTGACGTCATAGAAAAACGTGACAAATTGTCGCACTTATAATTACATTTTTCTTTATTAAAATTCATAAATAAGTTACAGGCTGATCACCTGATTGTCCGACAGTAAAATGATTCGTGCTTCGGAAGGCAAATCCTTTGGTCTCGATTAATACTTACAGATGTAAGTTAGTAGTTGTTACATAAGCATGTCAGGGGCCTTTGGAGGCTCAAAAGTAACCCTGACACCAGGGTTGATGGGGTTGGTACTCCACCTCACAACCCACACGATATCTATTATATCTCATATTATATATCTTTTTATTTCTTTTAACAATATTGTTAGGGTTCATAATGTTTATTTTATTAATTAATTATTATTAGATTAAATAACTTAATAACAGACGGAATAAAGTCGTGAATCTGTGTCACGACTTTATTATTTTTAATTTGGAACTGGCATATTATTTCATTTGTTTTTATTTTGATTTCTTCTTTTTCGAACGGGAACGTTTTCCCGCCTTTTTAAAAGGCGGTGACGGCAATTTGGTTTGGTTGCGGTAATCTGTTATGAAGAGTTGGAGAATTAAAATTGTTTATGAAAATATAACATTAAGAGATTTGCTGAATTATTTGATTACGACGAGCACCTCCCTACCTAAGAGCAGTAGTATTATCACAATAGTAATTACCACTTGTGTGTGTGTGTGTGTGTGTGTGTGTGTGTGTGTGTGTGTGTACATGTTTAACTATGGGATTTGTTTTTATTTTTTTTTTTTTGTGGATATCTGGTTGATGGTTGCGATGATTGCGAGTGTGGAGTATCACCACAAACTATGGCTCACCTTTTGTGCTGTCCTAAGTGCCCTAACGCCTGCACTATTAAAGACCTTTACGAAGCCACTGACAATGCTGTAAGCGTGGCCAATTATTGGTCAGCAAAAATTTAGTTTCGATCGCCATCGACTCGCAAAGAAGAAGATTATAATCGCGAGTCTAGTAACGGCAATACCGTTAATATCTGTGTCGGAAACTGTAACAAATGCTAAGCGGAGAGCGTTAACGGGTGGGAGCACAAGATTTATATGGTCGGTACGTCCCTACGGCCATGTGATGGATGTACGCACACAATAATGTGCGTGTGTTAGAAGATACGACGGGGGATTTGGTCATCCGAAATAAATTGGGTCAAATATGAGACATGGCAGAATGTGACGTGACGCATGACCGATCGATTAGTTATTTCGCTAATCAAATTGTGAGGTTATGTAACATAGGACTTGGTGAGCTAAAGAATAAACAAGACGCGACAAATTCTAAATTCAAATATGTCTAAAATAAAAGAACGAATATTTTCTTTTTCAAAAAACGAAAACGAGAACGGCTATCTCCTAAACGTCACTATTCGAAAAAAAAAAAAAAACAGAGAAATGATTTTCTTGTTTTATACTTTTTATAGCGCGATTTTTCGGGTTCCGTAGCCATTTTTATGGATTCGCCATGACTGTCTGTCCATCCGTATGTCACTGCCACTTTTTTCATGGCCTGATTTAAGTTGTTAGATTTTTTTTTAATAAAATAATTAAGGTGTCATGGAAATTGAGGTAGGACTTAGAGGTATATTGATATCTAGAAGATTCAATACACGCCGTTGAAGATTAACAGAATTAACAGCCTCCGTGGTCTAGTGGTTAGAGCGTCAGGCTCACGATCTGGAGGTCCGGGTTCGATTCCTGATGGGGACATGGTCGAAATCACTTTGTGAGACTGTCCTTTGTTTGGTAAGGACTTTTCAGGCTTGAATCAAAAAGTAAGATGATTCCGTGCTTCAGAGGGCACGTTAAGCTGTTGGTCCCGGCTATTAGCCGTAAAAACACCTTCACCAACCCGCAGTGGAGCAGCGTGGTGGAGTATGCTCCATATCCCCTCCGGTTGATTGAGGGGAGGCCTGTGCCCAGCAGTGGGACGTATATAGGCTGTTTATGTATGTATGTATACGATCTAATATGGTTGAGCATAGGGCTCATGATCCAAAGGACCCGGGTTTGAAACCCGGTGGAAACATATCACAAAACTCCATTATGATCACTAATTTGACAGACACTTACACATCACAACCCACACGAAAAAAGTAACCCCAAGAAACATAATTACTTATTTTTATTTCTTGCTTAGTAAGGTACTTCTTCTATCGTATGAGTTGTGAAGGTGGATTACCAAACTTACCTGGTCGCAGGTTACTATTAAGCCGCCAAAGGCTCCTGACATGGCTCATATGACGACTACTAACTTACATCAGTAACCGGGACCAACGGCTTAACGTGCCTTCCGAAGCACGAATCATCTTCATCAGCCTGTAACGTCCTAACCGAACTAGGGATCACAAAATGATTTTTGTGATATGTCTCCACCGGGATTTAAACTCGAGACCTCCTGATCGTGAACACAACGCTTAAACCACTAGACGACAGAGGGCGGTTACTAAGTATCTAATTTAGGTACTAAGTATCAAGTCTGTCAAAAGTTCATTAACCCTTGAACCCACAGATTAAAACTGGGTCATTGTCCGTAACAGTACCGGATTTCTATGAAAATGTTATAGGAAATAAACAAACATAGGGTGCGATCGTAAAAGGGGTAGTAAAAGAGGATTTATACGACCACGCTCTGCTGTCGCCTGCGGGGTGCCCACAATGATGTATTTAGATACATTCGCTTTGTGGTTTGTACTGGAGTGTTGCATGGTTAGAAAACGCTGGACATATTTATGTATTTTTCCCTATCACGTTTTTCGAACAGAAAGCTCGGTGAGCGTTGGTACTTAGTTCATCTTGTGATGGATGTAAAGTTATGAGCGTTAAGCCGTTGGTCCCGGTTACTACGTACCTACTGATGTAAGTAAGTAGTCGATAAGTGAGCCATGTCAGGGGCCTTTGGCGGCTCAATAGTAACCCTGGCACCAGATTTGATGAGGTTGGTACTCCGCCTCACAACCCACACGATAGACGAAGAGTCATGAGTAATATCATGTACCCACTTTAGAACCTTGTCGCACTATCATTATTTGACATTTAATGAGACTTACGGTTCTTTTTGTCAAAAAAGTTATTGTGACATGGTTTCAAAGTGTATATTTGAATATATAAAATATATATGTATGTTATTTTGCATTATATTAATTTTTTTAGTAAATTACGAGATTGTTCTCTATTTAGTAAAAACTCGGCAGGAAAATATTTTAATTATTCAAAATTCAACAGTTAAATTCAAATTACAAATTTTCATTTCAGATTCTAGTTCAATATCTTAATAGTTAGAAATAATTAAATATACTTGAAAATTATTTTAAGATAGATAAGCAAATAAGCATTACACAGTTGAGTTAATTATACTCGCTCCTTGTTCGAGAGGTTTTTAACAGTGTAGTC
The DNA here is from genome assembly GCF_024362695.1 of Pectinophora gossypiella. Lineage (NCBI taxonomy): Eukaryota > Metazoa > Arthropoda > Insecta > Lepidoptera > Gelechiidae > Pectinophora > Pectinophora gossypiella. The sequence continues at coordinate 3,193,015 of NC_065420.1, read as the reverse complement.
TACGTCTTATGCTCCAGCTTCGTCAAAATTTTCAAAGCTCATATCCAAAGCTAAAAAAAAAAGTTAGTTTCCCGCTTCCTGAACGCAGCTGTCAACTAATGTCATTACGGTTTTTGTGCACCGGCGCGTCACTTCGCCTCCGTAAATAAACTAATTGAAAACTAATATTTAATACAAAAACATGATTGATATAGTGCGAAAAATCTGTTACTTACATAATCAAGTGCTTTTTTCTCTAAAAAAGCTAGAAACAGTACCAAAGAAAAAATGTGGATGACGACGAGCGTAAGTTCTTTTTGATAAAACAAAATGTGGATTAAACTGGTAAGTAAGTCTTAACATTATCCATCTACTAAAACAAGAGAAGATATAATTATGATCAATTCAATTTAATTCCTTTTATTGTCGAAAACAAATTACTTTTTTTTTTTGAGGTTATAATTTTATAATCCTAACATTCGAAGAAGTAACTTAAGTTGGTACTTATTACTAATAAAAGTAACTAGTTTTATTAACAGAAATAATAATAATATTAAAATTGTATCGTGTTCGTGTTATAACAGTGATTTAAAAGTTATACTTTATTCCGATGTTGATGTTGTTTAAATTCGCCTTATATAAGGCAGGCAAAGATCTGAGGACTATACAGTCTTGACTTTAGTAATTTAATATTCGAAAATCACGATCAAAATAGGCCTAAGCCTTGTCTTCAGTCCCTGATTGCCGCGTTTTTATTTTCATCTGTCAAAAAAAAAAAATTTTTGTTTCTTTTTGTAATTCGTGTTTTTGGCTTATGTTGCGGTTGATAACTTACTATCAGCGAATGAAATGAGCAGTTCTATTATAAAACAAAGAGAACCAGTGAAATATAACCGCAGAATGGCATAGAAAAGTAAATAATTAACTCGGAAATAATTTGACAAGTTCAGATAATTAGATGACAGAAGCACTTCATGTTTACCCTGTTCATCAAGAAGTACCTATGACACACAGTAGTACTCAATATCACAGAGGTCATCTACACCATTGGTAGACAAGATACATAACTTATTCAAGATAACACTTAAAACATTTAGAGGATTATAATTGGTTTACTACAAGATAACCATACTTAAAAATGATATTATATATATTATTACAGTACATAATCCCTTCTCACAGGCTCTGTTAAGTGGTGTTAATAATGTTATCTTCTCCGAATGATACTTACAATATAAGATGATGATAATATACCCTAACAATAAAAACAGAAAGAGTGTTACGAGAGTACAGGCAAAAGATAGCCTTATTATAGTAAGCAATTTCTTCCAAATTACTCTAATCTTATTATAATTCAAGCTTCCAACGTATGGGTGATGATTATTGGTACCAACCTAACCAACAAGAGAACACCACTTGGAGAATCACCTAGTTAAGCACTAGTAGTGAACTGTCTGACTAGAGAATAGACAGACTATCTGTTTCCCTTTAGAGCTATCACAATAGAGGATAGACAATGGACTTGATGTATCAACCCTAGTAACATAAAAATCAACCACTAAGACTGTTGCAAAGCGCAAATATACCTATGCCTTATTTTAATACCTAGAGCTATCATTTAGCGGATGGACAGTGGACTTGATGGTACCAACTTAATGTACATAAAAGCTATCACTAGGAAGTTTGCCATTGCTAAGCGCTAATATACCTATTTTACATTTCCATACCTAGAGCTATCACTTAGAGGATAGACAATGGACTTAAAGGCACAATGCACATAAGAGCTACCATTAGGAAGGTCGCCATTGATAAGCGATAATATACCTATTTGTCATTTCCATACCTAGAGCTATCACTTAGAGGATAAACAATAGACTTGAAGGTATCAATGCAATGAATATAAGAGCTACCACTAGGAAGGTCGCCACTGACAAGCGCTAACATATCTATTTCTCATTTCCATACTTAGAGCTATCACTTAGAGGATAGACAATGGACTTGATGGTATCAACCTAATTAACAAAAGATCTACCACCAGGAAGGTCGCCATTGCCAAGCGCTAATATACCTATTTATCATTTCCATGTCTAGAGCTATCACTTAGAGGATAGACAATGGACTCGAAGGTAACAACACAATGAATGTAAGAGCTACCACTAAGAAAGTCGCCATTGACAAGCGCTAACATACCTATTTCTCATTTCCATACTTAGAGCTATCACTTAGAGGATAGACAATGGACTTAAAGGCACAATGCACATAAGAGCTACCACCAGGAAGGTCGCCATTGCCAAGCGCTAATATACCTATTTATCATTTCCATGCCTAGAGCTATCACTTAGAGGATAGACAATGGACTCAAAGGTATCAACACAATGAATGTAAGAGCTACCACTAAGAAAGTCGCCATTGACAAGCGCTAACATACCTATTTCTCATTTCCATACTTAGAGCTATCACTTAGAGGATAGACAATGGACTTGATGGTATGAACCATATTAACATAAGAGCTACCACGATTATGGTCGGCATTGGCAAGCGCTATATACCTATTTCTCATTTCCATACTTAGAGCTATCACTTAGAGGATAGACAATGGACTTTATGGTATGAACCCTATTAATATAAGAGCTACCACGATTATTGTCGGCATTGGCAAGCGCTATATACCTATTTCTCATTTCCATACCTAGAGCTATCACTTAGAGGATAGACAATGGACTTGATGGTATCAACTCAAATAACATAAAGCTACCACTACAAGTATCGCCTTTTGCTAAACGCTAGTAGATAGCCAGAATATAGACCAACTATTTTTTATACTTTTATTTCCATGTTTGGTTTGTCACTTGAGGAATCGAAGATAAACCATTGAATTGTCGGGGCTTACCTACCCATGTTGAAACTCAAGATTAGACTAATGCTGAGCAAACAATAGACTATTATGTCAAATTGATTATTATAAAATAATGAGAGTACAAATTCTGAAGAAATAACCGACAATTCAAACCTAAAAGCCTCTGTTCTATTAATCAACCTCAACTGTGCTAGAAATCAAAGTATGTAATGTCAGTGATTACTTTCAAAAGAGATAACTGTTCACAAGACATGGTTAGAGAATACTGCTATTAAATTCTTTCAACCAACATCATAAAATTCAAATAGCACATAAATAATAATGAATAACATTGCCCGAAGAGTGAGTAAACGAGATAGCAACAGGATCTGTGGAACAGAGACAACAGTATCAGCAGGCAGCCCCACAGCCAACAGCATGAACAGAAAGCCCACAAGGAACAGTATCAGCAGGCCGCCCCACAGCCAGCAATAAAAGCAGTGATGCAACCAGTCATGATCAGCAGTGCTATAACCAGCAGTACCAGCAGCCCTACAGCCAGCAGTAGTAGCAGAGCTACAAACAGGGGGGCTAAAATGGCCACTTTAGCAATTCATCTAAATCCAAATCATTTCCTGAATTGCGAGCATTATTGAAGCAATTCTGCTATTTTTGGTAAAATGGTTGCATTCTTTAGAGGATCTGCAACAATTCATTTCATCTTTGATTCATCTGCTGAATTCGATTGCACGCATTTATTGCCATACGAATAAAATAAAACCGTAACTTTACCGGAATTTTACCGGTAATTTTTATTCTATTTTTTTAGATTATTTGAACAAGGTGTAAATTAAAAATGTGTTAAAAAGCATTAAAAAAACATATCTATCAATAAAAGATACTAATATTAATCAAAACAAATGTAATTATGGATTAAAACAGGATACTTGAAAGAGACTGAATACATTATTTTTGTTATTTTTCTTTAAATGGCAATAATTTTATTACATTTTAAAAAAATGGTTGTCAAATATGGCGGCACCGGCGAGTCAATGTCAACAACAAAATGTTTCACTTTCCATGTCCCTAATTTTTAGGTTTTTACGTTCTAAGCGGCTATGTTTTAATACAAAATCAAGAATAAATGTAACGGTTGTAAAATTAACACGGAAGAATTTCATGGAGTGGCGGCATTTCAAATGTTGTCTACATAAACAATATTCAAACCATATAGTACAAGTTGATGGAATTCAACTTGTATTTAAAAGTAAGTATCCTATTAATTATACATACTGTTTCCTATACGAATATTTAAAACAATATCTATAGTATATCTATGATACTTCATAGGAGAATCATTTGTTGTGAGTGCATATTGTACGTATTATTTTTTTGTTAAAGTATACGTAACTCGCGTCCAGTAAAAAGTTGGGTTCAGTATTGAAAATTATTCGATATAGATAGCTGAGATAGCTAATAATCATACATAACATAAAACATAAATAGCCCATATACGTCCCACTGCTGGGCACAGGCCTCCCCTCAATCAACTGGAAGGGGTATGGAGCATACTCCACCACGCTGCTCCAATGCGGGTTGGTGGAGCTATTTTTACGGCTAATAGCCGGGACCAATAGAATATACTAGGTAATAATCAGTCATAGAAAAAAAAACTATTATCTCTTGACTTGCTTTTTTATTAATTTTAATAATAAATATTAATATTTTTGCCGGCTGTTTATTTATTTATTTAATTGTCATTCAGTCGTTAAAAGGTTTCTCCTTTGCGTTTCTCTTCATATAACACCGCAGGAGGCACTCGGGCTCAGTTTCTATGATTGGAGTTATAACAGTAGGTCGTAGTACATCACAGATAACTTAATAACCACACTGTTTCCATTTCAGTTTCGTGTAGCAGCTTGAAGTGGGTTTCAAGACTTATGTGGAAGAAGTATGTGGTTGTTCCACACAAAGGAATCATGACCTCCCCGACCATGGCCAGCCAAAACATTTAAAAGATTGTACTCCGCATCACACACCTGAAATTAAATAGTTTTAGTATATTGCTATATAATAAGGAACTAATTAAATAAACTATTAATATAAACACATTGTTTTATTTCTGCATGAAATGGCTATTTAGATATAAAACAATTAAGTGATGTGCTCACTTTTGGAGCGTTGATAGACATAACATAACATAAACATAAATAGCCTATATACGTCCCACTGCTGGGCACAAGCCTCCTCTCAATCAACCGTTGCGTTGCGTTGATAGAATGTTACCATTTTCTATTAACACTTTGTACTAACAGTGTAGTAGTAGCAGTGTATGCTTGTTGTTTAAGGTCAGAGTCACCACTCTTATGCAGTTTAACACACTGGCCCAATGCATAGAAACATGTGCACTAGCTCATATACGCCTCTAGTATAAGCCATAGGCATAAAAACTCAAGTGTACTTAATAGGTAACTATAAATAAGTAAGCACTTAGGTACAATTTTAATATCGAATCTTTTCACTTACCTTTGAAAAAGGGGTTATATCACACCGAGACACTGGCAGATAGGGTTCTTATTCACTCATAAACATGCCATATCAAGCCTAAATCCGCCGTAATTAAATTATTTATTGAATTTTTTACAAACACTTTCCCGCGTTTTACAAGATGAATTGAAAAAGATGCTCTTGACTAACTTCTAAGAATTCAGCTATTTGACGTTTGCAATTCATCTTAAAGTTGGCCATTTTACGACTTGCCATAGAGAACTGTCAAAATGGGCAATTCATATTATGAATCGTAATATGAATTGAAATATGAAAATCTATAAGTGGCCATTTTACGATTTTCAATTCAATTCATAATGGGAACCTATTATGATTCATCAAAAGTGGCCTTTTTAGGCCCCCAGATGTATTAGCAGTCTCACAGCCATTAGTATCAACAGTGGCCCAGGCAGCAAGGCCGTTTAAGAATAGTACCTCATGAGGAGGAAGAATTCCCTATAAAGTTATAATGGGAAAATTTGCACAAGCAAATATATTTTTCAAAATTCTGGTAAAATTAATTCCGAATGTCTATCACTAAAAGTTTTAGCATTATCATTAAGACATGGGATTCAAATCCTGTCTTTGTTAATCAGGAATAACAATACTAATCTCAGTATAAATTGAGGTACCTACCTGATAATATTATAACTTCAATGAAAATTTCCTTCAAGTATTACATTCGAAATTGTAAAATATTGATACCTAGTTCGGTTAGATAGAATAGTTCCCCTTTTTATTATTAACTCATAGGTGAAAAGGAAGGAAAAATAGTTCATTAGTAACATATAACTTACATCACCATTAGCGTTTTCTCTAAATTATGTTGTTGTAGATTTATTATGTTGTTGCTGATCAGCCCAAAACACAGTTTACAATTAATATAAAAATTACAACAATAATGTCCCTCCACTTAATCAATCGGAACCAAACTGCAGTGGAGAAGTAACAATAATATTTTCATGATAAATATATGTTTATCCTATTTTTCGGTTAGTGTTGTAACGTAACTCAGGCAGGTCCCTTCACTAAATAACCTGACATATTAAATTTTCAGGATGGGTACGAGAAGTGAATCCCTGTGCAAACAACAGGATCATGTTAAGTTAGGTTAAAGGAAAGGATGATTTTTACGAACGATGATAATATACCTACACGACCGATAATTAATAAATTAATGTTATCCTTATATGTAACTGCATACCTAAGGGTAAAATATGTTTTATTCATTTATTTATTTTTTCCAGTAAATAATAGGACGTTACTATTACTGTCCTAAAAACAAATTCAATAATTATTACACTAAAGAGATAGCTGCGTAAACAATGTTACGTGTGTTAATGTGTTGTGTGTACGTTGTTCTATCATCTGATTGGTGGGTGAAAGGTTGCATAGAGGAATAGGAAAAAATTCCACAACAAGTTATATTTATTATTACCACATAAAAAAAATATATACTAAATATTATTACCAAGCCCTTGGTCGATATTAGGTAATACACAATAACTTGGGCTCAGGTAATCTATTTTAATAAAAACAAAATATTAATTATTACGAAGATAATTATCACACAAGTACATAATGTAAATCACTTCCCCTCTTTATACTTTCAGCCTCATTTAACAATATCTTATAATAAAGAGGAAAGTTTAGTTCAGTGGTTCTGAATATTTTAATGAAAAAGGTCATTTGAATAAATGTATTGAAATTCTTACTTGCACTTATGTTTGTATTTTCTCTAATCAATTTGACATGTTGTCTTAGGATTCATTTAACTACTCAATGTCGACAACAATTGCCAACTTAGCACAGGATGTTACAATCAATCTTGTGTCTGGGTGCCCTCGTCATTACCCGTTCTTCTTTATGTATTTCTTCTTCTTTTATGTATGTAAACAAATAATGTGTAACTTTGATAATTATTGTAGCCCTTGGTATGCCAATGAAAAATGAGTGTTATACTATATGATGAAGTCTCACAGTCCTTTCGACTATAACTATCGTTGTTGTTCAAGAGCTTCGGAAATGTGCACTATGGTGAGGTCCCGGTGAGGCTCTTATAGCCAATCTTGATGTTGAGCTCATTCAGAAATTTGTTCTTGTGTAGTTCTTTTGTTGTGAAATTGATAGTAATGTGAAATAGGTATTTAATGTACTTGCTCAACTTCAACTTAATTGTGATAACAATGTACTTTATTCATTAATGAATAATCATATTATTGGTACTCGTTTCAATTTAAATGTTTCATTCCCAACTAAACTTTGAACATCTACACTGTTAAAAACCTCTCGAACAAGGAGCGAGTATAATTATGAGATTAAACGAACTTACCTGTAAGTGAAGTTCTATCTCAATTATACGAAGCTCCTTGTTCGAGAGGACTCCCTCCCTTCAATTTTAATATCCCGCCCTAAAGCTTCCACAGGTGATGGAGTTGTCCATGAAATATGCTTTAAACATAATGACATTAGTTGACAGCTGCGTTCAGGAAGCGGGAAACTAACTTTTTTTTTAGCTTTGGATATGAGCTTTGAAAATTGTGACGAAGCTGGAGCATAAGACGTAGACTACACTGTTAAAAACCTCTCGAACAAGGAGCTTCGTATAATTGAGATAGAACTTCACTTACAGGAAAGTTCGTTTAATCTCATAATTATACTAACTTACTTAAACATCTAAACATCTAAATAATTTTGAATCTTAAATTTGTCCATTTATTAAATTTGATGAATATACTTAAAACTCTACATTATAGATGTCTCGCAGACGTTCACTAATTTAATTCCAGAGGCTTTATATTTTGCTACGAATTACTAAGCATACTAATAACCTTACCATGGATATCTACTATCTACTATAATCATCTAACGACCTCCGTGGTCCAGTGGTTGAGCGTTAGGCTCGCGATCCGGAGGTCCCGGGTTCGAATCCCGGTGGAGAACATACCACAAAAGTCTGAAAATTCGTTACCAAACAAAGGACAGTCTTACAAAGTGATTTCGACAATGTCCTCATCGGGAAACGAACCCAGACTTCCAAATCGTGAGCCTAATGCTCTACCCACTAGACCATGGCGGCTGTTGTGAATATTTTTATTAGTCACAATTCCCCCGATGGGAAATAGGCGTGAGTTTACGTATGTATGTTTTTCTGTCTTCCCCTCAAGACACATGGAGTTATGATTCAAGCAAAGTCGCCTTTTAAAAACCACCCAGCTCTAGAGGGTGTAAACAGCATCGTTACATCGTCACCATAATAAACGTTAAGCAAGATTTACCATCTACCTTCGTCTCTCCATTCACATACGCACAAAGTCCCGTGATCCACGTACATTTTCTATGAAAACTGTAGGACTTTGCTTTATACACGATGGTTCAGCTACAAAGACCCGTGAGCCCGGACTTCCCGGTAGGCGAAATGTTTAACACAAGTTTTGTGTAAAAAGTCGAAGGATAAAATTGTTAGTATATCCTTTGTAATCCGTATTTGGGTTAAAATTAGATTTATAGGTGAGATTTTCGGTATCAAAAAGTTTTAATTATTAATTATTAGAAGCTTGCAGAAAATGCCACACATCGTAATCCTGTTAAAGCTTTATGCATACCCACTTAAGTATCTTTGTTTTTGTAGTAGGATAGTTTTCAACTAGTCAAATCAGTTACTTTTTACTAAACGTCAAAACACGAATATACTGTGGAATGAGAATGAAAAAGCAACCTGTGACGTCATAGAAAAACGTGACAAAATGACGCACTTATTATTACATTTTTCTTTATTTAAATTAATAAGTTAAATTGAAAAAAAGAAAACGTATTTTGCCACCTTTAGATCTGTCTTTATTGACGCCATATAAAAACGTGAAAAAATGTCGCACTTATTATTAAATTTTTCTCTATTTAAACAAATAAATAAGTTAAATTGAAAAAAGAAAACCTTTTTTTGCCACTTTTAGATCTATCTTTATTTGGTAATTAGAATTTCATGATTTATCTTTGACTTAGAAATCTACCCAAATGTACCTAAATATTATTAACGTGTGTTCCCGCAATTGGCATAATATACAAACATATTTTGTAGCATTAAGATACTCCGTGGTATACCAATTAAAAAAATAAAATAAAAATAAATTTTGGAAAATGGTATCAGCTGGAAAGTAAGAAAAGTCCTCAGCGCTCCCCATTTGTCCGGGCAAGAAGTAGATGCCATCGAAGCCAAATCTAATAATGATTCAGCTTTTTATGAAGAATCGTATCTAAGATGATGGATTTATTTCGGGTCATGTATTTGGCCGGTGACGGTTTATCGTTTGAACCAGAAATATTTGTCTTTTATGTTCTTTGTAGTTTTTCCTCTGCCTATATCAGTAGGGATTGCAGATGTTAATCTAGGTACGAAAATATAATAAGTTTCATAGTTATACTCATAAAAAATCAACATTTCCAAATTTTTGTTCAACCAAACACGAGTTCGGAAAAACATAAATTTAAAATTTGAATTTCGAACATTAAGAAATTAAAACCTTATAATACTGTAATTTTTTATTCATTCATAAAATTAATTTTGTAACTTTAAAATTGTTGTTAAATGGCTTGGTGTGTAAATAAATTTTATTATTTATTGTTTATTATAACTTATACCTATTAAAATTTATCAAACTTGCGAGGTTTTTCGATTTTTTTTAAAGAAGTGTAGTTTTATTCAGTAAATTGCCAGTTCATTTATTTACCCTTTACAACAAAGGTCTTTAAAATTATTAACCTTTTTGATTAATTATCTCTAAGGACATTGACATTATAGTTAGACTTTTACAAGTAAATTAATTAATACTCCTAATTAATTATGACGACAACTTTCACCTTTATAACAAAAAAAGGTTTTCGAACTTCATCATCACTTATTTAAGAACCATGCTTTTGCCGGTGTAGCATTCTCCGTGCTACTTTTTAGGGACGAATAGGGCAGTTTCCCTCTTCCTTCCGCCCACACCAAAAAGAACTCGAACCGAACTTACATCCCAAGTATTCAACAAGGAAGTTTGTTTAGATATTACCCGATTGCCAAAGGAGGAGGGTAATACATTGTTTTAAGTTTACGCGGTTATTATCATAATTAAAGCACATAATAACGGGTTCTTACCGCGTTATTATGTGCTTTAATTATTGAGGAGGGTAATTTTTGATGGAATAAGAAAAAAGAAAGAAGATGGTTTTTATAAAAGTTGTATGAACTACCTTATTTTAATAGAGAGTCGGTGTTCACGCCCGTAACCACTACTGGAGTGGGCAGAGGTCCAACATTAGAAGATGTAGGTAGTAAGCCACATACATAGGACTTAAATATAGCGAGGAGTAGCTGTATATATGCTTATAACACACCTCTGTTTGCTTACCCCTCCAACGAAGTCACAGACAAGCGCCATCTAGCGCATAGTTTAGGAACTAATAACTTCGCTTCGTTCGTTTTTGTCTCAATGTTTGGATATTTGAAAATGTAACGTAAATAGAAATAAATAGAAGTGAGACGCACACACACGCACGCACACACACACACACACACACACACACACACACACACACACACACTCATACAAGCATTTATAGATTTCATATTTTCTTTTTAAGAAATATTTTATGATTTAGACTATATTTAATACAAGTAAACTGTTTTCAATTTCTTTTTCTATTTTGTTATTTTCTCTTGACCATGACTTTCTGGCGGTGGAGGGCTGGAGTTGTAAAACACAGGGTATCCTAATTTAGGCTCCAGCCTCAACAAATATTGTATTTTTGTATCCATGTATTTTTGTAGAGGAAATAAATATTTTACTTAAGTACTTACTTAAATAACCAAAATCTCTAACGGATGTCGCTAATAACTACTAACGCCAATAAATAACGAACGACGAAACACGACTTTTATCGCTCCCGATTAATATTACTACAAACCAATTTACACCAAATTCTACCAATTATCATACCTATTTCTTCAGAAGATATAGACATGTTGCCTTGTTATTATGTCAAATTATTTGTCATCGCTACATAGTATAAAACAAAGTCACTTTTTCTGTCCCTATATCCCTATGTACATAGGGCTTAAATCTTTAAAACTACGCAACGGATTTTGCTGCGGTTTTTTTTTAGATAACAATAACGTCCATTAAATAGTGGGAAATACTGTTATTTTTGAGATTTTTCATTATCATCAGCCCATTAATGTCCCCACTGCTGGGGCACGGGCCTTCCCTCTGGATGGATAGGGAGATCGGGCCTTAAACCATCACGCAGGCCCAGTGCGGATTGATGGTTATTAACGACTGCTAATGCAGCCGGGACCAACGGCTTAACGTGCCTTCCGAAGCACGGAGGAGCTCGAGATTAAAACTTTTTTTTTGTGAAAAATTTTAATGTGATGTCGTAAATAATTTATTTTTTTCCTCAGCATTGCACCCGAACGAAGCCGGGGCTGGTCGTTAGTTTCTAATATTATCAAGGTCCCTTGAGTACAGTCCCGCCCATCCCGGCTAAATCCAATAGATAGTTTACCAAATCCGACGTCAATATATCATTAATAATTAATCCGGTGTTGTACAATCAATAATTCTAATTACTGTAAATATCCGACGCGTCGATGAGACGGACAGACAGTTTGTTCACATGTGTTAATAATTAAGCTTAGTTTACAATACATGTGGCAGTCAAGAAGTAGGTATTATAAGGTTATATGACTATTCTCCTTCTATCGTGTGGGTTGTGAGGTGGATTACCAACCCCATCAACCCTGGTGTCAGGGTTACTATTAAGCCACGAAAGGTCCCTGACATGGCTCATGTAACGAACATCTGTAAGTAGTAACCGGGACCAACAGCTTAACGTGCCTTCCGAAGCACGGGTCATCTTACTTTCGGACAATAAGGTGATCAGCCTGTAATGTTCTAATAATGTTTGTAACATATGAGAAAACGAAAGGCTCAAATCCATAAGTAGAATGTTCCGTCGCAAAAGTATGGAACTAAAAATAATTAAAAAGACACACAAAAAAATTCATGAATTTTCCGACTGAAAATTTCACTTGATATCAACTCAGAATCATGCTCTGAATCATCTCCCTCAGTATTCGTTACGGTGTCACTAACACCCATACCTACTTGTATGGCTACCGTATGTACTTGCGCGGGGTGTAAATGACATCGTAACGAATACTGAGGGGGATGATTCAGCTGATTATTCTGAGTTAATATCAAGTGGAGTTTTACGTCGCAAAAGTATGGAACTGAAAATAATTTCAAAATGAACAAAAAAAATTATGAATTATGCGACGGAAAATTCCACCTGACATTAACTCAGAATCATGGTCTGATTCCCCCTTATATTCGTTACGATGTCACTAACACCCTGTATATGAACGATATTTTTATAGTAAAATTGTTATGAAAGTAATTTCATCATACTTGCCATTAGATAGTGTCGAGACTCGTGCATAATGTTAATCTATTACGTCGTAGTATGAACAAGGCTTTAATATTGGAGGGATTTGTGGCTGCTAATGCATATCCAAATGAGCCTGTCAATACGAGAGACGATAGGGCAATCAGTACAACGTACTTGATTAACTAAACATCATAATGGACATATATATAAGTGGTGTCACAGCTTCTGTTAAACCAAATGGTTCTTATTACAGAGAGAATATGCACAAAATGAGAATATTATACGAGGCAACCATCTTATCTTGCTACATTTAACTTTACACATTATTCATTGCTTCTTTAGTATCGCGCAACTAGCGCTAGTGCAATGAATGCCGGATTAATCGATGTCTTTGTGCGGCCGCTTTGCACGCCGACGTGAGTTAACAGGCTACATAAAACGTGTTGAGCGTTGGACTCACGATCCAGCGGTCCCGGGTCGAATCCCGGTGGGGACATATCACAAAAATCACTATGTGATCCCTAGTTTGGTTTGAATATTACAGGCTGATCACCTGATTGTCCGAAAGTAGATGATCCGTGCCGCGGAAGGCACGTTAAGCCGTTGGTCCCGGTTACTACTTACGAGGGGGCTAAAATTGCCGCCATTGAAGCAATTCATCTAAGAAAGGAATATTGCAATTTGATAAGTGCGCCATGCAAAGAAATGTTAAATATTGCTATATTGCTTTCTTAGATGAAATGCTTCATTTTAACCCCCAGATGTAAGTGACTCATTTGATGTCAGCTCAATAATAATGAGGTTGGTAATTCACCTCACAACTTACACGACAGACGATGATTTGTGGGTAAAACTAAACTGGTGGACAAAAACATCGCCTCAAGTTTTGTAGTCGGGCAGAATCTGCGACACTGCTACCTCTGCGGCACCGAAAGCACTCTGTCTCAAGACATTCCTTGTTAAATCATTCCAAAAAAGAAACATACTTATAAAAGAACGCGCCTACCAAGAGCTCAACCTACACCTTAAAATACAATTCAATCCATCATTAACGAGAGCTCACCTCAAAGCCGCAAAATGATTTCCATGTTTCCAAAGACCTTAAACTATTATAATCCGTCAATGACAGACCTAGTTGAGCGTAGATAATTACATCACGGACTGAACTAAGCTGCACAACTGTTTATACTATACTGTAGGTAGAGCTATAAATGTGCACCATAGGCGATACAGCCACTAGACTCTTAACAAAAGACAAACGGGTTCTGTCAACACATATGACTGACAGGTCAGATATTAGGAGCTCGACAATGACTATGTTCGGCCATTCGTGACCGCCTCCGTTACATTTTGACGCGCTTATGTAGAAGCTTGAGTGAGACAATTAAAACGAAGCTCCTTCCCCCCCCCCAAAGCTAAGTTCGTAGAATCAATTTTATGCGAATAAACAAACATTGGTGCTGATCTTAATACACACCATCTAATTTTATTTTAAGTTATATCTGTCATTTTCTTATCCGCTGAAAAATTAAGGGACGGGTAAACGACAGGCATACATTTAATAGAACACACGTCAATTTTAGGCAGACTTTTAAAAAGGCCTTTCAAAATGTTTATATTGACCAATACCCTGTCAGAATTAAGTTGATAGCAAACCTCAAACGGGTTGCATATGAGCGATATGCTTATTTTATTCGCCCGGGCATTCATTTTAAAATTAACAGTTGTCAATCATCCGTCTCTTTCCTTTTCGACGTAAAACTTACAAGTCCTATATTACAAGAAATTTTCTTGTAAATTAATATCCATTAACACAATAATGTGTTTATCAAAACTACGCTGTAAATTACATTCTACAAGTGTCAATATTTATTTCAAAAGTATATAATTACATTACAATCATTCTACTTTTTTTGGTAAACGTAATTTACACGTACTTGTGAGTAACTTGTAGCTTGTGAACATGTAGACTTGTAAGTTGTATCAAGTATCGAGTACATAGTATTGGCTCATAAAAGTGAACAGATAGGAAGGCTTGCCAACAATATTGATCAATCCTTTTCTCACTCCATAAAAACCTTTTGTGGATTTCGATGGCGAATACTACCTCACAATCACAAGCCCCTAAGGGTAGTGATGTAATGTTTTGATAAACACGGCACTGGTGTCGTGTTTAATTTATTTGTAATAAAGCAGTAGGAGTCTATTTGGTTATATCGTCGATGGTATTATGTATAATGGACACTGAACTGATGGTCCGCCTGTAGTTTAGATGTTGAGAACATTGTTGGTTTTGCTCCCTTGTATAACAACATCTTTTTTTAATGTAAGTTTCCTTAGATAGCTAGCTGGAAGACAACAAGAGGTATAGAGGTGATTGATATCTTAAAGATTGGCACAAGTATTACGTTAAAGACTTCCGTGATCCAGTGGTTTAGCGTTGGGCTCACGATCCAAAGGTCCCGGGTTCGATTCCCGGTGGGAACATATCACAAAAAATTGTTTGTGGTCCCTAGTTTGGTTAGGACATTACTGGCTGATCACCAAATTGTCAGAAAGTAAAATGATTCGTGCTTCCGAAGACACGTTAGGCCGTTGGTCCTGGTTACTACTTACTAATGTAAGTAAGTAGTTGTTACATGAGTCATGTCAGGGGCCTTTGGCGGCTCAATAGTAACCCTGACACCGGGGTTGACGAAGTTGGTACTCCATCCCACAACCCACACGATAGAAGAAGACTATTACGTTCTTAAACGAATTTCCATTTTCATTACCAATTTATATATCGTTCGATGTCTATTTGTCAACTACTTACTTACTTTGTTAGGTTTAGTACTGAATACTGAATAAACAATATAATACAGCATTACGCCTACATCCCCAAAGGGATAAGTAGAGTTGTATAGTATAAGTATACAGGGTGTTAGTGACATCATAACGAAAACTTTGGGGGATGATTCAGATCATGGACTAAGTGGAATTTTCCGTCGCAAAAGTATGGAACGGAAAATAATTAAAAAAAACACAAAAAATCATTAATTTTCCGACAGGAAAATGGCCTCTTTGAGAAATGTCAACTGAGAATTATGGTCCGAATCATCCCCCTCAGTATTCGTTACGGTGTCACTAACACTGATACTTACTTGTTTGCCTACCGTATGTACTTGTACGGGGTGTAAGTGACGTCGTAACGAATACCGAAGGGGATGATTCAGATGATTATTCTGAGTTAATATCAAGTGGAATTTTCCATCGCAAAAGTATAAAATTAAAATAATTAAAAAAAATCTAATATATAATCTTGAATTTTGCGACGGAAAATTCCATTTGATACTAACTCAGAATCATGGTCTGAATGATCCTCTTGAGTATTCGTTACGATGCCACTAACACCATTACTATACACTATAACCACTACTATTATGCTATATATAAGTTCCATGTTACATCGAGCGAGCTTAGTCAATAAAGCGTTTCAAATTAAGAACGTGAACTCAAATGTAACTTCTATTTATAATTATTATGTTGGTAACCCCGATTACCGATTGCGATCAAAATGCTTCGGGCGGCATAAAATGTGATCATTACTCATTGATGCTTATAGGATCATCCTGGTAGGTACGTCTGTTCCGCTCGCTCAGCTATCTGTAGGGTGACCACAACGCAATTTGGACACTAATGACTGTTCCAAACTGACGTTGTTTAAATGGTGTAATGGTGTGGTCATTATGACAAGGTAATTTACGACCCGCCCCTTGTTGTGCCAAAGTGAATTTTCGATGTCTACTGTAATTAATTCTGTTATGGGAAGTACCTATTTGTCATGTTTTCGCGCACATGTTAGTTTCCAGATATTATTATTTTAATTGCTATACATTTGACTTTGAGATTGCAGGTTCGAATCCAGCAGGCCTAAACCAATGATTGTTGAATTTGTTTTCGAATCCATGTTTGGATCATAAATGAATGCTCAGCTCAGCGGTGAAGGAAAACATCGTGAGGAAACCCACATTCCCGAGAAATGCATTTTCGGAGGTATGTGACCTAACCTGTATTGGGCTGGTTTTGTCTTCGCGGGTTGGAAGGCAGTCGCTTCAAAAACCGGACCTGTCCAATCTTCAGGTTAGGTAAGCGGACCCCGTGAGACGGAAGGCAATGCAACGGAGATGACGATGAAGTATATTTTACTATAGGTATGATGGTTTTTTTTTCAGCTTGTTTTTGCACTAAGACGCAGTACCACCAAAACGCATATAAACACACGTTATGAAAATATGTATTCGTATATGCATAGATATTATTATAAATGGTTTTACTTTGACGATGAGTAATAATAAGCTAATAAGATTTTAATGTTACTGAATATCAAAAATCAATGTCGCTTAATTAAATTCTTTCTGCTTAAACATTTAATCTGTGCTTTCAATTTTCGTCAGAAATATTGTCAATTCCATTTCACGAGGGATCACACCCGGTCCAGCCATTATTTTATTAAACAAAAACAATTTCTGGAACGGAAAATATTCACATGGTAATTTTACAAGGTTATCCATAATGGAGATAAGTATCGGAAACATTTATTTGTTTTCTTTTTTGTGACGAGACTTGTCGTAGGTTTGACTCAGATAGCATTAACTACTTGGCCGGACAAATGGGGACGGCTAAGGGCTTTCACTTAGTACAAAATTTAAAAAGACATGCCTAAATATTAGTTGGGTGAGAACCTCTGCTCAGGGCGTCGTTTGAGAACCTTTTTTTGACGTGATTTTTGTAGATTTGCCGCAAATGGCATTGACTACTTGACCAGACAAATCACTACGCTGACAATACGCTGATCACCTGATTGTCCAAAAGTAAGATAATCCGTGCTTCGGAAGGCACGTTAAGCCGTTGGTCCCGGTTACTACTTACTGATGTAAGTACGTAGTCGTTACATGAGTCACGTCTGGGGCCTTTGGCTGCTCAATAATAACCTTGACAGCACGGTTGATGAGGTTGGTAATCCGCCTCACAACCCACACGATTGGGGATCCAATTATTGGTCAGCAATAATTTAGCTTCGATCGCCATCGACTCGCAAAGAAGAAGACCCACACGATAGAAGAAGATTTGAAAACAATCCTTGTCACCCTACTATTACAGTTGATCCGATTTGTAATGGAACAGCATAAAAGGTTTCCATTGCGAGTGCTGACAAGCCTGCACTGGTTTTATGCAGTCGAAATAATTGATAGCACAAGGATTTTGTTTATGTCTCATGGTTATGTTTCCTGGAAACCGACCACGCCGGCATGTTCAATGTTTTCCCTCATACAGAGCGATCAACCCACTCAGGTCGATTAATTCTTTCAAATAGAATCCTCTTAGATGACGCCCTGAGCCGGGGTTCGTACCCAACTAGGCACCCTCAGGCCTGATGTCTTAAATTTTGGACCGGTTGAAAGCCCTGAGCGCTCCCCACTCATACGGCCAAATAGTTAATGCCATCTGCGGCAAATCCAGAATAAGTCACGACAAAAAAAGCTTGGTTATGTTTTGTATCATAACATTTTTATAGCAAAAGAATTAATAAAAAAAGGCAATTCAGTAATTGAGTATTTTGGTTTTGGCCGTTTAATGCCATTTAGTTGGTCGTTCCCGGGTTCAAATTCCGGCAGAGACATAATCACGAAAATCACTTTGTGATCCCTAGTTTG
Organism: Pectinophora gossypiella; assembly: GCF_024362695.1. Classification (NCBI taxonomy): domain Eukaryota; kingdom Metazoa; phylum Arthropoda; class Insecta; order Lepidoptera; family Gelechiidae; genus Pectinophora; species Pectinophora gossypiella. Next base: position 3,174,526 of record NC_065420.1, on the reverse strand, counting down.
GTTAGGAAATTACAGCTTGTTCGAAAGTAAGACGATCCGTGCTTCGGAAGGCACGTTAAGTCGTTGGTCCCGGTTACTACTTACTGATGTAAATACGTAATCATTACATGAGTTATGTCAGGGGTCTTTGGCGGTTGAATAGTAACCCTGACACCAAGGTTGATGAGGTTGGTAATCCACATCACAACCCACACGATAGAAGAAGAAATCAAATATACTTTATTACACAAAACTTTATATTAATATATATAGACCTGAGCCTTATTGCTCTTAAGCAATTAGGAATATTGGTTAATCATGAGACTATACAAATTTAACCTTTAAAACAACTTACCAAGAATGGTAATCAGCTGAAAGCATTATTTCTTTATTTAAACCAGTCCAGACGAAAAGGTTAAAATTATTTATAAAACCAACCAAAAATAACCAAGGACAAAGTTCAAAAGCTACTTTTCGGCGCTTACGTCAAGCTCTTTAATCCGGGAACTTTTTAAACCGGTTTGCCCCGGCCCTGTTATCCGGGTGAAATCTTCCCGGATAAATTAATGACGTGTCAGAAGTAATGTGTGGATGAAATTGTCTGGAGCCAACGTCTAAGTTAAGCACATTATTTTGTCGACGTAATCACGCGTGGTAATACCCTCAAAGCTGTAATTGATGAATACTTTTGTGCCTATGATATATAATATAATAATACATCAATTATTGATGAGAAGCTCGGTGGCGCAGCGGTAAACGCGCTCGGTCTGCGATTGTTGAAGTTAAGCAACTTTCGCAAAGGCCGGTCATAGGATCATAGGGTCATAGGACCACAAAAAAGTTTTCATCTCGAGCTCCGCCGTGCTTCGGAAGGCACGTTAAGCCGTTGGTCCCGGCTGCATTAGCAGTCGTTAATAACCATCAATCCGCACTGGGCCCGCGTGATGGTTTAAGGCCCGATCCCCTATCCATCCATAGGGAAGGCCCGTGCTCCAGCAATTGGGACGTTAATGGGCTGGTCATGAGATATATAATACATCATTACGTTACAAAAATAAACTATTTTCAACTCGATCGATACTCGATTAAATCTATACTAGCTTTTGCCCGCGGCTTCGCTCCCGTTAAATTCGGGGTAACGCGGTTCCTTTTTCGTAATATACCATATACAATTTTACCTCCTCTTTGAAGAAGTTGGGAGCAGATTTCCAAATAAAAAGATGCACGATTTTTTTGTTGCCTACAAATAGTCCGCATACCTTTAGCTTTCTTCCTTGAAAATTGCGGAATGCTTCATACAAACTTCCGACCCCAATTTTAAAGAAGTTAAGGTTAGACAGAGACAAAAATATCCTATGTCACTCTCCATCACTTAAACTATCTTCACTTAAAAACACGTCAATTCGTCGTTTCATTTTGCCGTGAAAGACGGATAAATAATAACACAGAAACATACTTTGTATTTATAATATTAGTATGGATATAATACATAATATATAAAAGAAAAAGTTCACGAACTGATTGACTCACTCATTACGAAATTTCAGAAACTACAAATGCTAAGAGCTACTAGGAGTCTCAAATTCTGCATTAGGGTTCCTTTCGGGACGTAAGTGCTCACTAAGACGGGATTTTGGGAAATTCAACCCCTAAGGGGGTAAAAACGAGTGTTGAAATTTAAATGAAACTTCTATAGTTTTAATACTAGGGTTTTACGCGAATAATGTCGCGCGAGGTGCGTGAATCTTTAAAAGGGATTTGAGTTTCAATTTGCCAAATCGACAAAACGACATAATTATATCGTCAGAATCGATAATATGGCCGTGACAAAATTTTATCACGTTACGCATGTTCGCCGTACTGTCGTCTTCTTGCTTGTGCGCCCAACAACACCATAAGTGATTGCCTTTATAGTATCGTAAAACCGAATTTTCTTTTCAAATTCAAACATTCTTTGGCTATTGTATTTTGAAATCTCGGTTAAAGCGCTGAAGTTTTTATAATTCAACGTTATTTCCACCAAAACATGCCAAAATATCGCGTCCATAAAAATTTAACGCAAGAAATGAAATCTACCCGTACGAGTGACTAGGCCATCAAACATTATTTTGACGCGCGAACGACTTCACAAAGTGGCCATTTGAATAAAACACTCTGAACCATATTGCTTTATTACCTGCTTTCGGGGCCGTAGCTAGGAGGAGTGACGAAGGGCGTCTTGCTTCCGGGTGACACCTGTAAAAAAAAATCCTACATAAGCCCACAACTGTATCCCAATCGAAGCCAAAGGTACATCCATCGCGAGATGAAGTAAGTACCCACACCTCACCGAGCTTTCTGTTAGACTAATGGGATAGGTAAAGCCATATCGCCGTCTATAAGGCCTCAAACTGAATGACAGCGGCAGCGGCGCGGCAGCGGCAGCGGTGCGGGGAGCGGCGCGTTCAAATGCTAACACTTTATATTGAAGTGTTCTCGATGGCAGCGGCGCGGGCAGCGGGGTACTAGCGGTGCGCTCTAGTCGAGCGGTGTCTCTGCGTTTGAAACTCGCCTTTTTGTTTCAGATGGATTCAGATCTTCTTTTGCCCATAATAAATCGTACGAAACAAAAGAACTACAATCGAAAATTCGTTGTCGCCGTTTCGACATCGCGTTCATTTGAGACACAACTCTATACCACCGCAACACCGCGCGGTTTGGCCGCTGGCATCGAGAACGGAACGGCTATCGCCACCGCGCCGCTGCCGCTGTCATCCAGTTTGAGCCCTAATTGTCGAGTCAACTGTGTTAGTAAAAATAGTTAATTACTCGTTATTGAAAATACGATACCGGCGCTCCCCTTTTGAGATACAAGCCCGTGTACCCCAGGTCAACATTGACTACCATAATATTAAAGCTCACACTAAACGTTATGACGGTTTTCAAAGACAATCGATTCATCATTTTCACCGACTTCGGAAATAAGGAGGTTTTCAATTCGACACCCATATTTGTTATACAATAACTTTTATTACCTAAGTAAATAAATAAATCTTGTGTGCAACGTAATATTTACGTATATGTTATTTCTCTCTATGGATAACTTACTAGGTGCAATCTTGGAGTTAGAAAAATACAATATTTTTTAAAGAACATCATAGTCAAGTTCTTTACTCGTACACTCCGTGATGATTTCGTGTCCTCGGCAAGACGCATAAAAGGAGTAACTTCAGAGCAATTGCAGATTCCCGGAAGATCACAAACAATCTACGTTAATGAACATCTCACACTGCAAAATAAGAAATTATTTCGTGAAACGCGAGATTTGGCCAAGAACTGTGGATTTAAATATGTTTGGATTAAACACAGAACCATTCTTACTCGTTGTAACGATACTTCCCCGGTTATTGCAATCCGCTCAAAAAATGATTTATGCAAAATTGAATCGCCCTCCAAATAACCGTAAGTTAATATCTAAAAATGACAAACGAATTGGTATTTCAGTTAATAAAACTACAGTAGTATTTATATTTGTACTGATCTGTATGTTACTTTTGTCAATCAAACACGTTGAATGTCTCGTACCCGTGCATTACTCTATGTGTTTACAACTTACGATAAGGTCTTCTAACCTCTCGCGTATTACCCACCATTATGTTATTTTAATGAACAATTGCGACAATTATAAAATGTACCCAAAATCCTTACGTAAAATTAAAAACATTAAATTGCATTGTATAAAATACAATAATGTTAATGGATGTATCATAATAGCAACAGGCTTGTCTTATAATATTTTGAACAGTATGTCAATTATTTCTTTATTTCTGTGTCTAAAAACTAATACTTTGAACCCACATAATACTACCTACTATACACTATTTACATTTTTTTTCGAAAATGGATAGTACGCATACCTCTTGTTATCTATGGCAGTCACTTACAAATATTAGAATGTTACGTACGAGTTATATGTCATTTTTAATTAAAAAAGATATTGAATCGCTGGTAAATCTTCAAGTAATTCTCTTCATTATTTGTTTTAGTAAACAGTACGTCGTCATCAATAGTCCTCTTGCTACAATAGTCACTTATACTGGTTCTATAAAAATAATTAAAGAGTTGAATACTACTACGTTATACCTAACTTCTTTCTATAAAATGTGTGTTCCTATTTACCTTAGGTCGTTAATTCACTTTGCGAACCATTACGTAATACTTTTAATACACTACTTGAATCTGGGCAGGTCTAAATTTAATAGTAATAATAACAATAACTTACACATTAATTCTATATCGTTTATACTGGTTTGATTAAACATGCATAAAACAATACTGTCTGTATATTACCAGAACTGCCGCGGGCTTAAAACCAAACTCCATACTATTTATATGGGCATATTGCAGCATAACTATGATGTCTTAATACTTACAGAAACTTGGCTTCAAAGTAGGATTTTGGACAGTGAGTTTATAGATGATAGGATATCGAGTGTTCCGCTACGACAGGGACCTTCCGAGGTGCGGGCGGAAGGACGGCGGGGGGGTACTCATCGCCGTGCGGCGCGAGCTGGCCGCGACGCTGTGCGCCCCTCCGCCTCCGCCGGTACCTGCGCTCTCGCCACTTATTGACCATATTATGATTGAATTACGCATTCGAAATTATTGTTGTTTGATAGGCGCCGTATACATCCCACCGAGTCTCGACTCAAATTCCTACGAATCCTGCTTTAAATACCTAAGCTTGTATTTACAGTCTCCCGATGTCAATAATTATATAATAGCCGGAGATTTTAATATGCCAACACTTGGATGGCAAGATTGTAACAACATACATGTCATTCCTATAATTCGTGCGGATAACAGCCCACAAAGCAAACTTTTCATAAACTTTTTGTCATTAATAAATGGTTACCAATTAAACACTTTCAAAAATAATCTTGATAGATTCCTAGACCTTTTTATAACAAATTTAGTCGATAGCAGATCTTTCTTAACACCTGTCACGCTGGTGCCGATAGATGACCAACATCCTGCATTCTATTGTGTCATACCGTTCAGTAATAACTTGCTGCCTTTACATAGGAAACCTCAAATCAGGTTTAACTTCGCTAAGGTCGATTATTCCAAGGTTTGTGCCGAATTGGCTGGAATAGACTGGAGCAACTTGTATGGCTCTGCTTCTGTGGAGGAAGCGGTATCAACATTCTATGAAACACTTTATGCGGTAATACGTAAACATGTACCTACTACATTGGTTAAGTCATCTCAGTACCCAAGCTGGTTTACAAAGTCGTTAATACACATCTTTAAAAACAAAAATCAGGCCTGGATAAAATGGAAAGTGTACCAAGACATCTCGCATTATAATGAATTTTCTCTCTACAGAGACAGATTTAAGGCTGAATCGCATAAGTGTTACCAAAATTATATTAAGACAGTTGAAGATAGTATAGTAGATAATATAAAATACTTCTGGACATACATAAATACAAATAAAAAATCTACATACATACCAAGTAAGATGCACTATAATAACACTAGTGCTACTAATCCTGACGCCATATGCGATCTGTTCTCTTCCTATTTTAGTTCAGTTTTCGAACCATCGCGTATAACAAATAATTTCGACATTGACATGATCCCAGATACAAATACTTCTTCTGATTTAATCATAAGTAACATCGTTTTAAGCTTAGAATCGGTACACAAGGGATTATTGTCTATCAACGCAACAAAGGGTGCAGGTGTGGACAACATTCCCCCTTCCTTTTTTAAGTATACTGCTGATATAATTTCTAAGCCGTTACACTATTTGTACAATAGAAGTTTGCGTGAAGGATATTTTCCTAAAATATGGAAATCTGCACGAATTGTGCTAGTGCACAAAGGAGGATCGAAAGATGATATTGAAAATTACCGGCCTATCTCAATTTTACCCGCCCTGTCAAAGCTTTTCGAAAAACTCGTACATAGTAACATATATCCATCATTACATCCTATTATTATACAACAACAGCATGGCTTTGTTCAGCGTCGATCATCTACCACAAACTTAATCTTATATACTTCATATCTTTTTGAAAAATTAGATGAGAACATACAAACTGACGCCATTTACACGGATTTTCGGAAAGCTTTTGACAGGGTGGATCATAAAATTCTTTTGGAGAAGTTAGCCTACAATGGTATCCGGGGTAGTTTGTGGCGTTGGTTCAAGTCTTACATTTCCAATCGCACACAAAAAGTGGTCATCAACGGTTACGAGTCTGCATTTGTGCCAGTGACCTCCGGTGTTCCCCAGGGGTCCATACTGGGACCGCTGCTCTTTATCCTGTTTATTAATGATGTCCATCGCTGTTTTAAGTTTTGCAACTTTCTCCTATATGCAGATGATATTAAAATATTTCATACCATTAGCTCCTATGATGATCACATCTATATCCAGCAGGATTTGGATCGTTTTTCTATCTACTGCATTTCAAATAAGTTATCCCTCAGCTTAAATAAATGCAAGAGTATAACTTTTACTAAGAAAAGGATTGTAAGCAACTATTCTTATGTGTTGTGTGGTGTGCATCTGGATTCCGTCAAATCTATCAGGGACCTTGGCGTGATACTTGACGCTAAGCTGCATCTTGATACTCATATAGAGACAATCACTGCTAAAGCCTATAAAATGTATGGCTTTGTCATGCGTTCATGTTCTCAATTTACCCGCCTATCTACGTTTTTTATATATATATAAGTCACTCATTCGACCACAACTCGAATATGCAGTACCCATTTGGAACCCCTATTATGATAAATACGTAAAAATCTTAGAATCCTTACAAAAAAAGTTCTTTCGACGTACATCTTTCAAGTGCTGCCGTAGTCGTATGTCGTACCCCGTACAATTGAATAAATTTAACTTACTTACACTATCATCCAGACGTCTGTATCTCGAGACAATGTTGCTGTATGATATATGCCATCATAAGTATGACTGTATCGACCTAATTGGTGGGCTTCACTATAATGTGCCACGACGATCACATGTTCGTAATACTCATAAACTGTTTGCATATAAACATTGCCGTACTAATTCTGGAAAAAGGTCACCCATATGTCGTATTGTGAATACTTACAATATACATTTCAGTCATCTTGATATGCAAAATTTGCGAGTTGGTACCTTTAGGCATATGTTATTGGAAGGGCTCCGAGAACGGGACTCAACTTAATACTTAAAAGTAACAATTTTATTGTCTCTTCCATGTAATTGCTGTCGTCGGGGTAAACGCACCCGTCCAGTGGTTTTACACTGATCCCAAGATAATCCTTTATCGTAGGGCTGGGCGGGTGCGCAACTGTTGGTACAATCATAGTATTACAGTATCATACTATCATCTTGTAATTTACTCTAATTAACTCTACTTCATCAATACTAAGTAATAAGCAATAGTTAAAACTTATTGTCTATTGTATTGATACATTTCGTTACATTTTTCTCTTTATTGTATTAATTAATTACTGTAATAGTGTTAGGCTCGATCTGCTTCCTCTTTACTTATTTAGTAAAATGCGGTCAACGCCGCTGGTGGTACAATTACCAAGTCAAATATTGTAATATTAATTATTAAACCATATTGTATCATTGTTGGTTGATCCAAATAAAAAAAAAAAAAAAAATATATAGTCAATTTTCGTCAATATTATTATAATTAATTTTAACCCACATAAGCGAGAAATGCGTTTCGGAGGTACGTGACCTAACCTGTGTTGGGCTGGTTTTCCTTTCGCGGGTTGGGTCAGACAGGCAGTCGCTTCTGTAAAAAACCTGACCAGTCAAATCTTCAGGTTAGGTAAGCGGACGGAAATGTTGAGTATTATACGTACAGGGTGTTAGTGACATCGTAACGAAAACTTTGAGGGGTGATTGAGGCCATGATTCTGAGATGATATCAAGTGGAATTTTCCGTCGCAAAAGTATGGAATTGAAAATAATTAAAAAAAACACAAGAATATTCAGACTGAAAATTCCACTTGATATCAACTCAGAATCATGGTCTGAATCATCCCCCTCAGTATTCGTTACGGTGTCACTAACACCCATACCTACTTGTATGGCTACCGTATGTACTTGTGTGGGGTGTAAGTGACATCGTAACGAATACTGAGGGGGATGATTCAGCTGATTATTCTGAGTTAATATCCAGTGGAATTTTTCATCGCAAAATTATAGAATTGAAAATAATTTCAAAAAACTAAAAAAAATCATGAATTTTGCGACGAAAAATTCCACTTGATATTAACTCAGAATCATGGTCTAAATCATCCCCCTGAGTATTCGTTACGATGTCACTAACACCCTGTATTTTTTTGACACTACTCTTCATTCTTGGGGTAACACCTTTGGGTGACACTTATGGGTGACATCACGTTATCACCCCGAAGAAGAAGAAGATCCCCCGGGTAACACCCATCAACGCCACTGCCTTCTAAATGTACAGTCATAACATCAGATTTTATCGGAGTTAAAAATTGGCAGACTTCCGTACTGTGTAGGTAGCTCATTGAGATAGCTACAGCAAATGTAGTCTTACGTCATAGAATAAACAATAATCAAATTTCCATTTTAGGGCTTGAAAACCACTTTAGTCCTAACCTAACCCATAACCGAACACTTCATACAAAACACCTTGTTTTACACAGACACTACACATTGACGTTATAGTACCTACACGCGCATCTGTGTGTGTGACGTATGACGCCAAACGATTGAAGACTAAAGTAACACCAAGAAGGGTGAGGTAAACCTAGCTCAGCCGCTGGTGGGGAGCGGAGGGTTGCCGTTCTATCCTAGTATTATTCCTTATTCTATGCCTTTACCGTGCAAGATATCTTTAGTTGACTTCTGGTTCTGTAGGTTAGGGGCCTTAACCGAGTTGATAACGATTATGAAACTCAACATTTTTTTTATGACGTGACTTATCGTATACCTACCGGCATTAACTACTTGATCGGGCAACTAGGGAGCGCTGGGGCTCACCCGACAATTGACAGTCACAGTCATAAAAATGTATGGAATTGACAAGGTGGCATGTCAAACTCATACATTTTTATGACTGTCATTATCGATTGTCTTAAACATTTGCAACTTGTCCAAGGCTCCTGTTCCAATAATGGGGCGTTTTGTGTATGGCCAACACTTTAGAACTCTTTGGTATCAGTATGTACTTTTGACTATCTCTAACTGTAGGTAGATACTTTTGCTTCAATACGTCAAATTATTTAAAGCGACATCATTGTAAAATATATTAATGATAGTGATTGTAATAGAAAATGCAATTTCAAATCCCATTACAGCTGCTAATATGAATTTCATGTTTAATTAGCTTCATAATTATGACGCATTGAAAATTATTCATTCATAAAATGATGCTATATTAACAACATTCAAACTAAAGAGTTTTTATTATAGAGAAATAACGCGAAGGCATTGCCGGTAGGGACCGAAATATACACAAAAGCATTTTAATATGAGTCAACTTATATAATAACAATATTATAAAACTTTCTGACAGCCTCTGTGGTCTAGTGGTTAGAGCGTTAGGCTCACGATCAGGTCCGGGATCTATTCCCGATGGGCATATTGCCGAAATCACTTTGTGAGAGTGTCCTTTGTTTGGTAAGGACTTTTTAGGCTGGAATCACCTGATTGTCTGAAAAAGTAAGTCTTCGGGGGCACGTTAAGCCGTTCCCGGCTATTAGCCGTGAAAACACCTGCACCAACCCGCATTGGAGCAACGTGGTGGAGTATGCTCCATACCCCCTCCGGTTGATAGAGGGGAGGCCTGTGTCCAGCAGTGGGACGTATTTAGGCTGTTTATGTTATGTTATAAAACTTTCAACATCATTTATTGCTACTTTAGTATCGCGCAAGCACAACTAACGCTTGTGTTACTACGCAATGAACAGCGGGTAAATCGATGTAGCGGTCCAGCCAGAAATGTTTTGTTGCGGCCGCTTCACACGCCGACATGAGTTAACAGGCGACATGCAGACTCGTGTAATTTAGTGCTGAAGGCATAATTATGTCCTTTGTTTCCCTGATCTGTGATTCAAACACGATACTCACATACAAAATGTTCGTCGTGATTCATTTACTGTCATGAACATCGAATCAATTCCAAAATAATAAAACCTGTCCTAGATTGGGGCCGAATTAAAAAATAAAACACATTGAGCTGTTTATCGACCCGGACATGTTGCAATAACTGATAAATTTAGATCTAAGTATCTAATAATACAGGGTGTAAGTGACATCGTAACAAATACTGAGGGGTATGATTCAAACCATGATTCTGAGTTAATATCAAGTGGAATTTTTGTGTTTTTCTACAAAATCTATACTTTTGCGATGCAAAATTCCACTTGATATTAACTCAGAATAATGAGTTGAATCACCCCCCTCAGTATTCGCTACGATGTCGCTTACACCCCTTACAAGTATTTATAGTAGCTATATAAGTATCTATATGGGTGTTAGTGACATCGTAACAAATTCTCAGGGGGATGATTCAGACCATGATTCTGAGTTAATATCAAGTGGATTTTACTGTCAGAAAATTCATGAAAAACTTTGGTGTTTTTTTAATAATTTTCAGTTCCGTACTTTTGCGACGGAAACTTTCACTTGATAATTACTTAGAATCATGGTCTGAATCATTCCTCAAAGATTTTGTTATCACTAGCACCCTGTATACCGTTAAATAGAAAATAATCGATTGACCTTATATCTATTGATACATCATTATGCTAGTGGATCTGCACACCCCATTACAGATCACAAGCGATATCACGTATGTACGATTTCGAAAATATCAATTGGGATTTTAAAAAAAATATTTCGTCATTACGTTTACAGATAACAAAATATAAAATATTTTACATTCGCGTGGAATAACAGAATTAACTGTTTAACGGAATTATCGGTATGTTTGGTCACATAATTTGAGATTTTGACTGCGAAATAAATTTGAATTCCCATTCCGCTACAAAGCAGGCATTAGTGAACATAGATAAATTATGATTCTAGTTTTATATAGCACTCACCTGTGCTTTAGAGACTCACTAACAGAAAATAAAATTCAGATAAATTCTGACTCGAACGGAATCTCTTCTTTATCCTGCAGCTCTTGTCAAGCCGGAACGAACGTGTTAACTATTCCACCATCGGGTTTCCTCCTGTCCTGAACCTGAAGATTTGATAAGTCTGGTTTTTTACTGAAGTGACTGCCTGGCTGACCTTCCCTGTGCAGGGAAAACCACTCCGCTACAGGTGCATCATCATCATTTCTAGCATTATCCCGTTTTTCACAGGGTCCGCTTACCTAAGCTGAAGATTTGACAGGTCCGGTTTTTTACTGGAGCGACTGCCTGTCTGACCTTTCAATCCGCGAAGGGAAAACCAGCGTAATATAGGTTGGGTCAGATACTTCCGAAAATGCATGTCTCGGGAGTATGGGTTTCCTTACGATGTTTTCCTTCACCGTTGAGCACGTGATAACCATTTTTGACCCAAACATGAATTCGAAAACAAATAAGTCACATGCCTACGAAACGCATTTCGTGGGTTTCCTCTTGATGAAACATTTAAGATTAAAACATGAATTCGAAAATATATTCGAAAATTCATGTTGGGATACGAACCAAAACTAGAAAGTGACAGTTAAGATAGCCATAGAGGCAGCCAATCAGCTCGCGACACCAAACACTTCAGGACCCCGATACCGACCCCACCGGCGTGGTCGACGATTTTCCTCAATCAGCGCTTATGGCTATCAACCCACTTGGGTCGATTAATTCTTTCAAATATTTCTCCTCTCAGACGACGCCCTGAGCCGAGGTTCGCGCCCACCTGGGCACTTTCAGGCCTGTTGTCTTAAACGTTGTACCGGGTGAGAACCTTCAGCGCTCTCCATTGTCCGGCCAAGTAGTTAATGCCGTCTGCGGCAAATCTACAATTAGTTACGTCAAAAAAAAAAAACAGTTAAGCGTGCTTTTGGACTGGGCTACCATGGCTATTATACTTTATGGTTATTTAAAAAAAAGACGAGTTCATCTACCTCTGTGATTATCTGTGTGGGGACATAAAGTTGCCCCATAAATAAGTGCGTACTAAACACATTTTTACTGAGAACGTGCTCCATAAAGATCCGAGGAATGATTATATTTACGACCACCCACGGTTTAAATTTTGCTTAGCGTAATGCAGATGTTGGCAATATTCGAGTTTTTATCGAAATTTATGGTCAAAATCTCTGATGTTACACCTATTATCAGGTTGTGGGAGATTTTCAGCCCATGTAAAATTATAGTTAAGTTTTGACTCTGATTCCTAATTGAACAGCTCTCAAAGTCACTACAAACTACATTATTTAGTATCAACCCTATATCCCTAAAGGGGTAGGAAGAGGTGAACAGTGTAACCTACTCCTCTGTGGGTGACTTGTTATAATTTACATTTAAATAATATAGTCTAACACAATGGTGCTAATTCCTGTAAACACCATCTAATTTTATTTTAAGTTATATCTGTCATTTTCTTATCCGCCGAAAAGGAAAGGGACGGGTAATCGACAAGCATAAAATTTATGGAACACACGTCAATTTTAAGCACAAATCTAAACCAACCGTCTAAAAATTTTACATCCGTCAATAACCCGACACAGGTAAGTAGACAGCACGTCAAACGGATTGCTTACCAGGGACGTACCTTTTGATTCGCCCGGGTTATTCATTCATTTACTCATTCTTCCTAAAATTAAGAGCTGTGAATCATCCGTCCCTTTCCTTTTCGACGGATATGAAAATGACGGATATAACTTAAAATAAAATTAGGCGGTGTCTGCAGGAATCGGGGCCATTAATAGGTCTAACAGAAAGCCAGGTGTGGGTACTAAGATTTTCATCATCTTACGATGGATGTACCTTTGACTACTTAATTGGGTTAGAGCATTACTATAGCGAAAAGTACAAAGTAACCGTTAAAAATAAATACAATACAAGAAGTGTAAGAGAGAAAAGACTGATACAACCCAAAACAAATAATTATTATGGAGAAAGATTGTCGTCATATTTAGTGCCAAAAATATTTAATAAAATAAGCTTGTTAAGACAAAATAATAAGTTAAGTAAAAATCTGTCAAAATTAAAACTAAGAAGTGTATTGCTCGATAGCTGTCATCATCATCATCAGCCCATTAACGTCCCCACTGCTGGGGCACGGGCCTTCCCTATGGATGGGTAGGGAGATCGGGCCTTAAACCATCACGCGGGCCCAGTGCGGATTGATGGTTATTAACGACTGCTAATGCAGCCGGGACCAACGGCTTAACGTGCCTTCCGAAGCACGGAGGAGCTCGAGATGAAAACTTTTTTTTTTTGTGGTCACCCATCCAATGACCGGCCTTTGCGAAAGTTGCTTTACTTCAACAATCGCAGACCGAGCGCGTTAACCGCTGCGCCACCGAGCTCCTCGATAGCTGTAAGTAATATTATTTGTATTAATAATTACTGTCGGTAGGTAAATTAAGATATAAGCATATGAGCGCTACTCGCGGATGATTTGTAAATCTACCGTTTAAGTTTTTCATTTAAATAAATTAAAAAAAAAGACTAACCTAATTGGAATATAGTCGTGAGATTACGTTATGTTATTGTTATACAGGGTGTTAGTGACATCGTAACGAAATCGGTGAAAAATTCTCATGAAATGTATAATTAAAACACATGATACTGTGGAACGCGCTACCCAGGGTCACTCGGGAATGTGACACGGTGGGTAGTTTTAAAAGGAACTTGAAGGATTATTATTTGAGTCTTGCTTGAGTTGCATTAGTCGTATTTGTATGCATTTACTTATTTATTTAGGTATATATATATATATATATTGTATATATAGTGTGTATTTTTATAAACCGATATAGAAAGTATATAATATGTTTATATATTTATGAAATATAATAATAATATTATATAAGTAATTAAGTAATTTCTAAATAATTTGTACGCGTATGTATGTCTATCTATATAATATTATACGTTGAAAGTCTCTCTTGTCACGTAGGTCAGCTGGAAGAAATCTCTTTGTTTAGAGATAAGCTTGCCTGTACTATCTGTTTTCTTTGTATGTTTCTTGTGTCTGTTTCATTGTGTACAAATAAATAAATAAAAAAATGATAACGGGTCCTTACCGCGTATAAAGCAGGGATATGAGACTCATCAAGTGCCATTATCACGGGATAACTAACCTCAAATAAAAATGAAAATGAATGAATGTGTGTTAATGACCTCGCTCCCCATTTCTCTGGCCAAGTAGTTAATGGCATATGCGGCAAATCTACAATAAGTCACGTAAAAAAAAATGCAGCTGGAGGGCTACTGCGTCTGTTGTCCGCACGGCTGCTCTAGCTCTGGTTTTCTCGACGGTATTGAATATTTTATAATAAATAATGAATATAGATAGATAGAAATAATTAATATAGATAATATTGACTCAAACTATGTGAATAAAATGTCCTCCAGACAACCTGACGTCAGAATGTCTGGCCATTTTCTTTATATGTTTTTTCACTGTTCGTTGAGGTACTAGATAATTTAATGTAGGTGCCAATTAGTACCAAAAAGGTATTGAACTTTGATAGTTTCCAAACATAAAATATCGCACTTGATCCAGGGGTTCTGACGCTAACGTCAGAACGCGCGTCTGGACGCGTGATTTCATGAGCTACCACGCGCCCGTGTGGTACCGCAGTGCACATACACAAAAGTTGGACACTCAGCTAGACGAAGCAATGCGCTTTATAACGGGAGCTATCAGATTCACTCCACTCCCATGGCTTCCAGTCCTGGCTCATACTCCACCGACTGAGCTGTGAAGACAAATTTAGTTCCTATAACGTTCTGAAACGATTATTTAATGAATTTCTCAGGGAAGAAACCTTGTCATGCGTGTGATTGGTCCTAGTCTGTACGTTATTAAGTAAGTAGGTACTTTTTTTATACAACGGAAATTTCGAGAACAATTTGCTTGTATCCTCCGTAGGATGATATTTTGCCTAGACCTATTTATTTAAGACAAACTACAACGTAGGCAAGCAGTGAAATTAGTGACGTGACAAAGATTAATTTTTGAATTCGAAACCATTTACTTCATGAGAATAAATTTAATCGGATCTAAACATAAACGTAAACAGCCTATACACGTCGTACTGCCGGGCACAGGCTTTCTTTCAACCATCTGGAGGGGGGTATTTGAGCATACTCCACCACACTGCCCCACACCGCGGGTTGGTAGAGGTAACAGCATGGACCAACGGCTTAACCACCCCTCCGAAGTACGGAATCGTCTTGCTTTTTCAAACAATCAGGTGATTCAAGCCTACAATGTCTTTACCAAACAAATCACTACGCCATATTTATAAAAATGTAAATGCTAATGAAAAGAAATGTTTCATAAAAAATATTTTATATTCTCATAAACAATGACCCTAAAATGTATTCATGAATTCATATTTTTTTCACGTGTATTTATCATTCCATTACTTGTTTATACAATAACTGTACGGCTTACAATTTATTGCTCGAATTTTTTAACTTTAGCAAATTTAGCAAATATGATTTAATTTAACTTTACAATCGCGAAAGCGGGTGGCAGCACATCACTAAAAGCTTTGGAAACACCCAGAAATTGGGTCGGCCTGAATTTTATGAGAGCAAGATATATTTTTTTAGTAATAATGGTTAGTGAAATATGACTGCTTTTTATCCAACAGTGACTTTCGACCTATTTCTGAATTTCTGGGAAACGGTCTAACTGGGTCCGGTTGGAATAAATTATTTCAGGCTTCATTAAGAAAGGCACGTTGCGCCGGTTATATTACTGATGTAAGTAAGTTATTGTTACATGAGTCATATCAGGGGCGTCTGGCGGCTTAACGATAACCGTGACACCAGGGTTGATTAGATTGGTCATTCACCTCACAACTAACACGATAGAAGAAGAAGAAGGCTTCATTTAATTGCTTCCGCTGGAAGTAAAAAAAAGAAGAATGCGATCATCTGCTTGTCTTCGCGGGCATGTCAAAAACTGATAGAAAGATTTTGGTCTTTTTCACATGTTTCGGCCTCCGTGGTCCAGTTGTTGAGCGTTGGGCTCACAATCTGGAGGTTCTGGGATCGGTTCCCGGTGGGGACACGTGTCACAAAAATCACTTTGTAAACCTGTCCTGATCGCCTGATTGGGTGAAAATAAGATGATTCCATGCTTCGAAGGTTACGTTAAGCAGGCGGTCCAGGTTATTACTTAAGTAAGTACGTAGTCGTATATGAGCTGATGAGATGTCAGGGACCTTTGGCAGCTCAGTAGTAACCCTGACACCAGGGTTGGCGAGGTCTGTCACTGATCTCACAATCCATACGAGAGAATAGAAGATGAAAATTTTTTTGGCGTGACTTGTAGATTTGCCGCAAATGGCATTAACTATTTGGCCGAACAAAAGAAAACTATTATAGTACTAACAGGGTGTTAGTGACATCGTAACGAGAACTTTGAGGGATGTTTCAGACCACGATTCTGAGTTGATATCAAGTGGAAGTTTCCGTGGCAAAAGTATGAAACTGAAAATAATTAAAGTAAATACTAAAATATCCATGAATTTTCCACTTGATATCAACACAGAATCGTGAAAACGATGTCACTAACACCTGTACATACTCAAGCCAGAGAAGTGTGAGGATGGAAGCAAATGGAATACCATGGTATCTGCTTATCTCGGAGGGAGATAGAGTTTATGTATGTATGCACGTTATAAACTGCCTATATACGTCCCACTGCTGAGCACAGGCCTCCCCTCAATCAACCGGAGGTGGTATGGAGCATACTCCACCACGCTGCTCTAATGCGTGTCGGTGGAGGTGTTTTTACGGCTAATAGCCGGGACCAACGGCTTAACGTGGCCTCCGAAGCACGGGATCATCTTACTTTTTCGGACAATCAGGTGATTCAAGCCTGAAAAGTCCTAATTGTATGCATGTTACATACATACATACATAAACTCACGCCCGTAATCCCTAATGGGGTGGGCAGAGCCACAAGTAATCAAAGACAACTTGCAGCCACTGTTGATACGATGTCGTAAGCTGGATATGATGAACCTTATGGTGATAAGGGATCAGCGTATCGCCCATAACATTAGTCCATCATCTTAGAGGACACAATCCCATGTATGCATGTTAGTTATATAAAATGCCCAAATGCAGCAGTGTGACAAAGCCCTTTTAAAACTTTGCGTTCTACAGCAGTTTACTTTAAAATTTTACAAGAAAAACACCACAGTATATTGGGCGAACGCTACCGTGACAAAAACGGGGTGTAACATAAATTATTCATAAAATCTTGACTTTTCCCGCGTCACCGTACTTACAAGCCAAATATATAGCTACTGTGGTACATGTAGCTGTAAAAACACGACAGAACGATGTATTGTAACAACATTTGAAAAAATACGACCACAAAATATCATTTATTCATTTAATACCAAGGTTCTGATTCCTGTACACACCATCTAATTTTATTTTAAGTGATACAGCACAACAGCCTCCGTGGTCTAGTGGTAAGAGCGTTAGGCTCACGATCTGGAGGTCCGGGTTCGATTCCCGATGGGGACATTGTCGAAATCACTTTGTGAGACTGTCCTTTGTTTGGTAAGGACTTTACAGGCTTGAATCACCTGATTGTCCGAAAAAGTAAGTTGATTCCGTACTTCGGAGGGCACGTTAAGCCGTTGGTCCCGGCTATTAGCCGTAAAACACCTCCACCAACCCGCAGTGGAGCAGCGTGGTGGAGTATGCTCCATACCCTCTCCGGTTGATTGAGAGGAGGCCTGTGCCCAGCAGTGGGACGTCTATAGGCTATTTATGTTATGTTATATTATGTTATGATACAGCAAAGGGATGGGCAATTGACAGGCATAAACAAAACACGTCAATTTCAGGCAGAAATTTAAAACACCTCCCATTTTTTTTATATTGGCCAATAACCCGACAGAATTAAGTTGACAGCACACGCCAAATGGGTTGCATATCAGCGATATATCTATTTTATCCGCCCGTGTTATTAATTAAAATTAACAGTTGTGAATAATGCGTTTCTTTTCTTTTCGGCAGATAAGAATATGACACTTGAAATTTTAGGAGATATCTGCAGCAATGGCCAATGATTATCTAAATAATATACAACACAAGAACAACTCACGTCATTACTAAAGAAAACAAAATCATAATGATATTTAAAGGGAATAGAAATACCTGGTAGATAAAAAAGTATCTTAGTAGAATTCCGTCGCTAACAATCTTATGTAAGTATACAACATCATAGATTATCCACTATCCTGGCTTTTACTATAGCATAAACATAGTGCAGGCAATGTTTAGCCTGCAAGTAAGTTCGTACGAGATAAAATTTTGTCATTTTCCTTGCTTATGTTTCGGGCAAGTAGTTTGTTCAAGACTTTAGGTTTGAAGCTGGAAATTTTCTGAAAATTCTGCACTCAACAAATAGATGTTCCTAGAACGGTAATTTCCAAGTACTGCACATATTATTATTTGTTATATTTGAAGCAGTATTTTAAAACGTGATAATATTAATAATTATTTCTCAACTTTTATGCATTGTAGCATGTTAAAGTGTAAATAAAATTGTATAATTATTATTTATTTCCTTTTTGTATTGCACTCATAGCGTGCTGAAGTGTAAATTATATATTATTAGTATTTGAAAACAAGTAGTTGGTAGAGTTGACAGTTGCTTTAGTTCCGATATCGGTCTTTTTCTTCTGTCGTGTGGATTGTGAGGTGGATTACCAACCTCATCAACCCTGGTGTCAGGGTTATTACTAAGCCGCCATAGGCCCCTGACATGATTCATGTAACAACTACATACTTACATTAGTAAGTTATAACCGGGACCAACGGCTTAACGTGCCTTCCGAAGCACGGATCGTTTTACTTTCGGACAATGTGAGGTGATCAGCCTGTAATGTCCTAATCAAAGTAGGGATCATAAAGTGATTTTTGTGATTTGTCCCCACCGGGATTCGAACCCGCTCCGGATCGTGAGCACAACGCTTAACCACTGGACCACGGAGGCCGTTGTCGTCGGTAAGTTATACTAAAGCAGTGTTACTTTATTCAAGTGATTATCCAATGTATTTAAAACGGTTCACTTTTATACATACGTGCATAAACAGACCACGTACGTCCCACTGCTGGGCACAGGTCTTTCCTTAATCAACCCGAAGGCGTATGGAGCATATTTCGCCACGCCGCTCCACTGCAGGTTGGTGGAGGTGTATTTTACAGCTAATAGTCGGGACCAATGGCTTATCGTGCTCTCTGATTCACGTAATAATCGTACTTGCAGATCACTGCAATTTACTAGTTACGCCACCAGAGCACGCACATAAGGAGAACGTTCTTCATATAGAATTAATAGCAATCCTGACACCAGGGTTGATGGGGTTGAAACCACCTCACAACCCACACGATAAAAGAAGATGATAATATAGATTTTAAATGTGGTACTGGTAGGTCGTTGAAATGTGGCACTGGTATTAAGTGGGTAGCAATTATTGAGAACCGTAAACCGTTTCAACTTGGAATACGCCGGCAATATATGAGTGATCGGCGATTCTGACGGATACGCCACCAGAGCCTCTTCAACCGGTGAATGTATACCCATACCCACCGGTGAATTAATCGACCCACTATCAAATATTTTTTCCTCTGAGACGACGCCCTGAGCCGAGGTTCGCGCCCATCTGGGCACCCTCAGGCCTGTTGTCTTAAACGTTGTACCGGGTGAGAGCCTTCAGCGCTCCCCATTTGTCCGGCCAAGTAGTTAATGCCATCTGCGGCAAATCTATAATAAGTCACGTAAAAAAAAGGCTGTGTTGTATAACTTAGAGAAAATCAATGACACTTTAAACACGTACTTATTCGTATACGTAGGTATACAAGGGCGCTATTCAAATCAGCTGTTAAGCACGCTATAGTTGAAATTGTGCATTTTGAACACCATTTGCCGTAATTTGGTGGTTTATAAACTAAAATATGGTGTCGTTATGTTATGTTACCGCTTTTGTATAAGCGGCTTACCTCGGTTTAACTTGTGATTTAAATGTGTTATACGAATAGTGACGCCGCAATGTTCATGCTGATGTTATATTTAAATTACATACATACATAAACAGCCTATATACGTCCCACTGCCGGGCACAGGCCTCCCCTCAATCTACCGGAGGGGGTATGGAACATAATCCACCACGCTGCTCCAATGCGGGCTGGTGGAGTTGTTTTTACGGCTAATAGCCGGGACCAGCGGCTTAACGTGCTCTCCGAAGCACGGAATCATCTTAGATTTTCGGACAATCAAGTGATTGAAGCCTCAAAAGTCCTTACCAAACAAAGGACAGTCGCACAAAGTGATTTCGACAATGTCCCCAACGGGAATCGAACCCGGACCTCCAGATCGTGAGCCTAACGCTCTAACATATTTAGATTATAAAAATAAAATCATTTTTTTACATAGATTCCTCATTTTACGGTTGCCTGGAAGACATCGCTTCAAGCAATAAGCTCGACTATAGCCAAATAACTATAAATAACTTTTATTGTACCTGTTCCCTTTTCTGGTGCATAAAATTTGTATTCGGTTGTGAAATACCTATTATTTTTAATTTTATAACACAAATGGATTCTGATTCGGATGGCTCGCCCCTTATTACATGGAAACATAGTGGGTGTATAATTATTATACGTTTTTGCCCTCATAAAGACACATACATAAACTCACGCCTATTTTATGGAATTCCATTTGCTTCAATCCTGACACACTTCTCTTGCTCCTCCACATTCATCAATCGCTTCATACACGCACGCCGGTTCAGAGTAGATCGTACTAAACCTTTTCTAAGGACATCCCCAATTTGGTCAATTTACGTTCTGTCTTCTTCTGCTAACCTTACCAACAACCTTCGCTGTATATGCCACTAGTTAAAATGTTAATTAAAAATAATGGAAGACACAATGATGACGTCAGATGAGATTTATATAGCAACGTCAACGAACGTGACAACAAGAGTTGTTGTGACATTAATTTGTAAATGGGTCGTTCTTCTTTTTTATCGACAATGATCTGTCCTTCGTTCTGCTTCTGATAAGTTATGTTTTAGAATTTTGTTTCATGTTTCCATTGTCCAAAAATATAGTTATCTTATTATACTCAAAATACAAGCAAAATACTAATCGGTTCCTCAATTAGTCCTTAAAGAAGCTTGATTGTTTTTCACAAAATTCTGTGACAGAGTGGTAAATTAAAATGCTGTCTCCGATGAAAAGGACCACTCTGTCACAATATTTTTTGGAATGTGTCTACAAAGAAAAGTATGTTACCAAGATAAAGAGAACCTCTAAATGGTCCTCTACAGACACATCTTTATATGATGTTTTAAAATATTTAATGCCGTTATAATTTTAAAGATGTTAAATCCGATAAATTGAGAAAATGTCTTTTTATTGTCGATAAAAAAGAAGAACGACCCAAATACGTACATCCACAATTTCCAGATTTCTGATAATCCTTAGCTGTGGCTAACGAGCCGCTCCATTAGCAATTTTGTTTTGGAGTAAGTTAGAAGAGTATGCGATTCAATACGCGAAGGAAGGAGACTTTAACCATTTGCGCAGCGTTTAACTTAAAAATCACAGTTTTATGTTAATTCCCGATCGGAAAGAAGAAAATTTCGAAAAACTTATTTACAATCAAAACTGCCTTTTTCCAGCGGGCTGCTTTTCTGTTTCGTAACTCATCCTTCAGACGGGATACACTCCACGTTTCTCCACTTTCTATAGCAATTTTTTTTTTCTTTATTGTTAAATTGGTAAGTACAATTTTATTTCTTACAATTTTAACCCGCCAAACTGTTACGTTTGATAGCGACATGCGCTTATCTAATAAACATATTTCTACTTATTACCTAAATAAATAATAAAATAGAAAAACCATAACAATCAAGGTAACTTACAATATATAAGGTCCAAGAAACCCATTGCTCAGCGTAGATGCCAGTCTACATAGTTCGAACATAACCCAACAAGAACGTTAGGTACTTACTAAATTCGAGAAGTTCTCCGCTAAGCAGTGTGTCCCTTAGCCTTGACTTTAACATTCCTACACTTAAATTAGGATCCTCTCACGAATCGCGAATTTTATCTGGCCAGTAAGGAGAACTGTTAAAATTTAGGAACACTCAACAGTGCTGCCGCCTCATTTGAGCTTCTAGTTTTTATCCTCATTGGCTTACGAAGGACCTTCAACTTGGCTTTAGTAACGACTACGCTCTTACTTCAGTAAATATAGTAGCTGATAACAATGACTTATCGAGTGATAAGCTCGAGGAGCTTGAGGAGGAGGATAAGAGTGAGGAGCTCGGTGGCACAGCGGTAAACGCGCTCGGTCTGCGATTTTTGAAGTTAAGCAACTTGCGCAAAGGCCGGTCATAGGATGGGTGACCACTAAAAAAAAAGTTTTCATCTCAAGCTCCTCCGTGCTTCGTAAGGCACGTTAAGCCGTTGGTCTTGGCTGCATTAGCAGTCGTTAATAACCACCAATCCGCACTGGGCCCGCGTGGTGGTTTAAGGCCCGATCTCCCTATCCATCCATAGGGAAGGCCCGTGCCCCAGCGGGGACGTTAATGGGCTGGTAATGATGATGGTGATGATGAACAACGACTTATTGAATGATAAGCAAAGCAGCTGAACATATTCTTTTTAATTCGCTCCCACTCTGTTATTAAAAAAGAAACTCACGACTATATTGGAATAGTCGGAGGGACGTTCATCTTAAGGTGAGCTAAGTACCCACGGTTCATTGAGTTTCCTACCAGATGTGATAGGTAGTGAACCGTATCGCCAACTATAATGGTCAAGACAACTGTGTTAGTGAAATTCCACTACAACAAAGATACATAATTATTATCCCCGCTAAAGCTCAAATTTGGCCCAAACTCTCTTCGCTATCGTTGCGAAGATGAACCCTAACTAGTTTTATAAGCGAATAGCGCTTACTGCAATTATTGGGACAGACTTATGTGCTTGTAACTGCTTTAGCGAAACCATAACATTTACTGCAGCGAAACACGAAAAGGTTGTAAAAGTTATACTTACTTGTAACTAAAAGGAAAATAAATACGCAATACGGGGTGTAAGTGACATCGTAACCAATACTGAGGGGGATGATTCAAACCATGATTCTGAGTTAATATCAAGTCGAATTTTCCGTCGCAAAATTCATGTTTTTTTGTGTTTTTTTTTTTTAAATATCAACTTAGAATCATGGTCTGAATCATCCCTCAAAGTTTTTGTTACGATGTCACTAACACTTTGTATTGTTGTGATAACATTTTATGGTGTTTTGTTTTATTAATATGTAAGTATAGTGTATAAAAAATACTAGATATGCGCCCGCAACTTTCACGAAATTTCACAATTCTAACTTTAAAAATTACAAAGTTTCATATAAAATTTTAACCCCTTTGGGGGTTGAATTTCACAAAACCATGTCTAAGTGAGCACCTACTTCCTAAAAGGTACCAACATGTAAAATTTTAGTCTCCTTGCACTTGCAGCTTCTGAGTTTTAGTGATGAGTGTGTTAGTCAGTGAGTTTTAGCTTTTATATAAGTATTATTATTACTAGCTTTTGCCCGCGGCTTAGCTGGCGTCCATATCGGGATACGATTCCCCTTTCTTAGTGTATACATTTCAAACTTCCACCTTCATTTTGGGGTTTGGGGGGGGGGTTAGTAAGAGATACGAATTAGCCTTTGTCACTCTCCATCACTGCAAATGTCACCACTTAAAAATTACGTCAATTCGTCGTTGCGTTTTGTCGTGAAAAACAAACAGACACACACACACATACACTGTCGCGTTTGTAATATTAGTATGGTAGACTTTAGGACTTTATAGAAGCACAACTAAGGAAATAATTATGGTACCACATAACAAATTATTTAAAGTTTCGTTCAGGAATAGTTTGTAAGAGATAAATTTCCATTTAACAACAATATCGAAACAGCACTATTTCGTTTCCGCTACACACCATTAGTACGTCTTCAAAAGATCCAAAACTCAAGGCTTATGCAACAATATAAGCAGAAAACTTTAGCAGCTCTTAGCGTTCCGATGCAAGATAAAGCAATCGCAGGGAATAAAGAAAATTCATCGGCGATATAATCTCTAGACCCTGGTTCTGGCAACACGTCAGATTAATAGATCAGATGTTAGATGCCGCTTGACACCGTTCGACCAATCACGACCTCTTTCATGATCTATCTAGAATCTTGTGTGAGCCAATCAGAACGCAACATCCCTCTTCCCTTACCCTCCTTTAGCTAGCTAGTACTCTAGTAGACGTAATGAATTCTATGTGAAATACTAACTTCAAACCTTATATTGTACTGTTTGGCACTCTGGCATGGTGCAAATCACATAGTACTATAAGCTGACGACTATATTTCTAACGGGGCTACTCCGAGGAACTGAGTACACACTCTTCATCAAGGTTTCTATTAGAACAACGTGATAGGTGGTGAGAATAATTTATTAACTCAATGTATCCGTATATGACAGCAGGACAGAAAGACAAGAGTACAGTCTAGTATAAAAGAGACATACAAAAGAAATGTACTATTATATATATATATATATATATATATATATATATATATATATATATCAATTCATTTATCTTTTTTCTGTACCTAAAGGTTGCCTGTAGGAAATTGTTGCATTAGCAATAAGGCCACCTGTTGTGTCTATGTGCTTAACAAAAGATTTTCTTTTGTTATTATTTTTATAGCTGCGCGCACCACGATATAACACAAATAGTATAGGCATCTATTTGGTAGTATCGTCGATGAGAAAATTACAGAAACCCCGTGCTCGCTTCACTTTGCAAACTCCCCACTCCCGAGTTTTGAGATTCACTTACGAATGTATCTTTGAGCCAAGGGAACACGTACGGAACTCTTGAAAATTTTATATGCGTTTGTGAAGCGAACGGCGGCTCTGGACTACTTTGAATGTTTTTAAATATGTTAACTTGTGGGCACTTTTCTGCACTTTTTCGGCAAATACACAGCAGAAAAGTGCCCACGAGTTAAATGTTAATACATAAGTTTGCAACTGTATCGCAATTGGGGCAGTCAGAGGTAATTTTCTCTTTGTGAGTCAGAGGTAGATCCATCGCAAGATCCACTAAATACCTACACCTCAGCGAGCTTTCTCGTGACAAGTAACAGCGTCTATAATGGTCAAGCCAACTGTGTAAGTGCCCACAAGTTAACATATTATAGGAGTTAATTAACATTTAACTTGGCAGCCGCCAAGAAGTCTAGAAATCTACAAAGGGATTTTTAGACTGGTATTGAGTGGTAGTACAACTAACATTATAACACTTTCCTTCCTTTTAAATATAAACGACGAAGAAATGGAACAGCTTTTGGCAAACAAAGACTCGCAAAAAAAAAATTGGAGTTTGAAGCGTGTTTACTACTTGGTGAAGCAGCTCCATGGTTCTAGTAGTTGAGCTTTGGGCTCACGATCCAGGAAGGCACGCGAAGCCGTTGGTCACGGTTACTACTTAAGTACTTATGTAAGTAAGTAGTCGATACATGAGCCATGTCATGGTCCTTTGGCGGCTCAATAGTAACCCTAACAACAGGTTGATGAGGTTGGTACTCCGCCTCACAACCCACACGATAAAAGAAGAACACCATATGATTCGTCGTATCCATCTTAACAAGTCTCTGTGGTCGTGGTCTTATAAGCGTTAAGCTCAGGATACGAGGTCCTGGGTTGGATTCCCAGTGGGTACATGTGAATAAGATGCCTTTTCAATAGTAACTCGTCAGGGTTTATGAAATCGACCATTCACAATCCATTCCACAGAATAATTTACTTATGACCTCTATTTCTGAATGATACCTTTCCAAACATGGCTTTTGAGGGATATAGGAAGCTAAATACAAGTAAGTATATTAAGAGATATAAATTGAATTCTCGACTAAATTACAGTTGTAATTAAAATGTTTGCCTGAATTGGAGTGTCTAATGAATATGTATAAGGGTTTGTAAGCTTTTGATGTTGGTATTCGGTTATTTGAGAGGCGCTGTGTAAATTAAAAACAACGTGAAGGCGTGTCGACACACATTTGGTGTTTTTATAGAAAATTACCTACTTTGCATGCTTTAACATTTGCGAATAAAAAAGGCGGTGAACATTTGTGTTAAAGAATTTGACAGCCAAACAAAGTTCAATCGAATTATAAATGTAACTTATTTCCCACGCACCAAATCAGTTACTTTTTACTAAACGTCAAAACATGAAATTCCTATGAAAAAGCACTCTGTGACGTCAAGGAAAAACGTGACAAAATGTCGCGCTTCTAAAAACTCATAAATAAGTTAAACATAATCGAGAAAAGATTTCTTTGTCACCTTTAGACAGATCTGTCTTTATTTTGACCTTTAAAACTACTCAATTGGATTCACTTTTGCTTAACACACACACACACACACACACACTTAAAGGGAATGTTATTCAATGTCAAGTATCCATTTTAAGGCTTAATTCAAAATAATTATTAAGAATGAAATTGCAGTCTTTTTAATTTTAAGGGAACGAAACATTCTTTAATCCAATCATGGTTTCCATTTTTTGTATCCGGTCCCCCCCCATTACATGGGACTTTAATATAGCTGGCGAGGCATGGGTGTATATACTATGCACCTGCCTACCCCTTCGAGGATGCAGGCATGATGCTTTGTTATGATGCTGTATCCCATGTTATTAAAAACGCTTTCGATTTCTTTTCTTTTTCTTTTCTTTTTCTTTTCAAGTATTTGATAAGTCGACGCCTAACTTAACCTGTATTGGGCTGGTATTCTTTCACGGGTTGGAAAGTCAGACAGGCCGGACAGGCAGTTGCTTTTGTATAAAACCGGATCTCTCAAATCTTCAGGTTAGGTAAGCGGACCCTGTGAAAAACGGGATAAAGCTAGGGAGTTGATGATGATGAAGTCTACGTCTAAAGGAAAAGCTCTGTCTAAATAAATAAATAGATACAAGTTTAAATTCTATACTTTTAATTAGTAATTCATTCTTCTTATCACATCTACCCAGAAACGTATAAATACTTATATTGCGAAACAAAAGCCCAAGCAATGGCGAATCAAACAAATCTTGCTAAAACGCTTAACAAAGATTAAAATCTCTTGAAAACATAATTCTTCTTTACCACGATAATCACCCTCTCCTTTATTTACGACTCAGAAACATTGTACCGTTACTAGACTCTGTTGAAAAATGAATAAATAAGTAATTAAGAATTTTTAGGGTGTGAATAGTTATGCTATCGCGCGCAGAGCGGCTTTACGACCCGTGCAGACCTTGTTTATAACCGGTTACTATTTATAGACCTACGTAATCGTTACAATATGAAACGAAGCAGCAACCTTTGACACCCAGGATCTGCTTCTGGGTTTTGTGTATACCTAGCAAATAACTATATAGTCTAGTATTCAAAAATGAGGGTTATAATGCTTTGGAACCATTAACCCATGGGTTCTCATCGCGAACATTAGGAAACATTGTTCAAAAAAATTTCAATAGATGACGCTAATAGTACCGATAAAGATTTAAAGTTTCTTTAAAAGCCAATAATCGATAAATAGGCACTAAAATTATGTTTTATAATTTAAAAGTTATACTCCAACCAAAAGTTAATCAAAGATATTGGCATTTAATGGAGATTTTTATATTTTTAAATTTAGTGGTTACTCTAGCGGATTTACGTCGGAACTACGTCGAGTATGGAGCTTGTTGAGGGGTTGAACGTTCTCGTTTTTATTAACGCCATCTATAATTATGTGTAAGAAGCTCGCTTAAAGTTGCGCCATCTATCGTTAATTATTGCAACATCGATCTAGCTTTGCCACAGATAATAAAATATTACGTTTTTAAAAGTTTGTGTTTATTTGCAAAATACATTTTATTGAATTAATTAAATGTTTAGTTGTAATTCTCATAAATTATGGGAGATACAATATCAAATTTAAAAAAAAAATATAACCACCTATAAATATCATCATCATCATCATCAGCCGTATGACGCCCACTGCTGGGCATAGGCCTCCCCCAAGGATCTCCACGACGATCGGTCCTGCGCTGCCCGCATCCAGCGGCTTCCCGCGACCTTCACCAGATCGTCGGTCCACCTTGTAGCGGGCCTACCCACTGAGCGTCGTCCGACACGTGGTCGCCACTCCAGAACCTTTCCGCCCCATCGGCCATCGGTTCTCCTCGCTATGTGTCCTGCCCACTGCCACTTCAGCTTTGCAATTCTCCGAGCTATGTCGGTGGCTTTAGTTCTCCTGCGGATCTCCTCATTTCTGATCCCGGTTGAGCCGGTTTCCGAAAAGGCTTTAGCACCATAGACCACATCCATACGCTGCGGCAGGTTATACAGAAGACCGAAGAGTATAATCTGCCACTTTGCTTGGCGTTTGTGGACTATGAGAAAGCCTTTGATTCGATCGAGACCTGGGCTGTGTTGCAGTCTCTTCAGAGGTGCCAAGTGGACCATAGGTACATCGAAGTGCTAAGGGACCTCTACCAAAATGCCACTATGTCAGTTCGAGTACAGAACCAGAGCTCTAATCCGATCCAACTGCAGCGAGGAGTGAGACAGGGAGATGTCATCTCTCCGAAACTGTTCACTGCTGCATTGGAGGATATTTTTAAGCTTCTGGACTGGAAAGGATTTGGCATCAACATCAACGGCGAGTACCTGACGCACCTTCGATTTGCCGATGATATAGTCCTAATGGCTGAGACCCTGGAAGACCTGAACACCATGCTCGAGCATCTCAGTAACGCATCCCAACGAGTGGGTCTTAGCATGAACATGGCAAAGACAAAAATTATGTCCAACGACCATGTCGCACCCACTCCAGTTCAGGTTGGGAACGTTACACTCGAAGTTGTAGACCAGTACATTTACCTAGGACAAATAATCCAGTTAGGTAAGTCCAACTTCGAGAAAGAGATCTCTCGTCGGATCCAACTCGGATGGGCAGCGTTCGGGAAGCTGCGGAATATCTTCTCGTCCAGAATACCTCAGTGTCTCAAGACGAAAGTCTTTGACCAGTGCGTGTTGCCAGTGATGACCTACGGCAGTGAGACGTGGCCGCTTACTATGGGTCTCGTGAGGAGGCTCGGTGTCGCTCAGCGGGCAATGGAGAGAGCTATAAATATCATTTAAAACTAAATTTGAGAACAAAAAAAAACGCAACTTTCAAATAACGTAGGTAGGTTAGTAACCTACCTATGTTTGAAAATGTTTGTTTTCGTTTGAATTACGAGTCTTGTGGTTCTACGTTTTGTGTATTGTGGTTTACAAACTGACCCTGGACTGAAATCGGACTTTGATTTGGCTTCATGAAACCTGCTTTCACGTAGCGGCACAGGAACAGTGGTTATAAAAAATGTCTGCACACAATTGTTTTTATTATAATTGTACAAATTCTTCGGAACAGAAGTCAATGTTCCGTTTTCCGTGGGATGACGTGAACCGCCTAAAAGTATGGCTTGAGAATTGCGGTAAGTAGTTAAATGTTTACTTTTATTTATTTTTAATATTAAACTGCAAAAAGTTATCAAACAAACAATTTGATAGAATCAATGACAATCAAAACTGGAATAAAATAAAAAGAAATACCTAATTAACATGGTGGGAAAGTTATTGCCACTCCCCCTACTTGCTAGACTATTATTTTGGTACCTAATCGGTTTATCATTTGTCACCATTTATCATTTAGTTTACCATAATTAATGTAATACTTAAACTCAAGCTGAGATCAACAGTTTAGAGTAGTAGAACAGTTTTTTCTGTCTGAAGAACATAATATAATTAGGTATTGTGCTCAATGTCAATTTGGAATTATTAAATTAACTTTTGTACAATTGGGTAATTTAGCATGGCATATAGATATACTAATCAAACTTGAAAATCATAATTAGTGATTTTTAACATATTCTTACTGGGAACTCAGGGCCTCCAGATTCTGAACCAATTGCTATAACTACTAAAGCACTGGAATAGTCAAAAACTTGTAAAGTACCTACTATATACCAATACTGTATGCGATGGATTTATATTTCCAAGTGAACTGTGGAATAAAAGGGACAAAAGTTAAAAAAAGTCAATCAAGTACATAATTATTGCTGAATTATGGACTGTTTTATTGAACATTTTATAGACCAGGGCGGTTAAAATAGCCACATCGAAGCAATTCATCTAAGAAAGCAATATTGCAGTTTCACATTTGTGCATATAAAAGTAAGTGTGCGATGCAAACAAATGTCAAATAGCAATATTGCTTTCTTAGATGAATTGCTTTGATGTAGCCATTTTGGCCCCCCAGATATCTACTTACACATTTACTTTTAATTTAAGATGAAAATAAATAAAAATAAAACATTAATTTATTTCTTCTTATACAGTCTTAATAGATACCTAAGATAAACTACTATCTACCAAACCTACAGTTTTGTACCAATTTCACACATCGGGACTGTGTACAGAAGCCAGGAACCCAAATGAGGTATACCTAGTATTTTGGTCTCGCTCACACCTGACCACCTTTCAGCAGGTAACAATCTATACATACATTATGTATAGGTAGGTACCTACAAGAACTTAATAAGACATGTCAAAAGTTGCTGTTTTAGTAGATTCTGCCTCTGTGTATTATTGATTAGAACATTAGGCTTATGATCTGGAGGTCCGGGTACTGTTTCTGATATTATCAAAATTACTTTGTGAGATTATTCATCACAAATCAAATATTTTTAATGATCACAAACAGTTAGAACATACAAAAATTTATGCAACATACCTACTACAGTACACATGGGAGGCCTGTTTAAGCAATTTCTTCCAGGGAACCACTACCATGATCCAACCATTAATCTTTGTTTAGTTATGACATTGCGGACTAAGTCACTTAATTGTCCGAAAAAGTAAGAGTAAGCTTTGCTTCAGAAATTATATAGTTGGTCCGGGCTACCACCAAAACGATTACCTCCTGTTATTTGAGGGTAGAGACGATCCAGCAGTGGAACATCTATAGGCTATTTATGTTTTATTGAAAATTATATTCTTTTCTTTTAGGTAATATGAACATTGCCCACTTGCCTGCAGAAAATTTGCGGTCAAGGTATTTATGCATTGACCATTTCAATATCAAGTATGTACGAAATGAGACTGGTCATAGAAAAAGACTCCAGAGAAGTGCAGTTCCAGAACCATATCAGACTCAAGACGTTCAAAATCGCTCAAGCACTTCCTTACCAGGTAAGCACAATTAATTTGTCAAGTTATTACCTACAATTGGGTAGGTAGGTACTTACCTACCGCTGAATTAATACAAATACAATCAAATTTTTATTGTAGGTTAGGTACCTACCTATTGCTTGAATATCTACATAATATTGGGTTTTAGTATAGTGATAGTGAGTTATTACCTACATGAATGATACCTACCGACCTTGAGTTTTTTTGAAATGTTAGGTACCTAGCTAATTACAACTTACCTACTACTTAGATGTAGACAAGTTAATGTAGGTACCTACCTACCTAGTTAAATGTTTAAAGTAGGGGATAGGTTGTTTGGATGAAGTGTCCGGGCTGTGATGATAGATAGGTTCGATAGGTGCCTATAGACGTCTCGATTCCGAACCATTTTCAGTAACTAAACTATAATAAAGCCGTATTAACATAAATTGTAGGGTTTAAAATAATTAAAGACGTAAAATATTACTTTATTGTACCTATACCAAGATACCTACCTACTATCTATAATACCTACTTAATACCTTAATGACAAATTGACAGCCTCCGTGGTCTAGTGGTTAGAGCGATAGGCTCAAGATCTGGAGGTCCGGGTTCGATTCCCGATGGGGACATTGTCGAAATCACTTTGTGAGACTGTCCTTTGTTTGGTAAGGACTTTTCAGGCTTGAATCACCTGATTGTCCGAAAAAGTAAGATGATTCCGTGCTTCGGAAGGCACGTTAAGCCGTTGGTCCCGGCTATTAGCCGTAAAAACACCTCCACCAACCCGCAGTGGAGCAACGTGGTGGAATATGCTCCATACCCCCTCCGGTTGATTGAGGGGAGGCCTGTGCCCAGCAGTGGGACGTATAAGTAGTTTATAATACCTTAATAGGTAAGTATCTACCTAGGTAAGTTAGGTAGCTATAGGTAGAAAAGTAGCTTTCAACTTTACGCAGACGGCGATTGTCGTAGATGGGTAGGTAATGTAACCTACCATAACGTAACCAGTTGTTTAAGCCTGAAGGGGTAACAAACATACAGGCAGATTTACCTACATACCTAGGTACCTACTACGCATCGCATCGCATCGTACGTACGGTACGTACCTATCATTTGCGTTTGCGCGACTCAGCCAGTAGGTAGGTACCTGCCTACCTACTTACCTACAATCGTAATAACACGTGACCTCGCGCAACGCAACAAGCTAGAATGGATCTTATCTTTATAATGACATAAAGTCTATAGTTGCTCGACACACGGAATTGAGACGTAGTTGTTTACAATCTTGTACAAAACAGTGCACCGCGCTTACAGGGCTTATAGGTATATATTATAGCGGTTATTAAACTACCCAAACGCGATGCGTCGAGATCGCGGGCTCGGGCATCAGGATCGGGCAGTGTTATAATAAACAGTTCATTGGTGGGCGACCCACGATTTCGTCATACATTTTATAGGTAGGTAGGTTACATTGGTACACACGATGACCAGACGCATCGTGTGTGGCAGATGAATCGAGTTAATGTAGGTAATAAAGCCTTATCATTCCACTTACTTAAGTAGGTAGGTACCTACTATGTTTGTGGCTCTTTCACGCAAAACCTATACCGCAGCGTAGCTACCTAAAATCGTATAGGTACGTAAAGTAAGACCAACCAGACCGGATAAAAAACGTAAACAAACGGACCATTACTGAGTTACATTGCGATAACCAGGGATTATCATCTCTGTCCTTATCACTCGTACGCGCAGTTATGGCGTCAGTTGGTCAACGACAGCTGTCGTTGTGTTTCGTGGTAGGTACAGGAAAGCAGTCGGTACTGCAGCTGTCAACATTTGGACCGCCATTTTATGAAATTGTTCATTTCTGTTTGGATTGCGTTCGAAGTGATACATATTTTTTCGTCCCCGTATTTACCTACTTAGATTTTTGTTCTTATTATTCCGTTTCTGTTACTTTTATTTTTGATTTTTGCTGGTATTATGAGTAGTTGTTGTCGTGTCGTGTTTTAAACACAGTATTGACAACATGATTGATAATACGATAGATAGTTTTATCATAAACACAGCTGACTCGGACTCTTCCGACGAATCATCTTTGTCTAGTACAGACGACAGCGATTAAAATTCGAACTTTATGATAATTTATTCAAATATAAATGTTTTGAACCTCTGAAACTTTGTTTACATTCTATATCTCGTCTGGTTGCCTTTAACACGTCAGTAATCTAATCATTATTTTTATTTATTTTATTTTAAGTTATATCTGTCATTATAATTAAAATCAATTTATTCAAACAAAAACAAAACAAACACACCCTATAAATAAAACACCTCCTCCAATGCGTCACATCGAGGCAAGGTGCCCAACAGGCTGGCAGCATTACCCCTCTGAATCGCCAGGCTAATTCTCTGACAGAAATAACTACCAGCCCTAGCATCCCCCGAAGCCCCGATAAGACGCATTGAGAGATCTGTCATTATTATTTTTTTATTCTATCTGTCATTATAATAATATTATAAAACAAAGCTCCCACGCCATTCGCTCGTCTGTTTGTTGGCGGCTATCTCAAAAGAAAAAAATAATAATGACAGATATAACTTAAAATAAAGTTAGATGTGTTTACAGGAATTAGCACCAATGTCATGACTTACAAGAAGTGTTACATATTTTTTTCTTTGAGCTTCTATATTTGCAACTTTTTACCACGCACTTCGCATGTTGCCAGTTCGGCGCCTAATCGCGCACCGCGGAGAAATACTGTCACGTCGCTATATTAACAGTAACTTTGCGTCCCACTTTTTGAGCGCTGATGTTCAATCTATGTCCGAAAAAAATCAAGACTAGTGGGAGCTTTCATCGAAAAAGCTGCCTAATGGTTTTGAGATATAACAAAACAATGGCCCCGATTCCTGCAGACACCGCCTAATTTTATTTTAGGTTATATCCGTCATTTTCGTATCCGTCGAAAAGGAAAGGGACGGATGATTCACAGCTCTTAATTTTAGGAAGAATGAGTAAATTAATGTGTCGGGTTATTGACTGACGTAAAATTTTTAGACGGTTGGTTTAGATTTGTGCTTTAAATTGACGTGTGTTCCATAAATTTTATGCTTGTCGATTACCCGTCCCTTTCCTTTTCGGCGGATAAGAAAAGGACAGATATAACTTAAAATTAAATTAGATGGTATTTACAGGAATTAGCACCAATGTATTGTGGTTTTTTATAGTACCTACCTATGTCTATCTTTTAGGAATCACTTATCATACACATTTTAATATTTATAAAATGGCTACGTTAATACGTTAGTTACCTACCTACTTTAATGAATGTTATAATTGCCCTTTTCTTCCTTTATGTTAGGTATTGTTATCTCCAACAACTTTGCTTTACATTCATCTTTTGGGGCCTTTGGCGACTCAATCATAACCCTGACACTAGGGTTGATGAGGCTAGTATTCCACCCACGATAAGAAGATAAGATTCACGACATTATTTAATACATACTATTTTTCGTTTTAGGTTCATCAGGTACTTTTAAAGTACTGACACCGAAAAAGGTGCACAAAAATAAACGGCTTCGCGACTGCGAACTTGAAGAGCTCGTGGAGCCGCCAGCAGTAGCATACCAGTGCAACACGCCGAAGAGAAGACGGTTGTCAATTACTGAAGACACGCCAAAATGCAAAGTGTTAAAAAAGAAATTAGTATTGTATCTAACAATCACAAAATGTAATACCTTTTGAATTAAAGAAGTAGTTTAATTGAATATTTATTGTATTTTCATTCTAGTCATTAAAAAAAAATCCAACTTCATTAAATTTGTTAATTTTAATAATCAAGTAGGTATCTTAATTATAATATACTAATACTACTTTTATATAAATTGTAATGAACAATTAATTATTTATAGTTACTTTAAATGATATCTATCTATGTAATGGAAAGGGGATAGTAAAATAAAAAAGACACATTTCTATTGTTTAGTTATTTATTCAAAACCATACACAAACTCAGTTCAATCAGAAAAGCTGGATCAGTGTTTTTCCCAGGAAAACCTAGGTAACTATTTGGTACTCAACTGAAACTCATTTAAACAGGCACATTATTGCCAGATTCACATTCGGCTGTTTGCACATCCTTTCCTTTACTACTTGGGCCACATTATCTTTCCACTTATTTTATATTATCTTGACTCAACCAGGGTACTCGCTATATTATGTTACCTACAAATGAAAATATAATAGTTATTAAAAGAGCACATTAATTTTGATCGGCAATGATATTCAGAACAAAACATTTCTACCACCCATTAGGTATTATAGGCATTAGTTTATCTATGTATCACAGATAATATAATGACATAACATAAGCAAGATCTTGCATCCCATTGAGGTAGTCAAAGTAACATTCATCACAAGATGAACTAAGCACACGCACCTCACGAGCTTTCCGTTAGGCTAACGATAGGCTGTACCTATAATGGTCAGGCCAACTGTGCTAGATGTGAACTGTTTAAATTAAATTAATGCAAGTCCGGTACCAGGGTTTGAACCGGGTTCATCGTTTGAGATGCAAATAAGTCTACCATTATGACCTATTTTATATTACAGTAATAGTGACTATATAATAATAGTAGGTATATTGCAATGTATGACAAAACTTGTGTGCCAAAACTCTGCTCTGTCCGCCGTGAGAAGGAGAGTAAGTGTGAGTTAATATTCTCATATACCAATGAGTAGTAATAGTAGGCTCTATTTTTTACATTTAGACACATGGATGACCTATTACGCATGTAATCCGATGAGTTTGAAATTTATCTACTTTATTGAACATTTAGATATTCGGGCTCAAAGAAATGGGTTAATGGGATAATAATTTAAGCATACATACCTGGCATAGTGCGATTCTCATTTATGCAGAACAGAAGTCAGGATTAAGTTTTCACTATAATACCTACAACTCCAAAGAAAATATTTTTCTTTGAAAAGTAGTGTGGCTTTCATGAGGTAGACTTGTATCATATTCATCACTTGGTCATGGTCAGAAAATTGTTGATATGTGGTTCAAATAGCCTTTGCATGTCATTCTTCATAATGGTTATCATCGTCTTTAGAGATCTGAAATAAATTACAGGCTTAAATTCACAACACGCTCACTGCCTAACTAGACTTATTTAACTTTTTTTCAACAAACAGTATATTATGATTTGTACCATAGATAGGTGACAGCTAAACAAAAAAGTATCTACTACATACATACTTATACTCACGCCTGTAATCCCGATTAGGCTGGGCAGAGCCACGAGTAAGCAGAGACCAGTTTGGAAGCACTTTATACAAAGTCCTCAGGTGCTTAACCGGTGGTCCAATGTAATGTTTCATCATGCTAGAAAAGACTTGTCTTTCATAAAGGTTCTCCTCAGTCGGGTTTACGACACGCCCGGGATGATAAGGGACGATTGCGTTCTAGGTAGGACCTTAGCTATGTTTTTAATTATCTTCCAGTTTTAGTAACTAATTAGATACTTACAGGAGTTGGAGATATATTTTTGCCAATACAAAATGAAGACGTAATCAATAAACCCCACCAAACAAAGACCTTGTATTCTTTGCCCACCAAACATCAGATATAATCGTATGTCAACTAACAACTGTCACCTTGACAATGTCACAGATCATTGTCACAGATTATAATACTAACATGTCAACGTTGAGAAAAAAAAATCCGTTTGCGCCATCTATTATCTTAATTTTACTCTAACTCTAAGTAAATATATTGTGCTTGCAATAACTTGCACTCAGTAAGCTGAAATTTCACTAGATGTCGCTCGATTCGTTCGATCCCATCAATAAATGACCACTAGATGCCGCTAAAAAAGGGGCGTTTTAGCGGCATCTAGTGGTCATTTATTAGAACTAAAAATAGCCCGAAGAATTGCCCGAGTTAGAACGGCACAGTTTCGTTGTATGACGTGAGGCATCTGTACGTTAGTATTATATGATCTGTGATTAACCGATCCAAAATCTGATTGTCTCTTGTTTGTTTCACTAGTTACTAACATATTTATGAATCTATTCACAGCACTAATATA
Organism: Pectinophora gossypiella; assembly: GCF_024362695.1. NCBI lineage: Eukaryota > Metazoa > Arthropoda > Insecta > Lepidoptera > Gelechiidae > Pectinophora > Pectinophora gossypiella. The sequence goes on along the minus strand of NC_065420.1, from coordinate 3,136,962 downwards.
AGGGTGGTATTAATAAACGAATCTCAGCTGAGACTGCCCTCAAGATCATGCTTAAGTCTCTGTTTTTATATGAGAACTGTTACATTGACATGATCTTGAGGGCAGTCTCGAAGCTGAGATTAGTTTATTAATACCACCCTAAGAACCACGGTCTTATCGGTGTAGCATTCTCCATGCTACTTTCACTTATTCTACTTCTCTTCCATTTTATTTTACTAACGTTTTTTACTTTATAAGTCTCATATTTCCGAGAACTACGTTTCGGAAGTTTGTGACCTAACCAGCAATGGGCTGGTTTTCCCTTCGCGGTTTCGAAACTTAGGCAGTCGTTTATATAAAAAATCGGACCTGTCAAATCTTTAGATTAGACCTTGAATAAGGAAAGAAGGAAAGAAATAAGGAACGAAGGAAAGATAAGTTATTTGCTTAAACTTGTATGTGACTCATCATCATCATGTCCCTACGGAGATGTATTTATAAGTAGCACTAACAAATGTACGTGTAATAATGTATACATAAAATAAAATGATTATTGGCTACTAAAAATATATATGTTCTACTAAAATACAAAATGGTGTCGTAACTCCTTTGGGAACGGGTTGGGAGGCAAATAAATCGTTGATTTGGTCTATGATGCTTCCGGAAGCTTAGTCGACGCACAGAGCAGAGGTTACAGTGGTTAACATTTGGTGGTTTGCCAGACAAAGTTGTTGTTCAACTTAGAGGATTTTGCCCATATATATTGATACTGTGGCGTTATAAGGGACGTTCCTCACGGGTTAATTCTGCATCGCATTGATTCCCGATGTTAGGGTAACTTATTTTGTCGAATTATTATATAATAACTATATATTTAGACTAAAAATACTCTATAGATAAAAATGATAATATGATGATATGTTATGATGTTTTTAAGTGTCCAATCATCTTGCATCTTCTACTGTCTGCAATAACTCTCAATATTTGTCTTTTTTCTTTTACTCTTACTAGCACTCAATAGTAACCCTTTCTGTCCAACGTATTCTTTCCATTCTCTTCCAACACCACATTCAAAAGTCTTCGAAGTATTTATATCGATATTCTGGTTTGCTGGAGCTCATGCCTTATGGTTTTTGCAAATAATATATTATATAGCGACACAGTGGTTTTAGTAGCAGAGTTTATTGGTTTGCATGCACGGTTTGAAAGACAAAGAATGAAATGAATGTTTCATTCTTGTACAAAGTTTCTTGTATAATATATTTGTGCTTTGTATGCGTGATTAGGGAGATGTGGTTGTTTGGCGAAGGCATATAGGACATCTAGCCGTTTGTGGTTGACAGATTACTTAACGGAAACCTTTTTTAATAAAATTATATGATAACATATTCAAATTAAATATTTAAATAATGTCTTTACCTTAAAATGTAATGTTAAAAATGAAATTTGTCTGTGGTAATGTAACTCATAACTCTCGCCTCTACATCGTAGCAAATAGCTACGGCGTAACGCTGGCCTACGCCGTAGCTCGTTGTAAAATTAAATCTCTTTTGAGCTTTACCTAAAATAGCTCTCCTTATCCAAGCTTTCCTTTACGATAATATGAACTTTAATTGGACGGTTTTAAATAGTGGTTAATTTTTTTGACCTCATCAACTCTGGTGTCCGGGTTTTTTTTTTTTTTTAATTAAGATGGGTTTGCTCTTGACTTCGTTCTTCTACAAGAAGAAGAGATCGACGTTGGAACGAGCTTACCCAGAAAATGCCTATTCACCCGTGATTTAAAGGACCCCAGGTTATAAGAGTCAGGAAACACCGACGCCGGCAGCCCATTCCATTCCTTGGCTGTGCGCATTATGAAGGATGAAGCGAAGCGCTTGGTGCGGATTAGTGGTATGTCAACCAAGTAAGGATGGTAACCCGCCGTACGTCTGGGTTACTATTTAGCCAGCAAAAGTCCCTGATTTGGCTCATATAAGGACTACATACGCACTAAAGTAAATAGTATCCGAGACCGACTGCTTAGGTACCCTACGTAGGATGGATCGTTACTTTCTCACAATCGGGTGGTCAGCCTGCAATGTCCGAAGCAAGCGATCATAAATAGATTTTTTATAATCATATTCCCACCGGGATTCGAACCTGAGACCTCCGGATCATGGGTCCAACGTTCAATCATTGGACCAGAGGCCTGTGCCCAGCAGTGGGACGTGTATAGGCAGTTTATGTTGTTTATTTGTGTTCAAAATATGGACTGATGTAACAGGAAAACCCAATTCAGTCCGGTTGTGTGGACGTCGGTAGCAATTACCGATCTCAACTGGTATGCAATGCTTACTCGCGCATGAATTTTCGCTGATTCCACACGGGATGCCGAACTGTGCCTTTTGTGGTCCTCACTAAAGGTACACACGGAGCGGATATCGGCAGCGCTCTGGGAAGGACAGGAGGAGTTTGTATGAAACCTCCCGCATCGCACGCGAATTAGTGCATGCAAAAGCCAATGTAACCTGACCAAAACTTATGAAAAACGCTTGTATCCGCGAAGGAGTAGGCAGATGTGTATAGTATATAGGTACAATGTACACCAACTCCTGTTACAGGGGGGGGGTTGTGTTGGGGGGGCTGTGGTGGGGGGCTGTGTTGGGGGGCTGTGGGGGGCTATGTTGGGAGGGCTGTGTTGGGGGGCTGTGGGGGGCTATGTTGGGAGGGTTGTGTTGGGGGGCTGTGGGGGGCTATGTTGGGAGGGCTGTGTTGGGGGGCTGTGTTGGGGGGGGGCGAGCCTATGCTATAGACCGGTCACAAACCTTGTAAATCTCGTTTCATTTCTTGGTATTCTAGTCTACAACGAGCCGTGGTAGCCCAAGTCGAAAATGCTTGAGTGAACCTGTGAGGTCGCAGGTACAAATCCTAGCATGGGACTAAACCCATAGTTTTCGAATTTGTTTCCAAATTCATGTTTGGATCATAAATGTTTATCACGTGCTTAGCGGTAAAGGAAACATTGTGAACCCACATTCCTGAGAAATGCATTTGGGAGGTATGTAACCTTACATATATTGGGCTGGTGTTTTCTTTTCGGATTGGAAAGTCAGACAAGCAGTCGCTTCTGTAAAAAAACCGGACCTGTCAAATCTTTAGTTCAGGTAAGCGGACTGCGTGAAAAACAGCTAGAGGAATAACTCTAGAGCGATGATTCTGTTATTGACCATGATGGCTGTTATGTACTGGTGAAGTGAGATATCATGCTAAGTTTCTATCGTCTTAAGCTATGTAGCATCTAGCCAATTAAGCTGTTAATAGATGCAACATTAACTAATTAAAATTTTAATCGAAAGATGTGTATAGTAATTTACAACCCTTTACTAACTACTTGAACATCGCTCCTTGAAAGTAATTACTTGGAAATTGAGATGAATACTTGCAAAGAGCAAAGAAAAGTGATCAACAACTTTATAGTTTGTAAATAAATGTAAATTTATTAATCGTTACACAATACAAAATCTTTGTGGCATAAGAACGCACATTTTTTTTACTTTTGTTTCTTATGGTCATATCTTTGGTTTGTGTTGATTTAGAAAATTGATTTTTTACAGCTTCAAAAAAAAATCCTAGAAAATAAAATGCTACTGAGGTTCTATAACGACCTTGTTACGTAGCGAGTATAGGCGCCGCTACTTCAAAAGCTCACCCCTGATGCCGGGCAGCAGTGGTATCAGTACTGGTTGGAGGCCGAGGAAATGGATACTGGCCTGCCAGTATCCATACATCACCGATTGGAAAATTGGTCGGTGTACTGCGAAACGGAAGGCGATTGGGGCAACCACCGTTCTACACGCCCTATCTATGGAGTAATGAAAATGGAGGCGATTACTCTACCGACAAGAGCGCAAGTTAAATAAAGAGAGAAATGCTTCAAGGGATTGCAAATGTAAGTATTAGTTGTTACTTTCAATCTGAGAAAATAAATCTTGAAAGATTTACGGACAGACGGACAGACAACAAAGTTCCTAAAAGGGTTCCGTCTTACCTATTGAGGTTCGGAACCCTAAAAAGTAGTTTAAAGTTACGCGGGTTCTTAATAAACGCTCCAACTTTAGAACTCCGGCCATCTTTACATCAAAATTACGTCGTATATTTTCCCATCTAGTTTAAACGCTTTAAAAAAGTAATTTAAAAGCAATTTTCTAGTGCTTTCATTAATATTCAACTAGTTTGCTTTAGCCGTGGTAGCGTGAAGCAAACAGGTTATAATGTATCTCTTGTTAATATTGAAGTTGAAAATGTTTTGCTTTTTTTATAGGTAACCACATCGTCTAATGGAAGATGACCATAGACATACACTCTCACTGGAATTACATTTTCTTCAGTTACTTTACGTTAAAGAGTTTCGTCAAACGTTAAAGCTTTGATAAGCAGGAGTCAAGTACGTATTAGACATAGATTATTTACTGGGACATAAATAATTGATTTAGTAAATGCTAAATCTAAAATATAATCAAGTTCATAATATAACATCACGCCTTAGAAAAATACTTTATTTTTGAGAAACAATTTACAGTACAAAAGGTGAATGCAGTCTCCTGTTAAGCGTAGTACCTGTGTCAGGAAACTCCACTCTTCCATCTTTTTGAGGTAGATTACCAACCGCATCAACCCTGGTATCAGGGTTATTATTGAGCCGCCAAACGCCCTTGACATGGCTCATATAACGACTACTTACTTACATCAGTAAATAGTAACCGGGACCAACGGCTTAACGTACCTTCTGAAGCACAGATCGGACAATCAAGTTATCAGCCTGTAATGTCCTAACCAAACTAGGGATCACAAAGTGTTTTATTTTGTGATATTTCCCCACCAGGATTCGAACTCTGGACCTCCGGTTCGCGAGCTAAATGCTCAACCACTGGGTTACGGAAGCCGTTCCATAAAAGCAAGTAAAGCAATGCAAGTAGTAAGTAGTAATGGCAAGTAAGCTTTAATTTCGGAAACTTCCAAATTTCGTACTAATGTCATGACAACAAAACGCATAGTGTGTCGTTATTTTTATACAATGTACAACGACGAAACGACACCGCTTCGACAACGCGACGGACCCACAACGCATTTTGTGGCCTTGCATTTACCTTAGAACAATATAAACATTTTACTTACACGTGCCGCACAAAAGTAAAAAACGAAATGTCACAGGTCATTTTAAACTGGCAACATTAACTAAAGCATCATAGGTCAGGAGAAAGAGGTCCGGAATTTAATTAATGCTGCATTCTTTTAGTGGAAACTGAACAGGCTTCTGTGTGGTTTCCAGAGCCGTGTCTGGCTCTCAGTGGTTCTGTTTAGCTCTCAGGGAATTCAGGGATCCTGTGTGAGCCCGGAGAGGAAGCATTCCGGGTGTAGATTGTGGTGGAGAGAAAAAGTTCTACGTAATAGATTTCATTCTGTTCTGTCGGGTAGTTGATTAGTTAACAACAGTGAATTGATCGAGTTAACTAGATACTCGTACCGGCTTTGCTTGGGTATTTATGGACTCTACAGCCTTAGAATAAAAAATAATACTGCCTATAGAATGGTAACTCTCTGCCCCGCACCGAATCGTATCGGGCGCCGACCTAGATTTACCTCACCCCCTCTGGGTCTTAATTCAGTCTTAATGGCCGTAACCAGCTAATGAGTAAGGGAGAGAGAGCGCTAACTGTGTGTTCCCCTCACACTTACGCAGTAAGGCAACACACGCTTAGAATGATTTTTTTGTATGGAATGTCCGGAGCGTGCCTATAATCTCTTTGGAGATAAACAATAATTTCAAAAAAAAAACAAATGCATGGAAACTCTTTTTTATTAACTTTGTATAGGTTTTCTATACTCGGCAAGGCGGGAAGACAATAAATTGACTAAGGCTGTTACTGAATGGTGACCAAGGGATGGTACGCGATACCGAGGCAGACCACCAGCCCGGTGGTCGGTTGACATTGTGAAGTATGCCAGAAAGCAATGGATGAGACTTGCACAGGACCGGAAAGGATGGCGTGAAAGAGAGGAGGCTTATACCCAGCAGTGGGTGGATACATGCTGAATAGATAGATAGGTTTTTATATATTGATTCAAGTACTCTTGTGAGTATAGGTATACATAATGTTTAGTACGATCTACTCTGCACCAGCGACATAATATAACAAGCTATAATAATACTACGTATAGAACGGCAACTCTCCGCTCCCCACCAGCGACTGACCTAGGTTAACCTCACCCCCCTCGGTCTTACTTTATTGTATTAATTGTATGGACGTCAGAGGTCACACACACCGAGCGCGTGTACGATAACGTATCTGTATAAAATGAGTTTTTTTTGTATGAGAAACCAGGTCTGTGTAATGTCTGTATAAAATTAGGTTTTTTGTATGAGGTGCAGGCGACGTGCGTGTATGAAACGATTGATGAATGTGGAGGAAGCATGAGAATTACGTCAGGATCGAAGTAAATGGAATTATATAGTATCTGCTTACTCCGTTGGGAAATAGGCGTGATACCTTTATGTTGTATGTTCAGTGAATACCTACACGAGTTCTTATTATTCTTACGTTGTTTTTTATTTTCGGCATCATTTGTTTAAGCGATAAAAGTGAGACGCTAAAAATATTATGAAAGAAATTAAAACCACTTTTGTTTGACTACTTAGGTACCTACTTTTGTTTTATTAAATTTCCATTTTTTGTGGCTAATTAAACATTGTTTCCCTGTTTTATTTCCGTCAACTGGAAAGTTCAATGAACTTTGTTACTACGGGAATAAAAACCCAAGGGTACCAAGGGGTACTCTTATACTTATTAGAAAAAGGGAAAATAGGTCGATAACCCGTTACTCCCTTACGAAGGGAACCTGTAAATAGGTCAATTCATTTTTCATTTTGACAACCCATTCGCAAGTTATAAGCTCTTTAAATGTCGTTAGTACACCCCTTTCACTTTTAAAAACACTTATTACAAACGATATAATTCTGGCAAACGTTAATTTAGACAACCAATGTTTGATGAGAAATGTCATCAAAACTATAGAAACATCTCGCATGTTTATGTTTCGTAAGGATTATCAGTTCCGGCTAATTTGCGGTAAGAAAATTAACAAAAAAACACGTAAATAAAATAAAGATTTCATCATCATTATCATCAGCCGTATGACGCCCACTGCTGGGCATAGGCCTCCCCCAAGGATCTCCACGACGATCGATCCTGCGCTGCCCGCATCCAGCGGCTTCCCGCGACCAAATAAAGATTTATTATTACTTTTTCAGAAAAACTGGAAATTACGAGTTATAAGTACTTATAATAAAGTTGTTCCTTTAAAATTAAGTTGAACTCGTGTTTCGTGGTTGAAAGGTTAGTGATTATTTAGAAGATATGCATGGAATTAACTGTCTGAGGAATAATTTAACTGATATTAAGCAGTTAAATTATTCAATTGTATTTAACAATATATTATGTTTTTTTTTAAAGAACGTCTAGGGCCCTGTGCCGAGGTTTCTCTTGCAGCTTTTTTTCCCCGGCTGAGAAGGGTTGTGAGAAGCTGCAGTATTTTTAAGCGGATGAGACTTTCGTTATGTAAAAATTGACGATTCAAAGTGTATAAAGACATTTTTTAATTTGAATTTCTTTGAACGAAAATTTTTTCGTTTTTTTTTTATTAGAAGTATACTTAGCACAGCAACATGGATTCGAAAATCATTGGTTTATGCCCGTGCAAGAATTCGAACCTGCGACCTGGCAGTCAGAGTCAAATGTTAAATTTTAACTAAATACCCTTCTTTATGCTGTAGTTTTTTTTTAACAGCCTCCGTGGTCTAGTGGTTAGAGCGTTAGGCTCAAGATCTGGAGGTCCGGGTTCGATTCCCGATGGAGACATTGTCGAAATCACTTTGTGAGACTGTCCTTTGTTTGGTAAGGGCTTTTCAGGCTTGAATCACCTGATTGTCCGAAAAAGTAAGATGATTCCGTGCTTCGGAAGGCACGTTAAGTCGTTGGTCCCGGCTATTAGCCGTAAAAACATCTCCACCAACCCGCAGTGGAGCAGCGTGGTGGAGTATGCTCCATACCCCCTCCGGTTGATTGAGGGGAGGCCTGTGCTTAGCAGTGGGACGTTATAGGCAGTTTATGTTTATGTATGCTGTAGTAACTGTATGCACAAGGGCAGATACGTAATTTCCTTTGTTTAATAGGTATCGCTATCCTCTTTCATGCTCGCTAATGATAATTAAAACACATAACACCGGGTTCTTACCGCGTTATTATCAGGGATATGAGACTCCCGATATTTCAACACTGTTGCAAGCACGAAATAAAAAAAAGAGTCTGGAAAAGCCCTAACGCGCATTTTGTATGAAAACCGCTGTCGCCGGTTCAACCCCACTCTCTTTTACTACTACTCCTGCAAACAGATAATTACAATAGCTCTACTGCTTCTGAAATTCCATAGCCACTTTACTGGCAATGTATATTTTATGTGATACGCTCAAAGGACATTGGCGAGAAAATATTTAAAAAAAAAGTTAGCGTCTAGAAATGCGACATTTACTAATCTTCGTGAAATAATTTTGGCCAATTTTTCAATATATCGTAATAAATAGTAAAACCCGGATATGAAACTTATATTTAATTAGAACCACGGTTGATTAAAATATTTTCACTTTATCTATTCACAAAATGTTTCCTTACATCCTTTTTGAGTTACCATTTATAAAATTAAAACTACTGATTTATTAGAGTAAAACTACTCTTCACCTCTAGTGTTTTAGGCATTTGAAGAACAGATAAAAAATTATGAACTTTTAAATTGTCATACAAAAATTATATTCAATTATTATGAATAGAAATCAACATTTATGGTTTTATTATTATAAAATCTCTCATAAATACATATTTTTCGATGTTTTCTTATGTCGTGCACACGGCAATTGATTTGGCAACATTATTTCGACAATGACAGCCAGTGACAATGACAGTGTTTTTAATCCAACATTAGATTTTGAAAATATAACAGAAATGGATGAGAGAGTATTTGAATACTGAATGGGACTTACAAAAGAAAAATTCAATATCTTATTGCAAGAGATACACCGAATCATGAAAATAAGAAGAGGCAGCTTAGGTTTTGCAGCCCTGCTATTAAAAAGGAGGAGTGGTGACTCAGACGACAGAATAGCCAGTTTGGTTCATGTTCCACGGCGCTCATTGGAGAACTTAATGGACAGCGTAAGGGAGATTCTTGTCCAAGACTTTGTGGCAAGGAACTTGGGCATCGAACAATTGAGCAGGGAAGAGCTCTTACAAGGCGATGCAACATTAATAAGAGGCAAAATCAAATCACGCCACGTTTCTAGACGTCAATATTATATATATGTAATAATTGAGAATAATATACCTGGACGAACAGGTATTTTGGCATACTGTTGCAGTTGCCTAGTAGGCCGGCGCACAGTCGGATGTTGCGCACATGTTATGACTGTAGTGTGGTATTTGGGATGGGCGAGACGTCAAAGGCGTATTACGGCGCCAGCAGGTTTCTTAGATGGTGTTATCATAAGAGTTAATGAAGATTATTTGTAATAATAAAGTATAGTTGAAAATAAAGTGATTTTATTTCATAACCTGAGGTACAAAAGAGTCCTTCATTGCACCTACGTTACTTGTTTATAAAATTATATATTTAGGTTTAAGTATTGGTTACCCAACTAGTATTCATCATCACGATTTCAGTAAGGGAGAAGTCCACAACATATGCCTCCCATAATTGTAGGGTTTTCTTTTTGTCACTATGCTAAGCAGATGAATTGGTAATTGGTAGGTAGTAGGTGATGTAGGCAGTCGCTTAGAATAATATGCAGTAGATGCTGTCAAGCATGTCCCGTTAACCACCATCGGAAAAGATGCTGTGCCCTATTTGAAGCAGAGTTTACACGGTACCTACAGTTGCTTACCTACTAAGTAGGGAGTTAGCTACCAATCACTTACCCAAGCCCCACATACCTATCTTCTTTCTCTTTCACATACCTAAGTAGGTATTATTACTGAAGATAAAGATGATGGCGTGTTAACATAACCTCAAAACAAAACTAATAATAATTTCTGTCCTAGGGTTTCCCGTGCGTTTATTTTAAGACTAATATGTTTAAGAACACATATAGACTCATTTTAGATATTTTTGATGAATAGACGCTGTAATTTGGACTTAAATAAAAACTTGTATGGGCGCTCGCCATTGTTCTTTTATCATTACTTTTCGTGCACAAACAAGTATTTTTTTTTTATAAATAGCCGATTATTCTAAGGTTTTAAGCGTTCCTGTGATAAGGAAGGATCTCCTTTGACTATGGTCGATTATTTTTTTGCCCTGCAGATTATAATATGCATTATAAAAAAACACGGCCTTTTAATATACTATCGCGGATCTCCGTGCGCCGTAAAGTTTGCGGGCGAGTGAAGTGCAAAATTAAAGTATGAATCATTTGCTCATACTTGTATGGCACGCGATTCGCGCTCATTAGGTCCTTCCTACCCTCTGTTCCTTTCTTCTGTTCCGTAGTTGCAAGTACCACGATCACGGGAAGAGTGATGAAATTGGACTGGAGTTGGTAGATCCATAATTTTCTCGCTAATGATATCAATAATTTAGTCTTGCTCATGTTAATATTGATTACCGCCCAGACCACCATGAGAATGATGATAATGGTTACCATGCAGAATGCGGAAGAATTTTAGTCTGGTTTCAGCTTGAATTCCATAGTAGAATGTTAATATTAACATCATCATCATCATAAACAGCCTGTATACGTCCCACTACTGGGCACAGGCCTCCTCTCAATCAACTAGAGAAGATATGGAGCATACTCCACCACTCTGCTCCACTGCAGGTTTAACTGCTACTGTTTTATTGTGTAAAATAAATAAATAAAATTAGATTTCAATTTTCTTCTAATTACCTTTGGCTCTGCTCACCCTAATTGAGATTACGAGATTGATTTTACGTTTATATTATATTATGTATTTTGCTTTAATACACGTGTTAAGCCTGTGGTTAGTTAAACTAATGCCGAATTGGGTTCTAATAACCACCAAATTTAATGCTTCAGAGGCGCTGAGTAATCTAACATGGAAATGGGATAGGTATAACAAATTTCACTAATGTTACATAATAATAATCATCTCCCTAATGATATCTCGTTTCCACAGGGCGCGCTTGCCTATCCTGAAGATTTGACAGGTCCGGTTTTTTACAGAAGCGACTGCCTGTCTGTCCTTCCAATCCGAAAAGGGAAAACCAGCCCAATATAGGTTAAGTCATATACATCCGAAAATGCGTTTCTCGGGAATGTGGGTTTCCTCAAGATGTTTTTCTTCACCGCTGAGCACGTGATGATCATTTGTGTGCGGCAACGCGTCATTACCGATTTTTCCAAGAACTGCGGGAACTGAACTGAAGACAGACCCTTCATTTCACCAAGCCGCAGTATCCGCTATGATAACAAATGTATATTCTTCCAAACTGCTTCACTTTGCGCATTTCTGGAAGCTAAGCTTACTCAGATTTCAAAGTTTCCTGGCTAACTGCAAGCTTTAGCGAATAAAGTATATGACGTCATAACTGCGTTCAACAAATTAGTCCAATAAAGAACGAAAGAGCTTGACCCGTGGTTGCCTTGTTAGAAAAACGCTTGAGTCTCTCTGTGAGGTCAAAGGTTTAAATCCCACCAGGGGCCTTTGATTTTCAAATTTGTTTTCGAATTCATTTTTGTATCATATCATAACATGCTCAGAAGTGAAGGAAAACATCGTGAAGAAATCCACATTCCCGAGAAATGCGTTTTGACTGACTTTACATTTCGCGGGTTGGACGGGCAGTCGCTTGTGTAAAAAAGCGGACCTGTTAAAACTTCAGCTTAAGTAAGCGGACTCTGTAAAAACAGGATAACGCAAGAGAGAAAAAAAAACGAAAGAACGTTTTACAAATTGCGCCATACTTTCAAATAACAAATATTATAATTATCATTTGTAACATAACATAAGGACACGCCTATGTTCCCAATTGAGGAAAACTCTATTTCTCCTATCAGGGGGGTTAAAATGGCCACATCGAAGCAATTCATCTAAGAAAGCAATATTGCTATTTCACATTTGATTACATTGCGCACTTGCTTTTATATGCGCAAATGTCAAATTGCAATATTGCTTTTTAGATTAATTGTTTCAATGTGGCCCTTTTAACCCCCAAGATGTCGCTACTGTTGAGGATAGTTCCCCATACTATTTGAGTGAACAAACATATTGTTTTCGTTATGTTTTTACACTATAACCCTTTGCGCAGCGTTTAACTGTAAAATCATAGTGATAAATTTATTCTCGAAAGTTCGGAAAGTAGAAAACTTAGAAAAACTTATTTTCAATCAAAACTGCCGTTTTCCAGCTGGCTGTTTTCCTTTTTCATAACTTTTCTTCATTCTTCAGACGGGATACACTCCACGTTGCTCCACATTTTATAGAAAGAAAGAAAGAAAGAAAGAAAACATTTATTTTAGAAACAAGTGGTACACACAATAGAAAAATGAACAAAATAAAGAATTAAAACCTTATCTCTAAAAAGGGACATCAGCTCAGCGAGATGTTGTGACACTCCTACATTGAGGGAGTGCCACAACGCTGATTTTCAGCTGAAATAGCAATTTACCGCTAATTTTAGCTGGAAATTATGGAGAACTGTCAAAATTTAGGAACACTCAACAGTGCTGCCTACATTTGAGCTTCTAGGTTTGTGGCGTGTTATAAAAAAGAGATCTTTGTGAGTGTGGGAGTGCATATCAAATTTCAAGCATCTAACTTATGCAGTTTAGATTTCTTCATACAATTTTATTTTCCCGCTCCCATTTTTTCAAAATACAGCCATAACTAAACTTTACATTTAGGTATGCATGCATGCTAGATTGAAAATATTTATCTTACGCGGTTTCTATTTTTTCATACAAATGTTTCTTCCCGCTAACTCCCGTCTCCGTGGGAATTTTACAATATCCTGTTGCAACTAAGCTTTAATTTAACTAAGGTACCTGCATGCCAAATTTCAAGCGTCTAACTTAAGCGGGTTAGATTTTTCATACAAAAGGATTTTCCCGCTACTTCCCGTTCCCGTGGGAATTCCGGGAATTCCATTTTTAGTGCACCTCTAAGGTACCTAAGCTACGTCCCTTCCAAATTTCAAGTGCCTACGTTTAGCCGTTTAGGCTGTGAGTTGATATGTCAGTCAGTCAGTTTCTCCTTTTATATATTTAGATTACTATTGCTACTTGTACATAAGTAAAGTACATAAATTTCGTTTTACTGATAAAGTAAAAAATATGTTGGCAACCATAATTTAAAGTAACCGAACTAAAGAAATTTTTACTTTAAAAAAAAATCTACTATAGAAATATTTTTCCTCTGGTATCACTTACAATCAAACTTTACGAAGAGGCAGTGAACAGGGATGTATCGTTCTCGAGAATCTTCCGAAAGTGGGAATATTCCTGTTGTAAAAACTCTTTAATAGTAAGAACACACAACACACAGCCTCCGTGGTCTAGTGGTTAGAGCGTTAGGCTCACGATCTGGGAGGTCCCGGTTCGATTCCCGATGGGGACATTGTCGAAATCACTTTGTGAGACTGTCCTTTGTTTGGTAAGGACTTTTCAGGCTTGAATCATCTGATTGTCCGAAAACGTAAGATGATTCCATGCTTCGGAGGGCACGTTAAGCCGTTGGTCTTGGCTATTAGCCGTAAAAACACCTCCACTTAGCCGCATTGGAGCAGCGTGGTGGAGTATGCTCCATACCCCCTCCGGTTGATTGAGGGGAGGCCTGTGCCCACCAGTGGGACGTATATAGGCTGTTTATGTTTATGTAGTAAGAACACTAGCAGCTTTTTTATTTGAAACAATATTTCTTGTACTCCGGTCTTATCTGCCTAAAGGATAGGAAATAAAGTTCTTTCTACAAAAGTTTTTCGCCTTTTGAAAAACATTGAACACGTTCAGCTGCTAGTCTTCCCGGGCATGTCGTAAAATCCGACAGAGGGATTGTGTCCTCTAACATGTTGGACTAATGTCATGGGCGATAGACTGATCCTTTATCACCATAAAGTTCATCATATCCAGCTTACGACATCATATCAACAGTGGCTGTTGTCTTTGATTACTTGTGGTTCTGCTCATCCCATTAGGGATTACGGCGTGAGTATGTATGTATGTGTATGTTTTCGCCTTTTACCGCCGAGTACGTCCCCAAAGTAGGAACATTCCGTAAGCACATCACTGGCAGTGAGCAGCGAATTGAGAAGTTTTAATTGAAAACAAGTCTTAAAGTTGCCATTGTTTATTTTATACAATAGACTTAAGTAAACAACATTATTCTTGGATTGCAGTACTTATTATTTTATTCTATTTTATTAAAGTTTTCGAATGGAATTGTTATGTTTTCGTGGGAAATATGAGCTGTTAAAATTGTTATACAAGTTATAGATATTACATCTTCTGTTACTGTTAGTTTTCGCTGGAGAATATTATCGTTTTAAGATAAGTATATACATACATACATAAACTCACGCCCGTAATCCCAAATGGGGTGGGCAGAGCCACAAGTAATCAAAGACAACTTGCAGCCACTGTTGATACCAAGTCCTAAGATGGATATGATGAACCTTATGGTGACAAGGGATCAGCCTATCGCCCATAACATTAGTCCATCATGTTAGAGGACGCAATCCCTCTGTCGGTTTTTACGACATGCCCGGGAAGACAAGCAGCTGAACGTGTTCTATGTTTTTTATTTGCTCCCAGAACAGCATAGAAGCTAAGATAAGTAATATCTTTTATCTTTAGCATGCGAACCGAAATATTCTTTTTTAAAGCAAAGACTATCGAATTCGATTTGTTTCGATCCTGACACACTTCTCTGGCTTTTTCGACATTCATCAATCATTTTCATACTCGCACGCCGGTTTTATCACTACATTTTACCGGTTGCATAAAATATAAGCCGAATATTAGGCAGGTGAATTCACCTGAGGGCAGAGATGCTGAGATTAGTTTATTAATACAACCCTTGGTATCAACAGTAGTGCCACCAGCTAGTAGTGCCTTGGGTAATGATTTTCGAATCTGCAGTGTCACTGGGGAACAATATCTCCTTTATAACTGCTAGTATTCAAATTGTGGTGTTACCGGAGAGAAAAAATTCTCATTCCACTACTAGTATGGCATTAACTACTTGGCAGGACAAACGGGGAGCGCCGAAGGCTCTCACCTGGTGCCGATTTGGGCGCGAACCTCGGCTCAGGGTGTCGTCTGAGAGGAAAAATATTTGAAAGAATTAATCGACCCTAGGGGGTGGATAGCGATAAGCGCTGATTGAGGTAAATCGTCAACCACGCCGGCAAGGTCTTTTGGCCAAGGAGCTGATTGGCCGCCTCTATGGCTAGAGTAATCTATACTTTTCAGTATCGTCACTAAACGTGATGTATTCGGAAGCCGCAACTACCAGGGGATTTGGGTGGTATCGAGCAGAATCGAAAAAACGTTTTGAAGCTAATTTGAGCCATTGGGCAATGGTTGGCAAACTTTACTTGTAGTGCCAAGCAGTAGTGCCTAAATAAAAAAGGAATCATTTTACTTAACTGATATGTGTTCAGTACCTACTTACGTACAATCCGACTGAGATAGGTATACCTTCACCGCATTCCGTATTACAAAGCTACTCGTAGCATGGAATGTTGTCCGGTGCACCGTCTTATTACCACTGAGAGTGTACACAGATGTAGAAAATAGTGGAAAGTAAATAATAAAAATCCGACTCCAAAAGAATGAAAAATAATAATTGGGTGTTAGTTAAATTAGGACATTACGATTTCCGATTGTAATGATTCTTCTTTTGTTAAGGTAGTTTTTATGTCATTTAAGATCAGAAACATCTTGAGTGGGGCAAATAAATATTTCGACAATATAAATAGAAATTTTTGGTTATTTTGTTTAAACGAAAAATGGATTTAATGCACTTTTCTATTTTCTGACATTGGATGACCAATGTATTTAATGACTATTACTTGTCACATATAAAAATTATGTAAATTGTAAGTAAATATTAAAACATTGGTCGTGGGTAATTTATTTTTTACGAAATGGCAACGCATGGTAAGATGACGTCAGCTGGGCTAACCTTGAAATGTTAGCTGTCACTTTTGAATTAATTTAATATTTTTTTAGTGAATTACTGATAATTTACTTAATTTTCAATAATAAAATTTATATCCTTGAAATTATGGAGATACCAATTTAATGGTAACACTTACGTCATCAACGAGCTAGCAATGGCGGCTTGTCATAGGACTGAGCATACCTGGTTTTCTTAAACCATGTTAGCACCAATCGACAAAATGACATAATATCGTCAGAAAAGATAAAATTACCGCGACAAAATTTTATCTCGTTGCGCAAGTTAGCCCTTTTGGTACCTCTTCCAGTTAGACTATTTCAATCAGC
This sequence comes from Pectinophora gossypiella, assembly GCF_024362695.1. Taxonomy (NCBI): domain Eukaryota; kingdom Metazoa; phylum Arthropoda; class Insecta; order Lepidoptera; family Gelechiidae; genus Pectinophora; species Pectinophora gossypiella. The sequence goes on along the minus strand of NC_065420.1, from coordinate 3,120,431 downwards.
ACACTTCAATCTGGCGCGAAAACCCAGTCTCTTTCTATTCCGCTGGGTGTAAAACTTGTCTAGCACTACTCAGACTGAATAGTTCTTTCCCTATTTATTATTAAATAAATTCATTTAAGTATTCCTAAAACGAAATTATCAATATGCTTATCGAAAAGGTTACGTTACTTTTGTTATTTATTGATACTTATAAACAGTTTGAAAACCATCTTTATCTGTTTCGTGAACTTATCGCAAATGAAGGACAAATTGTTTTTAAAAACTATTTAATTAAAATTTGGTTTAATCTGTTCGAATCGCTGGCACTATCCCGTTTTTCCGTCTTTTACCCGTGGTCCCACCAACATGTCCCCCTGGTGGGTCCACGACGAGTTAAACCGCTTTTCGAAACGGTGGCACTCACAAGCTGGGGACAGGGAGGAGTGTTTGCCCTGCAGTGGGACATTGAGGGCTTATTAATAATAATAATAATTCGGTCTTACTACTTTAAGGTACCTTTCATGTATTCCTTGTTCATATACTAACCTACATATTCATTGCTATATACTAGTGATTTCAAGCAGAACACACTACGCTACACTAGAATCACGTACGACATTCCCTTGCGAGTCGGTTCACTTAACACTACTTAGTTTGTTAACAATCTGGAAGTACATTGACGTGCTGTACATTACGTATACAAAACTATAGAATCATTAGAGTAACGTTATTCGAGATCAGTGTATATGGCGTGGCCAGATCTTAGGGTTGTATTAATAAACTAACCTCAGCTTCGAGACTGTTCTCAAGATCGTGTCAATGCGACAGATCTCATTATAAAAACAGAGACTTGAGCATGATCTTGAGGGCAGTCTCAGGTGAGATTAGTTTATTAATACCACCCTGCGGCGACGGATTGTCCGCTCCACAGAACATTTAATGAAACGGTCGAACACATCATGAAATTATCAGTTCTAAGATCTGGCCACAACACATACAAGGGAGCTGATTTATGAATTTTTCGACAGGAAATTCCACTTGATATCAACACAGAATCAAAGTGTGCCTTATCTCTGAAACTTTTCGTTACGATGTCACCTATTTGTATGGCTACATTTACGTACTTGTACGGGGTGTAACTTGTAAGTGACGTCGCAACGAATACTGACAGGGATGATTCCGCACATTATTCTGAGTTAATATCAAGTGGAATTTTCCAACGCAAAAGTATAGAATTGAAAATAATTTAAAAGAAAAACATGAATTTTGCGACGTAAAATTCCACTTGATATTAACTCAAAACCATGGTCTCAATTTTGTCCCTGAGTATTCGTTATGATGTCACTAACACCCTGTATAGGTATCTGAATATCAGCTCATGACATAAACTAGCCTTTCCTAGCTACTCGCAAACTGTTCATAATATAAGTACGACCATAAAAACCCCCTCGATTGCAGCTAGTTTAAGTAATATATTGAAATCTTTATTATGGTTTCCCTGATATACAACCACTTTGCCCTATCGACGAAATCTTAGGGCTTTCAGAGGGCTTTCAATAGATTCTCGATAATATCAGAGCGGCCATTCTTAAAGATATAAATCGCTTCAGATAAGAGGTTGAAGTTATTCAAGATAAATGGCGAATTACATTTTTCACCACCGTCCATGAAGGCACCTTTTTATGACAAACGATTTGGCTACATTTCACTTAAAATAATTTTATTGATAAGTTTTAAACTGAAACCCGTCTATGGAAAATTCGCGCTCTATAAAGTATGAAACAAGAAAATATTTCCCCGAAATTTATCCAAATAGTGTTGTTTATTATATAGCCGTGGTCTGCCTTGTATGCATTGGTTAACGAATTCTTAGAACAGATTGACATGTGATATCGACCAGAGCTACCTCCTAAACATCACTACTCGAAAGAATTTCGGAGAAATATTTTCTTGATTCATATTTTTTAGTACGTGATTTTTCTGTAGTCGGGATTTAGTTCTTAAACTTATTTTTAAGTTTTTAGGTAATATAACTTCTGTCAAGAGGTATCTACTTCTCTTCCTGAGCTTTGGAAGGATACTATCTTCTTCTATCGTGGAGGTTGTGTGGTGGATTACCATCTCATCAAACCTGGAGGGTTATTTAAGCCGCCAAAGGCCCTACACCAACATACTATCTTACACAGTAAAATCATGCTTAAAGAGCTTTGGTAAGGCTTCAAATATCTCCAGCGGCATATAAAACAAAAGCAAGAGATGCTTATGCCTACCTATACAAACCTATGTTTATGATATTGGAATTCGCAAGCCAGTACCCAGCCGGGCGGAAAATGGATTGTAAAGTGCTTGGTAATTAGCACTCCATTCCGTCTGTCAATCCTTGTGGAAATATGGCGCGAACCAATTTATAACTTATCTATCTGTCTTTGGACAATTTTTATCTACAGATAGATGTCATTCATGGCCGTAATCCCTTTTGGGATGGGAAAAGACGCAAGATAGACTGAAGGTAACTTTAATCAAAAATGAAGACTCTTCCTCGGTGGGTGTAAATTTATGTATGTATGTAGTGCTCGTGATGAGTCCTATCATGATCATCACTAATTTAAGAGCCACGCTCTTGTCGGTGTAGCATTCTCCATTATTGTCTATCAAAGGCCAATTCTTTCACTTCCTTATAAGACACAACGTTCATCTTCTCTGTAATCTGTTCCATGTAAGCTCTTATTCAAAATTCAAATTCAAAATTCAAAATTGGTCGATTTGTTCTTTTGAATATTGGTCTTCTCCTTCCTCACTTTCTTTGTAGCTTGTGCATGTCATGATGTTTAAAGTAATTTAGTTATTATTGTAATAGCAGCTTACGAAAAGACGTAGATTAAAAAAAACATAACAGTAAGTGTAAGTACTTGCTTATTTATTTAATTTATATTTAATTTTATTACACTAATTTTTAACACTAACCACTAATTTATGTCACTAACGTGGGGGAGGCCTATGCCCAGCAGTGGGCGTCATACGGCTGATGATGATGAATAATAATAAAAGTTTATTTCGGACTTATAAAAAAAAACATCCATATTTGTTACTAACATTACAAACTTAAATCTAGTATTAGTAACAAATAAGTAATCGAGGCCGGTTGGAGCCCCGATGGCGGCAGACTATATTTGTTTGACTGCGTGCAGTCGTATCCATCGACCCAGCAACCGTGAGTCCCACCGGTCCGCCAGCGCTTACGCATGATAGCGGCAAACCCATCCGCGCGTGTAATAATATTATCATAAATCCCTCAACATCACAGTTCTTATCGTGTTCCCAAGGATCTCCACGACGATCGGTCCTGCGCTGCCCGCATCCAGCGGCTTCCCGCGACCTTCACCAGATCGTCGGTCCACCTTGTAGCGGGCCTACCCACTGAGCGTCGTCCGACACGTGGTCGCCATTCTAGAACCTTTCCGCCCCATCGGCCATCGGTTCTCCTCGCTATGCGTCCTGCCCACTTATTATTATCATTAAAATTAATAATTCAATATTTTCAGAAAGTGCCCGCCTCTTCACTGCTTTTGATCTGCACTGGCCCTTATTCCAACAAAATTATTGCATACACGATAAAATAAGGTTCAAACTTACTTGCAACACAATTTCTAAATCTAAATTACAATCCAAAGTTAAGCGTAGCCTAACCCAACTTCCTCTCGCCGTCCCAGCGAATGAAACAAATGCATTCTAGTCGGAACCATTACTCATAAGACTACGAGAGATTATGCTATGCATTTATTACTTACTAGTATAATAAATGTAGGTACTTCCCTACACTAATAACACGATTGATATCACGTGGTTGCCAGCAGAGCTAACATAAGAAATGTCATAAAATTATCGATCGATTCAATAAATTTTGTCGAAATCGATAAGTTTGCTTTTCCCTAACATGTGTGTCACGTGATTTTGTTCGTATTTTGACAGAACGACATGACTTATTTGCAAACGACATAATTATATCGTCAGAATCGATAAAATAACCATGGCAAAGTTTTATCTATTTGCGTATGTTAGCCCTACAGGATTTGTGTTTACAGAATTTAGTGAGACTTACAGTTCAATTTGTCAAAAAAGTTAATGTGACATGGTACCAAAGTGTATATATATACTACTTTTCATTTTTTTATTATTCCAGAAATGGTAACCTAGTAGTTACTAGGTTGACTAGGTTGGTGGTTGGTTACTAGGTTGGCTAGGTTAGTGGTTACTAGGTTAATATAGTTATATTAGGTACAAATAACAATCATCATCACTAATTTAACACTTTCGAGGACAGAACGTCTAATGACGTTCCGATCCCAAGGTGTCATATATATAAGTCAATTTCGCCCAAATTGTCGCTTAAACTGATTCGCTTAGAACCATCAATGATCCATGATATCTGTCCGTGAAAGGGTTAACACGTTGACAGTCCCCATACAAAATGTTTTGACCTCCTTGTAAGTTGTTGGGGTTTGTTGTTGTTGTCGGGTTGTTGTTGTTAGAGAAGGCGAACGTCGTGTCTTATGAAGAGGTGAAGGAATTGGAATAGACAAGAATGGAGAAAGCTACACCGACAGATAACAATGACAAGCTGAAATAATTTACTATCTCAAGGCATAAACACCATACGTTGCCACAAGTTTATCTTCTGGCGACCTGTAGCTGCCTACGTAACATAGATTATGAATAGAACTTACCGTGTATAACGCAGAAATGCAGCGAACGCTTAGCCATAGCTAAAAAATAACAGATGACTAACTACGAACTTTTATAGTGATCTACACACTTATGTCCATATTCTTATTCCTATTTCAAAAGGTCTGCTTACCCTGATGAAGAGGTTCGTTTGTTTATGTTTCAAGCTGAACTACTTCTATCGTGTGGATTGTGAGGTGGAGTAGCAACCTCATCAACGCTGGTGACTATTGAGCCGCCAAAAGCCCCTGACATGGCTAATGTAACGACTACTTACTTAGACCAGTAAGTAGTGACGGGGACCAACGGCTTAGTGACTTCCGAAGCACGGAAAATAAGTAAATATCTTATAGTCAGACGAATAATATTATGTATTGTTTTTTTGATAATCATTATTATATTTTTTGATAAACAATAAGTACTTATTTATTTACTTAAAGTAAATTAAATACAATTAGTCACTTATAAATTAAAATTATGATTAATTAAAACATTTTAAATTATTGCACAAACACTACACGTCATTCTAAAATACCGCCCGCTCTCATACCTGGTCCAAACGTGCACATGTATTTATGATATTAGAACTCGTCTGAGCCCGTCTTGTATGGAGTGTACCTATTGTTTTTTCTGTACTACATGAGAAGTGCAGAGCCCGCTCGCCGCTCCTAGTTATCGAAGATGGCGCTTAAGTTTTAATTGAAATCCCACTCGGATGGGACTGTGTGAAATTTTATAGGCCATTATGTTGAACGTTATCGGAATCTTACTTGTTATGAATAGCCGGGGCGTTGGTTTCAGTCACTTGGCTCTTAAGATTGTCATTAGGAAGCCGCAGTTACTGGAATGAGAAAACGATTGGATTTGGATACTTTATGTTTGAATGAATGGAGAATTGGTGAAGGACGGAAAGAAAAACCAACTCGCCGCTAATTACTAGTTTTACTGTAAAATGTCATTACGATGACCCGATTACTCTAGCCATAGAGCACTTCAGAACCCAGATACCGACCCCGTCGGCGTGGTCGATGATTTTCCACATTCAGCGCTTATCGCTATCGACCCACGAAAGGCGATAAGGGCAATTAATTCTATTGAATATATCCTCCCAGACGACGCCTCGAGCCTAGGGTTCGCGCCTGGCTAGGCATTTCAAGGTACCGCGATTTCAAGGTATTGTAAAACATTATTTAATATTGAAATGTAATCGTAAATAAATTGAGGAGGTCGGTGGCGCAGCGGTAAACGCGCTCGGTCTGCGATTGTTGGAGTAAAGCAACTTTCGCAAAGGCCGGTCATAGGATGGGTGACCACAAACAAAAAAGTTTTCATCTTGAGCTCCTCCGTGCTTCGGAAGGCACGTTAAGCCGTTGGTCGTTAATAACCATCAATCCGCGCGTGATGGTTTAAGGCCCGATCTCCCTATCCATCCATAGGGAAGGCCCGTGCCCCAGCAGTGGGGACGTTAATGGGCTGATGATGATGATGAAATGTAATCACTCATTAAATTTGTAGTGAATGAGTCATTCTGTCTAATAGTAAGTAGTTCAAATTACTATAAAACGAGAAATCCCTACCGGAACATTCTCAGCAGTTCTGGTTTATCCAACATTGATGGCTTAGGGGAGTTTTTGTGTGGAATGGAAAATCGTTCGTTGCGAACTTGTTTGAACATTGAAATCGAGAGATTTCTGTGGTGTAAACGATGCCTGAGAATGTTTGGAATTCAATTTAAGTAATCGCAAGCTGGACACTCCAAACAAAAACCTCGTCTTTACTATTTACTTCAGTAAGTATGTAGTCGACACATGAGCCATGTCAGAGGCCTATGACGACTCAAAAGTAACCCTGACATCACGGTTGATGAAGTCCGGGTCCGCTTACCTAACCTGCAGATTTGACAGGTCCGGTTTTTCACAGAAGCGACTGCCTGCCTGACCTTCCAACCCACAACATTCAAATCAAAATCAAATTCAATGGCTCCAAAATCATACCATTACTGGTGCGTGTCGAAGAATGATCCTTCTATACTTAGTATGATTCTGTATTCTATCTTATTCTTATCGTGTGGGTTGTCAGGTGGAATACCAACCTCATCAACCCTGGTGTCAGGGTTATTACTGAGCCGCCAAAGGCCACTGAAATGGCTCATGTAACGACTACATACGTACATCAGTAAGTAGTAACCGGGACCAACGGCTTAACATGCCTTCCGAAGAACGGATCATCTTACTTTCGGACAATCAGGTGATCAGCCTGTAATGTCCTAACCAAACTAGGGATCACAAAGTGATATTTGTGATATGTCCCCACCGGGATTCGAGCCCGGTGTTCTATGGTAGGTAATGGAGTTTGAATCAATAGACTTGATATTTAAAAGCCATCAATGCTTACTCGTTTCTATATTATAAGATAATATATGTTGCGTAGTGGTGTTAAACTAGCTTCAGTATAAGGGCTCTGGGAGTTAATTAGTGAACCCAGCCCGGGGCAAATCGACAATTATTCATGTCAAAACTTGGCAAATTTAGTGCTGATCAAGTAGTGGTTCTCATGTTTAAGGTAGTAACTTGAGCTTTGATGAGGTCGAACATTGACCTCACGATCCATGCGAAAGGAAAAGAAGCTGATTTGAAAACAGCGACCTTATTTTTTGTCATAATAATTTTAACCTCGAAGTTTTTTTTTTTTTTTGACGTGACTTATTGTAGATTTGCCGCAAACGGCATTAACTACGTGGCCGGACAAATGGGGAACGCTGAGGGGTCTGACCCGGTACAAAATTTAAGACAACAGGCCTGAGGGTGCGCACTTGGGCGCGAACGTCGGCTCAAGACGTCGTCAAATATTTGAAAGAATTAATCGACCTTAGCGAGTCGATAGCGATAAGCGCTGAATGAATGAAATCGTCGACCACACTAAGCTCGGAGCAGATGGTATAAAAATATTGAAAAATCTTTAATCTAAGAAATCAGAAACAATCTAAAGTTCATGCTACCAAAAACATCAACCACATATCTCTATAGTTGTCCCGTTTTTCTCAGGGTCCGCTTACCTAACCTGAAAATTTGACAGGTCCGGTTTTTTATAGAAGCGACTGTCTGTCTGACCTGCCCAATAAAATTAATACAGGTTAGATCACATACCTCCGAAACGCATTTTTCGGGTGTGTGAGTTTCCTCACGATGTTTTTCTTCACCGTGGAGAACAATCATGATAATGATATTTATAAGATCCAATTATGAATTTAGAAACAAATTCGAAAATCATTTTAGGCCGTGTTGGGATTCAAACCTGCGACCTCAAAGTGCGAGTCAAGCGTCCTTCCAATATGACGAAAACCGTTCATTTATAACGTCGAAAAAACATTTTTTTTACGTAGGAAGTAAGTAATAGATATGGAAACACATAACAGATTTTATATACCATAAACCCGTATTGAATACCATGGACGCGTAATAAAGGAGAATGGGCGAATCTGGTCCAAGAACCTCCACTGATGAGACTTATATGTAATGAAAGCTTATGCTTTCCCTATGAATCTGGCAAAGTACTATCAAATTCTGTCCCGGGGTTCTTTTTTTACGGCCATGTTTGTCCTGGCTAAAAATGTGATAAAATACAGTGGGAGCTAAAATCGGCTCAAGATTTGTTGCTGGATAACAAAGTCTACATAAATAATTATGTATCATATTGTATATCATTTTAAAGAGGATCTTTTCCAGAATCCGAAACATAAAAAAAAAACAAAAAAAAATCTTTTTGTAAGCGAATTATAGTCAATTTATATCTGCAGCGCCATTGTTTCTCGGTAGCTAAGTTCAAGTTTCATGCCTTTTACCCCTTCCAAAAGTATCTTACCGATTTTTTTATATTGCTTCCGGAATTTGATCTGAGTGATAATAACAATAAAAATAAATAAACACCTCTCCGATAGAGACCGGCTAAGCTATTGCCTATTGCAAGAAATCGTCATCATTAGCAAGTCATTACGGTATTGCATATTATAAGCTTATCAGCAACTTGGAACTTGGTCCAAGAACCTCCACTGGTGAGACTTGCATGTAATGATAGCTTATATTTGTCCTATGATTCTGGCAAAGTTCTATCAAACTCTGTCCTAGGGTTTTTTTACGGCCATGTTTGTCCTGAGTGTACAGTAGTGGACTGCAAAATCACCTCAGGATTTGTTGTCGAAAAACTATTTAACTAAGTCTATATACATAATTATATATCATAATGTATATCAATTTTAAAGGGAAAGGTTATCAGAATCAGAAACACAAATAAAAAAAAAAATGCATTATGTAAACGATTTTTAGCCAACTCACGTCCGTAGCACCATTTTTCTCAGCAGCTACGTACGAGTTTCGCGCCTTCCAACCTTTCCAAAGAAGCCCAATCATTTTTTCCTTCTTCTGATATTACATTCTTAACCTGACAAGTGACAACAAAGAAAAAAAAAAAAAAAATAGATACCATTCCGATAGAGGCCGCGTAAGCTATGGACCTATTGCAAGATAACGTACTCAAAGGCTAGTCATTATAATCCAACAGACGTAACATGATTAGAATGCGGCGGGACGGAAATGTAGTACATCGCCTTATGCGAAAGAGACGAAATATGTGTCTCTTTAACACTAACAGCAATACAACTATACAACTATACAGCTTAGTACGAGAGAAACAAGAAATAAGTCATTCTAATCAAGATGCAATACAATGACTCTATTGTATACAAAAGAAACACATTAAACAAGTTCAGGCAATAACTGGTGCAAAAGGCGGCTTTATTGCCAAGGTAGCAATTACTACCAGGCAACCTTACGTTTACGATACGTTTGTTGTACCATTCGGCATTGTTTATAAGACAAGATATAAGCCTGGATTAATAAAACAAGATTGTGATGAAAGAAAACATACTACATTTGCGTCCTCCCGCATTCTAATCATGTTACGTCTGTTGGATTATAATGACTAGCCTTTGAGTACGTTATCTTGCAATAGGTCCATAGCTTACGCGGCCTCTATCGGAATGGCATCTATTTTATTTCTTGTTGTTGTCACTTAGTCTTGTCAGGTTAAGAATGCAATATCAGAAGAAGGAAAAAATGATTGGGCTTCTTTGGAAAGGTTGGAAGGCGCGAAACTCGTACGTAGCTGCTGAGAAAAATGGTGCTACGGACGTGAGTTGGCTAAAAGTCGTTTACATACTTACTTAATGCATTTTTTTATTTGTGTTTCAGATTCTGATAACCTTCCCCTTTAAAATTGATATACATTATGATATATAATTATGTATATAGCCTTAGTTAAATAGTTTATCGACAACAAATCCTGAGGTGATTTTGCAGTCCACTACTGTACACTCAGGACAAACATGGCCGTAAAAAAACCCTAGGACAGTGTTTGATAGAACTTTGCCAGAATCATAGGACAAGTATAAGCTATCATTACATGCAAGTCTCACCAGTGGAGGTTCTTGGACCAAGTTCCAAGTTCCTGATAAGCTTATAATATGCAATACCGTAATGACTTGCTAATGATGACGATTTCTTGCAATAGGCAATAGCTTAGCCGGTCTCTATCGGAGAGGTGTTTATTTATTTTTCTTGTTATTATCACTCAGATCAAATTCCGGAAGCAATATAAAAAAAATCGGTAAGATACTTTTGGAAGGGGTAAAAGGCATGAAACTTGAACTTAGCTACCGAGAAACAATGGCGCTGCAGATATAAATTGACTATAATTCGCTTACAAAAAGATTTTTTTTGTTTTTTTTTTTATGTTTCGGATTCTGGAAAAGATCCTCTTTAAAATGATATACAATATGATACATAATTATTTATGTAGACTTAGTTATCCAGCAACACATCTTGAGTCGATTTTAGCTCCCACTGTATTTTATCACATTTTTAGCCAGGACAAACATGGCCGTAAAAAAAGAACCCCGGGACAGAATCTGATAGGACTTTGCCAGAATCATAGGGAAAGCATAAGCTTTCATTACATATAAGTCTCATCAGTGGAGGTTCTTGGACCAAGTTTCATACAAAAGTGCCCATTGTCATTTGACCCCCTAGTACGTCACTTAACACAGGGTGTCGATAAAACATTGCGCCTCGAAAACTTATAATCTGTATTTATAACATAACATAGAGAAGCTGTGGTAGCCCAGTTGGTAGAACGCTTGCCTCTCACTTTGAGGTAGCAGGTTCGAATCCAGCACAAGCCTAAACCAATATCGAATTTGTTTTCAAATTCATGTCTGGATCATAAATGATTATCACGCGCTCAGCGGCGAAGAAAAACATCGTGAGGACACCCACATTTCCCGAGAAATGCATTTCCAGAGGTATGTGACCTAACCTGTATTGGGCTGGTTTTCCCTACGCGGGTTGGAAGGTCAGACAGGCAGTCGCTTCTGTAAAAAACCGGACCTTGCAAATCTTCAGGTTAAGTAAGCGGACCCTGTGAAAAACGGGATAATGCTAGGGAGAGGATGATACTTTTTTGTTATTATAATAAAGGACGAGCCTACAGCCAAAAGCTGGGTACAAATCCTAGAAATCACGTGATATCAATAATTATTGTCAATGATCCAAACATGAATTCAGCCTTATAAAGTCAATATTTTAGAGACCTGAGCTGGGATTTGATTCCTTGACACTACGATGTAAGTCACGCGCTCTGTTGGCAACACCAACACGCGCGCGCATGCGCAATACAACAAAACGAGATGACAGGAGCGCCGCGCGCGCGGGACCCCCGCCCACTTCTCGACCGACTCCGCCGCCGCCGCACGCGCGCTTGTTTATTAATTCGTCATAATATAATTATGGGTAAGCTGCAATGTCCTACTACCCACAACATTATTTTTATTTTATTATGTTCTGTACTTTAATTGTTCTTGATGTATATAATGTTTTTGAACGTTGTATAAATTGATTGATGACAGGAACCTAGCATCGAGACAAACCATTCCTGGTTTAGCGATGCTATGCGTCAAAACTGTATACTCAAAATTTATCATATAAATAAATTAAAAAAAAAAAATTCGCTGTAATCTAAAGTAATTAAATACATTTTTATACTTGTATTTAGCGTCGTTTAATTTAATTGTCAACATACAGTCTACTTAACACGCTCTCTATACAGGGTTAGCACGGGTCCAGAGCCTATCACTATGGGATAATGGTAGGGAGATGATGATAACAGAACATAGCATCACGCCCGAATCCCCTAAGGGGTAGGTATATCGTCGCTATATAGCGAAAACAAAAAAATCTTAAAAATGACTTACGATAGATTTGCCGCATATGGTAATAACTACTTGGCCGCACAATTCCCTCATTCAGCGCTTATCGCTATCGGTCGATTAATTCTTTCAAATATTTTTCCTCTCAGACGATACCCTGAGCCGAGGTTCGCGCCCCACTGGGCACCCTCAGGCCTATTGTCTTAAACGTTGTACCGGGTGAGAGCCTTCAGCGCTCCCCATTTGTCCGGCCAAGTAGTTAATGCCATCTGCGACAAACCTACAATAAGTCACGTCAAAAAAAAAAAAATTGGCCGCACAAATGAACGGCGCTGAGGGCTCTCACGTGGTACAAAAATTCAAGATATCATACCTGAAGGTGCCGAGTTGGCCGTGAACCTCAGCTCAGGGCGTCGTCTGAGGAGGTTTATATTTAAAAAAAAAAATCGACCCTAGTAGGCCTATGCAGTAGATAAACATCAACCACGCCGCGCATTCGTTAGCTCTGTGTTGAGTTCTGGAAGTTTATTTTCAGAACTTATCGCATACATCAATATCACTTAATATTTAATTCACTGACAACTGTTTTTAATGGGTCGATGGGTGTTTAAATATTGAATGAGGTAAAAAGCAATTATCTTATTAAGTAATTTGTTTTTGATTTTGTTAGGTTGGTTTGGACACGTAGACCGGATGAAGGATAATATAATTGCGAAAGCAGTATATAAAGCGATAGATGTTGGTAGGGCTGGCAGAGGAAGACCTAGAAGGATTTACATTACATTTACACAAATTGGAGATGTCCTTTGAAAAGGTTTAGTACGATCTACTCTGAACTGGCTTGCGTGTATGAAGCGATAGATGAATGTGTGTCAGGACCGAAGCAAATGGAATTCTATAGTCTCTGCTTACCCCAGTGGGAAATAGGCGTGAGTTTATGTATATAAGTAATTCGATTTTCCCTGGGCTTATTTTGTATATGCATATATCTTTTTACATACGAGTAATACAGGTTCGCATTGACCACAATCTCACCTAACGGTAAGTGATGATGCGTTCTAAGGTGAATCACGCTTACCTATCAAATGCTTATTCACTCTAACGTTGAAAGCTCTCAGATTATAACGAGTTGGAAAAACAGACGTCGGCAGTTCCAGACCTTTGCTGTTCGCATCAAAAAGGAAGAAAAAAGACAAACTAAGAAAAGAAGGAATGCATACGAGTCTATAAAAGTGGATATTTAATTCATCCTGTACCAAACCTTTTTGCCTGTAGCTTTATAGCGGCCATAACGATAACCGAAGGTTTTCGAGGTTTTGCACTAACCGAGCTTACCCTGTGGTTTTGTGGCATGTTCAAGTTAATCTGACACGTAACGTGACGTAAGACGTAACTACTTACGGTATTACGTCAATCATATACTGTGAAGATGCATAACATAAGTTCACGAATATCCCAACTGGAGTAGTCACAAGTACATCCATCGCAAGATGAACTAAGTACCCACATCTGACCGAGCTTTCTGTTAAACCAACGTGGTAGGTGGTGCGCCGTATCGCCATCTATAAAAGTCGAGCCAACAGTGTTATAGAAAACTGCACTTAAGATAAATTAAAAACTCAAATGTGCAAGTCCAGTACCGGAGTTTGAACCAGCGCTCTCCGTTTGAGAAGCTAGCCACTGAACTACAAGACTACAGCGACTTACAGTTAATTAAAACTAACATTTATGAGACCATAGTAAGCTAGGATTAATCTATTGCACCTTTTGTTATAATGACCATGGTGTAATAATTAATAGACAGTATTATCTAATTCAGGTATAATCTCATTACAAGGTTTCTGATACGTTGCGTTATCGAAATGCTGTGTCAATTGTTCAATAGCTAGTTAGTGGTACGGCAATGCAGGACGTAAGGAGAAAGTCACAGGGACTGTAACCTGGAACCTAACAGAGGGCAGCGGTAACTGTCAGTACTATTCACAGGCAGAGGACAGGAGTCCTAATTCGGCTTTGAAATAGATTATTCTGGGCGCCGTCACACTCGCATCAGACATGGTACTGCGCGGCGGAAGGCAAAAGGGGAACCTCTGCCCTATTTTTCCCTAAAAAATAGACAAGAGCGTGGCTCTTAAATTAGTGATGATGAGTTAGTGGTAGCTAAATACTGGAGCCTTTGATCAGCAGTGGGACACGACTGGCTAAATAAAGATAAGACAAAACGTCTCATTCGCCTAAAACTACTGCAGCTTCTCACAACCTGTATAGCCGGGAAAAAAGGCTGGAAGAAAAACCTCGGCACAGGGCCCTAGACGTTCTTAAAAAAAAAGAAAAGAATGGTGAATACAGAATGTTACATCGTAACTAATACTGAAGGGGATAGTTTAGACCATGATTCTGTGTTAATATCAAGTGGATTTCCTGTCGGAAAATGAAAAATGTTAGTGTTTTTAAATTAATTTCAATTCCATACTTTTGCGACGGAAAATTCCACTTGATATCAACTCAGAATTATGGTCTGAATCATCCCTTAAAGTTTTCGTTACGATGTCACTAATGCTTTGTATAATTTCAGTAATTTGACGTAACATAACACGACATCATCAGTGTCTATGATATAGGAATATAAGCAGTAGTACCCTGGGGTAAACATTGCACAGAAGCAGTACAATTATTACCCTAAGGTACTGCTTTTTCCTAATTAATTATTTCTACCAGCTCTTCCGTTAATTAATCTCGGGAACACTAACATACATGATGTTATATACATTCTTCTGTTCAATTAAATTAATTAGTGTCGATGCAATCTGGGGAATCTCGCCGCATGTCACAGTAAGTGCACATATAACGGGTTTGGAACCGCCTAAAACGCAGTGGAGCAGCGCGGTGGAGTATACTCCACTCCTCTGTAGGTATTATTGACGGGAGCCGCCAAAGGCCCCTGACATGACTCATATAACGACTACGTAATTACATCAGTAAGTAGTAACCGGTTAATAGCCGGGACCAACGGCTTAACGTGTCTTCCGAAGCACGGATCGTCTTACTCTCGGACAATCAGGTGATCAGCCTGTAATGTCATAACCGAACTAGGGATCACAATGTGATTTTTGTGATATGTCCCCACCGGGAATCGAACCCAGGACCTCCGGATCGTGAGCCCAATGCTCAACCGCCAGGGTTGATGAGGTTGGTAATTCACCTCACAACCCTTACGATAGAAGAAGATTGACGGGTGGCCAGTGGCCAGCAGTGGGACGTACATAGGCTATGTGTATATGTGTGATATCAACTATAGCTATGTTCCGCTCAAATATTTAGACTGTGGTTTATATGTAAGGTACGAGGGTTGTTCCGGAAATTGTTAGCCACATCTTAAATATAATCTTTTTTTTCCTGAAACTATTTTGAATTGACGGCTAATTTCAACACTAATCTCCTTGCTGAAAATCATTGGCCACTAAGAAGTCGTTCTTTTTTCAAACATTTTTTTTAAATTGGTTGTCATGCTTCTTTTGTTTACAACAATGGACGTCTTGCGGGAAGCCTTTCGTACTATGATTTTCTACGATTATAAACGAGGGTTAACATTTAAGGAATCACAGGAAAATTTACAGGCTGCTTTCGGGGAGTCTGCTCCTGCGTTAGCAATGATTACTTATTGGTATCGTGAATTTAAACGTGGGCAAGAGAGCTTGAACGATGACCCCAGACCCGGCCGACCATCAACTGCAGTAACTCATGAAAACGTTATTCGAGTAGAGTGGCTAATCCAGGAAAATATAAATATTACACATAGAGAGATTCAGGCTGAACTGAAGATCGGATCCCGGGCAGTTTCCACCATCTTGCATGAACACCTGAAAGTCAGGAAGGTTGCTTCGCGATGAATACCTCATTCTCTCGTCGATGAGCAAAAGTCCCGACGTGTAGATTGGTGCAAATTTATGCTGGAAAAATTCGAAGGACTTGCGTCAGACAGAGTACTGCGGGGTGGAAGGCAAGAGGGAAACCACTGCCCTATTTTTTCCCTAAAAAGTAGCAATCATGCTACACCGACAAGAGCGTGACTCTTAAATTAGTGATGATGTATACTTATATACTGAAGAGACTAAACAAAAGAGATAGAACAACACCAATTTAAAATTGTCATATGTTTTAACAACTTTCATTTTATATTACAACGGAACAAATAATACGGGATTCGGAAGCAATTTCAAGTTTATTTGTTGTAAAATATCTACACTTTCGTACTAGCCCGTGCATTGAGAGTTTTAGTATAAAGTTTATCTTTAAAATAAACTTAGTTTATGGAAAAAAATTATACTTATTTTTGTTTCTTCTACTTATGAGTAATAATATACTTAATTATAACTGTAAGTATTTGTGCAGTCAAGGAGACGACGCAAGTATAGTTTTCTATTTGATATGAATGAATATGCTCGTAGAAACTGGACTTATTTTATATTCTAGTTAATGCTCACGTTCTTAAGTGTAAAGTGTAAGTGTACCGCGCCTCACTACTTTCTTATCATTGTCCTTTAAAAGGAGAGTAAATATGAATTTACTAGGTAAACGTGTGTGTGGCCTAAGGTAAGGTCCTTACATCTTCACTTACCACCAGGCAAATTTGCGGTTAAATGCAAACCTCTCTTCAATAAAAAATAAAAGATCCATTATAGTCTGTTTCCTACACTTCCGAAGCCGCTTCGCTTCGCTTCCGCTGCTGCGGTCTACTTAAAGCCTTCAATTCAACCGCAAATAGAGACTCCTTTTGTTAAAATCTTGCAGACATTACATTTCAAAGTTATCTTATGAAAATACGGTCTGCTTCCAGACTAGTAAAGGCATTATTAGCATTTCTAGAACATTCTGGATTATTTTAATTACTACGAAAACGTTTTCGTGTAAGATCTTGTAATATAATATTATCTATGTTTAAGTTATGAACGAGAAGTTGAGAGAGTGGAATTTATATACACATGGTAATGATATCAAAAAGAGAAGACACGATCTATGGTAATGATTATAAATTCATCATAAAAGGGAGGATAGGGTTACCAGGTGTCTGGCTTTAACCGGACAAGTTTGGCTTTTTGCGGACGTGTCCGGCCAAATATTTGCGTGTTAGGCTTGTCCGGCTTTTGTTAGGATTTTTGTTAAAGTAGCGATAACTGCAACGACGGACCGAGCGAGCCGAGAGCGAACTGTGTGTGACTACACATAGGTACTTTTTTTCATCAGCCCAGCAGTAAAAACAGTAAAACAGTAAAAACAGTATGGCTATTAAAAACATGTCCGGCTATTAAGACAAAATGTCCGGCCTCATATAGTGCCGAGTCCGGCCTTTATATTTTAGGCCCTGGCAACCCTAAGATAGAAGAGAATAAAGAGAGAAGAAGGTACAGAATAGCTTCCATCTATTTACCCAGATAATACGGATTGTATTTAAGCTGATAAATTAAAACATGAAATGGATGTTAAATGACCTCCGTAGTCCAGTGGTTGAGCGTTGGGCTCACGATCCGGGGGGCCTGGGTTCGATTCCCGGTGGGGACATATCACAAAAATTACTCTGTGGTCCCTAGTTTGGTTAGCATATTACAGGCTGATCACCTGATTGTCCGAAAGTAAGATGATCCGTGCTTCAGAAGGCACGTTAAGCCCCCCCGGTTACTACTTACTAATGTAAGTAAGTAGTCGTTACATAAGCCATGTCGGAGTTTGGCGGCTCAATAGTAACCCTGACACCAGGGTTGATGAGATTGGTACTCCACCTCACAACCCACACGATAGAAGAAGAAATTTACTTTTAATATTATCAAAAACCATATTATGCTTTCTATGATAATACATAAAAACAGATTAATTCGCACAATGCACAGCAAATTTAATTTTAATTAACTTTGTGACATATCGCGAATATTTGGCAAATTACGAAGGGAATTTTGGATGCTTAAGGCGATTGCATTTTCGTTGCCATACCGGCCCTTATATCGTTGGAATTAACAGTCAGCCTGATTAAAGCAATTCATTGGATGGCGCAATATCCTTAGGATGTAGGGAGGACAGGCCCTAAACGAGGGGAATTAGGGCCTTATGTTAGAGGCCTTAAGTATATCGTAGGTATATTTCGGCAACAAATTGTTTTTTTTTATTCTATAAATACATCCATATGCGATAATAAGTTCAAAAATCTAATTTATTTACCTTATATTATATATTTCTAATCGAGTAGTTCAGTCAGCTTTTCCAAAGTTACTGAAACAAAAATAAAAAAATCTGAGTTTCATAAAAAAGTTATAATTGAGCAATCACATTTATTTTTAATTCAATGTGCGCGAAAAATTCTAAAGCCTCGTATCTACTAGGCAACAATTAATGCGCAAAACATAACGCTCAACATCTCATATCGCGCAACAAATGTTGCTAAGTGAAAACGCGTTAAGTCTATGGGCTCGACCATTACACCACTAAATTACTCACCACGTTGATATACCTAAATGAAAGCGTAGGTATGCAGATCACCTGTATAGATGGCTACTCTTCCTCGACTATATAGGTTGTGAGAAGTTGCCGTATAAAATATATTTTTTATGTAAAAAATCAAAAACAGGTGACTCCCGCTCCGGCTCGTTCCTGGTCCAAAGGCTGGCCATTGCCATTCAACGCGGTAATGCGGCTAGTGTTGTGGGCACCTTTGCTCCGGGAACAGTGAGGGGCGGGTTATTTAATGACTAGTTTTTAAGTTTGTTTTTGTGACGTATTGTTATATTTATAATTGAAATGCAAATAAAATGCCTTTGTAAAAAATTGTAACAATATTACCTAATAAGTAAAAATATTTTTGAGTTCGAGTTCACCTTGCGAAGTATGTAAGTACCTCTGACTAGTCTTCGGCTAGTCTAGCTATGTAGTCATTCCCTTAAGCTATAATAAGGCCTCAAGCAATGGCCACGTACTTAATCCGTCCCTGAGAAAGAGTCTGTATGTGTGTGTTCATTTATATTTAAATGAGGAGCAATCTGGGCTTGAATACTCGAGTACAGAAATACTCCGGAGGTGCCGCCTACATGTTCGTAGTTATTGGGAAGTTAGACAGGCATGTTCCTACGTGACATACGCTCACGATCATACTCAGAAATCAGAAATCAGAATCATTTATTGAACGTAATTATCATGGATAAACTTGTTGAAGGTCAATGTAACATTTTTGAATTTACGTCATTTCGCAAGGTGTTATGGCTGAGGAGAAGAAATGACAAGAAACTGCATCAGCAACACATCTTTTAAAAACCAATGAGGATTACATAAGAAGTTATTTAATAACTAGAGGAGCACATTCAATACCAGACATTTTTATCATTTATGTAGGTATTAATCTTATAATAAGCTTTTTTACATAAAGTAAGCTTCACATGAGCGTTAAATTTATTTTGTGACAAAAAAATATTATCACTTAGACTAGAGGAGTTAGAGTCATGCAATCTATGTAACCACATAGATCGCACGATGAACCAGGTCACCTCACTTGAGCTTTCTGTTAGACCAACGTGATAGGTGGTGAGCCGTATCGCCGTCTATAATGGTCGAGCCAACAGTGTTAGGGAAAACTTCCAAAGGAACTGTGTAACCTTTGTAGGCTTTTTTTTTGACGTGACTTGTTGTAAATTTGCCGCAGATGGCATTAACTACTTGGCCTGACAAATGGGGAGCGCTGAGGGCACTCACCCGGTACAACGTTTAAGACAACAGGCCTAAGGGTGCCCAGGTGGGCGCGAACCTCGGCTCAGGGCGTTGTCTGAGAAGAAAAATATTTGAAAGATTTAATCGAACCTAGTGGGTCGATAGCGATAAGCGCTGATTGAGGGAAATCGTCGACCACGCCGGCGGGGTCCTGAAATGTTTGGTGTCACGAGCTGATCGCCTCCATAAGGTAAGAGTAATCGGGTCGTCAGGATCGTATTACGTCCTTCAAATATCGACAATGGACATAGGACTTTGTGTATAAAGTGGCTGCAACTTGTCTGCTCACCGCATAAGATATCACAAGCACAACCAATACTATCATTTACGAGACCCTTTAACTATTAAAAAGGAAGAAATAGACCTCCGTTTATACCGCAAAATACCTCAACATGTACTCCTGCCCCGACGAAGTATGAGGAGGGATGGAATGGAACGACAGAAGATAATGGCTCTGATGAATGCTTGCTTAATGATGTCGAATAATTTCGGCGGAATTAGTCGCCTCAAGAATACAATGATGCCTTGCACTTGAGATAAAGCTCTCGTTTTTCTTAAGGGCTGTTAAGAATACGTAAACAGCACGGAATCTTACTTTTTAGACAATCAGGTGATTCAAACCTGAAAAGTCCTTACCAAACAAAGGACAGTCTCACAAAGTGATTTCGACCATGTCCCCATCGGGAATCGAACCCGGACCTCCAGATCGTGAGCCTGACGCTCTGACCACGGAGGCTGTTAAGAATACATTTGCCCCGATTCCTGCAGACACCGCCTAATTTTATTTTAGGTTATATCCGTCATTTTCGTATCCGTCGAAAAGGAAAGGGACGGATGATTCACAGCTCTTAATTTTAGGAAGAATGAGTAAATTAATGTGTCGGGTTATTGACTGACGTAAAATTTTTAGACGGTTGGTTTAGATTTGTGCTTAAAATTGACGTGTGTTCCATAAATTTTATGCTTGTCGATTACCCGTCCCTTTCCTTTTCGGCGGATAAGAAAATGACAGATATAACTTAAAATAAAATTAGATGGTATTTACAGGAATTAGCACCATTGTCTGTCTATTTTAATGATAGTTGTCGTAGCGAAGTGAAAACATTCGGAACAGTTAATAATAATTAATATTAATATATAATATTATTTTATTTTATTCAATCAAATTATGAAATAATAATTATAATATTAATATTTTTTATTTTTAAATAATATATTATTTATTTTGGGGATATTAAATTAAAAATAAAATTGGTGCTATTTTAAAATAGTTAAGGTAAAATACCCTTCCGACTATAACGTAGCCAGGAAAAAAAATGTAAGCTATAAGCATAACATAATTATAAGCTCACAATTATATCCCAATTGGGGTAGCAAGTAAAACATCACCGAGTTTTCTGTTACTGCACTTATGATAAATTAATAACTCATTGTTACAAGTACGGCCTCCGTGGTCCAGTGGTTGAGCGTTGGGCTCAAGATCCGGAGGTCCTGGGTTCGATTCCCGGTGGGGACATATCACAAAAATTACTTTGTGGTCCCTAGTTTGGTTAGGACATTATAGGTTGATCACCTGATTGTCCGAAAGTAAGACGATCCGTGCTTCGAAAGGCACGTTAAGCCATTGGTTCCGGTTACTACTTACTGATGTAAGTACGTAGTCGTTATATGAGTCATGTCAGGGGCCTTTGGCGGCTCAATAGTAACCCTGACACCAGGGTTGATGAGATTGGTAATTCACCTCACAACCCACACGATAGAAGATTGTTACAAGTCTGGTAGTGGGGTTCGAACCGGCGTTCCCTGTTTGAGAAGCAAGCTAATGAACCACAGTGACATATAAAAAGTGAAGTAAGTAATCCCTAGTTTGGTTAGGATATTACAGGCTGATCACCTGATTGACCGAAAGTAAGATGATTAGCACTTCAGAAGGCACGTTAAGCTGTTGGTCCCGGTTACTACTTACTGATGTAAGTAAGTAGTCGATACATGAGCCATGTCAGGGGCCTTTGGCGGCTCAATAGTGACCCTGACACCAGGGTTGATCAGGTTGGTTCTCCACTTCACAACCCACACGATAGAAGAAGATAGAGTAAGGAACAATAGATGAGATATGTCGATTAGGTATCAAAACTGTTGCCGAGATCGATTTGACGGCTGTAATGCCTAAAATGGGCATAAACTCAACATAAGCCTCGTTCAAACAGAGTAGTAAGACCACAGATTGTGCTTTTTCGCGGGCGGAAAGCTAAGTTTGCATAATACTTAACTACAGTTTCGTACGACATTTCATCGTAAACATCGTACGAAGCAAACATGCTCTAGTGAAGGCTTATAATATTCTTGTGTCGTATCACACAATCCATTACCGTCGCATCCGTCAACGTGTTTCATCACAACGTCTGAGTTTTCCTCCTGCTAACTATGTCATCTTGAAAGTTTTGTCCCACTGATACAGAGAAAGCGATTGAGTGGATGGCGTATTGCTCAACATTGAATTAGAATAAGAACCAGATAAAAATCGGAATAAGAATCAAAATAAGAACTAGAATAATAATCAGAATAAGAACAGAATCAGAATAAAAAATATAAATCAGAAGTTGTTCAATTTAGAAAAGACAAAGAAAGAAAAACATTTATTTCCATATTGGACTGGCGTCTTTTTGTCAATATGGCTTTTAATATACTTAGATAATAAAAAGACGCCAGATTCTGTTCTTATACTGATTCTTATTCTGTTCATATTCTGGTTCTTATTTGATTATTATTTGACAGAAATAATTAAACATAATATCTATCACCTAAAATACCTATAGATTGTAGAGGACGTCCAAAATTTAAAAAAGTATCTCCCTCAGCATAATGTCGTGACACGTGCATAGCACGGTCCGCCAAGCTGTTTTAATTTAACATTTTTGAATCTACGACATTTCGCAAGGGGTTACGACTGAGGTGAAGAAATGACATGAAACTGCAATAGCAACCACGTCTTTTAAATCAGTGTAGGTATGCATTTAATAACTAGAGGAACACATTTTATACCAGGATAATCATTAGTCTTGAAATAAGCATTTTATGTCAAACATCCTTTACACGAGCTGCAATTTTATGTTCTGTCACCTGTTTTGGTTGCGTAACCAACAAGTCACCAGGCGACATACACTGTATACATTTTGTTAGTGGTGCGACTGTTGTAGCGCCGTCATGTTGTCTTAGTGAGATAGGGCCCATACTCGCCCGCTATCCGCCTACAATGGGGCAAGCTGCCTGAAACTGTCATTGTACCTGCGACAGTCATTCAGGATGGAGCCATCTTTGGCCCCACATCACATATTTAGGTCAACATTTTGGCGTTGACATGCGATTCCTATCTGTAAAACTTGTTCCATACTTTGTTGTGTTCGAAGTTAAGTAAAAATATATTTTATACTACTATACACAACACGTACGCAAAGCTGCAAGCTATAAGACAAATGCATTTGAAATTAAAGTCTTAGGGTGGATAAATGAACCTTAAAAGCCGTAAAAAGTCCTCTTAAACTTCAAACTCTATTGTTTAACTTTTAAGTTTTAGAAGGATATAGTTACAAGCTATTCGCTTATTTATTACAGCCTGATCACCCGATTGTCCGAAAGTAAGATGATCGTTCGGAAGGCAAGTTCAATCTTTGATCCCGATTATTACTTACTGTAAGTACGTAATCGTTACAAGAGCCTTTGCCGGTCAAGAGAACCCTGACACGAGGGTTGCTGAGGTTGGTCATCTACTTCACAACCCAAACGATAGATGGACCTATACTAGTATAAATAAATTATTATAAACATTACTATATTGGAAACTCTGCATTAGAGTTCCTTTAGTTTTAAATGGAAACGTCGTCACAGTGGTTTCTTCAGATATTATATTTCCGATTGGAAACCGATATTTTCCTGTAACCGGTAGGAATCTTAAAAGATTTACCGGTACTCATTACCTTTTGATACACTGTAAAAGATGGAAAGATAGAAATGAGGAAAATATGAAAAATACCTTTGATAAATACGTACGGTTGGAGAATAACTCAATTTAAAATCAGATGGTAGGTAATGTATACATTGCGAAATCTTAATTTATACGCTGTATTTACATTTTTGTGTAATGTAAATAAAGTATTGTGTCACGATTTACATAAGATAGGAAAGCAATCTTAGTAAACACCCTGAATAATAATAACAAGATAACGGCCCTGATTTGTGCAGACACCTCTTAATTTTATTTTAAGTTCGGTATAAAAGAAAGGAATTCCAACACAGGTCCAAACTAAAGATTTACGGATTTATTTTCGAATTCAAGTTTGGATCATAAATGATTATCACGTGCTCAGCAGTGAAAGAAAACATCATGAGGAAACGCACTTCCCCAAAAAATGCGATTCGGATGGCTGGATTCCGTTGAAAAGTCAGACAGAGTCTGTAAACAACCGGATCTGTCAAATCTTCAGGCTAGGTAAACGGACCTCGAAAAAACAGGATGATGCTAGGTAAATAATGTTGTTGATGATGAGTTACTAATTTATCTTAAGTGCAGTTTCACTAACATACGGCTCATCACCTATCTCATTGGTCTAGCAGAAGCCTCAGTGACATGTGGGTACTTAGTTCATCTTGCGATGGATGTGCCGTTTGATTACTCCAATTGTAATATAGTCGTGAGCTTATGTGTATACGAGATGATGAAGAAGAAGAAAATATATAAGGTAAGTGTCCGATATACTCAATAAAGTACAATATATCTTATCTTAAAAAGTAAAGGTCACTAGTTAATAAAAAAATATAAGTTTAAAAACTAAAACCCGACTACGGAAAAATCCTGCTTTAAAAAGTATTAAACAAGGAAAAATGTATATTTTTCTTTGAAATTATTTCGTATAAATCCTCTTAGTGGTGTTTAGAATATAGCCGTGGTCGTATGCCGTGGCAAGCGAACTCTAAGCACAAATTGGCATACGATCAGAAGAATTTCAGAGAAATATACCTACTTTCTTGTTTTATACTTTTAGATCGGGATTTTTCCGTAGTCGGATTTTTTTATT
The DNA here is from genome assembly GCF_024362695.1 of Pectinophora gossypiella. Lineage (NCBI taxonomy): Eukaryota > Metazoa > Arthropoda > Insecta > Lepidoptera > Gelechiidae > Pectinophora > Pectinophora gossypiella. The sequence goes on along the minus strand of NC_065420.1, from coordinate 3,095,654 downwards.
TATGTTATATACATAGCATTCAACATAATACATAACAGCCTCCGTGGTCTAGTGGTTAGAGCGTTAGGCTCACGATCTGGAGGCCCGGGTTCGATTCCCAATGGGGACATTGTCGAAATCACTTTGTGAGAGTCCTTTGTTTGGCAAGGACTTTTCAGGCTTGAATCACCTGATTGTCCGAAAAAGTAAGATGATTCCTTGCTTCGGAGGGCACTTTAAGCCGTTGGTCCCGGCCGCCAAAATACATTGGAGCAGCGTGGTGGAGTATGCTCCATACCCCCTCCGGTTGATTGAGGGGAGGCCTGTGCCCAGCAGTGGGACGTATATAGGCTGTTTATGTTATGGTATGTATAGCAGTCAAACACATAACCCTCCTTATTATTCGCTGCGGTCGGGTAAAAAATGCCTTCCTTTCTTTTTTAAATAGAATAGTTTCAGTGACATCTCTCCTAAGTATCAATCTCTGTGCATAAAAAATGTTGGCTCGAGTCCGAACTGACGCGTTTGATAAATGGTCGTTCTTATCGATGGAGCCAACGCCTTCACAGCTCGGTCGTAACTTTAAATTCAACTATTTCCATATCTTTGTCTAATGAAAATAGTAAGAGAATACTATCTTATACTTTGTTAAAATAAAACTTGTCATTACGTACTTTGGAACTTTTTATAGCTTTTATGTCCCTTGTTCGTAAAGTACAGACGCGCAAATTCAAACTCAAAAATTTGGTGAAACGGCAGTGTGCATTATAAGGTTAGCCAATATACGCGCTCCTTGTTCGAGATGTATTTACAGTGTAGTCTACGTCTTATGCTCCAGCATCGTCACAATTTTCAATCTCATATCCAAAGCAAAAAAATAAGTTAGTTTCCCGATTCCTGAACGCACCTGTCAACTAATGTCATTATGTTTAAAGCATGTTTCATGGACAGCTCCATCACCTGTGGAAGCTTTAGGGCGGGATATTAAAATTTATGGGAGGGAGTCCTCTCGAACAAGGAGCTTCGTATAATTGAGATAGAACTTCACTTACAGGTAAGTTCGTTTAATCTCATAATTATTTAGAAGATATAAATGCATGGAATTATAATCCCTGATAATACGCAACCAAATACTGATAATACGCAAAAACAATATATATTGTTTTAGGAAGGTCTAGGGCCCTGTACTGAGGTTTTACTTGCAGCTTCTTTTCCCCGACTATACCGGTTGGGAGAAGCTGTAGTCATTTTAGGCAGATGAGTGATGTAAAAAATGGCGATTCAAATTGTACTATGTTACCTACCGAATAAATATATTTTTGAATTTGAGTCACCGCCAAGTCGAGCAAAAACAACGGCACGTGCCATCCCTTTCTTGATCTGAGGGCACGGGAGTGCCCCCGCCAAGACGAGCAAAGCGAAGCGCAAGGGCAGGGCAGTACTTACCTTTTCTCGAAACATTTCGTCGTTTTTTATCTTTATTCAGTGGGAAACATAGTCACACTTTGAATCGTATTTTTTTTTTTTCATAAATACCCATTGGAGGCGCACGTTACCTTAGAATTTTTGAATTTTTAGGTCGCTGGTTGTTTCTCCTTGGTAACTTGTCCAACAAGAGCGAATTGTTACATTTGCACTGCACTCACTTTACACAGCACTTTTTCAGTTTATATTTGCGTTTTGCGTTATGTATTTTATAGTTCAATGAGTTTATATTTGAGAAGTCAAAACAAATGCGCGCGCGTTGACCCTCTTGTACACAGATGACGACACACACTGATTTGACAGGTGACAGTTCGTATATTCTTTTTTTTTTTTTTTAAACGTGCGCCGGAAAAGGAAGGGTTTGTGAGTGATTGAGTTGTGTGTTCGAATACATATATAAATAATAGTTTAAAAACTAAATATAAACATCGGCGCAGCCAACTTCGGGGGGCCTAGAGGTTTCCTCTACATTGCAAGAAAGAGTTGAATATTTAATGAATTAAAGTTAAGAATTTAATGAACTAATTTTAAGAGTAAGAGCGTTTGAGAATATTTATTGTAAATAATTATTGCAACGGTAGTGGACAAAGTCGAGTTACAGGCCGTACATAACTACTAGTAGCAGTTTTAACTTTAACTGCGCGAATGATTTTGTCTTTTCCGGGATAAGTCTCTGAGACAATAGCCAAAGGCCAATACATTGGATGTGAATTGTCACTTTTGACAACAACAACTGTCCCTTCAGTAACAGGCTTTGATGGTTTATTCCATTTATGTCGCTGTTGAAGAGACGTAAGATACTCCATGCTCCAACGATTCCAATAACTTTGGACTATTCTATTTAACAGCTGATAGCGAGTCAGTCTGTTTTCGGGGATATTTGAGTCAATACTTTCTGCGGGTAAGAATTTTAAAGGCGTTATATTTAAGAAATGATTAGGCGTTAATGCGGATAGATCCGAAGGATCGCTAGAAAGTACGCAAATTGGGCGACTATTAAGCAAATGCTCAATTTGAATTAAAATTGTATTAAATTCCTCATAAGTAAGGACTTGCTTGCCGATAGCTTTGTAAAGATGTGTTTTAACACTTTTGACATTTGTCTCACTTAGGCCATTAAAATGAGGTCCATAAGGAGGGCTATGTTTAAACTGAATCTTATGTTGAGACAGAGCTTGACACAAATCATTGTGTAAATTAGTGGACTGTATAAGTGAATAAATTTCGTCTAACTTACGTTTGGCACCCATGAAATTAGTACCACCATCACTGTAAATAATGGAGACTGGGCCTCTGCGTGAGATAAAGCGTTTAAAAGCGGCGAGACATAAATCGGAACTTAGGTCTGTGACCAATTCTAAGTGTAGAGCTTTTGTGGTTAGACACACGAATAAACACACATAGGCCTTATGGCTTTTTATTCCGCGGCGTCTAATGTGCGTTATGAAAAAAGGTCCAGCGTAATCTACAGCTGTGTGAACAAATGATTTAACTTCAGATACTCTAATAGCGGGGAGATCACCCATTTGGGGATTAGTTATGCGGGGTTTGAGTTTAAAACAAAAGTTACAATTATGTACTGTTTGTCTAACTAGATTTCTAGCAGAAAGTATCCAATATTTTTGTCTCAGGAGAGCCAATAATAATGCGGGTCCAGTATGCAAGTTAACTTTATGATAATTTTCAACCAGTAAAGAAACAATGCGGTCTTTAGCCGGTAGTAATATAGGGTGCTTCTGGTCAAATTCCAGTTGAGAATGAAAAAGTCTACCACCGACTCTAAGTATATTTTTATCGTCAATAAACGGGTTGAGTTTTACAATGGCTTTATTAGAGCAAATTTTATTATTTTTAAGCGAATGAATTTCTTGAGAAAAGTATTTATTTTGAATATAGCGTACAATGTATAGTTCAGATTGTTCTAAGTCATTAACTGTGATAGATCCTTTTGATTTTAATATTTTTGTAAAGCGTAATATATAAACTAATGAATTTAATAACTTTGACCAAGAGGAGACGCGTCGAGAGAGTTCTAGAATAGGATCAGAGTTTTCTAAGTCATTTGTGGTGTAAATAGGCGCGGCGATAGTTTTAGATTCCTGTTCATCGTTGTGATTTATTTTAAATTCTTTTACAGGCCAATTAGAGATAGGACCGGATAACCACTGCGGGCCATGAAACCAGAGAGAATTATCTAGTAATCCTAAAGGCGTTACAGGTCGCGAAATTATGTCGGCGGGATTTTCTACACCACGAACATGAAACCAATGCGGAGCGGGTAAGTATTCATTAATTTGAGAGATTCTGTTTGCTACGAACGTGTGATATTTATAAGCGGGAGAGTGAATCCAGGTAAGCGTTACTGTAGAGTCAGAGAAAGCGTATATATTATTTATTTTGCAACGTTTGCTTAATACGTCACAAACGGCGGCGAGTAACTTTGCGAGTAATAGAGCTGCGCAGAGCTCTAGGCGCGCGAGTGTCTTATTTGGGGAAGATACCTTGGATTTAGAGGTAAGTAATTTAACAGAGTTAGCGTGCGAGTCATCACCAGTATCAATGCGTACGTAAATGACAGCACCATAACACTTTTCGCTAGCATCAGCGAAACCGATAAGTGTGACTCTCATAGAGGAAGTTATACCTACATGGCGTGGTATTTTCAATTTATGTAAGTGAGACAGTTCTTTATGAAATTGTTTCCACTTTGTGAAAATGAAATCGGGGACTTCATCATCCCAATCGAGTTGCAGCTTCCAACATTCCTGTACTAACAGCTTCATAAAAGCGACAACTGGGCTGATGAGACCTAGCGGGTCGAATAAGCGAGCGGTTATTGAGAGAATTGAGCGTTTCGTACACTTTTCTTGTGATTCAATATGCGTTGAGAAATGAAAATGATCGTCAGTAGGTTGCCACTGCATACCTACGACTTTTGTAGCTGCGTTAGGATCAGAATCTAAATTTATTGTTTGCGGACTTTTGTGAGAAGAAGAAATGCGTTGCATGAGAGCGTGGTTATTTGAGATCCATTTAACTAAATTGAAGCCACCAGATTTGAACATATCTACCATTTGTTTATATGTTTTTTCAGCGTTATCTATACCATCAATGGAACAGATGTAGTCGTCCATATACATATGGTTTTCAGCTTCATAGGCTGCGAGAGGGTGAGTATCGCGGCTGTCTGCGGCGAGTTGGCGAACTACACGCATAGCGAGATAAGGTGAGCTTGATACACCGAAACAAACTCGATTGAACTGATATACATCAATAGGAGAATCAGAATCGAATCTGAAAAGAATGCGTTGATAAGGTTGATGTTTGAGTGCAAGATGAACTTGGAAATACATCTTTTCGATGTCAGCTATTAGTGCAATAGAAAACATGCGTAAGTTTAAAAGAAGGTCATAAAGATTACTTTGTAAATTGGGACCTATGTAGAGTAAATCGTTAAGTGACTTGCCTGAAGTAGTTTTACATCCTGCGTTCAATACAATGCGTGTTTTTGAAGTTTCTTTTTCTGGGCGATAGACAGCTCTATGCGGAATGTAATAAGAGTGAGAATCTTGCGTTAAGTGGTCAACTTTAGTTAAATAGCCTTGGTCAATGTAAGTTTGAATTGTAGCATTATAATCTTTGCGTAAATTAGAAGAGTCGAGTTTCTTTTCTAAAGAAAATAGTTGGCGTTTAGCGATTCCATAAGAGTTCCCTAATTGAGATGGATTCTCTTTGAATGGAAGTTCTACGGTATATCTACCAGTATCGTCGCGTGTATACGTTGACTGGAAGATATTTTCACAAGTCTCATCATCTGGACTTAAATGTTTCCTAATTGGGACATTCTCTATTTCCCAAAAGCGTTGCGTTAAGCGTTCGAGTGAAAGAGATTCTGTATTACAGAAGAAAGTTTTGTCTGAGTTGTGCATGTTTAGAATGTGAGACGAGTGTGGAGTGTTGTGATTGCCATTCGAGTTTGTGGGAGATGCGTCTAAAGATTCGTTTTGAGTGAGAGTACAAGATGAACGTGGCGCGAGCGGTGCGTTGTGCGTGAGCGGTGCGTTGTGTGTGAGCGGTGCGTTGTGCGTGAGCGGTGCGTTGTGCGTGAGCGGTGCGTTATGCGTGAATGGTGCGTTATGCGTGAGCGGTGCGTTGTGCGTGAGCGGTGCGTTATGCGTGAGTGGTGCGTTATGAGTGAGCGGTGCGTTGTGCGTCAGCGGTGCGTTATGAGTGAGCGGTGCGTTGTGCGTCAGCGGTGCGTTATGAGTGAGCGGTGCGTTGTGCGTGAGCGGTGCGTTATGAGTGAGGGGTGCGTTGTGCGTGAGCGGTGCGTTATGCGTGAGAGGTGCGTTATGCGTGAGCGGTGCGTTGTGCGTGAGCGGTGCGTTATGCGTGAGCGGTGCGTTGTGCGTGAGCGGTGCGTTGTGCGTGAGTGGTGCGTTGTGCATCAGCGGTGCGTTATGAGTGAGCGGTGCGTTGTGCGTGAGCGGTGCGTTGTGCGTGAGCGGTGCGTTGTGCGTCAGCGGTGCGTTATGAGTGAGCGGTGCGTTGTGAGTCAACGGTGCGTTGTGAGTCAGCGGTGCGTTGTGCGTGAGCGGTGCGTTATGAGTGAGCGGTGCGTTATGCGTAGTAGCAGCGTGAGTGCGTGAATTTTGAGTGTGCGATGCATGTGAAGTACATTGGGCTTTACCCATAGCGACATATCCGAGAGTAGTTTGTATACCTACTACCGATGAGTTGGGAGCGGTTACTTTTCCAGAACCAAGTAAAAGCGGGAACAATTCGTTGCCTATCAGGCAATCGATTGCAGCGGGCGCGTAGAACTGCTCATCTGCCATGGGCAGATCACATAAGTGAGACAATTCCGTAACATCAATTTGAGTGTTAGGTAAGTAGTCGGTTATGGTGTCAATTACACGTGCATTTACCGTGTAAAAGCAGCGAGAATCAAAGCGCGAATACATTTTAAATTGCGTTAATCCGAGAGACTTGCTTTCGGTTTGACCGATACCTTTGACGGTCGAAGAAGCGGGTGTAATTTTTAAATTTAAGCGATCACAACAGTCTTTCGTAATAAAATTACTCATAGAACCTGTGTCGAGAAATAAGCGGATATTATTTGGTTTATTATCTTTATAAACATGAACAGATGCGGTAGGTAACAAAACTGTTGTATTTGAATTGCGTGCGGAAGCAGCGTGAAGAGAGCAATCGTTGTCATCAACGCAAGTCATAGCGTTCGGCGGCGCTAGCGACGTACACGGCAAGGCGTGCGAGGGGCCTGCGTAGGGAGCGGGCGGCGGCTGAACCGGCGCGGGGTGCGTCTGCGGCGCGTGCGCGGGAGGGGGAACGCGGTAGCTAGCGGTTGCGGCGTCGGAATAGCGCGGGAATGCGTTATTGACAACGTTGTTATGCGATGGGGCTGTTTTGTTATTAAAGTTTATATGCAATAATGAGTGATGTTTGCGGTTGCAAGTTAGGCATCTGTTTTGTGACTTACATATATTTATATTGTGAAAACCAAGACAGTTTTGGCAGAAAGCATTTTGACGAACAATATTATTGCGTGTTTGCGGGTCTGCGTTTAAGAAAGATTCACACTTGAATAGGGGATGAGAGTAGGTAGACTTGCATACCTTGCATGAATTTAATTGTTGAAAATTATTATGAGTTTGAGGTTGAGTGACAGTGTATGTACACTCAGGTGTTGCAACAAAAGTATGAGTAGATTTATTTTTGGGAGTGAATTTATTATTATTATTATTTTGTTTGTTGGAGTTTTGAGGCTGAGAGTGAGCGGATGAGCGAAGCGCTAGAATTTTACTTTGTTCATTTAAGAACTTTTTTAATTCTATAAAGGTAGGAATTTCTGACTGTTTGTGAGTTTGTTCAAACAAGGTGAGAGTGTCTTTATCAAGTTTATTTAATGCAATATGAGTTATCATGAAATCTGACAAGTCATCAATGCTTAAAAGACGGAGAGCGGCTTCAGCGGAGCAAAAGTTATTTAGAAAATTATCAATTGACTGATTGGGTTTATGCTGTAGCATTTGTTCTAAATAGAGAGAGGCTTGTACCCTGGTATCCTGGTATTTATCTATGAGAGCTTGCCATATTATATCATAATTCTCAGAGGTAGCGGAGATGCCTGCACATACATTAAGAGCTTTGCCTGAGAGACAACCAATTAAGTATTGTATTTTTTCAGCATTTGATAGCCTGCGATTGGAATGTATGAGACTGCGGAAATTTTCATAAAACACTGGCCAACTACTGGGAGTACCATCAAAACTTGCTAACTGAAGCGGGGGCAACTTTGGGTTGAGGCGATCAAAATCTTTGTTTTTAGCGTTTAACTTTTCTCTCAGAGTGTTCTCTGTCTGTTTTATAAAACAGTATAATTCGTCAAATGAGTTTAAGACATTGTAATTCGGCTTTGTCTCAGGAGATGCGCGCATGTATTCAATTACAAGGTTATCTATTGTTTCAATAAAATCGGAGCGAATTTTATCAATAGAAAGCGTTCTAGCAAGAAATTGCGTTTGAATAGTGGGATCGGAAACCTTTAGGCTCAGATTATACAAATTTTGCATTATAGAAAACAAACTTTGTTTTTTCTCTTCAAGTATTTTTATTTTAAAATTATCTTGAATATCGTCAATATCCATTTTTTCTTTGGATTTTGCCATGATAGAAACCGTTGAGTAAAACTATTATTATTAGAAAACGCGGGTTAAATATCGAGAAACGAGTTAATATTATAAGCGAATTTAGTGCGTAATACAATAGCGTTAAGGTTGAGAATAGCGTGAGCGTAAACAAATTAATGGCGTAGAAATGGCGGTAGATACCTACCGATTGAGCGAGAATCGAAAGTATTTATTATTGAAATACAATAATAATTACGTAAATATTGCGTTACATGTATAATGTTATGTAAATAAATGCGATATAACAATGTTTTAATGCGTGATGTGCGGAAATAAATAAGATTCAAACAGGTTTATACCGGCACGCGGCGTCTATCAGAAAATTGTTATTTACGAGTTTTTTAAGAAAATATGATAAATAGATAATAGTAATCGTGTAAATTGTAAGGAAATAGGATCCGGTGAGAGGGACCAGACACTTGGAGGCGCACGTTACCTTAGAATTTTTGAATTTTTAGGTCGCTGGTTGTTTCTCCTTGGTAACTTGTCCAACAAGAGCGAATTGTTACATTTGCACTGCACTCACTTTACACAGCACTTTTTCAGTTTATATTTGCGTTTTGCGTTATGTATTTTATAGTTCAATGAGTTTATATTTGAGAAGTCAAAACAAATGCGCGCGCGTTGACCCTCTTGTACACAGATGACGACACACACTGATTTGACAGGTGACAGTTCGTATATTCTTTTTTTTTTTTTTTAAACGTGCGCCGGAAAAGGAAGGGTTTGTGAGTGATTGAGTTGTGTGTTCGAATACATATATAAATAATAGTTTAAAAACTAAATATAAACATCGGCGCAGCCACCCATTTATATTTTTGTCAAATGTCTCCGCCAACTATTGCAGCTTCTACCTGTTCCACCGAAACGCATTTTTAGATTTTGTGGGTTTTTTCGCGATGTTTTAAGCAGATGATAAAATATTTAAAAATCTATTTATAGGTCTTATGCAACAAAAAAATGTCGCGGGGTTTCTTTTTAAAACCCGAGGCCTCTATTCACAATATAATACAGCTTGTTTTTAAACAAAGCTTGTGCCTTATAATGAAGTGTAAACATTGGTTACATTATCTATGCAATGCCTTCCCCTTTGAATTCACAGAATACATAGTAGCAATGTGACTGAACACACAAATTAACAAAATGATGTATAAATTTTCGCAGAATTCGTATCTATTGGAGTATTCGCGGTATCCTTACGGTTGAACTATGTCAGGACATACCGCATTGCATTTTCTCTGCGTCTATCCTTTTCGCACTCAGAAACTGTTATTTGTTAGAGCGAGATAAAGAGAGGGTGTGCCTCGTTGATTCGGAGTATTTCAATGTAGTTCTGCTTACCATGTCCCCTAGCGGTATCCCGTTTACACGAGGTTGGCTTACCAAACTTGAAGACTGCGGGGCGGAAGGCAAAAGGGAAACCACTGCCCAATTTTTCCTTAAAAAAGTAGCATAAATTACACCGACAAGAGCGCGAGTTTTTTATTAATTAATGATGACTATAGTAGCACTATGGGGAAAGAAGACCACGAAATAGGTGCTAAATGTCAAAAAGATGTGATGAGATTGCATTCGCTCAAGCGCGAATTCGCGCGGTTCGCGTTCGCTCCGGGCAAGTCTGGGGTCAAGAGCAATGGGTTTGCAAAGTCCAAAGGAAAAAAATAATAATAAAAAATCACACTTCACCTTCACATTCGATTCGATTCATCATTCATTACTTCATTCATTTGATCAATTTGATTTTATTGTTTCATTAGATTCGAATTTCTTTTCGCATTGCATACTTGACATCTTGAGAGATTTTTAGATCGGCAGAAATGGAAGAAAGGGAGAGAGAGGCCTTTGCCCCGCAGTGGGATGGTGTATATAGAGTTAGACGGACCTCATTGGGTAGGCTAGAAATAATACTATAATAACAACACTGCATCACTACTTATTATGATACAATGTCTGTTGAAGCGATACTGTCAAAGGCACGCTTGAATCACTGTTCAAAGTACAATAAAGCCCCTTAGATCGCATTACCGCGGGATATTCTTTGTACATCATTCGAGTTTAAAAAACTGAAACTTACTAAAAAAAAAAACTTGACATTTTTATAATTATTTCCACGAAGTAAAGAAGACGTCTTTATGTATTTGATATGACTTCTTCACTTTTTTCTTTACGTTAGCAGATTAAACTTACAACAGAGAAAGAAAATAAATTCAAAAGAATAGTAAAAACTTTATTAAGTAGAAGTCTTAACTTCGCAGAAGTTGGAGTCTAGTGATTATCTTGGGAAGTAACAAGTTTTATTTCCATTTGCAATTGATAATATTATTGTGGTGCCTTCAAAAACGTTTCAATTCTGTATTCATAATCATTGATTTCCATCTGGATCTCCCGAGATACTACAAATTAGACTCCTGAAACTATGTCTCGGTACAAAGTACAAACATACAAAGCATCACGCCTGTATCAAATTCAAATATGTCTTTATTCAATAGGTAACATAGTTACACTTTGAATCGTCAATTTTACATAACGAACGTCTCATCCGCCTAAAACTACTGCAGCTTCTCACAACCTGTATAGCCGGGGAAAAGAAGCTGCAAGAAAAACATCGGCACAGGGCCCTAGACGAACTTTACAAAAAAAAAAACATAAAATATTGGTATACAATTGAGTAATTTAGCTGCCTAATATCAGTTCTCAGACAGTTAATCCCATGCATCGCTAAAGGGGTAGGCAGAGATGTATATACAATACATCTATTCTTATATGCAAAAAAAAAACTGCCACTTTTCGAGAGCGCAGCCTTTAGAGCTGTTGTTAAGACATGCGCGGAGAGATAGTAAAGTAGTAGAAAAGTAAGTAGTAGTATGTAGTTAAGTTTAGTAAGTCAATTGGGTGTTGTATAAGTCAATTTTTAGTATTTTAGTCTTCTTCTTCTATTGTGTGAATTGTGTGTTGAATTACCAACCCCATTAACCCTGGTGTCAGGGTTATAAATGAGCCGCCATAGGCCCCTGGTATGACTCATGTAAATGAGTAAGCGTTATATGAGCCATGTCAGGGGCCTTTGGCGTCTCAATCATAACCCTGACACCAGGGTTAATGAGGTTGGTATTCCACCTCACAACCAACACGGGATGGAGAAGATGACTCATGTAACAACTACGTACTTACATCAGTAAGTAATAACCGGGACTAACGGCTTAACGTGCCGTCCCAAGCACGGATCTTTTTACTTTTTGGACAATCAGGTGATCAGCCTGTAATGTCCTAACCAAACTAGGGATCACAAAGTGATTTTTGTGCTTTGTCCCCACCGGGATTCTAACCCGGGACCTCCGGATCGTGAGCACAACGCTCAACCACTGGACCACGGAGGCCGTTAGTATTTTAGTGGGTGGAGGGTAGTTGTTCTTAATGCAGATATTTACAACTGAACATATTTTTAGAGGTGGAAACAAATTTATTTAAAAAAAAAAACGACACAAAACACGGCACAAAACAAATCGGATATATTTTACAAAATTATAATTTACAAAAGAAATGAACGTAATCTTAAGAGCACGCGCTTCGAACGAAAGAAAATAAAAAAGGGGGCAAGTGTTGGTTGGAGCGTCCTTATATAGCTTCGGTCGTTGGTGTTGCCATATGAGTAGGGGATGCCGCTAACAATATTTTATGTTTTTTCTCGCTCCCGCAGTCATTGGGCTAAGGAAACTAAACGACAAAGGTTTAAAAGGCCGAATAATCGATTAATAAATAATAGATGAAGTGTTTTCTGAGTAATCAAAAGTCAGTTATTTCCGTCGTTAATGTGAACCGCCTGACACCTGACATCGAGTTGGATTGAAACTTGGCAATTACTTCTGAGACAACAACTTCAAACGTATTGGTTTTATAGGAGTTTATTTAAAGTTCATTGTACATTTTGTTTATTTATGCAAATAAGCAATCGACGATTCACAAACTGTTATAAGTCTTACATGAGGGGGCATTTTGTGTAGGCTGAACTACCTGGAAACAATTTGCGTTCAGTTTGTATTGAATTATTACAATCAAAAACTATTTATGAATCGCAATCAAACGATAATCGATTTATGACTAGTGCATCTATTTTTTCAATATCATTCATCAATCATCGTAGATAGATAGATAGATAAAATACTTTATAGGGCACAGTTGACATTAAGATACAGAGATAAGGACAACAGATACAGAAAGGTACAACAGCCTTATTGCTCATGCAGCAATAACTTACAGGCAACCTTTGAGTACACGACAATTTTGTGCAAATATAATAGTAGCGGGTCAGTGCATTGTAACATAACAAATAAATCACATAATAAATCATTATTAAATATAAATCGATCATTGTTAGTAAACAAACGATGCACTTCAAGCGATGCTGTTGTTGTTTTTGTTGTGTTGTTGTTGCGTGTTTGTGTTGCGTGTTGTTGTTGTTATTGTTGTTGTTGTGTGTTGTTGTTGTCAGTAAATCGTTAATTGTTACATAGTAAATCCTTATAAAGGACATAGACCAAAGTTGTACGAAACTTGGTCCAACCCACCACTAACAAGTCCAATTTACCGCATAGTGAAAATTTCAATCGAAAAAAAAAACTGGCTTGGACGAGTCTTGAACCCGCAGCTTTTGACAAGCCTGAGAATGTGTTAACCATTACACCACCGGGTCCTCCTCCTGTCTATGCGAAATTCTTTCCGACTCCAGCGCCATCTATCTAGAACATTGAGTACTAAAATCACTTTAGACTTACTTAATAAAAAAAACCACAATAGTGGTTTTTTTACGTGTCTTACAATGATGTAGGAAATATTTTCCCATGAAAAAGGTTAAGAAACTTGATTTTTCATTGAGCCATAACTTTTTAATGACCGCATATTCATGACTGCGGTTTGGTATTAGTATTTACTGGTCTATTTTTGTAAGTACATAAGACTCGTTGGTGGTGGACATTTACACCACTCTTGGTCATTCTCCTTTTAAAAGTAATTTTAACATTATCTCCCTAGCATTATCCCGTTTTTCACAGGGTCCGCTTACCTAACATGTAGATTTGACAGGTCCGGTCTTTTACAGAAGCGACTGCCGTCTGACCTTCAAAATCGCGAAGGGAAAACCAGCCCAATACAGGTTAGGTCACATCCGAAAATGCATTTCTCGGGAATGTGGGTTTCCCCACAACATTTTCCATCACCGCTGAGCACGTGATAATCACGATCCAAACATGAATTTGAAAACAAATTCGACAACCATTTGTTTAGACCTGTGCTGGATTCGAACCTGCAACCTCAAAGTGAGAGGCAAGCGTCCTACCAACTGGGCTACCACGGCTTCCACGGGTTTAAAAGTAATTTAAACACACCCAAAAGAGCAACAAAATCTGCAATGATTTGATCTCATTCGCTCTCCTCGTTTGAAAATGCGTAGTTAACATCGTTGTCGGCTATAAAACCTGCCTTTTGGCTTGTTAAAGTCATGTTGGGACCTCCATAACAGTTTTAAATAATAATGTCTTCTGAAATGTTCTATTTATACTCGATATGGGTGGGCTACCGACACAGTATAAAATATACATCGGTTACGTAACATACCTACTGTAGATTGCAAGATAGCAGTAGTTAAATCAATTGGCAATAGAGAGGTAAGAATAAATAGTTTGTGTGCATATATAAACTCATTGGCTCAAATTAGCTTCAAAACGTTTTTTCGAGTCTGCTCCGCACCACCCAATTCCCTTGGTAGTTGCGGATTCCGAATACATCCCGCTTCGGAACGGTACTTACTGAAAAGTATCGGCGCCCAAAGGACCTCCCGATTACTCTAGCTAGCAGCCAATCCGCTCGTGACAACAAACACTCCAGGACCCCGATACCGACCCCGCCGCCGCGGTCGGTGATTTCCCTCATTCGGCACTTACTTCTATCAAACCACTAGGGTCGATTAATTCTTTTAAATATTATCCTCTCAGACGAGACGCCCTGAGACGAAGTTCGCGCCCAACAGGGCACCGTTAGGCCTGTTGTTTTAAATGTTGTACCAGGTGAGAGCACTTCCACATTTGTAGAAAATCAACAATACGTGAAAAAAAATAGCCAGGATAACAATAAATATACTAATTAAGTAAGTACCTTAAGCTCTAGTTAATAGAAATATGAACAGCTTTTGAAAATCATAAGTTTCAAAGGTAACTGATTCCGTATTTTCTGTTGCTATACCTAAACCAATATATGCGTTTGGGGATGGAAATTAATACGCCTAGAAGCATTATAACCGTGTTTCAATTTGGTATATGCTGTTATTATATAACAGGATACCTAATACGGCTGTTAAAGGTCGCCTGGAAGAGATTGCTACTTAGCAATAAGGCCGCCTATTGTACTAATTCTATTTCTCTTTTGTTTTGTATTTTGTTTTTTCCTGTTTGTGCAATAAAGTATTTGTTATGTTATGTTGTTATGTTAAATCTGTGAAGGGAAAGCATCCTTAATAAGGAAGGCTGGAAGCTCTCATTTACAATGAATTAAATACCTCTTCCACCAGATCTTACGAAGAACAAAATTAATACTAATACTCCAGATGGTGCCAAGGCCTTTTTCTTTTTAACCAACTTAAAAAAAAGGTAATTTAACTTTTCCCTTTATCATCTATTTATTCTTCCATTTACTCAGCGGTGAACCACATCGTGAGGAAATACACATTCCCGAGAAATGCATTTTCGGAAGTATGTGATCTAACCTATTAGGCTGGTTTTCCCTTCGTGTGTTGGAAGGTCAGACAGGCAGTCATTTCTGTAAGAAACCAGACCTGTCAAATCTTCAGCTTAGGTAAGCGGACCCTGTGAAACACCGGATAATGCTAGGGAGATGATTTTCTATTTCTAAACTCAAGTCCGTTACAGGCAGATCTACTTACTATAAACACCATTATTACCATTTCAGAACGCACAAACAATCTTTATTTTACAAAAACATTTTTAAGAACACCATTCCAGCTAAAAACTTCGTAATACCAACGTCATTTTCTCGCTAGAAAGCTGTCTAATACTAAATCCTCAATATACGCCGCGAAAATTGCCTCAACTCGGGAATCTAGCGCTGAAAGCTAGAAGTTAGACGCGACAATAAAGAGTGATATAAACGAAATTTCTCCGTACAAAGGGAATGCCTGCAAGCCAGCATAGGAGAACTTGCAAACGTAATTTCGTTGGCTAATAGGTAAACAAGGCAAAATTGTGTTCCGTCCGCGAGTATGCTTCACTAACCTAAATTAGTTTGCGGCTTGCTGGAGCGTCGCTTTTGCTCCTCCAGTTGGCTCTCCTGTATTTCTGCGACCCTGGTACTTAGTGTGGACTAAAGCGTTATTTCTTCTTCTATCGTGTGGGTTGTGAGGTGGA
Organism: Pectinophora gossypiella; assembly: GCF_024362695.1. Lineage (NCBI taxonomy): Eukaryota > Metazoa > Arthropoda > Insecta > Lepidoptera > Gelechiidae > Pectinophora > Pectinophora gossypiella. Next base: position 3,080,068 of record NC_065420.1, on the reverse strand, counting down.
TTACCAACCTCAGCAACTCTAGTGTCAGGGTTATTATCGAGCCGCCAACGGCCTCACTTACATCAGTAAGTAGTAACCGGGACCAACGGCTTAACGTGCCTTCCGAAGCACGGATCATCTTACTTTTAGACAATCAGGTGATCAGCCTGTAATGTCTTAACCAAACTAGGGATTACAAAGTGATTTTGTGATATGTCCCCACCGGTATTCGAACTCGGGACCGTGAGCTCAACGGTCAACCACTGGACCACAGAGGCCGTTATTCTTAATTTATTCTTTATACGTCTTTAGCCGTTGGTCCCGGCTGCATTAGCAGTCGTTAATAACCATCAATCCGCACTGGGCCCGCGTGATGGTTTAAGGCCCGATCTCCCTATCCATCCATAGGGAAGGCCCGTGCCCCAGCAGTGGGTATGTTAATGGGCTGGTGGTCATGATACGTCTATAGCTTTAGGCTAAGTATAACTTTATGCTATATTAGTGAGGTGTTTTATTCTGACGTGAGTTATTATTATACTTTTGCATTCATACGTTACTTTGTTGGTCTAACAGAAAGCTCTGTGTGGCGTAGATACAATACAATACAAAAACTGTTTATTGCACTTAAATCACATAAAAAATAGTATTATAATTAAATTTTGTAGTACAACAGGCGGCCTTATTGCTAAGGTAGCAATCTCTTCCAGGCAACCTTTAGGTATTAGATATGAATTTAATGAAAAGTGTAGCGGGATAGACAGTGTAAAATAAGAAAAAAAAAATGTTGAAAAATATAAGTACTTATATAACTATACGGATACTTCATATATCTTGCGATGGATGTCAAATTCAAATTCAAAAATATCTTTATTCAGTAGGTAACATAGTTACACTTTGAATCGTCAATTTTTACATAACGAACGTCTCATCCGCCTAAAACAACTGCAGCTTCTCACAACCTGTATAGCCGGGGAATAGAAGCTGCAAGAAAAACCTCGGCACAGGGTCCTAGACGTTCTTTAAAAAAAATGTACCTATGACTACCACCAGCTATATCCCAGCTGTGGACTTAGGTCAATGATTTCCCTCTTTCAGCGTTTATCCGCATCTTAATTTATTGTTTCAAATACAATCAATCTTCTCTGACGACGTCCTAATGTTCACGCCCACCTCTCGCGACTGGGCACCCTCAGGCATGTTTTCTTAAATTTTGTACCGGTTGTAAGTAAAAAAATAATCTAAAGAGGGTATTTTGGTAAAGAGAGTCCACTGTAACAATATAGCAGTGATGGGCCGATCACCTGATTTAATAATCTTGCTTTTACGTGGAACAAAATAAAACTTTATTTTCTAAGTGCTCATAGAAAACCTTTTTAAAGAGTAAGTGCTTAAAGCTATATTTAATAAAGTTACCTATCTAATGTTTGAAAACAAGCCAAAATTTCGTCTCGTGGCTTCACTAGCGTAAATTAGTTTAGGGGCTTGCTGCGCTGTCGTTTTTGCTTCCCGAATAAAGGTTTTACTCTTCAACATTTATGCTAGCCTGGTAGTTTGAGCAGGGGCTAACACTTTTTCGAGCTTCAATTTTTTTTACGTGCATGAATTTACGAAAATGGAAATACAGAAGAAACTATACAGGGTGTTAGTGACATCGTAACGAAAACTTTGAGGGGTGATTGAGGCCATGATTCTGAGGTGATATTAAGTGGAATTTTCCGTCGGAAAAGTATGGAATTGAAAATAATTAAAAAAACACAAACATTTTCAGGAATATTCAGACTGAAAATTCCACTTGATATCAACTCAGAATCATAGTCTGAACCATCCCCCTCAGTATTCGTTACGGTGTCACTAACACCCATACCTACTTGTATGGCTACCCTATGTACTTGTGTGGGGTGTAAGTGACATCGTAACGAATACTGAGGGGGATGATTCAGCTGATTATTCCGAGTTAATATCAAGTGGAATTTTCATCGCAAAATTATAGAATTGAAAATAATTTAACTATTAAAATTATAGAATTGAAAAATTCCACTTGATATTAACTCAGAATCATGGTCTGAATCATCCCCCTGAGTATTCGTTACGATGTCACTAACACCATGTATACTTACAACAATTTTCTTTGAATAAAAAGATATTTAAATAACATTGGTACACTCACGATTATATCCCAATTGGAGTAGTCATAAGTACACCCCACGCAAGATTAACTAAGTACCCAAGAAAATGTCCAGAAGAAAAAAAAGACTTAATTCCATAAAAGTAGAATAAAAGTTTGAAATTCTTAAAACTATAAATTTTAAAAGTGTAAACGTCACGTTAAATTCAAATTCAAACTTTTATTTCGGTATTTCTTTTTTTACATCGATAATAAATAATTAATGAACTATGTTAGAACTCGTTTACACTCACAACTCTAATGCACACATACACAGCACAGCTACACTTTTGAAACGAAGTTCTAAGATTTCTTCTAATAGTTCTGAATGTTAGAAAAGACACAATCGGTTTTTACGACATATTCGTAAAAATAAGCATCTGAATGTCTTCAGTTGCTTATTCGCTCAAATCGCCACTTTTAGAAGAAAAGGTATACATTAAATCACGTATGTTTATTGACTATTCTCTTTTGTGAAGTCTTCAACGACGCCTATACCCTCTGAGGATGATGCCATGAGGTTCGGGCCCATCTGGTCACCCGGACAACAGGCCTCATCTGTTGTCTTAAGTTTTATACCGGGCGAGAACCCTCAGCGCTTCCCATTTAGTTAATGCCATTTGCAAATCTACATAAGACGCGTTAAGAAAAAATTCCAATCTGTTGTTTCAATTAACCGTAACACCATTTGCTTAAATCTGGTATGTTTATTGACTCTTCTCTTTTGTGAAGTCTTCAATGACGCCTATACCCTCAGATGATGCCATGAGGTTCGGGCCCATCTGGTCACCCCGACCACAGGCCCCACCTTTTGTCTTAAATTTTGTACCGGGCAAGAGCCCTCAGCGCTTCCCATTTAGTTAATGCCTTTTGCAAATCTACATAATTCGCGTCAAAAGAAAACTTTTAAATTGTTGTTTCAATTAACCGTAACACCATTTGCTTACATCAAATTACTTGATTACACCACAGAGCAGCATTTGATTCCATTCAAATAAGTAGGTTAGCTAACCAAAACGTCGTTTAGACGGTCGAACGGAACATCTAACTTCTAAGGCCATGGCTAGGACAGCAGCGGATACGAGTAGCGGAGATGTGGTTGGACGATGTACAGTAGAACCAACGCGTAATGGTTGTATGGTGCGAAGCGCAGGAGAAAGAGAGGAGAGAGAGAAAGAGAGAGAGAGAGAGGAGATGACACACTCCATCTGATTCTTATCCGATCCGAGTTTATATGGCTACTTGTATGTAAAGTAAAGTAAAGTAAAGTTTATTATTAGAATCCACAAAAAGACAAATACAGTAACAATTGACTTATAGTTAAGAGTACAGCATCTCTTTGTGGAGGGCCGATGCCTATACTAGGTGGAAACCTGTATTATAGGTCATCACCCCCCCCCCCCCCCCCGTTTGTCCATGATAATTACGTTGAATAAATGATTCTGATTTCTTATTTCAATAAAATGACAAATAGCAATATTGATTTGTCTCGATGAATTGATTGTCTATTTTCTCCGCCGCTACCGCTCCCGCTCCGCTGCCCGCTGAAGTCGAGGCCACAACTAATGACTGGTCGTCATACTATCTGTATTTTCCTATTGTTCCTGTCTTCGAGTCTAGAGTGAAATGGATGAAACAAATTTAGTGGGGCAGCTACATCGTCGTACTATAGTAAAGATTTAAGACGTGATTTTCATCAACAAAAACTCAATTTCTTTCAGTAAGACCTGAGACGTCACAGGCCTTACACCCCGGACACTTCAGATACATTCTTCGGATCACGCCTATTTCCCACCGGGGTATGCAGAGACTACTGAATTCCATTGGCTTCGATCCTGAATTCCTGACACACAGACATTATACATTGACGTTATCGTACACGCGCATCTCTGTGTGTGACGTCTGATGACATACGATTGAAGACTAAAGTAGGACCGAGAGGGGGTGAGGTAAACCTAGCCCAGCCGCTGGTGGGGAGCGGGGAGTTGCCGTTCTATTCTTAGTTTTATTCTTTATTCTATGATACAAGTCGATACCTATTGCTTTCACCAGACTAATACGAGAACGCAATACTGCGAACACGTCTATCAAATAATACATTCGTTCTCCAGTTCAAGAAAATGAACTGACAGGAACTATACGTATTGTAATTCAATATTTCCTTCAGACTTCCATAGCGCCATTCTGCAAAATTCCACCGCAACTACATAAAAGCTGGCAAAGTTACAAGTTTTCAGCACAAAGGAATTTAACACTTACAATGTTACCAACAAAGTTTAGCTCAAAAGTAATAATATGTTTGTTAGATATTGGAAACCGAGACGCAGAAATGTGCTGAAGTGGCATTAAAATTATGTTGGTCAGAATAGTATCGCTGCGCTAATATGGAGTTTATGGCATTGGGAATCAATGTACAATATCGTTTGCAGCAACCGTGGTGACGCGTCCATAATAAGTAAGTATCCTATTAGTAAAATATGGCCCTAAAGGTCAAGCTGCCTAATCAATACACCACTGAGGTACCAATAGTTCTCATCGTTATAATAATCTCGAAAATATTTTCTTTCATCTACTCTTACCTAAGCATCATAATTTAAATGTGAAATATATTTCTGAATCACTTTGAAGTGCACTGCATTCAAAGGTAAAAATATTGCTTGCAAAAGAAAGTTGAGATGGCTCCGGTGCTAAAAAGTATGCGGTTACACCCTTTGATTTCTGATCAAAAGCAGAAGAGGTTGACCTCCGTTTTTCAGTATATTTTCTTTGAATATTGATGAAATGTCAGCGACAGGGAACGGCCTCCGTGGTCCAGTGGTCGAGCGTTGGGCTCACGATCCGAATCCCGGTGAAGATATATCACAAAATCACTTTGTGAGCCCTGGTTTGGTGAGGACATTCCAGTCTGATCACACGATTGTCCGAAAGTAAGGTGATCTATGCTTCGGAAGCCGTTGGTCCTGGATACTACTTACTCGTACTGATTTAAGTAAGTAGTCGTTACATGAGCCATGACAGGGGCCTTTGGCGGCTCAGTAATAACCATGACACCATTGAGTTGATGAGGTTGGTAATTCACCTCACAACCCACACAATAAGAAGGTCACTAGACCATGGAATACATAATAGTATACGTAGATAGGATGTAAATAGACTGTTATATGTATGAATACTCTTAACAGTCTACCAAAATAGATGTAAGCAGATTATCCCATTCTTGAAACTGAAAAGTCAATTATGTTTCTCTCCTATTGGTTGTTAGGTCAAATACCCATCTTCTTGATGTCGTGGGGGTTGTGAGATCAATGACTTACCCGCTTTGTTTGGTTTAGGCATTAGGTTTGTTATATTTTTGAGTACCCATTCCAAAGAAAAGGCTTTTGCCAAACAGTGGGACAATGACTCCGATTCCTGCAGACACTTCCTTATTTTATTTTAAGTTGTATCCATCATTTTCTTATCCGCCAAAAAGGAAAGTTGTCAATCGTCCATATTGTTATAATTTTAAAATCAATGAATAACTCGGACGGATAAAATAAGCATCCCGCTGGTATTCAACCCGTTTGACAGTGCTATCAACTTAATTCTGTCGGGTTATTGGGCAATATATAAAAGTTTTAGAGGGGTTTTTAATTTTATGCCTATCGATTGCCCGTCTCTTTCCTGTTCGCCCGATAAGAAAATGATAGTATAATTAAAAATAAAATTAAGTGGTATGTATTGAAATCAAAGGTTAACGTCGTGTCTTATAGAGAAGTCAAGGAATTGGCCTTTGATAGACTGGAATGGAAAATGCTACACCGACAAGAGCGTGGCTCTTAAATTGATGATGATGTATTGAAATCATCACCAGCACAGACCAAACAAACAAACAAACATTCAAAATTCCTCCAGTATCCAAAGGGAAAAGTATACTATGCAATATAAGTCCGGCCAAGTAGTTCATCGATCAGCAAATCTACAAAAGTCCCGTTAAACAAGATACGAAAGTCGAACAAGAAGAATATTACCCACAAATTTTTGAAGAAAGAATATTAAGTCTAACCAAGACTTAGATTCCCACAGGAGACTAGACCTCATTGTTTGATGCATCTAGAATGCTGATACAGTGCAGCGCAGTTACGACACGAGATCTGCTCTGCTCTATACGAGATTAAACCTCTGTGCCCAAGAACTGCGCTATAGATTAAGAGACAGCGGCGAAAAAATATTGATGGTACAATAAAACTAATAATTATAAGCTCACACATATAAAACTCACACCAACTTTACAATTCGGTAGTAAACATAAATCCAAATATGATTTGTCAAAATGGAGCTTACGAGAAAGGCAACGTCATGGGATCCGGAGGTCCTGGGTTCGATTCCCGGTGGGGACATATCACAAAAAATACTTAATGGTCCCTAATTTGTTTAGAACATTATAGACTGATCACCTGATTGTCCGAAAGTAAGATGATCCGTGCTTCGGAAGGCACTTTAAGCCGTTGTTCCCGGTTACCACTTACTGATGTATGTAAGTAGTCGTGACATAAGCCATGTCAGAGGCCTTTGGCGGCTCAATAGTAACCATGACACCAGGATTGATGAGGTTGATATTCCACATCACAACCCACACGATAGCAGAAGGTGGGATTTTTGACTTTTATTATTTATAATTAGTCATGAATAATAATTAGCCTTCTGCTGTCATGATTTTCTAGAAAAAAAAAGAAGAATATCGTATCGTCTCATAACTTTAAGTTGTGTTCTGATTACTTGTGATTCTGCCAAACCTATCGCGGAACAACTGGCTTGAGCTGTGTTCATATAACAACGCCTTCAGGGGGTTGTTGGGGATGCCGTGGCGCTGCAGTGCCTCGGGGATGTTCGCCTCTTGGAGCACTGATGGCTTCCAGGCTGTTCTACGCAAGCGTGTGGCTTCTCTGTGGGAGCGAGTGCGGGGCAGCAGCAACAGTCTCCTGAAGGTGGTCTCACAAAAGATGGACAGTCCCATCCTCACTCACTGGATGTACATGCATGTGACATCCAATGAAAGTTATAAACTTTACTAACTTAGATATATTCTGTTACTAACAAAATATGGATAAATATCCGAAATAATTATTTAATTTCATATAAATCATATTCATAAGCATAGTTGTATTTCGAACCACTGTCTCTCGGTCTATATAGTCAGGCAGCCTGAACAAAGCAAATTGTCTCGAAAGTTAAATTGCGCTATTTCCTTTTGAATATGTCTAGATTGCAACGTTTGTCTGATTTTGATTGTTACCCTTTGTCCTACAAGACACAAGTCTCGACAACTGTATTTTGGAGATTTTCTGCATAAAATATACCTGGACATAGCGCCTGTTTTCGAGTTCTTGAAGTTGATAAACGTAAGTTTTGAAGATCATATTTTTCGCCCTTAAATGTGAAATCATATTTGGAGTGACATGATACTTTTAACTGAAATTTACTTTGACGACATATTAGGGATGACATGCGGGTGAACAAATTCAAATTCAATAATATCTTTATACAGTAGGTGACATAGTTACACTTTGAATCGTCAATTTTTACATAACGAACGTCTCATCCGCCTAAAACTACTACAGCTTTTGACAACCTGTATAGCCAGGGTAAAGAAGCTACAAGAAAAAGCACGGCAAAGGGCCCTACACGGTCTTTAAAAAAATGACAGCCTCCGCGGTCTAGTGGTAAGAGCGTTAGGCTCACGATCTGGAGGTCCGGGTTCGATTCCCGATGGGGACATTTTCGAAATCACTTTGTGAGACTGTCCTTTGTTTGGTAAGGACTTTTCAGGCTTGAATCACCAGATTTTCCGAAAAAGTAAGTTGATTCCGTGCTTCGGAGGGCACGTTAAGCCGTTGGTCCCGGCTATTAGCCGTAAAAACACCTCCACCAACCCGCAGTGGAGCAGCGTGGTGGAGTATGCTCCATACCTTCTCCGGTTGATTGAGAGGAGGCCTGTGCCCAGCAGTGGGACGTATATAGGCTATTTATGTTGTGTATGTTTATATTGTTATACAATTGAGTAATTTAGCTGCCTAATTGATATTAGGTGAGAACTGATGTTCTCAGATAGACATTTTGTAAGACTAATACTCGCATAGCGGCTGTAAGCAAAAAGGCTGCAAAGTTTTAACTTCCCACTCCTACTTTAGTGGCAGACCTGATGGCAAGTAATGATGTGGCTTTAGGTGGTACACACTCATTTTGGCGCTTAGGGACGGTACTGAAAAGTATCGGCGTCTGAAGGACGTAATATACGATCCCGACTACCTGATTACTCTAGCCATAGAGGCGGCCAAACAGCTCGCGACACCAAACACTTCAAGACCCCGATACCAACACCGTCAGTGTGGTCAACGATTTCCCTCAATCAGCGCTTATCGCTATCGACCCACTAGGGTCGATTAATACTTCCAAATACTTTTCCTCTCAGACGACGCCCTGAGCCGGGGTTCACGCCCAACTGGGCACCCTCAGGCCTGTTGTCTTAAACGTTGTACCGGGTGAGAGCCTTCAGCACTCTATATTTGTCCGGCCAAGTAGTTAATGACATCTGCGGCAAATCTACAATTAGTCATGTCTAAAAAAACTCACTTTGCAAATGCCTATTAACCTTAAGCTTCAAAAACCGTAAGAAGAATAACCGGGACCAATGGTTTATACATTCTGCAGCACAGATCATCTTACTTTCGGGCAATCGCATCAGCCGGTAATATCCTAACTGAACAAGGGATGACAAAGTGATTATTGAGTCCCTACACTGGGATTCCAACCTGGGATCTCTGGATCGTGAACCGAAACCTCAACCACTGGACTACGGAGGCCAACATGTCAGAAAACACTCAGAACCTCTGACTGTTTTAAGAGATGCTCAGGAAGATAAGCAGTTGAATGACTTCTATTGATTATAAGATTAGAGTTTACTTTTGTACTGACCCGTTTGCTCATTCAGCTCAGTTTGTATTCTGCTTGCCTGCAACGTCCATTGTCTCAAGATCGATTCGTAGTTGGACAATGCCTTCAGTTGAATGCACTGTGATTGCGGAAGTGTTGAAGAAATACGCTTGGTGTTTACTTTCATGGTGAGATTGTAGATGTGATCATTATTTATTAAGTTTAACATAGCTGGAGAGATGTGGGTGTATATTGTATTATACAGCCTACCCCTTTGGGGATAAAGGTGTGACGCTTTGTTATCATCATCATCATAAGCCCATTAACGTCCCCACTGCTGGGGCACGGGCCTTCCCTATGGATGGATAGGGGGATCGGGCCTTAAACCATCACGCGGGCCCAGTGCGGATTGACGGTTATTAACGACTGCTAATGCAGCCGGGACCAACGGCTTAACGTGCCTTCCGAAGCACGGAGGAGCTCGAGATGAAAACTTTTTTTTTGTGGTCACCCATCCTATGACCGGCCTTTGCGAAAGTTGCTTAACTTCAACAATCGCAGACCGAGCGCGTTAACCGCTGCGCCACCGAGCTCCTTGCTTTGTTATATTAAAATATATTAGTAAGAAAGGTCTATATAACGTAAATAAAAGTGATTTAAAATAATTAAACCGCTTTGCGGGCTCACGATCTCGAGGTCCGGGTTGGATTCCTTAAATCGACATCGTCGAAATCACTTTGTGAAACTGTTCTTTGTTTGGTAAAGACATTTCAGGCTTGAATCACCTAATTGTCCGAAAAAATAAGATGATTCCGTGCTTCGGAAGGCAAGATAAGCCGTTTGTCTCGGGTTACTAGCTTAAACACCTCCACCAACCTGCAGCAGAGCAGTGTGGTGGAGTATGCTCCATAATTATGTTTATGTATATAAACCGACTTGAAGATCTGTCCGAAAAAGTAAAAAATAATTCAAATTCAAAAATATCTTTATTTAGCAGGTAACAACGAACGTCTCATCCGCCTAAAACTACTGCAGCTTCTCACAACCTGTATAGCCGGGGAAAAGAAGCTGCAAGAAAAACCTCGGCACAGAGCTCTAGACGTTCTTTAAAAAAAAAAAACTTGTTGATTACGACATCAGAATCTAAATTCTGAATTCCGTGCTAACAGCAACCTTTGCTACAACCCTGCAAATGCATCATCGTGGTTACTTTATCTACGACAATGGATGGAAAATGCAGTTGGGTCTTTCCTTACACTCACTTTTTACCCACAACATTTTTGGTCTTTCTACCTGCATCAAATAATATACTAAATAGTATTACCTAATACGAGTCAAATTGATAACCTCTTTTTTGAAGTCGTAGTCTGTTTATAAACAGACGGCTTTTATTTTTTCTTTTTTTAAGTTTTAATTTAATTACCTATCAAATTGGTCCAACAGAAAACTCGGTGAGGTATGATGGATGTACCTCTGTTTACCCCAATTAGGATATGTCCGTAAGCTTGCTTTTGTAACAAACACATTTTTGATTTGATTTTGATATATCAATAGTATCAAAAATCCATAAACAATCAGTATTAGTCCGGACATTTCTGCCTTGTTAATTTGCATTGGGCTCACTGAGAGCCTCAGATAAATGGATTATTTTAATTAATTATTGGAAGCCTTTCATCGGAATATACTTGAAAACAAACAAATATAAAACATTGCTGGATTAGGTAATTGTTATGTTAATAAATCGCATACTTATCTTCAAAAATTATCGACTTATCGACCATGTGGAATCCAGTAGTAGGTGTTGTAAAAAGCTTGAAACGGCCTAATGTGGTGAAAAAACGTGAGGACACAGTGAGTGCGGTTTGTCGTAGTGAGTTTGGTGCGAGTTCAGATGGTTCCGAACATTCCGATATCAAAAACATAAACAAGCGGCAAAGAAAGAGGGTAGACAGATATGTCTGCCCGTAGAAAATTATGGATCTACTCCACTCCAATCTCATCAGTCATCCCGTGATCATGGCACTTGCAACAGTGTCGAAATATCGGGAGTCTCATATCCCAATTTAAACGCGGTAAGAACCCGTTATTATGTGCTTTAATTATCTTCAAAACGTTACTTTACCAGGTTTATAACAGTTTAACTTAGACAAACAAAGGGCGAAATCCGCCATGTTTATTTGTATAACAAAAGCCTTATCTACTCCGTGCAGAACGCAAACTCTATTTTTGTATTAGAAAATCCGCTGCGTAACTTATTGTTTTTGGGGGCTTTGACAATTTGTTACGCTGCCCTGCAGTGGAAAGCTGTAAAAACGATCTTAAACCAGCAAATCAGTGACGGCCTCTGTGGTCCAGTGGTTGAGCGTTGGGCTCACGATCCGGAGGTGCTGGGTTCGATTCCCGGTGGGGACAAATCACAAAAATTACTTTGTGGCCCCTAATTTGGTTAGGACATTACAGGATGATCACCTTATTGTCCAAAAGTAAGATCATCCGTGCTTCGGAAGGCACGTTAAGCCGTTGGTCCCGGTTACTACTAACTGATGTAAGTAAGTAGTCGTTACATGAGCCATGTCAGGGGCATTTGGCGGCTCAATAATAACCCTGACACCAGGGTTGATGAGGTTGGTTCACTCTCCACCTTACAACCCACACGATAGAAGAAGTGACGGAACGTGTAATGTTCGGATCAAAGACAACTGATACACATGGTTTCCAGAATTTGTACCCGGCCATTATAATGGCTGTAGGCTAGTCCCTTCCAAATTCCCGATTCCCTTCAAAAAGTCCCGTCCAAAAGTATCATCATCTCCCTAGCATTATCCCGTTTTTTACAGGGGTCCGCTTACCTAACCTGAAGATTTGACAGGTCCGGTTTTTTACAGAAGCGACTGCCTGTCTGACCTTCCTACCCGCGAAGGGGATCACCATCATCAGCCCATTAACGTCTCCACTGCTGGGGCACGTTCCTTCCCTATGGATGGATAGGGAGATCGGGCCTTAAACCATCACGCGGGCCCAGTGCGGATTGATGGTTATTAACGACTGCTAATGCAGCCGGTACCAACGGCTTAACGTGCCTTCCGAAGCACGGAGGAGCTCGAGATGAAAACTTTTTTTTTTGTGGTTTTTTGGGCGAAAGTTGCTTAACTTAAACAATCGCAGACCGAGCGCGTTTACCGCTGCGCCACCGAGCTCCTTGGGAATGTGGGTTTCCTCACGACGTTTTCCTTCACCGCTGAGCACGTGATAATAATTATTATGATCCAAACATAAATTCGAAAACAAATTCGAAAGTCATTGGTTTAGGCCTGTGCTGGATTCGAACCTGTAACCTCAAAATCTATTGAGTTCTTCTTCATGAGCTTGAAGTCATAGAGAATTGATATCACGTGATTTCCAGAATTGGTACCCGGCTAATGGGTCGTCCCTTATTACATGGGACAAGAGGCGTGCTATGTTATGTGTTAAGGAAACTGTGTGCCTTTTTTGCTGTTTTATGCAGCCATACACAGTGGTCTACAAACTGTAAGTAATATCAGGCTTCGTAACCTACTATCCACAAACCCCGACTGAGCATTGTCACACATTTTGGAGGCAAAAATTCGTATGCACAGTTCGTATAGTGATGATTAAAAAAACGTGACGCTCGTGCCCAAAGCGGTCCATAGTGTGACGTCACAAAATAGTTACTCTCAAAAATCGTTTGTGCTTCACACAAAAGGACGAAAGGATCCGTGACAAAATTGAACAATGTTTTCGGCACACGATTCTGGACTGTGTTAATCGCAAGTTTGGTAAGGAAAATGTGTTCGACGTGGGTTTATTTAAAGTATGGACAGATAGAAGATAGAAGTTAATTTTTACCGGGTGAGAGCCTTCAGCGCTACCCATTTGTCCGACCAAGTAGTTAATGCCACCTGCGGCAAATCTACAATAAGTCACGTTTAAAAAAAAGGAAAGATAGACACGGATACCACACAACTCACGGATGCGACAGAAATAACAATACAGCCACAGAGCAGAGGGAAACCAGCTAGACAAACTTTCCGCCCGCGACTTTTGAAAAAACGTACAAAAAACCTCAACCTGTCAAATCTTCAGATTAGATAAGCGGACCCTGTAAAAAAACGGGATAATGCTAGGGGGGTGATTAAGTAGGACCAACGACTAAACGTGCCTTCCGGAGCACGGACCATCTTACTTCCGTACAATCAAGTGATCAGCCTGTTGTAATGTGCTAACCAAACTAGAGATCACAAAGTGATTTTTGTGATATGTCCCCACCGGGATTCGAACCCGGGACCTCCGGATCGTGAGCCCAACGCTCAACCGCTGGACCACGGAGGCCGTGAGAGTCGATACAGACGTGATGGTTTGTGACGTGATGTATGGTTACTTTATAAAGTTCACTTCGGAAGTCGGTGACACGAATGTGGAATTTTCATGCGCTGGTCATTTTCCCGGACATAACTTAGAGTCCCTGGAGGTTCACAATATTTCTGCTGAAAAGAGGATGCTCCTGGCCAACGCTGCAGTTTCCGAGTTTATAGGTGTTGGCAATTGCGTTTTTACGACTTTTTTCCCTTATAGTACAAGAGTTAATTTAGGGTGTGAATAAAACATTATGCCGGGTCATGTTACATTATTAATATAAATCAATTCTATATTTTAAATATTTTAAATTCTATATTTTAATTCTATATTTTAATCAATTTTAATTATCATTTTGTATCTATGTGTAATTAGACTAAGTTTTTATAGTTATTTATGAATTTTAATAAAGAATTATAGATTAAAACCATTCTATATTTCAATTTTATATATTTCAAATTCATTATATTTATATTGTCCATTCATTCTATCAAAATTCGTGGACTCTTTTCGTAGCGCGCTTTATGTATTTTCTTCTATCGTGTGGGTTGTGAGGCGGATTACCAACCCCATCAACCCTGGTGTCAAGGTTACTATTGAGATATTGATACAGAATGTAGTGTGGAAAGTCCCTCAGTAGGACAGTAGGAAATGAAGTAAGATGATTCGACACTACGAAGACATACAATCAGTGTTTAGTTCGGATATCTATCTACTTACATAAAAGCAAGTACGTAGTAGTTACATAAGCCATGACGGCTGAATAAATTGATAAAACCGGACATCAACCGCTTTATCTTGGACGTGACGTGTTTTGGTTTTCCTCAGGTGGCTTTAACTACTTGTCTAGACAAATGGAGAGCGCTGGTACAAAAATTTAAGTCATCGACCTCACAAAACATACCTGAAGAAGCGGAAGTAGGTAATCCTCCCGCGATCTAAAGTTATGTCCATAAAATGACCAACCAGCGGTGGAAAATTCTACAATTCCTACATTCCTAAAGCTATGTCGCTGAAGCGCTGAACTTTCAGAATTTAACTTTTTGTCGGTTTGTTTGTAACAGAATACAACGAACTGTATTTCGCGGCCACAACTGTGCCTGGCTGTGTGAGGCCGTGGATCTAGAGAAGATTCTAGAAACGTTAAAGATAATGTAAAAAAACTTATTATAAGGTTAATGATTACCTAAATTATAAAAATGTCTGGTAAGTATTGAATGTGTACCTCTAGTTATTAAATAACTTGTAATGTACCTTCATTGATTTAAAAGATGTGTTGCTGTTGCAGTTTCTTGTCATTTCCTCTCCTCAGCCACAACACCTTGCGAAATGACGGATGACGGGTTGGCGGAGGTGTTTAGGCTAGTAGCCCGGGACCAAAGGCTTAGCGTGCCTTCCGAAGCACGGAATCATGTTACGTTTTTGGACAATCGGGTGATACAAGCCTGCAATGTCCTTATCAAACAAAGGACAGTCTCAGAAAATGATTTCCACAGTGTCTCCATCGGGAATCGAACCCGGACCTCCAGTTCATGAGCTCAACGTTCTATCCACTAGACCACGGAGGCTGTATATGTGTGGGTTCCATATATTATTATAATGAGTTGTACCTGTAGCCGTTTGTGGCCGACATATCCAAGCACAATATTTTACTTTGGGGTTTGGATTTGAAAAGTAAATTCAATCTTACAATTTGATGTTCCGTTATATTAAAATGTTGAAATGATTGATATTACCTAATAAAATTACAAGTTTAAAACTTTATTCGTTATGTCAGGGGTTTTTCGTCTTGTCGCATATCGCCCGTCTGTTATAATAATATAGCATTACAAAAAAACAGGTTCTAGAAAGGTCCGACCTTATATATTCCGTACATTATGCTGCCTATGCCAGTTGTGACATAGAAGTTGACTGTTCTTAGCCACTGACTGTTGACTGTCGACTGTTGACTGAGAACAGTCAACTTCTATGTCAAAGAAAGCCTGTGCCTTCCGTCAAAGTGTACGCCACTAACATAACATGATAGAGAAATGCATTGGCTCCAACAAAAAATGACAAATGATTGACAATCGACTGAAGGTTTTCAGAATCCTATTTACCTTAACGTAAATTAACTTACCCTGATTTCTTTCATGTCTTCAGTCACTTCTGTTGGTATCGGCAAAGATGTGGAAAATATGTTTCATTCAGGAACACAGGAATGAATCTATAAACAAGATGAAACATTTAATTTCAAATATATAAGCAACGCAAACATCTAAATATTTTATAGTTTTCTTTCATGTGGGATGTGGGTTTAATGTAATAGAAGAGTACTCTGGAGATAGACTACTCTGGGCGCCATCCCACTTGCATCAGACAGAGTACTGCGGGGCAGAAAGCAAGAGGGAAACCACTGTTGTATTCTTCCCTAAAAAGTAGCATTGAGGATGCTACACCGACAAGAGCGTGGCTCTCAAATTAGTGAAGATGTGAAAAAAGAAAATGCTTTTCGTTAGTTTTAGATCTGTCTTTATTTAGTAATCAGAATTTATCTTTGACCTAGGAAATTATCCAATTGATCTATTTTTTTACTTATGTACCTATATGTCGTGGCCAGATCGTAGAATTGATCATTTCATGATGTGTTCAACCATTTCATGAAATTTAATTATTATTATTCCTTTATCTAAATATATAAAAGGAGAAACTGACTGACTGACATATCAACGCACAGCCTAAACGGCTAAACGTAGGCACTTGAAATTTGGAAGGGACGTATCTTAGGTACCGTAGAGGTGCATTAAGAAAGGAATTCCCGGAATTCGATCGGGAACGGGAATTGGCGGGAAAATCCTTTTGTATGAAAAATCTAAACCGCTTAAGTTAGATGCTTGAAATTTGGCATGCAGGTACCTCAGTTAACTTGAAGCTTAGTTGCAACAGGATATTGCAAAATTCCGACGGAAACGGGAGTTACCGGGAAAAAACAAGAAACCGCGTAAGATCTATGTTTTCAATCTAGCATGCATGCATACCTTAGTAAATATAAAGTTTAGTTATGGCTGTATTTTGAAAAATGTGAGTTAGCGGGAAAAAAAAATTGTATGAAAAATCTAAACTGCATAAGTTAGATGCTTGAAATTTGATATGCACTCCCACACACACACAAAGATCTCTCTTTTATAACACGCCACGCGGACGAAGTCGCGGGCAAAAGCTAGTTTTCTTATAAAAACAATGTTACAAATGATCGATTACATCATGAAATGATCAATTCTAAAATCTGGCCACGACATCTACATAAGTAAAAAAAATGGTTAATTCGGAAGTCTCCTGGGTCAAAGATAAAGTCTGATTACTAAATAAAGACAGATCTAGACTAACAAAAAATATTTTATATTTTCATATCATCACTAACTTAAGAGCCACGCGCTTTTCGGTGTAGTATCTTCCACGCATTTAGGGAAAAATTAAGCAGTGGTTTCCCTCTTGCTTTTCAATTAATGTCGTTTCCAGCAACATACATCTCGAAACAGTAACAGAATGAAATATTTGTACTGTAACTCGTCGTCTCATTCGTTACGTCAGGGGCTCCTCGTCTTGTCGCATATCGCCCGTCTGTTATTTCAAACATAACTTTGGTACAGATCCGAGAAATTCTTCTTTGTATTGGCATTGGCATATTTTAAATGTGAACTCAGATGAGTTTCGTTTGAAAAATTGTTGTAGTTTAATATTTTGTCTGGATATGAATTTTCATAACATAAGCTCACGGATATATCCCGATTGGGGTAGTCGAAGGTTTCTATTAGATGAACGTCATAAGTAAAATCGATAGATAACATAAAAATGTTTAATTCCCTGTCAAGACAAAAAGAAACGTGTTTTCTTGCTTCTTTTTCTAACATACATACATATATAAACTCATTCCAATTGTCGTAAGGTCGTAAGCAGAGTCTATGTAATTCCATTTGCTTCGATACTGACACAGTCCTCTTGCTTTCTCCACATTCATCGATCGCTCATATTACCCCCGAACCTACCTAAGCCCTACTACCCGCCTTCCTTCAAATTAAATCAAATCAAATAGATCCCTCAGCGCTCCCCATATTTCCGGCCAAGTAGTTAATGCCATTTGCGGCAAATCTACAATAAGTCACGTCAAATAAAAAACGGTTCAGGGCCTATCATGGTCTAACAGCATACTCTACCCCAATGTGGTTATAGTCTTGAGATTATGTTATGTTATTAAATAAGACTTCTTATTCTAAATGACTTTCACAAATTCAATTCAAGGCAACTTCAATTAATAAACACTGGCAAACATCAATAGCAATACGAACCAGAGAATTATAAAACTGAACTGCTTAAAGCGACGCCGCTTTCCCGAACATTTACTTCCACATTTACACACAACATGGCTCGTAAACATGCCGAACCGAACAAGTATGCTGCGGTCTTTAAGGTCAATTCAGACACAGGCGGTGTCGACAGCGTTTTCGACAGCGGGATACTTTTTGTGGGATCCGATGTAACTGTCAATGGATCACATGGTCCTGTCGGGAAATAACCTTGACACTGCGCCTCTATATGACGTGACCTGATGAGGGCTTTCCAGAGGACATTTCCCAAAAAAATAATTATAGATGGCGCTGTAATATTTCTCGTTCGTTTAACCTATAAACTTTATGGATAAGAGACATAAATGCTGAATGTAAAACTGTAGAAACGAAATAAATAAATAATTTTATCTTTGTTTTTGGGTATAAATGACTAGCTTTTGCCCGCGACTTCGTCCCCGTGACGTGTTATAAAAGAGAGATCTTTGTGTGTGGGGGAGTGCATGTCAAATTTCAAGCATCTAACTTGTGCAGTTTAGATTTTTTCATACAAATTTTCCCGCTAGCTCCCGTTCCCGTGGGAATTTAGCAATATCCTGTTGCAACTAAGCTTCAAGTTTACTATGGTACCTGCATGCCTTTCAAGCGTCTAACTTAAGCGGTTTTCATACAAAAGGATTTTCCCGCTAATTCTCGTTTCTATGGAAATTCCGGGAATTCCTTTCTTAGTGCACCTCTACGGTACCTAAGCTACGTCCCTTCCAAATTTCAAGTACCTACGTCTAGCCGTTTAGGCTGTGCGTTGATATGTCAGTCAGTCAGTTTCTCCTTTTATATATTTAGAAGTTAGATGATCCTTTTTGTTACCCCCAGGCACAAAACATCTTCCACTCATTATTATTCTGTACAAAATAAACAAATTAATGTAGGAAGCAACATAATTCTATGCATAATCCGATCCAAAAATCAAGCGATTTGCAAAAACATTATATTTTTGATTAAGTATGTACCCGACTTATGAGAAAATTGGTTATTGTAACGTTAAATCTGAAGAGTACCATCTATATTATTTTTGGTGAACGCACCCTGGACAGTTCCCTTTTTGAAGAAGCATTTTTATTTCATTTATTTGTTTATTTGTTCCAATTTATTTGTTTACATTTTCATCAAAAGTGGTTTCAATAATAGTAACCATGACACCACGGTTGATGAAATTGGTCATTGACCTAACAACCCACACGAAATGACGTAAAATCACATAAATCCCGCTTCCGAAACACAAGAGCGACGGTGTATGTATGCAGCTTTATATAGTGCAACAGCCAAGCTATATTCAGATGTAAATTCTTTTCTACCGGCACTCTACCGACGTTTACCAGCTCGAATCATGGCGTATTTTTCTAAAACAAAAGGCCTGTCCATTGTCTATGTGGAAAATGCTCATCACAAGTCGGTTTTAGGAGTTTAAACCGCAAGTTAGCATAGAAACGGGTGTTGCTACGCAGTGGCGTAGCAAGGGTGACACCCGGTGCAGAAGTCGGGGTGTCACCCCAAAAATGAGTAGGTACACTTACACATGCACATACTTGTGTAGGTAAATATCATCATCTACCTAACGTTGTTCTGTTTTTACACGGGGTTAGCTTAACTAAGCTGAAGATTTGACAGCTTTCACAGCGACTGCTTGTCTGACCTTTCAACTCGCGAAGGAAAAACCAGCCGAATACAGGTAAGTATAGGTATAAACAAATCTTCTTCTATCGTGTGAGTTGTGAGGTGGATTACCAACCTCATCCACCCTGGTGTCAGGGTTACTATTGAACCGCCAAAGGTCCCTGGCTCATACAACAACTACATACTTAAATCAGTAAGTAGAAACCCGGACCATCAACTTAACGTACCTTTCGAAGCACGGATCGTCTTACTTTCAGACTATCAGGTGGTAACTAAACTAGAGATCACAAAGATTTTTTGTGGTATGTCCCCACCGGGATTCGAACCTGGGACCTCCGGAGCGTGAGCCCAACGCTCAACCACTGGACCGCGGAGGTCGTTATAAATAAATAAGATCATGCTTATTTACTTTTGAATTAATAAATTAAGTACCTAATTTATTAGTTTTCCTAGATAGTGCATAACGCGTTTAAAGGAAAGATGACGTCAACGTAGTTTTACCCCTAAAGGGATTCATCGTGGAAACCAATATAAAAGTTTATTGAAGTTATACCTAGGTATATTTTAAGTATTTTAGCTATATTTATGGAGATGTCCTTAGAAAAGATTTAATACGATCTACTCTGAACCGACGTGCGTGTATGAAGCGATTGATGAATGTGGAGGAAGCAAGAGAAGTGTGTCAGGATCGAAGCAAATGGAATTCTATAGTCTCTGCTTACCCCGGTGGGAAATAGGCGTGAGTTTATGTATGTATGTAGGTATATTTTTCACTTTATGCTAGCTTTATGTTAGTTTTTGTTGTTTTTCAGGGGTGACACCCGTAGTTAGTGGGGGCCCGCCCTGGGTGTCACCCCTAAAGGCGCGACCGCTTTGGGGTGACCCCCGAAGCGGGCCGCCTCTGTACCCTTTCCACGCCACTGTTGCTATGCTGGCATCGCAATGGTGAATAAAAACCTTTTGTAATGATAAATGAATTTTTGATGGTTCCATCGGTTTTCTATTCGGGGGAATAGGGGCGTTATAGTACCTAGGGGTTTACTTTTACTGTCGAATACCAATACCTCTACCTACCTACCTCTCCGGTTAATTGAGAGGAGGCCTGTGCCCAGCAGTGGGACGAATATAGGCTATTTATGTTATGTACCAATAAAAGTCGTGAAATAACCTGAAATCGGTTGATTGTCTTTTCTGGCTGCTTTCATGATTAAAAAAAGAATCCTCGAGCATTGAGGAGCACGAACCTCCTCTTCTTCAGTGACACATAATATAAATAGATAGATAGATAAAATCTTTATTTAGGTTCAAGACGTTACATTAATATTAAAATTTGAACATATTTGAAATGTAAGACTTAAAACTTAAACTAAACTTCACAATTTTTTTCTTGGTTAAATCATCGTCTTGCAACTAATATTTTATTTTTACTTATATTTACCAAAGTATATATATATGAATAGTATGTGTATAGTATATATATTTAGTATAATATATATTAAGTATATATATGAATGTGTAATACACATTTGTGTATTAGCCGAGCTAGTACCCATTTTAGTTAATAATAATAATCAAAAAAAATTAAATGTTTTGTAAATTTGTGTGCAATAAAGTGTTTTTTTTATTATTATTATTAACTAAAATGGGTACTAGCTCGGCTAATGTCGTATCGACCCACATGAAGTGCAATACGACGCGGATTTTCAACCAGATCCCTAAATAAATAAATATGAAGGTGTTGTTAATATTTTTACCCGAATAAGGCGAAAAAAACTGAGAGTTATGTGTTTGACCGCTATGTGTGTATGTTTAGAAGATTCCGTGGTCATGTGTGAATCTGTTCTAAGAGTTTGCTGATTATTTTTATGGTATAACTCTTTACGAATCGTTTAACTGCAAAATAGCGTTATATTTATTTATTTTTATGTATTTATTTGTACACAATAGAATATACAACATACAAAGAAAACAGACAATACAGGTAAGCTTATCTCTAAGAAAGAGATTTCTTGCAGACGACCTACGTGATAAGGAGACATGGAGTGTATAATACTACAGATAGACATACCTACATACGCGTACAAATCTTATGAAATTACAAGAACAATTATACTTACTAATATAAAGACAAAAAATAATACAATAAAAATAGAAACAATTGATTCCCTAAAGATCGGAAAGAAGAAAACTTATTTTCAACCAGAACTGCCTTTTCCCAACTGCTTTTCTTTTTCGTATCTCGTCCTTCAGACGGGATGCATTCGTTGCTCTATGTTTTATAGCAATTGACAACTAATTTGAGCTGGACAGTATGGAGAACTGTCAACACTGAACACTAAACACTCGACACTGCTGCCGTCTACATTTTAGCTTCTAGTTTTTATCCTCTTAAAAGCCTGGCTTCGTTTAAAAAACTATTATAATAAGCACCTGCTTATTCTAAGTTTCAAGCAAGATTGTAAAATGCTGAAATTAAAAATTAATAAGCTAAAGCCTCCGTGGTCTAGTGGTTAGAGCGTTAGGCTCACGATCCGGAGGTCCGGGTTCGATTACCGATGGGGACATTGTCGAAATCACTTTGTGAGACTGTCCTTTGTTTGGTAAGGACTTTTCAGGCTTGAATCACCTAATTGTCTGAAAAATAAGTTGATTCCGTGCTTCGGAGGGCACGTTAAGCCGTGGGTCCCGGCTATTAGTAGTAAAAATACCTCCACCAACCCGCAATGGAGCAGCGTGGTGGAGTATGCTTCATACCTCCTCCAGTTGATTGAGGGGAGGCCTGTGCCCAGCAGTGGGACATTATATAGGCTATTTATGTATGTATGTAAGCATGAATTAATACTTACGTGCATTTTATTGCATTATTGACACCCAACGTACAACGAATTTACTGTCTGACGATGCACGCCACAGCTTGTGTTGGCAGTTTTCAACGTTTAATGCAACTGGGGATATAGCTCAGTGGTAGAGCAATCGACTGCAGATCGATAGGTCCCCGGTTCAAATCCGGGTGTCCCCTAAACAAGTTTTTAGACTTTTTAGTATATACTGTAACTATTTTTAGTAGTGAGTATAGTTCTTAGACATTTTGGCGGAATACAGTTAATATTTTTTTTTTTTGTAAAAAAAATTTTTTTGAATGTAAGTATATTATAACATAGCATCGGCCTCCGTGGTCCAGTGGTTGAGCGTTGTGCTCACGATCCGGAGGTCCCGGGTTCAAATTTTAATCTCGGTGGGGACAAATCACAAAAATCACTTTGTGATTCCCAGTTTGGTTAGGACATTACAGGCTGATCACCTGATTGTCCTAAAAGTAAAAGAATCCGTGCTTCGGAAGGCACGTTAAGCCGTTGGTCTCGGTTATTACTTACTGATGTAAGTACGTAGTCGTTACATGTGTCATGTCAGGAGCCTATGGCGGCTCAGTAATAACCCTGACACCAGGGATGATGGAAGAATGTTTGAATTTCACTTTGAGGCCGCAAGTTTGAATCCCAACACAAGCAATGATTTTCCATGTTATGTTTAGATCATAAATGATTTTTACCAATGATGTGTCTTTCCCAGAAATGTTTCCAAAGAGGGTATGTTCCTGTTGTAAAAAGTCTTAATAGTAAAAACACTGCCTGCTTTTTTTTTCAAATTATTTCTTTCTTGTATTCTGATCCTAACTGCCTAAAGGATAGGTTAGATAATAAAACTATTTTTATATAAAATATCCCTTAAAGCCAGTAAT
Source organism: Pectinophora gossypiella (assembly GCF_024362695.1). Classification (NCBI taxonomy): domain Eukaryota; kingdom Metazoa; phylum Arthropoda; class Insecta; order Lepidoptera; family Gelechiidae; genus Pectinophora; species Pectinophora gossypiella. The sequence goes on along the minus strand of NC_065420.1, from coordinate 3,056,904 downwards.
GCATTGTATCTTTCGTCCATGTGTGTAAAACTTGTTTTGTATGTTGTGTGCAATAAAACATATTTGTATTCTATTGCATTATATTATATTGTATTGCAATGCATGCGTTGTATTGTATTGTATTGAACATACATACATACATAAACTCACGCCCGTAATCCCTAATGGGGTGGGCAGAGCCACAAGTAATCAAAGACAACTTGCAGCCACTGTTGATACGATGTCGTAAGCTGGATATTATTGAACCTTATGGTGATAAGGGATCAGCCTATCGCCCATAACATTAGCCCATCATGTTAGAGGACACAATCCCTCTGTCGGTTTTTACGACATGCCCGGGAAGACAAGCAGCTGAACGTTTTCTATGTTTTTTATTTGCTCCCAGAACAGCATAGAAGCATTGTATTATGCTTTATTGTATTGAAAGCAATACTTATAAGCAATTTTAAGATTGTTCTATATAAAGTTTAGGACTTCACTGGCCTGTAAAACCTTAGTTTCAGAAGCTTAGTTTCCTTAGTTTTTAGTTTTAGTTTGTATTAGAATTTTAAAATTAAAAAAACTAATTAGGTGAGTACACAAGATCAAATTAGTTCAATTTTGTATTTAAGTAACAAAGAAGCTGATAAAATTATCAATATTATTCTTGAACTTCTATAGTTTAGGAAAAAATGGAATTTTGCAAGCCAGTGTACAAATCCATTCTATATAGGAGAGAATCTATCTTTCTATTTGAGAAACGAGCACCATTTCGGTGAAATCACCTAGTATAGGTACCAGGCGAACAGAAAACTATGCAGTTTCTCACACCAATATGTTAGCGTGTTACAGCGGCAGATCTTTATGTCTCGGCTAGAGTGCCGAGATCCCTGACGTATCTTGAGAACTTCTAATATTTATGTTGCCTTGGTACGAAAGACTTGGAGGAGCTCGGTGGCGCAGCGGTAAACGCGCTCGGTCTGCGATTGTTGAAGTTAAGCAACTTTCGCAAAGGCCGGTCATAGGATGGGTGATCGCAAAAAAAAATCATCTCGAGCTCCTCCGTGCTTCGGAAGGCACGTTAAGCCGTTGGTCCCGGCTGCATTAGCAGTCGTTAATAACCACCAATCCGCACTGAGCCCGCGTGGTGGTTTAAGGCCCGATCTCCCTATCCATCCATAGGAAAGGCCCGTGCCCCAGCAGTGGGGACGTTAATGGGCTGATGATGGTGGTACGAAAGACAGAAAATTCTTATTACGGAAAAGCCTGTTGGAATGCTCATATAATTAAGAAATTCGTTTTTTTGCTAGTTTTACCTCACAACCAAGCTGATTAAAATTTTTACTTTAGATTTTTTAAGACTGTGTTAAGTCTACATATACGTAAGTACCGACATAACATAGTAATGGTGCTTACCTTGGGCGCTCTTCCCTCAATCAGCGCTTATCGCTATCGACCCACTAGAGTCGATTAATTCTTTCAAATATTTTTCCTCTCAGACGACGGCCTGAGCCGAGGTTCACGCCCAACTGGGCACGCTCAGACCTGTTGTCTTAAACGTTGTACCGGGTGAGAGCCTTCAGCGCTCCCCATTCGTCCGGCCAAGTAGTTAATGCGATCTGCGGCAAATCTACAATAAGTCACGTCTAATAAAACCTTAAGCGCTACCCATTTGTGCAGAATTTTCTTTATCAACAACTCTCAGACACCAATAGGAATTGCATTTAAGACGCATTGGTTCAATGTGGTGTTTTTCAATCGCCTGAACGCGATGTTTTTGAATCGCTACGAGAAGAGCAAATTGATGAAAAATGTGGGTAGGTAGGTACCTGTTTCTAGTTTTTATTTTCCTGCGTGGCCAAGTATACTTAGAACGTCTGCAACGAAGGTTTAATCGTAACACATCACCACATTGAACACTAACCTCGCACCTGCACAAAATAAAAAATAGAGTGCACTTCACAAATAAACCTCTTTTGTAGTGGGTCTCGTTACACTGGCAACATTGTAAGCCGACGAATAGGGTTGCCAACGCGAAATATTCTGCATCGTGTGTGTTGTGCAGCCGTTTCAACAAATAAGGTAATCTGTGGCAACGTAGACGGTCTCATCACTGATATGCTGTCCTTGAGAATGTTCCCACTTAGAAAATGTTGCCAGCAGTAAAAAGGTGCTTATGTAAAATAAAAATAGCTTTATTGCCTAACCTGTAGGTCAGTGGTTCCTAACCTGGGGGTAATTACCCCTTCAGGGGTAAAATGGAATGGATGACCTTATAATACAGGTTTCCACATAGTATAGGCATCGGCCCTCCACAAAGAGATGCTGTACTCCTAACTATAAGTCAATTGTTACTGTATTTTTCTTTTTGTGGACTCTAATAAACTTTACTTTACTTTAAATATGTGCTTAGTAATATCAATTATGTCAATTGTTCGAATCCCGTTTTAGGACATATCACAAAAATCACTTTGTGATCCCTAGTTTGGTATGGACATTACAGGCTGATCATTTGATTGTCCAAATGTAAGATGATCTGTGCTTCGGAATGAACGTTAAGCCGTTGGTCCCGGTGACTACTTACTGATATAAGTATGAAGACGTTACATGAGCCATGCATTAGCGGCTCAGTAATAACCCTGACACCAGGTTTGATGAGATTGGTAGTACACCTCACAACCCACACGATAAGAAGAATGTTTATTATGTTTATACATGTGATGAATCGTAATTACTTGTATGTATAATAATTATAAAAAATGGTGTAGTAAAGGAAGCTAGTGGACCCCAACATTAATTTCTCAGGTCCCCCTAACACAAGGACACCATAATAACCCTGACCTAAGTTACACCCTAAAAAAACTTTGCATACAGAAGGTATGCAAACCTCACTACAATTTTGTGAATCGTTGGTATAACTTCTTTGATATATGTGTACAAAAAGTAAATAGAAAAACACCAACCTTCAACCACCACAGTCACGGCGCACCTTCTGTAGTTATTTGGTTAAGTCCAGCATAATAATAGGGTTGAGCAGGATTGCACTGTTTGATATTCACAGATATATATTGTTCACACACGCAAATACACACACACACACTTGAACGCATAAACCGTCTAAGGTACGAAAAATTCATAACAAAAGAGACGCATTCATAACGCGAAGAGAACACATTTGGGTCCGAGCACGTCTACCAATAAACTGACCATCACATCGCAATTGACGGTAGTTTGACAAAAAAATATGAAGAAACCTGTTCATCCTACCCTCTAATAATAAGCGATGATTGAACAGTATGCATTGCGTTTATCCCGAGCATATAACATAACAAAATATAACATTAGCTCACGAATATATCCAAATTGGGGTAGTCAGAGATCGTGATCGACGTGACTTATTGTTTATTTGCCGCAGATGGCATTAACTTCTTGGCCGGACAAATGGGGAGCGCTGAAGGATCTCACCCGGTCATGAGGTAAAGGTCACGGGTTCGAATCGATCCGAAATTAGAAATCACGCGTTCACCTAGTTAGAAAACACACGATCCCTCGATTTTACGACATGCTCGCGAAATCGTATCGGCGTCCAAAGGACGTAATATACGATCCCGACGACCCGATTACTCTAGCCATAGAGACAGCCAATCAGCTCGCGACACCAAACGCTTCAGGACCCCGATATCGACTCCGCCGGCGTGGTCGACGATTTTCCTCATTCAGCGCTAATTGCTATCGAGCCGCTAGGGTCGATTAATTCTTTCAATTATTTTTCCTCTCAGACAACGCCCTGAGCCGAGGTTCCCGCCCAACTAGGCACCCTTAGGCCTGTTGTCTTTGCCATCTGCGGCAAATCTACAATATGTCACGTCAAAAATAAAAAACAAAAAAAAGCTCGCGAAATCAAAACCGCCAAGTTCCCGATACGCTGCATTACCTACATTACCTACCTTTATGCAGACGATGATAGAATTTTAATCCTCCACGGAAGCTGCAGTATTGGACAAAATAATCGTTAATCGAAAGCCATTGTTCGGTCGCAACGACCATGTGTGGTTGGCGCATGACAGCTTAATAACACTAAATCAAGTATCGGCTATGTTTTCATTTGAGGGGTTAATTACTTCGAGTTTATTATGGATGGGCGTTAGAGCACGGCCTAACAAGACGCTCGGTTTTTTGTAATGGTGAACAAATGAAGAGAACCATAATGAAGACTATAGAGAACCGGAGAGGAAATATGATTGGCCACCTGATACGACACGATTCATTTATAACAAACATTATATAAGGAAAAATTTAAAGGAAGAGAGGAAGGGCTAGACCTAGGAGAACATGTAGGAAGTCGTATCAGGAGATGAAGGATTTGGCGGGAAAAAGAGAGGAATGGCGATTACTCCACCGACAAGAGCGCAGCTCTTAAATAAAGAGAGAGAACGAAAGCAGGCTGATCACCTGATTGTCCGTAGGTAAGATGATCCGTGCTTTGGAAAAGCTTGCTTTTCGAAGCCGTTGGTCCCGGTTATTACATACTAATGTATACATTAGTAAGTAGTTACATGAGCCATTTCTTGGGCCTTTAGCGGCTCAATAATAACCCTGACAGCAGGGTTGATGAGTTTGGCAATCCACCTCATAACCACAAAATAGAAGAGGAATAGTAACTCTACCTACCAGGGTCGATCAGGGCGGTCATTGATCTCATAATACAAAAGAGTGAAGAAGAAGAGAACATCAGACCAGATTTTTCCATGAGGATAGCGATGGAGTTATAAAATAAAAAGGGATATTTTAATTATATTGATTCCTTTTATTTTCAAAATCCAAAATGCCCCTTACATTCCGATGACAAACCAATCATAGAAAACCACCTTGTTTCCGTCCCATTCATTACCCACCCTTAATTCATACCATAACTCAGACCATAAACAACCAAATCCCCATTCATAATCCATCCATAATATTATATCACTTTCCTACAGACATTTCCCACACATCATATCATTATATCCATTAAATAAATATGAGTGTAAAACCAAAATTACAAAGTGGCTTCTTAAACTTTCGTACGAGGACACTGAGGAGTTATTGCATATTTCTTTATAAAACTAAACCCAATTTATTTTCAAGAATAATTATCGAATAAGACTAAAGAAAGAAATAACACCAAAGTGATCTTTATATACTTAATAAAAAAAAAATACTTTGTATTCCTTTTATGTTTTACTCTTTTACACAACCTCTCACACACACTCACGTACAAGTACATTCCACACAAAGAGAGGATCTTTCTTTCTGTATTTTTGTCTTTTTATTTTGTTAAGCCAGTCATTAAAAACTTTTGTATTTCTTTGTTTTGGTAATATATGTACGTATACTAGCTAGCGTAAGTAACATAAATATCCAGGAGAGCGGCATCATAGGCTGTAATACAAGTATTCATATACTTAGTCAGCTATGGTACCAATATACAGGGTGTTAGTGACATCGTAACGAATACTGAGGGGGATGATTCAGACCATGATTCTGAGTTGATATCAAGTGGTGTTTTCCGTCGCAAAATTCATGTTTTTTTTTTAGTTTTTTTAAAATTTTTCAGTTCTATACTTTTGCGATGAAAAATTCCACTTGATATTAACTCAGCATAATCAGCTGTTTCATCCCCCTCAGTATTCGTTACGATGTCACTTACACCCCGCACAAGTACATACTGTACCCATACAAGTAGGTATGGGTGTTAGTGAGACCGTAACGAATACTGAGGGGGATGATCCAGACCATGATTCTGAGTTGATATCAAGTGGAATTTTCAGTCGGAAAATTCATGAAAATTTTTGTTTTTCTTTTTATTATTTTCTGTTCCATACTTTTGCGACGGAAAATTCCACTTCATATCATCTCAGAATCATGGTCTCAATCATCCCTCAAAGTTTTCGTTACGATGTCACTAACACCCAGTATATATAAAAAAAAACACACACACACACATTTCACGCAAACTCACACACACGCATTATATTGTTGCATAGATACACCAACTTAGCAATTGGCCTATCCGAATACTTACAACCAAAAAAGCCGCGCTATTTTCACGTGATTTATCATTTCTGATTTGACATTCACGCCAGGACGTGTTTTACCCGGGCATGTTTCCCCGGGCGTGTTTTACCCGGGGCGTGTCACAATAAATAATTAATACACACGATATCATTATGAATATCACACTGTTTACCACTAAAGTACCGGCGTCACGGCGTAACCGCCATAATTATAAAATTAATTTCACTATAAAATTGGTTATCGTCGCCATAAAACAGACACCACGTAAGCGCTTTTTCGATAAATTATAATTGCAACTGATTATAAAAATATTATGGATTGCAAAAATAGATTATCTATATTCCGAAATAGCTTGTCTATATTGCGAGTTTTTGTTAAAAAAACAAAAACAACAGCAAGACAGACAAGCTATTTTTTCAATCCATGTAAAAATGTGTAGTCTCAATTCCCGTCTGTCTGTGTCTGTGGTGTCGGAAGTAATAAATGATTCTTTATTTTTTCTCTCAATTTTTACCCAAATTGAAATTGCTTAATTGAAACTATTTAGTGGACTCAATAAAGCTTCTTCTTTGAAAGGGACTGGTACGATTTTGAGGATTTTTTTTTTAAATGCAATCATAAGTTTTTTGATCGAAATATTTATTTGCGCCACTCAAGATGTTTCTGATTTTAAATGATATAAAACTTCACATGTAAAAGAAAAAAACATCAAAATCGGACCTGTCCCTGGCAGGTTAGAAGTGACACTCTTCATTGACTCCACTTATTGAAAGATATCTACGGGTTGTTTAAGAAAAAAATATAAGTTTAAAAACTAAAACACAATTACGAATAAATGGCGCTCTAAAAATTTTGAAATAAGAATATATTTCTCGGAAATTCTGTCTAGTAATGATATTCAGGAAATATCCGTGGTCGTCCTAAGAATTCGATTACCACGGTATACGAACACAGTTATCTCCTAAACATCACTATTCTTAAAGTACATTATTTTTCTTATCATTTTCATATTAAACCTCTAAAATTAACTTCACTTTGATGTATTCCTGGTTCTTCACTTCTACAGTTTTAAAACTTTACACTGTTCATTATTATTTTGCGCTCAACCCAAACTTTATATGGCTTTAGCATAAATAATACATGATAATGCTAATTTTATTTCTAGGCTCCGAAGTTTTGTCCTAGACTTGTCTGGAAACTAGTCACGTAACAGCTTCATGACGTAGTCGACTCCGTTATTCTGCTTCCGCTAGTGTTATAAAAACACAAAACCTTTATAAATAGCTTAGCCATGTACAGTCATGAGCAATATCATGTACCCACTTTAGAACCCTATCGCACTATCATATTTGACATTTAATGAGACTTACGGTTTAATTTGTCAAAACATATTTGTACTCGTGACCATACCTGTACACTTATGGGTCTAAGAAATATTAGTAGCGTTAGGCTCACGATCTGGAGGTCCGGGTTCTATTCCCGATGGGGACATTGTCGAAATCACTTTGTGAGACTGTCCTTTGTTTGGTAAGGACTTTTCAGGCTTGAATCACCTGATTGTCAGAAAAAGTAAGATGATTCCGTGCTTCAGAGGGCACGTTAAGCCGTTGGTCCCGGCTATTAGCCGTAAAAACACCTCTACCAACCCGCAGTGGAGCAGCGTGGTGGAGTATGCTCCATACCCCCTCCGGTTGATTGAGGGCAGGCCTGTGCCCAGCAGTGAGACGTATATAGGCTATTTATGTATGTATGTTATGTATTCTAGATAGATGGCGCCGCCGTCGGCTTAATAACGATAGACAGATCGAAGAATTTTGCATGGACAGGAAGATGACCAGTACAGCCAACATGCGCAAAGTGATAAAAATTTGTCACGGTCATTTTATCTATTCTGACGATATATCTATGTCAATTTGTCCTTTGGTGCTAATATGTGAACCCAAATAAGTCATGTCGTTCTGTCAAAATACGAACAAAATCACGTGCCACGCATGTTGGGGAAAAACAAACTTATTAATTAAAAAAAAAATTAAAGCGATCAATAATTTTATCGCATGGTAGCCCTGCTGGTGGTGTAATGGTTAACACGCTCTTCCCGGCTTGTCAAGAGCTGCGGGTTCAAGCCCCATCCAAGATCCATCCAAGATCCTCAGAATATGTTCGATTTTATTTTCTCTGTATGACTATCCCTACCACGACGCCTGTACCCGTCATGATGGACCCAATGCGTGACGATCCGTGCCCGCTGCTCAGGGTGCATCCCATTTGAGTGTGGCTGCTTTTGTGCACAGGACCGCAAAAAATGTAAAGAGGAAGGGGAGGCCTTTGCCCAGCAGTGGGATCTTGTAGGCTAGATTAGATTAGAGTTTCTCGAAGCACGATAAGGGCTAAAGAAACATAAACGACCTAATTACCTACACCTCACCAAGCTTTCTGTTAGATCTCGGTGGTGAGACGCATTTAACCGTCTATATTGGTCGAGCCAATTGTGTTAGTCAAACTGCACTCAAAGTTAGTGATTATTTAGAAGATATAAATGCATGGGATTAACCTGTCTGAGAACTGATATTAGGCAGCTAAATTACTCAATTGTACCTATAACAATATTTTATGTTTATTTATTTTTTAAAAAAACGTCTAGGGCCCTGTGCCGAGGTTTTTCTTGCAGCTTCATTTCCTCGGCTATACAGGTTGTGAGAAGCTGCAGTAGTTTAAGGCGGATGAGACGTTAGTTATGTAAAAATTGACGATTCAAAGTGTAACTATTTTACCTATTGAATAAAGATATTTTTGAATTATTATTTTTTGCACTTAAAATAAATTAATAACTCATTGGTGCAAGCCCGATACAGAGGCATAGAACCGAATTATTCAGCAGACTAAATTAAAAAGGTTCTAATCTCCCGAGGAAGCAGGAAGCAACATTGAAATCACCTTGAACCTTTCTAAATAGTCCACATGTTATGATTTTTGCATGGTCATGTTTCCCGTGGTGAATTGAATAAGCGCGTGGAAAGGTTTTATGCGTACGCGATGTTCCGTGAAAAGAGCAACCCGGACCCTGGGAGGAATTAGAATATTGTATTGATAGCTAGCATGACTGGTGACTTATGTACACAAGTTAGAAGTTTGTATTGCTTTTGATGGCAATAGGATATTTTTTTAAGGGTTCCGTATCTAAAGGGAAACGATGAGAAGGTACGGCGAAATTTGGCAACGCACTAAAGTCGAAGATACAATATACAAATCGCTAGGCTTAAGTGCACTAAAAACAAAACACTAAAAATTTGGTGGCAAGGATGTGCTGCCGCCACAGGATATTTTCGGGGTACCGAACTGAGCATAGTACCCCGCTAGCCACAAGTTGGTAGTGGAACTAGGGAATGGTCCGCTACAAAAAACAAAGTAAAATAAATATTTAAGGGGAAACGCGATTTCTAAATAATGGTATTAGATTAGATGATTGGTCAAGGATAAGTTAAGAAATTCTAATCTAGAAATAGAAGCTAATATATTACGATGTAATATTGACGACATGTCCACCAAGCCCATTCCATCTGACGACATCCAGACGTACGGCGGGTTACCATCGGTTGACATACCACTAAGCCGCACCAAGCGCTTCGCTTCATCTTTCATAAAACGCACAGCCAAGGAATGGAATGAGCTGCCGGCGTCGGTGTTTCTTGCATCTTGTAACCTGGAGTCCTTTAAATCACGAGTGAATAGGCATCTTCTAGGTAAGCTCGCCCCACCGTCGACCCCTTATTTACCTCGTGGAAGAATGGGGTCAAGACCAAACCCATCTTTCTCTCTCTTTATTTAAGAGCTGAGATCTTGTCGGTGGAGTAATCGCCATTCCTCTCTTTTTCCCGCCAAATCCTTCACCTCCTGATACGACACGACCTGCACCTTCTCTTTTATTTGTTTCATAAATGTTCTCCTAGGTCTACCCCTTCCTCTCTTCCCTTCAATGTTTCCTTCCCATCCCAAACCCAAAACAAAACCCATCTTTATTATAAAAAAAATACTGTCGTCATATTATCGATTATTGTGCCCTCCTAAGCACGGAACTTACTCTCGGACAATTGGGTGATCAGCCTGCTATGTCCTTACTAAACTAGGTATTTCTTTCAATCACAAAGTATTTCTGATATGTGCCCACTGGGATTTCAAACTCTAGATCGTGAACCCAACGAAACGAAGCCTTTAGAAACGAAATATGAAAACATAAGCAAGTAGAATGAATCTAATAAAGCCAATATCGTGAATTTATCTGCGAAATTTTCCACATTTTACCGCAAGTTACATTTCCCGTTCGCATTAATAAAGGAATATAGAAAATTAATAGTAGCTACGCTGGGAAACTGGGGGAGGTGTAAAAAGTATAACAAACAACGAAACGAGTCATTATTCCCGACGACGGCAGTGGGACTGCAGCTCGGATATTTAATTCATACACCGGTAATTTATTTAGTGGCAAACCCACGGGCCGGAACCAGGGACGTGCTGTTTAGAAAGAAAGAAAGAAATAAATATTTATTACTTCCGGACACCACAGACACAGACAGACAGGTGCATTACATTTAACACAGGACAGCAACCACACGGAAATCAATAAGTACATAGACAAAAAAAAAATACTTATACCAAAACAAAAAGAAAAACAAACCAAAAATCATAAAAACAATAATAATAAAACTAAGTATTCTAAATGCAACGCACTGACGGCCCGATCATCTGCGGTGGAGTCCGGAATAAAAGGACCTCGCTCAGCATAAGTCATTCCCACACATAAGACATTCCCACTTTGGGAACATTCCTGGAAGTAAAAAAGCACAAAAGCCATTTATGAAGAGCTTTGTTGCCTGGCTTCAATTCAATTCAATTATTTATTGCATTCCATGTAGTACAATGGGGTGTTACATAGGCATAGGAACTAAAACATGGACCCTGTAGGGCACAGCAACGTTGAAGGGAAGAGAGGAAGTGTGTATTAAAATTAAAACTTATCATTTAAAAATTCGTCTACAGCTTTTAGGGAGGATCAATGAATCTTCTTCTTCTCTCGTTCTGGTGTCAGTGTTACTATTGAGCCGCCAAAGGCCCCTGACATGACTCATGTAACGACTAATTACTTACATCAGTAAGTAGTAACCGGGACCAACGGGTTGACATGCCTTCCGAAGACGGTAGTCTGAATAAGCTACATTTTTGTAAAGTTTCATTAAAATCCATTCAGTAGTTTTTGCGTGAAAGAGTAACAAACATGCATACTCACGAACTTTCACATTTATAATATTAGTAAAATATTATAATATTCGTCAGATAAATGAATTCTGGATATAAAAATTGTTAAGTATGATAAAAATACAATTTGACTAAAAAAATTCCCACAGTTTGGGTACTTTTCTGGGTACGGTACGTCCTGGACTGAACTATGAATAAAATAACAAAATGCCCGGACACTGAAAAAATGTAAGTAACTTAACATAACATCACAACTGTATCTTCGAAGGGGTAGGTAGAGACTTACAGTTATACATACGTATTCTTTGCTAGCTATGTTTAAATCCCATTTAATAGGGCGCCACCTATTAAATATAATAGAATAGAAATAGTTTATTATAAAATGGCGCCACACACAAAAACAAGACAATAACATCTTCTATTCTTCTTCTTCTTCTATATCAAATTTCAACAAAACAATTACAAAAAAGCAAGACGGATGTTCGTCGAAATTATCGTAAGGTAAGTATTGCTATTAACCGGGCACAAATCTTGGAATTCACGATTTTAATTACTATATACGATCCAAACATTAATTCAATGAACAAACTCATAAAGCCGAATTCAGTGGTTTACAGTCCGATTCGGGATTCGCAGTTACGATGCAACGATGCTACGATATATGTCCCGCGTTCTTCGGGCAGGACTATCGCGGATTAATTTAAAAAATCATTGGTTACGCCCATGCTGAATCAGAACCTGTGATCTAACAATAAGAGCCAAGCGTTTTTCCAACCAGGCTGCCACGGCTCTCTATAATTTGTAAAATATACAGGATGTTAGTGACATAGTAACGAATACTGACTGGAAAAATTCAGACCATGATTCAGAATTTCGTTCTAGTGGAATTTTCCGTCGCAAAATTCATAATGTTTTTTAGTATTTTTTTTAATATTTTCAATTTTATTATACCTTTGCGATGGAAAATTCCACTTGATCAGAATAACGAGCTGAATTATCCCTCTCAGTATTCGTTACAATTTCACTTACACCACGTACAAGTACGTACAGGTAGCCATACAAGAGGGTATGGGTTAGTGACACCGTAATGAATATTGAGGGGGATGGTTCCAGGGTGTGTTATGTTTGTGAGTGAGTGGACGTATGTGTGTCGCGAGTGTCTAAGGTTGTGCGATATGATGAATGATGTGTAAAAATTCAATTACTTATGTTTTTATATTCTTTACACTTAAGTTTCATATGTCTAATTATATTATTGCTTATATTGAAAGTTTCACGGCGAATTGGCGCTTCTGCACTGTAAAGTTGTGAAATGTAAATAATAGATAAATAGGACTATGATTTTGAGTCGATATCAAGTGAAATTTCCTGTTGGAAAATTCATGAAAATTTTAGTCTTTTTCTTAAATTATTTTCATTAAGTATGCTCTCAGAATCATGGTCTGAATCATCCCTCAAAGTTTTCGTTACAATCTCATTAACACCCTGTATTTGGTGCCATGAATTGAATTTTATCGCTGTGTGTTGTTAGTGTTAATGAGAAAATGTATCGCAAATTAAACATACCATTCGAAACAATCCGTCGAAGTGTCAATCAGTTGAAGTCAGTTATTTGTAAATTTGACTACATTGGTCTGGTTATCTGGTTTATTTATCAAACATACGGATAGACAAAATTGGATATTGGTTAAATGCGTTTCGGAGGTATGTGACTTTTTTTTTTAATTAAGATGGGCTTGCTCTTGACTTTATTCTTCCACGAGGAGAAGAGATCGACGTTGGAACAAGCTACACGAGCGACTTAATCTGTATTGGGCTGCTAAGGTCAGACAGGTAGTTGCTTCGATAAAAATCAAATCAAATCTTCAGGTAAGGCAAGCAGACCTTATGAAAACGGTTTAACGTTAGGCGGAAGATGAAGGATAGACAAATTGGCCCCCGTAATGATCATGGTCATATCCATTGCGAAATGGAGTGATCACCGTTACTAGAAATATCGAATAATTAGTAGAAATATGTTCATCATATATTATCAATCTAAGAACTTTCTAGTAGGCTGAGCTGTAGGCCATCTACGGGGTACACAGGTGGCGGATAGTGGAACGGCCAACAGATATGATGGTTAGCTGCGAATATAAAAATAAACAGTCTCCGACCAAACAGCGACAGGATTAGCGGAACGTAGTGGGTAGCTCACTGGGACGGGCTAACCTATAAAATGCTACTTAGGTTCTATAACGATCTTGTGACGTAGCGAGTAGGTGCCGCTACTTCAAAAGCGCACCCCTGATGCTGGGCAGCAGCGGTATCAGTGCTGGTTGGAGGCCGAGGAAATGGATTCTGGTAGGGTTCTAGCTAGAACATCACCGATTGAGAAATTGGTCGGTGTACTGCGGAACGGAAGGCGATTGGGGCAACCACCGTTCTACATGCCCTATCTATGGAGTAATGAAGGCGATTACTCCACCGACAAGAGCGCAGCTCTTAAATAAAGAGAGAGAGAGAACTTTCTAACCAAAAATGGCTGTAGTCTCAAGATCTGAACGTTTAAAAATGCGCTAGATGGGGGAGTCCGTGGAAATACGGTGTCATTGTCTTATCATTGTAACTAAAACTGCGAGAGTCAGATATTTTTAGTTCTACTTTTTTGCAAGTTTGTCAATGTTAGTTATCCGCTGTCGGTTGGTATTGTAAATTATAACATTTAATTCTACAAAACTTGTGTTTCCATCATTCTCACATTTCATTTTACATTTATACAGTGAATGTGGTCACCCGGATCAAACCCTATCTCGTATATTGAAGGAGTGCGCTCTACTCCGGTTCCCAGGTGGCATAGCCGAGCTGCATTGTTTGATGGATGCGGCTGAGACTTGGTTAAGGGAGCTTAAACAAGATATTATCCACGCAAGATTTTTTTTGGCATATGCAATAATAAACATTCCACACCTTTCGCTAGTTAATATTTTGGTAAAACAGCTGTAGTAATGATGCAATCTCCAACTTTACTGAATAAGGAAATAAAATGTTTCTCAAGTGTCCAAAATCTCTCTTTATCTTATTCTTCGCGTTCAGCGGTAAATTTTCCAGGAGTCTTTTCTCTGTTGAAATAAAGACAGACCGTAACCGTACATTTTAAGAACAGACAACTTATTCTCTGTGGCTCATAATCTCTCTAGCATTATACCGTTTCTCACAGAGTCCGCTTATCTAAGCTAAAGATTTGACGGGTCTGGTTTTTTACAGAAGCGATTGCCTGTCTGACCTTTCAACCCGCGAGGGAAACCAGCACAATACAGGTTAGGTCACATACCCCGAAACGGAGTTATCTTGGGTATGTGAGTTTCCTCACGATGTTTTTCCTTTACCGCTGAGCACGTGATAATCATTTATGATCTAAACATGAACTCGAAAAACGATTTCGAAAATAATAGTTTTAGGTCCGTGCTGGATTCAAACCTGCGAATACTCTATGGATTACCACAGCTCCTCCGTCAAAATCATTTTCGGTGGCTAAGAGATAATAATTTACAGACCCACATCACGCTTGTAATCTCTAACGGGGTCACCAGATAGGTACTTGTCTCTAAACATGTAATGAGTGAGTGAGTGAGTGTGTGAGTGGGTGATGGACTATCCTCGATAAATAAATTACATGGTCCTTTACAACAACATAACACGAACAGCCTATATGCGTCCCACTGCTGGACACAAGCAACCGGAGGGTGTATGGAGCATACTCCACCACGCTGCTTTGCTGCGGCTTGATGGAGGTTCTTTTTTTATGACAAATAGCCGAGACCAACGGCTTAACGTGCCCTTTGAAGCACTGAATCATCTTACTTTTTCAGTCAATCAGGTGATGTAAGCCTGCAATGTCTTTACCAAACAAAGGACAGTCGCACAAAGTGATTTCGATTATATCCCTTTCGCGAATCATACTCGGACCTTTAGCTCGGGATTCAAAATTACAAAATCCTTCATTTCTAGATCCCTTGCCCAATAATGTAAGCTTTTAATTACCTGCTAGTTAAGCATAATAAATTTGTATCGGCCTCAGCGATTCTCGGAAGGCACGTTAAGCCAGTGTACTTTCTGAAGTAAGTCCTAGTCGCTACATGAGCCATATCAGCGGCTTGTCAGCAGGGGCCTGCGTGGTAGCTCCGTGGCCTCACAACTGAGACTGAAGATCACCATAGGAGTAGGTACTTTCATAACGGTTTCATAACACGTTTACCGAGGCGAAAGTGCCCGATTTCTTTGTTGTAGTGATGTCTCGCATTGCTTCCTTTTGGAATCGACTTCGCGTCACCGGAAATGAAATTTTGCAAGTGATTTGCGATGACCAATTCTTTTTTAGATATTGGCTACAGGTCCACCGTGACGCAAATATGAAATAGTATGTACCTACTAACTAGGCTAGGTATAAAATTTTATATTTTATGTTTCTTTTTTATACATTTTGTTGTTTGTATTTGTGTTATGTATATTGGTCTCGGTGTCGCTCAGCGGGCAATGGAGAGAGCTGTGCTCGGTATTTCCCTGCTCGATCGAATCAGAAATGAGGAGATCCGCAGGAGAACTAAAGTCACCGACATAGCTCGGAAAATTGTCAAGCTGAAGTGGCAGTGGGCAGGACACATAGCGAGGAGAACCGATGGCCGCTGGGGCGAAAAGGTTCTCAAATGGTGACCACGTGTCGGACGACGCTCATTGGATAGGCCCGCTAAAAGGTGGACCGACAATTTGGTGAAGGTCGCGGGAAGCCGCTGGATGCGGGCAGCGCAGGACCGATCGTCGTGGAGATGCTTGGGGGAGGCCTATGCCCAGCATTGGGCGTCGTACAGTTGATAATGATGATGATGATGATATGTTATGTATGTCGGTGGTTTTTTTATACCTTTAATAAAACAATAATAAAAAAATAATAACTAAAACGAAGACGGCCGTAACAGAACACTCTCCCCAGTGATTGTGTTATTTTAAAATAAAATTCGCTTTGTCTACTATACTGCGTGCTCAGTTCGAGATAATAAATTGTATAATAAACAAGATTAACGGTGCAAGGAGGCACGTTTCGTGGACAGAGATGTACATGCACATGTACCGATGGTGTGCTATTACACTGTCCTGTAATGGAGGACTTTCGTCTAGGGCCCTGTGCCGAGGTATTTCTTGCAGCTTCTTTTCCCCGGCTATACAGGCTGTGAGAAGCTGCAGTAGTTTTAAGCGGACGAGACGTTCGTTATGTAAAAATTGACGATGCAAAGTGTAACTGTGTTACCTACTGAATGAAGATATTTTTGAATTTGAATTTGGATTTTCCAGGCTACGTTCCTCAACCATAATAAAGATGGCGCTGTAATTTTTTTTTAAATTGTGTTTTTGGATAATTATATACCCCGATCGCATGTCTAAGGAATGTGGGTTTCCTCACGATGTTTTCGTTCCCAACATTAATTCGAAAACAAATTAAAAAATCAGAATCAGAATCATTTATTCAACGTCATTATCATGGATAAACTTGTTGAAGGTCAATGTAATATTTTTGAATTTACGTCATTTCGCAAGGTATTATGGCTGAGGAGAAGAAATGACAAGAAACTGCATCAGCAACACATCTTTTAAATCAATGAGAGTACATTACAAGTTATTTAATAACTAGAGGAACACATTCAATACCAGACATTTTTATCATTTAGGTAATCATTAATCTTATAATAAGCTTTTTTACATAAAGTAAGCTTCACGTGAGCTTTAAATTTATTCTCTGACAAATTTAAAATATTATCTGGTATTTTATTGTAAAAACGTATACATAACCCCAAAAAAGATGAATTTAATTTACTTAATCTAGAATTTTGAACAACAGTGGTTTGGCACGTGCTGGGATTTGAACCTGCGACCTCAAAATGTGAGTCAAGCGTTCTTCCAACTGGGCTAACACGGCTTTCGTGCGCGTTCCTCGTGTTATTGGCAACTCCTATCAATCATTTTTCTGAGACCTATACATTTCCCTCACTTTATATGAATAAAAACAGAAGCTCACATTCCCCTCCGCGTCGGTGTCACAACCGGCCAGTATATCTAAGTATGTGTCCAGAGCGCATGCTCAGTGTGCACTCCGCTTTAGTTCAAATATTTATTCAGCCCAGCTTGCTTTTAGGCAATAAAATTTACATTTTTACAAACGCGCACACTCCACTTCTGCTGGCTATGGTATTTGTAAAAAAGAGTTGCTTTTTTTGGCTGCGTGAAGCTGTGTTTACGTAGCTATCGAGTTAGTGTGAATTTAGTGTTTTTAATGTAAGGTTTAAGGCACCATCACACTAGGACATCAAAATTAAAACAGTTTTAAGTAAATATAAATACGACATCATGGTGTCTCGTTCGAAAATGCTGTCCCAGTGGCAAAATACTAGGCTGAAAAAATCCGAATGCCATCAAAGCGACAAGAAGAAGAAGAAGTTGGTGTCTCGTCATGTTGTTTGTGCTACCAACTAGATCTGCAAGTTGGTAAGTGAGGTTGGGCCCTAATAAACTACGGTAGTTACTTCATCATCATCAGCCCATTAACGTCCCCACTGCTGGGGCACGGGCCTTCCCTATGGATGGATAGGGAGATCGGGCCTTAAACCATCACGCGGGCCCAGTGCGGATTGATGGTTATTAACGACTGCTAATGCAGCCGAGACCAACGGCTTAACGTGCCTTCCGAAGCACAGAGGAGCTCGAAATGAAAACTTTTTTTGTGGTCACCCGTAGTTGCTTAACTTCAACAATCGCAGACCGAACGCATTAACCGCTGCGCCACCGAACTCCTACATTTTAATGTTGATAGAGGCAGAGGAAAACCTAGAAGGACGTACATTGACCAAATTGGAGATTTCCTTAGAAAACGTTCAGTACGATCTACTCTGAACCGTTTTGCGTGTATGAAACGATTGATGAATGTGGAGGAAGCAAGAGAAGTGTGTCAGGATCGTAGCAAATGGAATTCCATTGTCTCTGCCTACCCCGGTGAGAAAAAGGCGTGAGTTTATGTATGTTTATATAAATTTAAATTTACTTTAACAGTCTACGAATTACTTCTTCAAAGACACTCAGATAGGAATTTCTCTTGAAATGCAAAGCCCTTACAAAAAAAATACATCGAGTACCTATCTCACATAAAATAAATGTAAAAGGACGAACCTTTATTCATTTTGTTTTTAAAATTCGTAGAATGGACCTCGAATAAAAGTATTTTTTACGTCTAAAAAATGTTCGGTTCTCAAGAATTGAAAAGGGTATGCAAGTATTTACATTCAAACCAAGGTCAGCGTTTTTTCCAAACACTGAATATAGAGGTAGATTATGATACCATGTAAGTACTAACTAATATACCTATTTCTAATAAAACTAAACAGCCTCCGTGGTCTAGTGGTTAGAGCGTAAGGCTCACGATCTGGAGGTCCGGGTTCGATTACCGATGGGGCCATTGTCGAAATCACTTTGTGAGACTGTCCTTTGTTTAGTAAGGACTTTTCAGGCTTGAATCACCTGATTGTCCGAAAAAGTAAGATGATTCCGTGCTTCGAAGGGCACGTTAAGCCGTCCGTCGTAAAAACACCACCAACCCGCAGTAGAGCAGCGTGCTGGAGTATGCTCCATACCCCCTCCGGTTGATTGAGGGGAGGCCTGTGCCCAGCAGTGGGAGGTATACAGGCTGTTTATGTTATGTTAATATAACTATCGTCAGGCTATGATGTCTGTTTTGTCGTTGTGTTCATCAAGTTTCGTATTAATTAATAACTACGTTTATACTAACAGCGAAAGTTGATGGTAGGGCTGGCAGAGGAAGACCGAGAAGGACTTACATTGACCAAATTAAAGATGTCCTTCGAAAAGGTTCAGTGCGATCTACTCTAAACCGGTGTGCGTATATGAAGCGATTGATGAATGTGGAGGATCGAAGCAAATGGAATTCCATGCTCTCTGGTTACCCCAGTGGGAAATAGGCATGAGTTTATGTATGTAGGAGTTAACAAAAAGGCCACATAGAAGCAATTCATCTAAAAAAGCAATATTGCAATTTGACATTTTGCGCATATAAAAGTGAGTACGCCATGTCAATGCACACAAATGTCAAATATCAATATTGCTTTTTAGATGAATTGCTTTGATGTAGCCTTTTTGTTAACTCCTACATACATTAACTCACGCCTATTTCCCACCGGGGTAAGCAGAGAGCATGGAATTCCATTTGCTTCGATCCTCCACATTCATCAATCGCTTCATACACGCACGCCGGTTTAGAGTAGATCGCACTGAACCTTTTCGAATGACATCTTTAATTTGGTCAATGTAAGTCCTTCTAGGTCTTCCTCTGCCAGCCCTACCATCAACTTTCGCTGTATTTAACCCACCAGATCTTCATGATACAAAATAGGATACGATGAGGGAGAGACGGGGATATTTTATTTCGTGGTTTGTGGTCAAAGACAATGCCAAATAACATTGTGTCTAGACTAGATTTACGGCCTTTGTAAAATACCCATTTGCTTCACTTAGAAACGAAACAAAAGTTAATTGATTATTTGACTTTTGTTTCGTAACTGACTGAGTAAAATCCGTTGACTTGTTTCGCGGCGCGCACTATATCTTTTTCCTCTTAGTATTATTTTTAAGTGACTTCAAAAAAGGAGGAAGTTCTCTTCGCGTCAGGACCTTCTTTTTTATGTATGTTACCCGATTTATCAAAGACGCCTGGACCGATTTACAAAAAATCTTTTTGTCTAATGCGGCAGGCATTGATGCACACATATACACATAGGTATACACACAAACACACATACACACACTCTCATACACATACATACATGTTAGTGACATCGTAACGAAAACTTTGAGGGGTGGTTCAGGCCATGATTCTGAGTTGATATCAAGTAGAAATTTCCGTCGCAAAAGTATGGATTGGAAAATAATTAAAAAGAAAAGAAAAAATTTCATGAATTTTTTGACACGAAATTCCACTTGATATCAACTCAGAATCATGGTCTGAACCATCCCCCTCAGTATTCGTTACGGTGTCACTAACACCCATACCTACTTATATGGCTACCGTATGTACTTTTACGGGGTGTAAGTGTCATCGTAACGAATACTGAGAGTGATGATTCATCTGATTATTCTGAGTTAATATCAAGTGGAATTTCCCATCGCAAAAGTATAGAATTGAAAATAATTAAAAAAAAAACTAAAAAAAAACCATGAATTTTGCGACGGAAAATTCCACTTGATTTTAACTCAGAATCATGGTCTGAATCAACCCCCTCAGTATTCGTTACGATGTCACTAACACCCAGTATGCTACACTGTTTGACAGCGATACGGCTCGCCACCTATCACATTGGTCTAACGTAAAGCTCCATGACGAGTAGGTACTTAGTTCACCTTGCGATGGATGTACCTCTGACTACTCCAATTGGGATATAATCGTAAGCTTAAATAAACATAAACAGCCTATTTACTTCCCACTGCTGGGCACAGATATCCCCTCAATCAACCGGAGGGGGAATGGAGCGTACTCCACCAGGCTGCACCACTGCGGGTTGGTGGAGGTGTTGTGGAGGCGTGTGAGGTTATGTTATGTTATATGATTCTACAGTCGTTGACAGGCTTAGGCCAACTGACGCAGCGAATGATAATCGTTCTGTTTATTGGTGACGCGATTATGGTGGCGCTGCCAAGGTATTCCCGTGAAATATGTCCCTAACTCTGATTTACCTCCCTAGCATTATCCCGTTTTTCACAGGGTCCGCTTACCTAACCAGAGGAATTAACAGGGCGGGTTTTTTTACAGAAGCGATTGCCTGTCTGACCTTCCAACCCGCGAGGAGAAAACCAGCCCAATACAGGTTAGGTCACATACCTCCGAAAATGCTTTTCTCGGGAATGTGGGTTTCCTCACGGTGTTTTCGTTCAAATTCGATAATCATACGCCTCTGCTGGATTCGAACCAGCGATCTCAAATTACGAGGCAAGCGTTCTACCAATTGGGCTACCACTGCTTCCTAAGTCTGAGTCTATTTTATGTAATCAGTAGCGGTTTTAGGGTAGGGCGCGGTTGGGCGTACGACCAGGGCGCCGTATAAAAGGGGGGCCGCAGTTTGCTAAAGAGATGCTGAAAAGAGAGCTCATAGAAAGGCCAGAAAAGTAAAATTTTACTAGTTTTTTTCTAAAAAGTGGTTATTTTTTATAATAAATACATACATACATACATAAACTCACGCCTATTTCCCACCGGGGTAAGCAGAGACTATAGAATTCCATTTGCTTCGATCCTGACACACTTCTCTTGCTTCCTCCACATTCATCAATCGCTTCATACACGCATGCCGGTTCAGAGTAGATCGTATTGAACCTTTTCTAAGGACATCTCCAATTTGGTCATCGTAAGTCCTTCTCGGTCTTCCTCTGCCAGCCCTACCATCAACTTTCGCTTTATATACCGCTTTTGCAATCCTATTATCCTTCATCCGCTTTTATAATAAATAATTATGTATTTTAATTTTTTTCATTATGCTTTCCCTTTTTTCGTTTGGGTTTGAATTGCAGTTAAAGGGCGCCATAGAAATCTCGCCCAGGGCTCTGGTAGAGTTAAAACCGGCACTGTATGTAATTATAGAAAAAGTATCAAGATCTATATCAATATGACAATCAAAGTCTACAGACAACAATTATCACGTAAACGTACAACACACGCCTCATTGAACAAACTTCCAGCACAGTTACAGTTGTAAACAACAAAGGAAACCTAATTGCAGGATTCTAATATCGGAAACTCGAGCAATGCGACGCTGCAATAAACACGGGTCGACACTGCACAATGCAGCACAGATAGGAAATGTGCACCGAACGCTTAGGGAGGGGCCACACGGTGTCAATTTCTAGCTGAGTGTCATTTGACATTTCGCATATAAATGCAAGTGTGTAATGTCAACAACCGTTAAATAGCAATAATGTTTTTTGTAGCTGAAAATTGATTCAATATGACACCACACAGTCGGCCCTAGTGGATCGGTGCGAGCGGTGCGGCTGTTTTAGGAGGGCGGGATCGGGGGGGGGGATGTCTCTGGGAGCGCCAAAATCAACCAAGACGGGACCGGTACTACTCTACTCTAGCTAGTGGCTTGCCAGCCACCCCGGCTGCCGCTCCGGATCTACAGGGGAGTGGATTGGGCACACCTGACCTGCGAATTAGACATCATTATCATCATTGGCCTTATACATCTGTTTCAGACGATTCATGACGTCATTGCCTCGAAGAAATGCACTTTCTTTCATGGCTGTGCAAGCCAATCCTAGAGCGGCAAACTCTACCGCACACTCTGCAGGAGAAGTCTCCAACTGGTGGATTGTTGTCGGTTTGATGGCGTTTCATTCTCCTGCTTGCCAGTGTGTCAAACCAGGTGTGATCATGAGTGTCGCGTCCATCGAGCACACGCTTCCTCCACAGGTCTCGATCATTGGCGAGCTCCTCCCATGCCTCGTGGTAAATTCCAAATGAGCTCATGTCTCTTTTGACGCAATCTTTAAATCGAAGCACCGGTCTTCCGACATCTCTCTTACCGTGTGCTATTGCGCCAAGTAAAACACGACGTGGTAGACGGGAAGGTTCCATTCGGAACACGTGCCCCAGCCACCTCTAGACATCATAGCGGCCAGATAAAACTTCTAAAAGCTTTAATTAGGTATATTTCGGTGAACGTAAACTAATTAAAAAAAAAACTGTATTTTGAGGGACGCCACTGCCTTTTCAATCCCCCAGCACCACTCATCCCGACGAGCTCTGAAGGGGTTAAAAAGACGTCACAATGGCCTATAATTGAAAAATGACGCAGCGTTACCCCTGAGGCGTCACAATGCATGGTGTGACCTAAATTTTACATCAGGAGTGATATAGGCTGTTTTCTTGAGACTTGTGAATGCTCAACCTATCACAGGAGGACAAAACAGGAGTTAAGTAATTAACACTAGTCGTTAATGTAGCACAAATAAGAATATGCATCTTCCACACGGTGCAACGCAATTCGTGTCGCATCGAAATAGGAGATAATTTGAGTATAGGATAGACTACAATATACCTTTTATGAAACAACATAACGTGTTTATGGAATTTGTGATAATAAGCAATTTATTGACGCCATAAAAAAATATTGAAAGGAATGTTAAGTTGGTTTAAACACATAGAGCGGATGAAGGAGAATAGAAAGCAGAATAAATAAAGCGAAGGTTGGTGGTAGGGCTGGCAGAGAAAGACCTAGAAAGACGTACATTGACCGAATTGGAGATGTCCGTAGAAAAAGTTTAGTAAGATCTACTCTGAACCGGCGTGCGTGTATGAAACGATTGATGAAGATGGAGGAAGCAAGAGAAGTTTGACAGGAACGCAAATGGAATTCCATAGTTTCTGTTTACCGCGGTGGAAAATAGGCTTAAGTTTATGTATGTATGTAAAAAATATTTGGAACGACGCAACGGAATGTCACCGCTCAGCGCCACGCGATTCGTCGCAACGCAACAGAGACACAACGCATCGTGTGAACTCAATCTTACAAAGTTTTTGTGTTATATGTACCTAAGTAGTGTCACACGAGCTTGTGGTCTCTTTTTGCCGATGCAGAAATATATTATAAGTGTTCCAATAAATAAACTGTACTAGTCCATCAACATGTAACAAATGTTATACGTGTAGTCCATGTGAAAAAGAATACACATACAAATCATCCCGCATACGGGGCACATCATAGATTAAAGGCCTCCGTGGTTCAGTGGTTTGAGCGTTGGTCTCACGATCCGGAGGCCCGGGTTCGAATCCCGGTGGGAACATATCACAAAAAAAAAACACTTTGTGATCCCTAGTTTGGTTAGGACATTACAGGCTGATCACCTGATTGTCCAACAGTAAGATGGTCCGTGCTTCGGAAGGCACGTTAAGCCATTGGTCCCGGTTACTACTAACTGGTGTAAGTATGTAGTCGTTACATGAGCCATGTCAAGGGCCTTTGGCGGCTCAATAATAACCCTGACACCAGGGTTGATGAGGTTGGTAATCCACCTCACAACCCATACGACAGAAGAAGGAACAATAGATGAGATATGTCGATTAGGTATCAAAACTGTTGCCGAGATCGATTTGACGGCTGTAATGCCTAAAATGGGCATAAACTCAACATAAGCCTCGTTCAAACATGGCGAAAACCGCGCGTTTTCATACGACAGACTTATTTTATTAGCGGAGCTTGGTGTCGCTGCGGTAAACGCGCTCGGTCTGCGATTGTTGAAGTTAAGCAACTTTCGCAAAGGCCGGTCATAGGATGGGTGACCACAAAAAAAAGTTTTCATCTCGAGCTCCTCCGTGCTTCGGAAGGCACGTTAAGCCGTTGCGCGTTGGTCCCGGCTACATTAGCAGTCGTTAATAACCACCAATCCGCACTGGGCCCGCGTGGTGGTTTAAGGCCCCATCTCCCTATCCATCCATAGGGAAGGCCCGTGCCCCAGCAGTGGGGACGTTAATGGGCTGGTGATGATGATGATGATGAAAGATTCGTACACGCGCAGAGATGCCTGCTCTAATCAGTATTAAATTTAAATAAGTACCTACGTATTCTATGATTCGCGGTTCCCGTCGTGTATGAACGAGCCCTAAAATTCTTAAGCATCGCATTCGCTGTCAAAATTTTCAGTTTAACAGGAAATGATAACCTCTATAACACATAAGACAGGGTCCACTTTTGTTTTGTTAAGTTGAAAATATCTGATGACGTTATCAGAAGATTTTGGCACGTAATGTTACTGGATGGCATCCGAATTTTCAAAGCGTGTGATGAGGAAGAATTTTGATTTAAGTAGTTGCAACTACTTAGAAGGAACTTTTACCATCTTTTTGATATTTTTATGGTAAACTTTTTGGTGACGCGACTTCTTCCTCGTGTCATAATCTTTCTATTAAAAAAGAAATCGTATGTTTCTATTCTATGCTGCAAATATAGCGGCATCTTTATTAAAATTTCTGCTCCAACATGCTTCCTACTATTAGAACTAGCATGTTATGCGAAACTTCGAGAAAACTGTTCGCCTTTGCGGCTTAAGAACTATGCTTAACAACCCCCTTTTTGCTAACAACCATGTCCCCAACTTGGGATTACTGTAATTTAATTCAAACCTCAAATATGTTTAGAGCAGGGATGTGAGCTTTCGTATGGTATCCGAAAAATTTGACATACTTTCGGATGTAACTATATTAGGTTAGTGATTATTTGGAAGATATGAATGCATGGGATTAACTGTCTGAGAACTGATATTAGGCAGCTAAATTACTCAATTGTATAATAATTATTTTGTGTTTTTTTTTTTTAAAAAGATAGTCTAGGGCCCTGTGCCGAGGTTTATCTTGCAGCTTCTTTTCCCCGGCTACACAGGTTGTGAGAAGCTGCAGTTGTTTTAAGCGGATGAGACGTTCGTTATGTAAAAATTGACGATTCAAAGTTCAAAATGTTACCCACTGAATAAAGATATTTTTGAATTTGAATAACTTATGACAAAAATTATCGTAAGGCGCCGAGCTAGGTACCTCACTCCCGCTGGGTCTTACTTAAAGGCCTGTGCCCACAACACCGTATCATACTAGGACCGTGCTAGGATAGTATTAGGCACAGACCGGCACGTGCCGGGCGCTACTATACCCACTGCTACGGAGCAACGCCGTTCTATCCCCGTATGTACCGGGAATTCAGGCCGGTCCGTGCATGGCACGCACGCTACGGTGTAGGTCGGAGACGGAACAATCGGAGGTCTAGTGGGCGTTGAGCCATGGAAATTCATACAAAGAATAATTTTGCCTGTGCCGGGACTGATATGACCATGGTATGATACTGCTACGGAAGTGGGTTTCGGGATTGGAAGGAAACTCACTGAGTCCAAGGAGAAACGAATTTCATTATACACTTTATTTCTCCTTACTTTCACTTTTTCACTTCTTTTTCTTGTTCCGATCGCTTTAAATTGAACTGACTCTCCGTGTGGTTGTCGTCACTGCTGTGCCCCCTTGGTGTGGGTGCTTTCGCCGCCCGCGAAGACGGGTGGGGCACGGGGGTGGGGTACGGCGTGCGGGGCTCGCCCCTCCGTATGCCCAGTGTCAGTCCGTTGATGCCGTCGGCAAATCAGCCCAGCCGGTGGGACCCTGTTGAGGGAGGCCCGGTGAGTGACTCTAGGCACGCGGCACATGTCTTGATCGAGGTGGGGGCCGGCGCGCTCGGGTTCGTAGATTCGGACCGACTCAAGCTGGCGGAGTCCTATTAGAGATTTTGTTGTTTTTATGGGATAAGAAAAAGACAGACAGATATATAAACAAATATAGCGAAGCAAATAAACTTACATAGAATTGACCTACGATCTACCTACCTACGGGGTATAACGTAGAACCCAGGAATACAGATGAAGACCTCAACGGTTGCAGAGGCGAAGATGGGAGCCATCGGTCGTAAGTCATAGGGACTGTAACCTGGAACCTGACAGAGGGCAGCACTGTCAGTACTATTCAGAGGCGGAGGACAGGAGTCCTAGTACAGCTTTGTAATAGACTACTCTGGGCGCCATCCCACTTGCGTCAGACAGAGTACTGCGGGGTGGAAGGCAAGAGGAAACCACTGCCCTATTTTTCCCTTAAAAAGTAGCATGGAAAATGAGCGAAGCTCTTAAATTGATGATGATGATGATGACAGAATAGAATAACAAGATGAAGAAAGAAAGACGAAGGAAAGTTGACAGAAACCATAAAGACAACAAGAATACGGCAGATCCGTGGAGTCAGTCGTAGCTGGCAGAATTAGGTCAATGTGCAGATTTTCATTGCGAAGGAACCACGGAGCTCCCGTGGCTTTCCGCATGAAACGATTTTGTATTACCTGTAGACGGTGGATTTGAGAGGGACTCGCGTGAGCGAAAACTACCCCTGCATAGGTCATGATCGGACGAATGCAAAGTTGCAATATCCGAACGTAAGCCAAACTTGTAGTTACAATCACTAGCGTCCAACCACATAACAATGTAGCTGAAGGCACACACCCCATGACCCTCATCACCAAACTAATTAGGGATGGGCACTACCAAATTATTAGCAAATAGTTTTATATCATAAAAACTTGTAACACTTAACTCATTTGTCTAAATAAACAAACAACATGACCATTTATTGTATGTCATTAATGTCGTAATTTTTTCTATGTGATTTTAAGCAAAGCATCACGCCTGTATCCCCGAAGGGGTAGGTAGAGATCCATCTCTACCTACCCCTTCGGGGTTTACATAGTTGACACACCCCTTGCAAGCTATGTTTAAGTATCATCTAATAGGGGGCAAGCTTATTGCCATTCATCATCATCAGCCCGTTAATGTCCCCACTGCTGGGGCACAGGCCTTCCCTATGGATGGATAGGGAGAACGGGCCTTAAACCATCACGCGGGCCCATTGGATGGGCCTGATGGGATTGATGACTAATGGGATTGATGGTTATTAACGACTGCTAATGCAGCCGGGACCAACGGCTTAACGTGCCTTCCGAAGCACGAAGGAGCTCGAGATGAAAACTTTTTATTTGTGGTCACCCATCCTATGACCGACCTTTGCGAAAGTTGCTTAACTTCAACAATCGCAGACCGAGCGCGTTTAACGCTGCGCCACCGAGCTCCACGATGGTGTGTATTCCCATTAACCGGGCACAAATCCTGGCGACCGCGTAATATCAATTATCTATGATGTAAACATGAATTCAAGCCGGGATTCGAATCCTCGACACTAAGACAGACTAGAAAGATGTCACGCGTTCTCCGAACAGAACTATCATGGAGGTATCTTATAATTTATTTATTTATTATTCATTTATTTATTTACGTTTCACGACTTTACAGTGCAGAGGCGCCAATGCGCCGTGAAACTTTAAATATAAACAATAATAATATAATTAAACATACATTGTTTTAAGTTTACGCGGTTATTATCATAATTAAAGCACATAATAACGGGTTCTTACCGCGTTTAAATGGGGATATGAGACTCCCGATATTTCGACACAAACATAATTAAACATAATTATGAAACTTAGGTGTAAACAATATAAAAACATATTATTTAATTTTCACACATCATTCATCTTCTCCCGGAACCTAATAATTACGGGCGTTGAATCAAAACTCAAATTCAAAAAGTATATTTTTAAATGTGTATTTTTATCTTCATTTTAAAGATATTTTCGATTCGTCAATTTTTACATAATGGAGGATTTTGGAGGATTTTTAAACTTCCCTAACTTGCCTAAAATTGACATGTATTCCATAAATTTTGTCTGTCAATTAATTACCCGTCCCTTTCCTTTTCGGCGGATAAGAAAATGACAGGTATAACTTAAAATAAAATTAAGGTGTGTACTGGAATCAGCACTATTATGCTTGTATCCATGCTCCACCAACCCGCAGTGGAGCAGCGTGGTGGAGAACGCTCCACACCCCCTCCGGTTGATTGAGGGGAGGCCTGTGCCCAGCAGTAGGACGTATATAGGCTGTTTATGTTATGCTTGTATCAGGTGGCTCCGCTCTGAATATCAGTTCTCAGACAGATGCCATCATATCTTCTATCATGAAGTCCGCTTATTACCTTACGGCTCTTGATTATGTTTGTCACCTAACAAAATATTTGTCACAAGCCATCAAGGACCTATCGGAATCACAAAGTAATAAAGATATCAAAACGACATCGTCCATTTTACAGCGCAATAAATGTGCAACAATTTCGTCAACAAAAGAACGGTTCGCTTCGGGAAGTAATAAACTGTTTTACAATATGAATCTACTGCGAATGTTGCTGTTGAAATGGGCTGTGAGAAATAAAATAACAGATAGATGCGGTAACCTAGCGGTATTTTTTGACGTGACTTATTTCAGATTTGCCGCAGATGGCATTAACTACTTAGCCGCACAAATGGGAAGCACTGAGCGCTACCCGGTACACAATTCAGGACAACTGGCCTGAGGGTGCCCAGTTGAGCGTCTACTTCGGCTCAGGGCGTGGCTGTGAGGGGACTATTTTTACATACATACTCACTTTTTTAGACTCACGCCTATTTCCCACCGGGGTAAGTAGAGACTATGGAATCCCACTTGCTTCGATCCTGGCACACTTCTCTTGCTTCCTCCACATGGTACAGTGAGCTAAAGATAAAACAGGATTTGGAACGTTGTCAATAAAAATAATAAGAAAAAATGCATGGACAAAAGTGTACAAGATAAGGTGCTAAACCTAAAGCTACAAGAGGAAGACAATAAGATGTTTAAGAGTAAGGAAAGGCAGAAATACATAGGAGGACTACGAAAGGTACAAGAAGAAAATGAAAGGGCATTTGACAGAAAGAGAAAGAAAATACGTAAGTTTGAAAAAGGAGACCCGCATCACTAATTTAAGGGCCACGCTCTTGTCGGTGTAGCATTCTCCATTCTTGTCTATCAAAGGCCAATTCCTTCACTTCCTTATAAGACACGACGTTCGTCTTCTCTTTAATCAGTTCCATGTAAGCTCTACTTGGTTTCCCCTTCCTCTCTTTCCTGTGACTCGAGGCCTTTGAAGTGTGGTGTTGGAGAAGGATGGAAATAATAAGTTGGAGTGAAAGAGTTACTAATGACGAAGGCTAGTAAGAGTAGGGGAAAAGCGGCAAATATTGAGAGTTATTGATGACAGAAGAGGCAAGATGATTGGACGCTTAATAAGACACGACGAATTTATTAAATACATCTTAGATGGGAAGCTACATACCATATAGCCAAAGAAAATGGTTTAGTTCGGGAACTTAGTAATTTTATGGCGGTCTGCAGTCGATTTTATAACTTCCTCGGGAAATATGGCGAGAATGAATTATAGTTGTGCACCGTGTGAACAAGCATGAAGTGATAAATGTAATAAAAATACTTTATAGAAAATTAAATTGTTGCACGTTCAGGGGATATATGAAGAGAAACTGACAAAATACTCCGCCCTGAACGCATTTGAAACCTTGAAATAACTTGTATAAGATATTATATATTCAATTCTATATCTAGATGACCATTATGGTGGGATTTTATATAATT
Organism: Pectinophora gossypiella; assembly: GCF_024362695.1. Taxonomy (NCBI): domain Eukaryota; kingdom Metazoa; phylum Arthropoda; class Insecta; order Lepidoptera; family Gelechiidae; genus Pectinophora; species Pectinophora gossypiella. Next base: position 3,026,457 of record NC_065420.1, on the reverse strand, counting down.
AAATACCTATACAAGGTGTTAGTGACATCGTAACGATCACTAAGGGGGATGATTCAGACCATGAATCTGAGTTAAAATCAAGTGGAATATTCCGTCACAAAATTAATGTCTTTTTTATTAAGTTTTTTTTTTAATTATCTTCAATACTTTCAATACTTTGGCGATGGAAAATTCCACTTATTATTAACTCAGAATAATGAGCTGAATCAGTCCACCTCGTAGAAGTACAAGTAGGCATTATTGTTAGTGACACCGTAATAGATACTGAGGGGAATGATTCAGACTATGATTTTGAGTTAATATCAAGTGGAATTTACTAACGAAACATTCATGAAAACTTTTCTTTTTTAATCATTTTCAGTTCCTTACTTTTGCGACGTAAAATTGCACTTGATGTCAACTCAGAATCATGGTCTGAATCATCCCTCAAAGTTTTCGTTACGATGTTTTACTTAAATTAGTAATTGTAAGTCTATGTTCAATAAAGATTATTATTATTATAGTAACCGGGACCAACGGCTCAACGTGCCTTCCGAAGCACGAATCATCTTACTTTCGGACGATCTGGTGATCAGCCAGTAATGTTCTAACCAAACTAAGGACCACAAAGTAATTTTTGTGACATGTCCCCACCGGGAATCGAACCTGGGAGCTCCGGATCGTGAGTGCAACGTTCAACCACTGGACCACGGAGGACGTCATCTGATTTAAATAAATAATAATAACGCTTGTATCTATGTACATTGAGCTTAAAACGCAGCGTGCATTTGCAATGAAACATTTCAAATGTTGTCGAATGCATAATGAGTTCGCAGCACAATTTATTCCAATTTGATTACTGAATGTTGTGCTAATTTACATTTACGCAATCAATTAGTGAGATCAATGTTATGTATGGGTAGGTTTATATTTAGATGTTAATTTGAATAGTGGCCGCTTAAACAAAATGTTTGACGGCTTGCTTCTCAAACAGGAAGCGCCGGTTCGAAACTCAGTATTGTAATTGCACTAATGAGTTATTAATTTATCTTAAGTGCAGTTTAGCCTGCGGCGATACGGCTCACCACCCGTCACGTTGGTCTAACAGAAAGCTCGGTGAGGTGAAATGGACGGATGATTGTCAACAAGTTAATTTTAAAATGAATGAATAACCCGTGCGATAAAAAAGGCATCTCGCTGGTATGCAATCCGTTTGACGTGCTGTCTACTTAACTCTGTCGGGTTATTGGCCGATGTAATTTTTTTAGACGGTTGTTTTAGATTTCTACTTAAAATTGACGTGTGTTCCATAAATTTTATGATTACCCGTCCCTTTCTTTTTCATCGGATAAGAAAATGACAGGTATGACATAAAATAAAATTAGGTGGCGTCTGCAGGAATTAGCACCAATGTCAACCTGTATCAATATAGCAATATTGATTTTACAAGTATCCCCGAATTGCTTCAATTGGGCTTTTTTAGATCCCTAGACATTAGAATAACTATGAAATACTAAACTGAATACTTAATAGCCAAAGTTCTTTATCCTACAAACTTTCTGGCCAAAACGAAACAACCCAATAACCTGAAAAACGAAGGCCTCAGTTTTTTTTTAAATCCGTTTCCCGTCACTCTTGTATTCCCAAAACATTTTTGGGTTACATTTCGAGTTATCATTCGTACACATCTGTTGTCTCGTTACAAGCAACGGGCCAATATCTGAACTCTTAGTACGGTCCCAGAACGCGTCACCGCCAATGAAAAGGGTAACTCGACATATGTCTACCCCACGGGTACTGTGGGCGCGATGCAAATGTGCGTAACCCCAGAATATATAATTATTGAGTTCCTATTTCGTCGTTTTGAATTTAAACCATCAAGAAAGCTCGGTGAGGTGTGGATACCTCGTTCATCCAAATGGGATATATTCGTGAGCTTATATTATGTTATGTTGATATTTTGTCGATGAAGATATTTTCTAATCAGAAAAGTGGAAATGTGATGGAATACATCATCATCATCATCATCAGCCCATTAACGTCCCCACTGCTGGGGCACGGGCCTTCCCTATGGATGGATAGGGAGATCGGGCCTTAAACCATCACGCGGGCCCAGTGCGGATTGGCGGTTATTAACGACTGCTAATGCAGCCGGGACCAACGGCTTAACGTGCCTTCCGAAGCACGGAGGAGCTCGAGATGAAAACATTTCTTTTTTGTGGTCACCCATCCTATGACCGGCCTTTGCGAAAGTTGCTTAACTTCAACAATCGCAGACCGAGCGTGTTTACCGCTGCGCCATCGAGCTCCTCATGGAATACATAAGGTTATATATTTGTGTATGTCTCCTAGAGAAGATATCATACAACAAAATATCTCTATCTGTTTTACGCTGTATATAATAAATAAACATCCGAAGGTGTTCTATATTTTTTATTCGCTTCCACTCCAACAAAGAAGCAAATTTAAAATATCAAATCTGTAAAGAAGTCAAAACCATCAACAAAATCTTGAAAGACTATTTTACAACAAGCCAGAGTTCATTTTCAAACAAACCAAAATTTCACCACCCGCTTTGCGAGCACTAAAATCCTAGCGAATTTGTTTATGTTTTATGAGACAGTCAGCAAAATTTTCACGTCGTTACTTCTGCTTTTATTTCCTGCGAATTTCTCTGGACTTTATGGACTAACATCCTGAACACTTCGTAAATCTGGAATTCGCATCTGCTTTTGTCGAAATACGAGTACTACATTTCTTGAATGCACAGCTACGCTTTATTTGAACCAAACACGGAATTTTGGCTTCTATTTCTTAAAGCTGTCTTGATTTTAATTGTGATTTGGATTTTTTGTGTAATGCATTATGGTTTTTTATTACAACGATTTGAATTCAATAATATCAACACGGTTGGACAGAATCAGAATTGTCGCAAAAATAAGTTGTATTACTTTTGGTAACTATCTTAAATTACGATATATTTCTGTTTTGATTTTCCGCAAATGGCATTAAATATTTGGAAGAAGGTCCTTAGCGAAGTTACAAATGATTAAGACAACTGACAGTGCCAATGATATACTGAGGGGGATGATTCAGACCATGAATCTGAGTTAATATCAAGTGGAATTTACCGTCCGTGACATGTCACCTTATGGCACTTTTTGTCTGTCACTATAGATTGTCAAAATTGTTAGCAATTTGGCTAAGGCAGTTGATCACGTCTTGGTTGCGTTGTTTGTCTGCCTTTCGGATATACTAGAAGATATCCGTGAAACAAAACTAAAATACCTAATAGGTAAACTTTGACCTTTTTTTTAAGATTTGTATTTTCTATTTGTAAACGTCTACACACTCGTAAATACAAATAATAAAAAAAAAATATAAAAAAAATATATTATTAAAACACTATAAAATAAAAAAAAATATTAAAATGAAATATTCGTAAAAATAAATATAATAAAAAAAATATTATTTCCTATTGTCGTTAAAATAATGTTGAATTATTATTCTTTTTTAATATATTGCTTTGCAGCGAAATCAATATTTTTGTGAGTTACACCCTTTCACAACGCTACGTGTAACGCAACCTTAATTAAAGGGCGTTTCATTTGGACTTCAGGTCGTTACGGCCGACTCCCCTTATGTGCGATTACTTTTTAATTACTAACAAATATACAAATTGGAATTAACCTTCTCGCCTTGATAGCGGGCGAGTAACTTTTTTAATATATGAAAGTACCGCGACAATGTCCGTTGTTTTGTGTAAGTTGGTAGTGGACTGGTCAGCACATTGTAGTTACGACTGTCTGTCTACTGTATTAGAACACTTTTTGATCTCTATGTAGTAAAATAGTTTATAGTTACTGTTTATTTGAAAGACATTACTCACCTACAAACATAATTATTATATTAATAAATAATAATGTACATAATAGCCTATTCAGGGTGTTAGTGACACAGTACTGAATACTGAGGGGGATGATTTAGCTCGTGATTCAGAGTTAATATCAAGTGGAGTTATACGTTCTACTGTTGAGCATAGCTTGCCCTCTATCAACAGGAGGGGTTATGGATCTGAAAAATGTTATGTTGTTCACGTGTGAATCAAAACCAAAGAACACTAAAATAGTGGAGTCAATAAACCGGAGGTTCCTAAGCAACTTCTAATTTGCCAGGGACAAGTCCGATTTTGAAGATTTTTTTTTCTTTTGAAGGCGTAGTTTTTTATAAAATTCGAATTCAGAATCATCTTTGGTGGGGCAAATAAATATTTTGTTCAGAGCGAGGCCAGATGTATATACCCTCCTTCGTTTTCAGATTTTTTATTACTTGATGTAATATTCGCTCCAATAATGCAAATTCTTGGCAAATTTCAACCATGTATCAAGTATAGTTCAAAAGATTCTTCCAGTCCTGGCTCATATTCCACCGCCTGGGCTACGTAGGTGCAGAGCGGCCGCAATTGAGTGGAATAAGTGCTTCTACATGAACCGCTCTGGCCCCATGCCAATAAGGGACACGCTGGATAACCTACCCAGGGCACGCCTTCCATCAAGGTCACCGATCTGGAATGACGAGCGCGTAAAAAGTCAGTTCAGTGTGGAAGATGCGTGGAGGCTGGAGTGGAACATGTTCGACGGCACAAATTCGGACCTTATTCGGGATCCCTCACGGAGGGTCCCTGGCTTTGACTCCAAGCGGAAAATCTGGACACGACTAAACCGGTGTAGGACCAACCATGGAAAGTCAAACCATCACCTATGTAAATGGGGCTTAAAGGAGTCACCATACTGTGAATGTGGTCACCCGGACCAAACCATATCCCACATAGTGAACGAGTGCCCTCTGCACCGGTTCCCAGGTGGTATAGCCGAACTGCATTGTGTGACGGATGCAGCGGAGACTTGGTTAGGGGAGCTTAAGCTGGATATTTGATCCAAGCAGGATATTTGTGTGCCATACGCAATAATAATAAGTTCAAAAGATACAGCCTTTTAAAGGTTGAAATTTGAGACCCTCTGACAAACAAACGGACAAACACAAAAACGGTTTATAAGTACCTACTGATCGCTAGCCGCCTCTGTACATACATACATACATAAACTCACGCCCGTAATCCCTACTGGGGTGGGCAAAGCCACAAGTAATCAAAGAAAACTTGCAGCCACTGTCGATACGAAGTCCTAAGATGGATATGATACGCCTCTGTACATAACCAGAAAAGTATTTTAAATCCATTGTTCGTTGGAATAAAAAACCAACGAACACAAATAGCCTATATACGTCCCACTGCTGGGCACAGGCCTCCCCTCAATCAACCGGTAGGAGTATGGAGCATACTCCACCACGCTGCTCCACTGCGGGTTGGTGGAAGTATTTTTACGGCTAATAGCCGGGACCAACGGCTATACGTGGGAATAAAAAAAAATCATTTTTTTATATTTCATTTTTAGTATATTATTAAAAAAAAAATTTGTTTATGATCGACATACTCAAGTTGTTTCTGATTTTAAATGATACAAAAAACTACCCCTACAAAAGAAAAACATATCAAAATTGGACCTGCCTCTAGCAAGTTAGAAGTGAAACTCTTTATTGACTTCACGTTTCGTGGAGTTCGTATTTAGTTCTGAATTAGACGCTCACCCCACACAAACAAATACGAACTTCTTAGACGCCGGGAATCCCCCGTGCACTGTGTCCGTTTGGTACCTACCGGGTACTAAACGTCTGATAATTGTTGCTAATTGTTTGGGACGTCCTCTAGGGAAACTAACTTGTAAGGAACAATGCGTGTTTTTAGGATTATCCCGGTTTAAGTATACATTAAAAGTTTGTAGATCTGTTTGTTGAATATAGATAAAGTTAGAGAAGAATGTAAGGATCAGACCAAACGGAATTTCATAGTCTCTGCTCATCCCCGTTGGAAATAGGCATGAGGTTATGTATATACGTAGCTATGTTTCGTAGACTAACTACATAAACAGCCTATATTCCTCCCACTGCTGGGCACTGCCCCCCCCCCCTCAATCAACCGGAGGGGGTATGGAGCATACTCCACCACGCTGCTCCACTGCGGGTTGGTGGAGGTGTTTTTACGGCTAATAGCCGAGACCAACGGCTTAACGTGCCCTCCGAAGCCCGTGTATGATTCCGTAATCATCTTACTTTTTCGGACAATCAGGTGATTCCAGCCTGAAAAGTCCTTACCAAACAAAGGACAGTCTCACAAAGTGATTTCGACGGCCATCGGGAGTCGAACCCGGACCTCCAGATCGTGAGCCTAACGCTCTAACCACTAGACCACGGAGGCTGTTACTAACTTAGTAGTCTGTTAATTTTAGTTCACTCAATTATTTTGGTAGAACATTTTTATTTTGTATCAGGGTTATTCCATATCTCCTACAGATTGCCTGGAAGAGATTGCTACCAAGCACAAAAACCGCTGGTACTCATAATATTATCTCTTTCAAGAAGTTTCAAGCGTTCTCATCAAAAAAATTGAATTTCTCCATATTTTTGTTCAACAAACAAGAGTTTTATTCAATTTTAAATTTGAATTTGGAATTTTAACATTATGAATAAAAAATCCTAAAATAGTTACTGTAAAAAGACGTTTATTTTTTAATCCAACTTTTTGTGTTTTATATTTTTCTGATAATCATTACGAAATGTAAATAGAAAGAAAGAAAAAACAAATAAAATATTTTAACACTAAATAAAATTCGCTAACAAGCCATTATTTAGTAAGTGTAGTGTGTCAACCCTAAAGTCTGGATACGGGTATTTATTTTAGAGGGTATCTAGTTAGAACTTAAACTCCAACTTTGTTCCACTTTGTTGAAAAGAAAAAGATGCTTTCCAACAAAACTGCTCTTTTACTTCATCACTTTCAATTCTCTTGTAGAGAAAAGTACACAAAAGTGTTTTATGAGTATGTATGGTCGTAATTTTTATATTATATCATAAAATAACATCACGCCTGTATCGTTAAAGGGGTAGGCAGTGGTGTATAATTACAATATCCACTCTTAGCCAGCTATGTTTAAGTCCAATGTAATATAGATAGATAGGTAGATTAAAACATTTATTTGGTCTACAGACACACATGCATACAAAAAGAAAAAGATTAGATACAGACAATCAATCAACAGAGACGAAGCTCTGTATTAAACACGCCAGGTATGTATGTGTGCTGCAGCAGCGCAAATCGGTCATAGCTCAGCGCAAGTTTTTGCTCTCACGAACAAAACGATGATTTTCAGCTACAACACGGCTGGAGAAATCCGCGGGTAAATTCGATAAGTACTGAAAAAGTTGTATCAAATAATCAGTATGAAATAATAGTATACTGTATATAAATAAATAGTTGTATGATATATATAGGTTTTTATTATAACAATATATTAACGTGTCTTTTATCGTCAACTGGACACAAATCCTGAAAAACACTTCATATCAATTATTTATGTTCCAAACATTAATTCAAACTCATAAAGCTAAATTCCCCGTAAAATCACCTCTACCAACCCGCAATAGAGCAGCGTGGTGGAGCATGCTCCATACCCCCTCCGGTTGATTGAGGGGAGGCATGTGCCCAGCAGTAGGACGTATATAGGCTGTTTATGATGAAAGTCTGACGCGAATGGGATGGCGCCCAGAGTAGTCTATTACAAAGCCATACTATGACTCCTGTCCTCCGCCTCGAAATAGTACTGACAGTTACTGCTGCCCTCTGTCAGGTTCTAGGTTACAGTCCCTGTGACTTGCCCCTTCCGTCCTGCATTGTCGCTCCCATCTTCGTCTCTGCAACCGGTTAGACCTTCACCCGTATCCCTACAGAGAACACAGACACACAGACAGAGACAGAGTACTGCGGGGCGGAAGGCAAGGGGGAAATTCTGCACCGACAAGAGCATGGCTCTGAAAATGATGATGGAAGTGAAATTCCGTTGACTAAGAGCCCCAACCGGAATTCGAAACTGTGATACTTCGATGTAAGTCACGCTTTCTCTGAACAGAGTCATCACGGATTGTCAAACCATGGACATTAGTTACTCAAGTTAACCTATGAGAAACTTGCCTACTGCTCATGCCCTACTGAACTCAGTATGTCGAGTGCTGAGTTATTTATGCGCTTAGGTTTGCACAGCTGTCACTTAAGAGCAACTTAATATTCAAACCTAGTCATGCAGACTGCTTCACACAGTCTACTGAGAGCAGAGGATCTTCTATCGTGTGGGTTGTGAGGTGGATTACCAACCTCATCAACCCTGGTGTCAGGATTATTATTGAGCCACCAAAGCCCTCTGACGTGACTCATCTAATGACTACGTACTTACATCAGAAAGTAGTAACCGGGATCAACGGCTTAACGTGCCTGCCGAAGCACGGATCGTCTTGCTTTCGGACAATCAGGTGATTAGCCTGTAATGTCCTAACCAAACTAGGGATCACGAAGTGATTTTTGTGATGTGTCCCCAGCGGGATTCGAACCTGGGACCTCCGGATTGTAAGCAGAACGCTCAACCACTGGACCACGGAGGCCGTTAGCAGAGGATAAAGTACCTGATTACTTTTTACAAATGTTTAGAAAATGTTATGCTACAAAATTAAAGAGACACAACGGGCTGTGAAGCGCGTTTGCCTAGTAGATCGTACCAATCGTCGAAATTCGGCAGCGCACTAAAGTCGACATAGCCAGGATCCAGGATACTAGGCAAGAAGGGAAAGCTACAGATGGACTAAGGCGGTTACGGGACGGTGGCCATAGTAGATGGTGCGGCACGACGGGAGGAGGTGGAGGAGAGTAGGACAAGAGGAGTAGTAGTAGTAAAAAAAAATACATTTTATTTTTAATTCATATGGTCACCATAAAGTTCCCATAGCTTCCAAGCGGAATTGGAAGCGAATAAAGAACACAGAAAACGTTCAGCTACCTGTCTTCCCGAGGATGACGTAATCCGATAGAGGGATTGTGCCTTTCTAATACGATGGACGGTCACGAGCATTAATATGTATACACTTTGAAACCATGTCACATTAACTTTTTTGACAAATTGAACTGTAAGTCTCACTAAATGTCAAGTATGTTAGTGCGACAGAGTCCTAAAGTGGGTACATTATATTGCTTATGACTGGAGAATTGTAAGGGGAGATAGGGGGGTTAAGAGGGGGGATGTGATTTTATAGACTGATTCCTTGTCACCATTAATATTCGTATCCATCTTAAGACTTCGTATCAATAGTGTCTGTTAATACTTAATACAAAATAATAAACCATTTTATTGCACAATTAAAAACAAAACCAACACATTTTATAAATAAAACACCTCCTCCAATGCGTCACATCGAGGCAAGGTGCCCAACAGGCTGGCAGCATTACCCCTCTAAATCGCCAGACTAATTCTTTGACAGAAATAACTACCAGCCCTAGCATCCCCCGAAGCCCCGATAAGACGCATTGAGAGATCTTTAACAAATCTGATCTGTCTGTAAATTATCTTTGATTACTTGTGGCTTTCCCCACTCCATTAAGGAATGCGGAATGGAAAGTATGTACGTATGTAAAGTTGCCACATTCATCATCAAGCTAAAAAAGTGTACTGCATTCATCATCATCAGCCCATTAACGTCCCCACTGCTGGGGCACGGGCCTTCCCTATGGATGGATAGGGAGATCGGGCCTTAAACCACCTACGCGGGCCCAGTGCGGATTGGTGGTTAATAACGACTGCTAATGCAGCCGGGATCAACGACTTAACGTGCCTTCCGAAGCACGGAGGAGCTCGAGATGTTTTTTTTTTTGTGGTAACCCATCCTGTGACCGGCCTTTGCGTAAGTTGCTTAACTTCAACAATCGCAGACCGAGCGCGTTTACCGCTGCACCACCGAGCTCCTCAACTGGATTATAAAATCATTATTAGCACATCCCTCGAGCATAATAAAAATTAGCACCACTGACATCTGTACTCTACGGCACTACTTGCTCATGCATTATCCCCCAGACCCCCATATGATACGTTTCCATTGTCCGTGCGGCCGGTATGGCCAAAATACTATACAGAGCGAAACTCATGCAAAATACATGACTATTGTCTTCAAATTATACGAATGTAGTCATTATTCAAGCAAGCTCAATTCACTTTATGCCGCCAGTGGCTTGCAGCTTGCGTATCACGAAAAGTGTAGTTGCTATAATATGAATTAAACAACTCTATTCATCATAGGCCTCGTCCACCTACTGCGTGCATTTTCGTTCGTGACTGTACAGTCATGAGCAATATAATGTACCCACTTTAGGACTCTGCCGCACTAACATATTTGACATTTAGTGAGACTTACAGTTCAATTTGTCAAAAAAGTTAATGTGACATGGTACCAAAGTGTATACATTATTAATGCTCGTGACCGTACAGTCCGAAACAGGAGTGAGCGACTCAATAAATAAACTAATACCGTTCTATGGTGGCCTAGTTGGGAGAACGCTTGACTGTCACTGTGAGGTCGCAGGTTCAAATCCCAACACGACCCTAAACCGATGACTTTTCCGATCACGTGCTCAGCAGTGACGGAATGTACATATTATTATGTCATCATCATCATCAATTTAAGAGCCACGCTCTTGTCGGTGCAGCATTTTCCATGCTACAATACATAAAAACAACAATACAAAAGAATACATTATGTAACGGGGTAGATATCGACTGGCCAATGAAATTTTAAACGAACAGTGGTTCCAAAACGTAGGTCCGCGGATGTCCGTGTTGCTCTATGCGTAGCTTTTTTTTTTTGACGTGACTTATTGTAGATTTGCCGCAGATGGCATTAACTACTTGGCCGGACAAATGGGGAGCGCTGGAGGCTCTCACCCGGTACAACGTTTAAGACAACAGGCCTGAGGGTGCCCAGTTGGGCGCGATCCTCGGCTCAGGGCGTCGTCTGAGAGGAAAAATATTTGAAAGAATTAATCGACCCTAGTGGGTCGATAGCGATAAGCGCTGAATAAGGGAAATCGTCGACCACGCCGGCGGGGTCGGTATCGGTATCGGGGACCTAAAGTGTTTGGTGTCGCGAGCTGATTGGCTGCCTCTATGGCTAGAGTAATCGGGTCGTCGGGATCGTATATTATCAGAATCTATGCGTAGCACTGCTGTTCCTCTCTCATCAAAAAAAGCTATCCGACGGTCATGAAGAAACCACTAATGTATGCGCACCGCGCCGGGGTGGTCGAAGGCTTATCGCCACTGACACATTATAGGATCGAATAATTTAGTCCTATTGTGTAAAATCTTGAACTTCCTAATTTGTCCTGCCAAGTAGGTTACTGCCATTTGCGACAAATCAAGATGTCAAAAAAATCTGATGTAGTGATCCTGACCATGTGTCTTTATAAATATAAACTACACATATACACTCTCTTTTCGCAATAATCAAACCTCATGCTGTGTCAAGAAAATGGAAGTATATTTCCAACAATATCTTCATTTGAAACACTACTAATGACGTGTATGATGAACTATTGAAAGGAGCGGAAAGCTGAGTGGGGGGGTAAGTTACGCGGAAACCACAGGGAGGAAATAACCAACTCTGGCATATGAACGTTCACATGACGGGAAAAAATACTTTTCTGAACTTTTATGCTGGGTAAACATAACATAACATTAGAATCACTACTGTGTATAGGTACGATCACGAGTACTAACTGTATACACTGTGAAACCATGTCACATTAACTTTTTTAACAAATTAAAACGTAAGTCTCATTAAATGTCAAATATGATAGTGCGACAGGGTTCTAAAGTGACCCCTGAGTGACATGATATTGCTCATGACTGTACAGGGATGGAACCAAAGGATTTTCTTTAAATAATATAACGACCTCCATGGTCCAGTGGTTGAGCGTTGGGCTCACGATCCAGAGGTCCTAGGTTCGATTCCCGGAGAACATATCACAAAAATCACTTTGTGATCCCTAGTTAGGACATTACAGGCTGATCACCTGATTGTCCGAAAGTAAGATGATCCGTGCTTCGGAAGGCACGTTAAGCCGTTGATCCCAGTTACTACTTACTGATGTAAGTAAGTAATCATTGCATGAGCCATGCCAGGGTCCTTTGGCGGCTCAATAGTAACCCTGACACCAGAGTCAATGAGGTTGGTATTCCACCTTACAACCCGCATGATAGAAGAAGTGTCGTATTTGAGCAAAATTTCACCTGATAGTCAGTGACGATGTGGTCTACGGTGGATCGCGCTTAACTAGCAAATGCCTATTCACTCTAGCCTTGTAGATTCTCAGATTATAACGAGTTAGAAGAACAGACGACAGACAGTTCAGGCAGACAGTTCCAGTCCTTTGCTGTTCGCATCAAAAAGGAAGAGACAAAACGTTCAGTGCGAATTGGTGGTATATCTACAATATAAGGATGAAATACCTGCCGACGCGACGTCTCTCTAGTTGTCCGTAGATGGAATGGAGTGGGTGGAATTAACTCGTAAAATTACATAAATTCCAAGAGCTGAAAATTGTCTTCTAAATCAAGTCTCAACGCACTCCAACAGGGATTACGGTCATGAATTTATGTTATGTGTATTCTTGCTATATTTGATACTAAAGTACTAACAGCAGAGTTGTAAAGCCAACCTGTCCAGACCTCTAGAGTACAAAACGTAGTCTTGAATAAAAGTGCAATCTTACTAAGTGCCGTACTCCGTACAATCATCCAGACAATGCTTACTTCGCGCTGTGGACTTGTATGAACCAGTTTCTAGGTTCAAATGTATGTCTATAAAGTCATAATACAGAATGTTAGATAGTCACTGCGCTTCTGCTTTCACGACTTGATTCTCAAACGCGGAGCGCGGGTTCGAACTCCGGTAATGAACTTGCACCAATACATACATAAACTCACGCCTATTTCCCACCGGGGTAAGCAGAGACTATAGAATTCCATTTGATTCGATCCTGACACACTTCTTTTGCTTCTTCTTCATTCATCAATCGCTTCATACACGCACGCCGGTTCAAAGTAGGTCGTACTAAACCTTTTCTAAAGACATCTCCAATTTGTCAATGTAAGACCTTCTCGGTCTTCCTCTGCCAGCTCTACCATCAACTTTCGCTTTATATACCGCTTTTGCAATTTTATTATCCTTCATCCGCTCCACGTGTCCAAACCAACCTAACATTCCCTTCTCAATCTTAGTCACTATATCGTCTTTTACACCACATCTCTGTCTTATCACACTGTTTCTCACTCTATCACTCGACTTCACACCGCAGTTGCTACGCAAAGACCTCATTCACTTGCACCAATTATTAATTTATCTTAGTGCAATTTTCACTAACATAGATGGCTCGACCATTATAGACGGTGATACTACCTATCACGTTGGTTTAACTCAAATCCAGCACACCTGCTACAGGCTAACCTGTGTTGAGCTAGTATACCTTCGCGGGTTGGGAGGTCGGAGAGGCTGTCGCTTCTGTAAAAAAACCGGACTCGTCAAATCTTCAGGTTAGGTAAGCGGACCCTGTGAAAAACGGGATAATGCTGGAGAGATGATGATGATGATGAGAATAATCTTATCGCTATGTTCTATGAAAGATTTGTATACTGAACATCGTCATATATTGTCATTCATCATCATCAGCAATTTAAGAGCCACGCTCTTGTCGGTGCAGCATTTTCCATGCTACTTTTTTAGGGAAAAATAGGGCATTGGTTTCCCTCTTGCGTTCCGCCCCAATCGATTCAATATTGTCATTAAGCAAAGCGTAATATTAAATTACTTTAACCTGAATAAGCAAAAAGGGTTTCTCTTTATTAACAGAAAATATTTTGCAATGCGTGGTTAAAGAACAAAAGGCACATACAATTACATTTTACATGCTTATCTCAAATACGCTCAAACTACAGGGACCTTTGTGTGGCCTTATTATGGCTCGATGTACTTAATATAAAGAATATTGTTTCAGATAAGATGTTTCGTTAAATACGAAACACAAATGTAACCTTTTCGTTTGTTGGCTCTTTTACATCGACGATACAACGACTAGACTCCCAATAACACACAAACGAGTTCTGTCAACACATCTGATTGGCAGATCAGATAAAGGTACCACTCGACAACGTTCCACCAATCGCGACCATCATGACCTTTCGTCCCGCTTCTCCCACCCCCAGATGATAATCTCAACTTCATGGCTTTAACTACTTGGCCAGACAAATTTGGAGCGCTAATGGCTCTCGCCTGCAGCGCTAACATGCGTAACATGATAAAATTATCGATCGATTCAATAATTTTTCTGAAATCGATAAGTTTCTTTTTTTTTTTTCCCATCATGCATGACGACTTATTTGGGTTCACATGTTAGTACCAATCGACAAAATGACATAATTATATCATCCGAATCGATAAAACGATCGTGACAAAATTTTATCACGTTGCGCCGGTTAGCCCTACTAGTACAGAAATTTACTACTGGTAAAGGCCCAGTTGGCCGCGAACCTCGGCTCGACTCGTCTGAGAGGGTTATATTTAAAATAATCAATCAACCAAAAATAATAACTGAGCGAAATAGTGGACCACACTGTGGTCTCGAAGTCCTGAAGGCTCAGATATTAGACAGAATTAATTATATACGAAACATCAAATGTTAGGCGTCTATCTGGTTTCAAAGACGATGTCCCTTTAATATTGTTTGTCGAGATTATTTTTCGGGGTTAAAAAGGTTAGACATTTCAGAAATTTATCGTTTTTCTACATGTCCTGTGATACGAACAAGAATTTCTTTAATTTTAAGATGTTTATAATTGTTACTTCTGTTTTATTTTTGACGTGACTTATTGTAGATTTGCCGCAAATGGCATTAACTACTTGGTCGGTCAAATGGTGAGCGCTGAGGACTCTCATGCGGTACAAAATTTTAAACAACAAGCCTAAGAGTACTTCTTACAGTGTGTACGGTTCCTTCACGATCTGATACGGCTTATCAGCATTTCTGACAACAAAACTACGGGTAAAAAAAATAACCCCCACCCAAGCTAAGCCTAACATGATTCGTTGTAAATGGGGCTTAAAGGAGTCACCATACTGTGAATGTGGTCACCCGGACCAAACCATATCCCACATAGTGAACGAGTGCCCTCTGCACCGGTTCCCAGGTGGTATAGCCGAACTGCATTGTGTGACGGATGCAGCGGAGACTTTGTTAGGGGAGCTTAAGCTGGATATTTGATCCAAGCAGGATATTTGTGTGCCATACGCAATAATAATAATTCGTTGGGCTTAAAATGCACGAAATAAAGAACCTATAAAATTAGTTTCTTTTTTCTTTTTACGCCAAGGTAAGTTTGTCTACGAATTGATACATCTCATTATTCATTCTGTGCAGTCCCTTGGAACTGAAAAGAAGACATTTTGTCTTGTCCAACGACATTCAGTAGATAAGATTCTATCTACTGCAGATATAAATGTCCGTCGTTTATCTGTCTACACGCCATATTGGTTCGTGTTTCTTATCTTACTTATATATAAACCACATGCGAGCACATGAACGTCGGAGTTGAAGCGGTCGCCGTAGCCGAAATCGGCTGGATCGCATCATCATCATCATCATCAATGTAACGTTAAATATGAAATTTTGACGCGTACCATCGCTAATTGAAGACTGCTTTGTCTAGATACTAGGTTTCCTAACATGCATCTGTTCATACAATGTATTCATAATATATTAATTTGTATTTATCATACATTTTCAATGACATTAGTTTGAAAATTGTACATCGTTATTCAAAATATTTTGTATATTCACAGGATAAAAATAAATTATTATAACAACAAGTCTCATTTTAATATTCATTCATCAATGAACTCTTTTTATACATTATCAAGATTGTTCTTAATAGAATTGTATATAATTATTTTTAGACAAGGTGTAAGGTATACAGTGACATCGTAAGGAAAACTTTGAGGGATGTTTCAGATCATGATAATGAGTTGATATCAAGTAGATTTTTGTGTCGTAAAAGTATGGAAATGAAAATGATTAAAAATTACTACGTCATTACTACGTCATTGGAGTCATTTAAAGGGCAAGTCAAGGCGCATTTCCTTACCTCTATTTCCTCTTCAACTTCATAATCTATCTACTCCTTTTCTTCCATAGTATATGTAGTAGTTTAAGTAGTGATATTTATTTATTATAACAATTATAATTATGTGTATTATTATTATGTAGTCGAAAGTGTATTTATTTTTATATGTACAAGTATCCCCATGCTGCCCTATCCCGCTATCTATACTTATAATAAATCTGTAGAGAGGTCAATTCTGTACATTAAATATTTTTTCAAAATAACTATCAGGGGGTGACAAGTGGTCGATACTGATGCCAAAAATGCAATCAGTAAAATTTTTGTCTGTCTGTCTGTCTGTCTGTCTGTCTATCTGTCTGTCTGTATGTTCCTTATAGAAACAAAAACTACTGGACGGATTTTAATGAAACTTGGTACAATTATTCTTCACACTCCTGGACAGGTTATAGTATACTTTTCATCACGCTACAATCAATAGGAGCAGAGTAGTGAAGGGAAATCCTTTTGTATGAAAAATCTAAACCACTCAAGTTAGACGTTTGAAATTTGGCATGCAGGTACCTTAGATACCGTAGAGGTGTACTAAGAAAGGAATTCCCGAAATTCCCACGGGAACGGGTATTAGCGGGAAAATCCTTTTGTATGAAAAATCTAAACCACTCAAGTTAGACGTTTGAAATTTGGCATGCAGGTACCATAGGTACCGTAAAGGTGCACTAAGAAAGGAATTCCCAAAATTCTCACGGGAACGGGAATTAGCGGGAAAATCCTTTTGTATGAAAAATCTAAACCACTCAAGTTAGACGTTTGAAATTTTGTCATGCAGGTACCTTAGGTACCGTAGAGGTGCACTAAGAAAGGAATTCCCAAAATTCTCACGGGAACGGGAATTAGCGGGAAAATCCTTTTGTATGAAAAATCTAAACCATTCAAGTTAGATGTTTGAAATTTAGCTCGCAGGTACCTTAGATACCGTAGAGGTGTACTAAGAAAGGAATTCCCGAAATTCCCACGGGAACGGGAATTAGCGGGAAAATCCTTTTGTATGAAAAATCTAAACCACTCAAGTTAGACGTTTGAAATTTGGCATGCAGGTACGATAGGTACCGTAAAGGTGCACTAAGAAAGGAATTCCCAAAATTCTCACGAGAACGGGAATTAGCGGGAAAATCCTTTTGTATGAAAAATCTAAACCACTCAAGTTAGACGTTTGAAATTTTGTCATGCAGGTACCTTAGGTACCGTAGAGGTGCACTAAGAAAGGAATTCCCAAAATTCTCACGGGAACGGGAATTAGCGGGAAAATCCTTTTGTATGAAAAATCTAAACCATTCAAGTTAGATGTTTGAAATTTAGCTCGCAGGTACCTTAGATACCGTAGAGGTGTACTAAGAAAGGAATTCCCGAAATTCCCACGGGAACGGGTATTAGCGGGAAAATCCTTTTGTATGAAAAATCTAAACCACTCAAGTTAGACGTTTGAAATTTGGCATGCAGGTACCATAGGTACCGTAAAGGTGCACTAAGAAAGGAATTCCCAAAATTCTCACGGGAACGGGAATTAGCGGGAAAATCCTTTTGTATGAAAAATCTAAACCACTCAAGTTAGACGTTTGAAATTTTGTCATGCAGGTACCTTAGGTACCGTAGAGGTGCACTAAGAAAGGAATTCCCAAAATTCTCACGGGAACGGGAATTAGCGGGAAAATCCTTTTGTATGAAAAATCTAAACCATTCAAGTTAGATGTTTGAAATTTAGCTCGCAGGTACCTTAGATACCGTAGAGGTGTACTAAGAAAGGAATTCCCGAAATTCCCACGGGAACGGGAATTAGCGGGAAAATCCTTTTGTATGAAAAATCTAAACCACTCAAGTTAGACGTTTGAAATTTGGCATGCAGGTACGATAGGTACCGTAAAGGTGCACTAAGAAAGGAATTCCCAAAATTCTCACGAGAACGGGAATTAGCGGGAAAATCCTTTTGTATGAAAAATCTAAACCACTCAAGTTAGACGTTTGAAATTTTGTCATGCAGGTACCTTAGGTACCGTAGAGGTGCACTAAGAAAGGAATTCCCAAAATTCTCACGGGAACGGGAATTAGCGGGAAAATCCTTTTGTATGAAAAATCTAAACCATTCAAGTTAGATGTTTGAAATTTAGCTCGCAGGTACCTTAGATACCGTAGAGGTGTACTAAGAAAGGAATTCCCGAAATTCCCACGGGAACGGGAATTAGCGGGAAAATCCTTTTGTATGAAAAATCTAAACCACTCAAGTTAGACGTTTGAAATTTGGCATGCAGATACCTTAAGTACCGTAGAGGTGCACTAAGAAAGGAATTCCCGAAATTCTCACGAGAACGGGAATTAGCGGGAAGATCCTTTTGTATGAAAAATCTAAACCACTCAAGTTAGACGTTTGAAATTTGTCATGCAGGTACCTTAGGTACCGTGGAGGTGCACTAAGAAAGGAATTCCCGAAATTCCCACGGGAACGGGAATTAACGGGAAAATCCTTTTGTATGAAAAATTTAAACCATTCAAGTTAGATGTTTGAAATTTGGCTCGCAGGTACCTTAGATACCGTAGAGGTGCACTAAGAAAGGAATTCCCGAAATTCCCACGGGAACGGGAATTAGCGGGAAAATCCTTTTGTATGAAAAATCTAAACCACTCAAGTTAGACGTTTGAAATTTGGCATGCAGGTACTTTAGTAAACTTAAAGCTTAGTTGCAACAGGATATTACAAAATTCCCACGGGAACGGTAGTTACCGGGAAAAAACATTTGTATGAAAAATCAAATCTAAGTAAAAGGAGAAACTGACTGACTCAGTGACTGACATATCAACGCATAGCCTGAACGGCTAAACGTAGGCTTTTGAAATTTGGATGGGACATAGCTTAGGTACCGTAGAGGTGCACTAAGAAAGGAATTCCCGGAATTCCCACGGGAACGGAAATTAGCGGGAAAATCCTTTTGTATGAAAAATCTAAACCGCTTAAGTTAGACGCTTGAAATTTGGCATGCAGGTACCTTAGTTAACTTAAAGCTTAGTTGCAACAGGATATTGCAAAATTCCCACGGAAACGGGAGTTAGCGGAAAAAACCTTTGTATGAAACAATCGAAACCGCGTAAGATAGATGTCTTCAATTCAATTAAATTAAATTATTTATTGCATTCCATGTAGTACAATGGGGTGTTACATAGGCATAGGAACTAAAACATGGACCCTGTAGGGCACAGCAACGTTGAAGGGAAGAGAGGAAGTGTGTATTAAAATTAAAACTCAATGAACAATCAATTAAAAAAAAATCAATTCAATCAATTTATTCAATCTAGCATGCATGCATACCTTAGTAAATATAAAGTTTATTTTTGGCTGTATTTTGAAAAATGGGAGTTATTGGGAAAAAAATTGTACTTATGAAAAAATCTAAACTGCATAAGTATGCACTCCCACACACACAAAGATCTCTCTCTTAATATAACACGCCACGCGGACGAAGTCGCGGGCAAAAGCTAGTATTACATAATATTCAATATCTCCTATACTTAAAGGTTGCCTGGAAGAGATTGCTACTTAGCAATAAGGCCGCCTATTGTACTAATTCTATTTCTCTTTTGTTTTGTATTTTGTTTTTTCCTGTTTGTGCAATAAAGTATTTGTTATGTTATGTTATGTTACTACACTAAAATTTTAATAAATTTTCCGAACGGGAATTCCACTTGAAATCAACTCAGAATCATTCCTTTCAGTACCTATTTGTTACGGTGTCACTAACACCCATACGTACTTTTATTGCTACGTACGTACTGTTATGGTGACATCGTAACGAATACTTAGGGGGATGATTCAGCTCATTATTCTGAGCATTTTTTTTTTTACTTTAGTATCAAGTGTAATTTTTCAACGCAAAAGTTTAGTATAGAATTAAAAATAAAAAAAATCATATCATGTACGACAGAATCCACTTGATATTAACTCAAAATCACGGTCTGAATCATCCCCCTCGGTATTCGTTACGATGTCACTAACACCCTGTATGCAATAGATAACGCGTATTTCCCATTGGGGTAGGCAAACACCACGGTATTCCACTTACTACGATTCTGACACTACTTTTGCTTCTTCCACAACAAGAACAATTAGTTTAATCATAAAAAAATGATAAAAAACATCTCATTACATAAAAAAATAACATTAATTATAAACATCCTACACAATCCACAATCCGCATAAACAGACAGCCAGTTTGACAAAGGCATATAAAATGTTACACCTCTATTCATCATTCATTTTAACGACGTTGCGAATAGCCGTACCAAACTGAGTACTGAAATATGTATGTTCATTTCATTGCTGGAATATGCAGTGGGAATAGAGCATAGCATTATAATATCAAAGGAGATTCTCTTGAGAAGGTAAAAAAATAAAAAATCTCTGGTCAAGTGCGATTCCAACTCGTTCACTAAGGGTTCCGTACAAACTATCGTTGATTTTACCGTTGAAAAACTATTGTCTCCATACATTGAAATATGTGTCCCGATTGTTTATCAACTGCAAATAAGCTTATAGTCATGAAAAAATATTTTTGTGCGTTAAAATCTCTGGTGTCCATACATCGGCATATATTAATTTTCCAGTAGGTTTGCAGTTGCAAATAAGTTTGTAACAGTAAAAACATTTGTTTTTTGTGCCAAAACAAGAAAATAATTTACGATTTTTGGATTACTTCTTTTACTTGTGCTGGAAGACCTTCAAGGCCTTTAAGGCTTGCCTTTTAAGACTTATCTTTGGATTGCGTTGATTTAGAAGCTTGTATTTTTACAGTTTCAAGTGACTACAATCATTAGTATGAAACAACAACAGAACACAAATATTAAGTATATAACATGAACACATACATGTGTACATGTGTAGTAGTATGTTACATAAGAATAAGTATTAAACATAATTCAAATTCAAAAATATCTTTATTCAGTAGGTAACATAGTTACACTTTGAATCGTCAATTTTACATAACGAACGTCTTATCCGCCTAAAACTACTGCATTAGTATGTTGATTTGAATTTGATACCTCTACGCGTTCTTGAGAAAAAGGGTTTGACAGACAACATAGTAATCCTATAAGGGTTCCTTTTTCCTTTTGAGGGTCGGAACCCTAAAAAGTAAAGTAAAACCTGGCGATGAAAAGAAATAAAAGTAAACAGCTAAAGTAAAAGGAAATGTACCGACGGGTACGTATAAATAAACTACGAATGAAGAAATAATTGCTTCTATGTAGGACTGGGAACGAATAGGACGCGTTCAGTTGCTTATTTCCGGCCAAATTGTTAAAAAAAAATATCTCTCCAGCACGGCCTAATGTGGTGAAAAAACGTGAGGACACAGTGAGTGCGGTTTTTCGTCGTGAGTTTCGTGCGAGTTCAGATGGTTCCGAACATTCCGATATCAAAAACATAAACAAGCGGCAAAGAAAGAGGGTAGACAGATATGTCTGCCCGTAGAAAATTATGGATCTACCTACTCCACTCTAATCTAATCAGTCATCCCGTGATCATGGCACTTGCAACAGTGTCGAAATATCGGGAGTCTCATATCCCCATTTAAACGCGGTAAGAACCCGTTATTATGTGCTTTAATTATGATAATAACCGCTTAAAACAATGTATATAATATATGTTTTTACAGTAAGATTCCCATTGACATTCAGAATTTCCCTTTGATCAGTTTTAGGACTATAATTAAACAGAAACTTTGTAAAAAAACGTTATAATAAGATTAGGTAGTGAATGCATGGGATTAACTATCTGGAAACTGACATTAGGCAGCCAAATTACTAAATTGTACTTACAACAATATTTTATGTTTTTTAAAGAATGTCTACTGCCCTGTGCAGAGGCTTTTCTTGCAGCATAGTAGTTTTTGGCGGATGAGACGTTCGTTATGTAAAAACATACTCAAATTATTTAAAAAAATATTTTTAAATTGAAAATTTAATTTAATAGGTGAAGGACCGATTACCTGTTACAATACAACGGTGGTTTATAAAATAATAAAAAAAAATAAAAAAAAAAAGTTTATTGCAGTATCTTTTGGTACATGGTTTATACTGGGTTTGGAGCCACCTTTTAAGCATAGATATGCTTGTATTAGGTGACTCCGTTCTTCCATAACAATGTTCGTAAATTGTACCTTACACTAATTGACAGAAATCGAAAGGAAAGAAAAAATAAAATGAAAATGATTAAGGATGAAAAAATTAGGCATGCTTTTATACTTATATCTATATCTAACTTTTTGAAATGTTTATTTATCCACGTCTATCTCAGAATTTCGTTACTAAAGTGGTTACAAAACCTACAAATAGTCTTTATAAAACTTGTGGCTCTGCCTACCCCATTAGGAATTGCGGGCGTGAGTATGTATGCTATGAAACGTATGAAATAATGAGGATTGTTTTTAAATAATATGTCAGGCGTAGCATATGCTACAACCGTAGCGTTTTGCTACGATTTACGTAGCGTTGTTCTAGGTCTAGTCGAATAGTCATTACATTCTCGCTCTCTTTATTTAAGAGCTGCGCTCTGTGTAGAGTAATCGCCATTCCTCTCTTCTTCCCGCCAAATCCTTTACCTCCTGATACGACACGACCTGCACCTTCTCTTTTATTTGTTTCATAAATGTTCTCCTACGTCTACCCCTCCCTCTCTTCCCTTCAATGTTTCCTTGAATCGTGTCGTATCAGGTGGCCAATCATATATTATTTCCTCTCCGGTTCATCACTTTACATTACATTATATAACTTATTTATTATAACGTTGACTTGAAGAATAAATTGACTTAACGCTTATCGTTTCCTCTCAGAAAACCTCCTTTAATCGCAATTTACACAAGTCCGGATAATATATTAAGTTTCTTGCGCCAGGAAACTTGGTGCTAACAATAATTTCTGTCTTGCGTACAGACAATAAATTGAAATTGAATTGCAAGTGTAATATGAGCTTTTTTGTAACCGTGGATAGCATTTTGGTAGCTTAAAAGAGGAAACTCTTTTATCAGAAAACATAATTTTCATATCCCGTTTTGCGCTATATTCTTTTGATGATTATATGAAAATTGACGTTGTATTTTATTGTAATAATAAGTTTTATTGTAATAATAATTTTTTAATACATAATTATTTTATTACTCATATTACCGATTTATTATTTTTTTACATTTTATTTTATTTTTTTATCTTCTTTGTTGACATTCTTTTGTTATAATTTTCGACGATCATATTTATGTTGTTACCGTTTTATATTGTAAGTATCTAAAATGTGTTGTACAACTAAATGTGAAATAAATGAATCTAATCTAATTTATCCCGGTCTCGACTATTTTCCGAAAAAAAATAATTCAAAAATATTTTTTTTACAAAATTGGCTTACAAAGTTAGCGCTTTTTGAACGTCAAAAAATTAAATTACATATTATGTAACTAGCTGTAAAACTACGAAGAGAAAACCTCCACAAACCCAATCCCGTTGATTGACAAGTGGCCTATAGGCTGTACCCAGCAGTGGAACGTATATAAGCTGTCTATGTATGTTTATTGAAGTATAATTTAGTAACAAAGTAAAACATGACATAAACCACTGCCCCATTTTTCCCTAAAAAGTGGAGAGGATAATCTTCTTTCACCCTAAGGTTGCCTGGCAGAAATTGCTCTATATGTTGTTGTGCAATAAAGTATTATTGATTGATTGTTTGAGAAATGCTACACAGACAAGAGCGTGGCTCCTAAATTAGTTAAAATGTGATGACATAAACAGCCTATATGCATCCACTGCGGGTTGGTGGAGATGTTTTCATGGCTAACAGCCGGAACCAACGGCTTAACATTCCCCCGAAGTACGAAATCATCTTATTTTTTCAGAGACAGTCTCACAAAGTGATTTCAACAATGTCCCTATCGGAAATTGAACCCGGACATCCAGATCGTGAGTCTGACGCCCTAACCACTAGACCACGGAAGTATTATAGATATAAGGTCAAAATCCTTTTAAACCAGCACACTCATGACTTATTACAGAGATTACTTAATCACAATTTAACGGCTTCCGTGGTCCAGTGGTTGAGCTCTGGGCTCACGATCCGGAGGTCCCGAGTTCGAATCCCGGTGGGGACATATTACAAAAATCACTTTGTGATCCCTGGTTTGGTTAGGACATTACAGGCTGATCACCTGATCGTCCGAAAGTAAGACGATCCGTGCTTCGGAAGGCACGTTAAGCCGTTGTTCCCGGTTACTACTTACTGATGTAAGTACGGTCACGAGCATAAATATGTATACACTTTGGTACCATGTCACATTAACTTTTTGACAAATTGAACTGTAAGTCTCACTAAATGTCAAACATGTTAGTGCGACAGTCTTAAAGTGGGTACATTATATTGCTCATGACTGTACGTTGTCGTTACATGAGTCATATCAGGGGCTTTTGACAGCTCAATAGTAACCTTGACACCAGGGTTGATGAGGTTGGTAATCCACCTCACAACCCAGATGACAGAAGAAGAGAATACTTAATCACAGTCGTACAAAGATAGCCAACAGAAAAACTAACTCAACAGCAAAAAGTGACACACTTCCTTTGAGGCCCGCCCGCTGTCGTCCAGACCTTATAAATTATTCATTTTAAACCTAAGCTTCATAATACTTTGAGACCCTAGGTCCCTAATAATTCCATTACTAAGAGCCAAACTTGACTGGAAGTTTGTCATGTTTCGCGTTACCAACTTTATGACTCCATAAACCTTCGCATTTTATAAAGTGTGGCAACTTTAATAAGTAGCCAGTTTTTTTCTAGTGTTACATACACATACATACATAAACTCACGACTTTTTCCCACCGGGGTAAGCAGAGACTGTAGAATTCCATTATCTTCGACCCTGATACACTTCTCTTGCTTCCTACACATTCATCAATCGCTTCATACACTCACGCCGACCTAGTGTTTACTGTAGGTGTGGTGTAAGTGTGGTGAAGGTGTGGTGTAGGTGTGGTGTAAGTGTGGTAAAGGTGTGGTGTAGGTGTGGTGTAAGTGTTGGTAAATGTGTGGTGAAGGTGTGGTGTAGGTGTGGTGAAGATGTGGTGAAAGTGTTGTGTAGGTGTGGTGTAGGTGTGGTGTATGTGTGGTGAAGGTGTGGTGTTAGGTGTGGTGTTAGGTGTGGTGTTAGGTGTGGTGTTAGGTTTGGTGTTAGGTGTGGTAGGTGAGGTGTAGTTGTGTGTAGTTTGTCTAGTGTTTTCTGTCATATTATTAGAAAGACACTCGTGAGCTTATGTTATGGTCCAATTGGGGTATTTTTATCGCAAGATGAACTAAGTACTCACACCTCACCGGTTTTTCTGTTAGACCAACGTGATAGGTGGTGAGCCGTTTCGCCGTCTATAATGGTCGAGATGACTTGTGTTAGTGAAAAATGCACTTAGATAACTCAATAGTGCAAGTCCGGTACAGGGTTTCGAATCAGCGCTCCTAGTTTGTGAAGCAAGCCGATCCGATGGATCATAGAACCACAGTGACTTACATTTGATTTTACGAAATAAATTATTTTCACAGAAGGGTAATGTCAGGGGTCTTCGGAAACTTGTTAAGAAGAGATTGTTTTAATTACAAGTCATTTAATTAAGTACAACTGGCGAATTGGGACCATTAATTTTGGGTCTGTAACACTCGGCTTTTTGTTTTTGTTTATATGGCAACTTTGTATTGGTCGTTATTTTTAGGTAACGTTGTTTTAATAAATACTTTAAACGATATTGTTAAGGTATGTTCATCTATTTGTTACTTATTCATTCACGTATGATGCCTATCGTCTTGAAAGTCTATGATCTAAAACAGAAACGAAAAAAAATTACATGAATTCTCAAAAAAATAACAAAATACTTGCGAATATTAGAAATAATAAATAAATGTAATTTTAGTCTGTTCGAAATTCAAATTTCAAAATATTTCAAATCCTGTCTTGTTAAACAAAAACTCGAAATTGATTAACTTTTTAGTGGGAAGTAAGCATATTTAAATAATATTTTGTAGTTTCGATTTTTACTGTACCAATGCAAGTTTAAAACATTATACTAAGTACTTATAAAGATTTTGGTTATTGCAGACTCAACATGCATCTATAAAGAATGGAGCTGACCAAGTCCCCTTTATGCGGAATCTGTTTAAAGGAGGATGAGACGTCATTACACCTGCTTTGCAGGGAGGCTCTCATACCAAGCAGAAGTCGAGTACTGGTGGCCACATAATGGATCCCCAGGAGGTCATGGAGCTTCCTCCCAATAAGGCACTCGATCTAATCGAACGGATCAGTCTAGAGGAGATTTTTTAAATGTAGGCATTTGGTAACAATAGATCTTGCTAGGTCGTAGTGGCCATTCGGACTGCAACAGCACGAACCCTATTAGACTCATCGTCATCAGCCCATTAACGTCCCTACTACTGGGACACGGGCCTTCCCTATGGATGGATAGGGAAACCGGGCCTTAAACCATCACGCGGGCCCAGTGCGGATTGATGGTTATTAACGACTGCTAATGCAGTCGGGACCAACGTGCCTTCCAAAGCACGGAGGAGCTCGAGATGAAAACTTTTTTTTGTGGTCACTCATCCTCCGACCGGCTCTTGCGAAAGTTGCTTAACTTCAACAATCGCAGACCGAGCGCGTTTACCGCTGCGCCACCGAGCTCCTCTTTTAGACTCAAATAATAATAACTATAAAGACGAAGAAACTCAAACTAGCTTCATAAATCAACTCGAAAAGAAAGATAAATATGAGGAAAGAATCTCCAAAAGGGCCGTGTCATGAAATATGACTCATAATTACTAGAACAAACATCTCATTTTAGGGTCAGTGGCACAAAGGCCAACATTTTCACGCACAACACTAAGTTACGATGACATGGGTCTCTCATTTTGCCGGGCCCATAAGATACAAGATGGCAGGATATTTCTGAAAGGGAAATTACTTTGTATGTTTTTAATTAAAGAGATTAAGCGATAAAATGTGGAAGATGAATATTTAAAATTATGACATGTGAAGGAGATATTTTGATACTTTTATGCTGGACTGAAACCGCATAAAGATAATGATGCCACGATTTAAGTATTTATAAAGAAATCTATGGATTTAAATGTAACTAATTATTTGTAGGTAATTGAATATATATATCGGAATATTATTATATCCCTAGAGATTTACCTATATCGCGACATCAATCATCTCCCTAGCATTATCCCGTTTTTTCACAGAGTCCGCTTACCTAACCTGAAGTTTTGACAGGTCCAGATTTTTACAGAAGTCTGACCTTCCGACCCGCGAAGGGAAAACCAGCCTAATAAAGGTTAGGTCACATACCTGCGAAAATACATTGCTTATGAATGTGGATTTCCTCCCGGTGTTTTCCTTCACCGCTGAGCATGTGATAATCCAAATATGAATTCGAAAACAAAAGTACTAGATTTGAATCCGCGACCTCGAACTGGGCTACCACGGCTTCTAGGTCTAAAATAAAATATCATGTACGTACTTATATTAAAAATAAGAAACATCGAACAACATTACCCGCAACTTAAAAAATGTTCTGTAAAAATATGATTACCCTAATGATGTTTAAGTTTTATTTGTACTAATATTAGAGTCCCATGTTGGCAAATGTAGCCCGACTGAATACACGGCTTTACCTCATATTTCCGGATATAAAATGGCCCTTAATTCAACCAGGCAACCCTTTTAGCGGGCAACGTGTGAATTGTTTCGGTATAACCCTTCTTTGACCACAAAAAAAAAAGTTTTCATCTCGAGCTCCTCCGTGCTTCGGAAGGCACGTTAAGCCGTTGGTCCCGGCTGCATTAGCAGTCGTTAATAACCATCAATCCGCACTTTGCCCGCGTGATAGTTTAAGGCCCGATCTCCCTATCCATCCATAGGGAAGGCCCGTGCCCCAGCAGTGGGGACGTTAATGGGCTGATGATGATGACTAAGGTTTTTAGCTTTCCTGTGATAAGGAGGGATCTCCTAGCCTTGCATGATAGTCGATATTTGACTTATTACTCTGCGCGTTTTAATACATCATAAAAAGACCTCTTAATATATTTTAGCGGAGATCCGTGCATCGTAAATAGCTGCGGACGAGGGGAGTGCATACTTGGAGTACAATCTATTTGATCTTACTTGTATGGCGCGCATTTCTCGCTCCCATAGCCCTTTCAACC
Organism: Pectinophora gossypiella; assembly: GCF_024362695.1. Classification (NCBI taxonomy): domain Eukaryota; kingdom Metazoa; phylum Arthropoda; class Insecta; order Lepidoptera; family Gelechiidae; genus Pectinophora; species Pectinophora gossypiella. The sequence goes on along the minus strand of NC_065420.1, from coordinate 2,998,104 downwards.
ATTTTCGTCTATTCCGCGCGAGAAGCCAACTGAAGTAACTCCATTTCCCCTCATCAGAAGGCCTCTGTAATGGCGGGCACATTAAAATTATCAACGTGTTTGCCACGGGCGTGTTTTATTTGGTTTACCTTTGACGAGATAATTTGCATAATCAGCTTACATTATCACTGGAGCTTTGCAGGGTGCTTAGAGGTTATGAGGTCAGAGGTCAGATTACTGATGAGAGTCATGTGAAATGTGTCTTAGGCCCTTACGTTACTAGGGGTGGTATTAATGAACTAGTCTCAGCTTCGAGACCGCCCTCAAGACAATGTCAATGTGACAATTGTTATATAAAAAAATCATTACCTAAATCGGTTCATAAACGACGAAGATATCCCCGAACAAACATAAAAAAATATACGGTCGAATTGAGAACCTCCTCCTTTTTTGAAGTCGGTAAAAACTTTCACCACTCGTTTTTACCCCCTTAGGGGTTGAATTACGCAAAATCACCTACGTCGAGAAAACAACCGTAATGCAAAATTTGAGACTCCTAGCATTTCTAGTTTCTGAAATTTCGTGATGAGTGAGTCAGTTAGTCAGTGACCTTAAAAAAACAGGGACTTGACCATCATCTTGAGGGTAGTCTCAGCTGGGATTAGTTTATTACTGCCACCCTACGATGCTTAGGCCACCAGCGGAAAATTATGCGAATATTTCGCATAGAACAGTTGCTGGCAACTTTGGTTGCGCAACCAGCAGGGCTAACATGCGCAATGTGATAAAATTATCAATCGATTCATTACATTTTGTAAAAATCGATAAGTTTGATTTTTTCGCTAACATGTGTGGCGCGTGATTTTGTTCGTATTTTGACAGAAGGACATGACTTATGGCTTCACATAATTAGCACCAATCGACAAAACGACATAATTATATCGCCAGAATTGATAAAAATGACCGCGACAACATTTTATCAATCAATCAATCAATCAATAATACTTTATTGCACAACAACATATAAAAAGGACATAAACATGCGAATAAAACGTAAGCACAATAGGCGGCCTTATTGCTCAACAGCAATTTCTGCCAGGCAACCTTAGGGTGAAAGAAGTAATTTTATCACGTTGCGCATGCAGCCCTACAGGTGAGGTACTTTTTATACAACTGCATTTTGTTAGTAGCGCATTTGTCCGGCCAAGTAGTTAATGCTATCTATGGAAACGTACTATAAGTAAAAAAAAAATGGTGACGCAACCATGCAAGAAGGCCGCCAGTGCAATAAAGAGTTTTTGTTTAGTATTGTAAAGTATAAGGAACAGCGTCCACGGTCTAGTGGTTAGAGCGTTGAGCTCACAATCTGGAGGTCCGGGTTCGATTCCCGATGGGGTCATTGTTGAAATCACTTTGTGACACTGTACTAACTTTGCAGGCTGAATCACTTGATTGTACGAAAAAGTAATATAATTTCGTGCTTGGGAAAGCAGGTTAAGCTGGTCGTCTCGGACTACGAGCGCAAACGCCTCCTCCAACTTGATCTAGGGCAGCGTGGTGGAGTATGTTATGGAGCATAAACCATAACCTCCGGTTGATTGAGAGGAGGCCTGTGCCCAGCAGTGGGACGTATACCTATAGGCTATTAATTTATGTTATTATTAAGTACCTAAACGAAAAGAAAACTTTGATCCCAGTGATAATCTCAATGACCTCGGCTTCATAAAAGTAGGTCAAATTGTGAAGGTTCCCGTGCTTGTGATTAGCCCAATTGTCAGAGCTTTTAAGGCCACGGAAGGCTCTTGACTTTGCTTAATGATTGCTGTCAAAATGCCACCTAAATTCCTTCAATTAGAAGGAACAAACGCAAGTATAAAGAAAAATTTGGTTGGTCTCTGATAGTCTCGAGATGACTAACTACACTATAGACTATACAGGGTGTTAGTGATATCGTAACGAAAACTTTGAGGGATGATTCAGACCATGATTCAGAACTGAAAAGAATTGAAAAAAAAAGAAAATAATGAATTTTCTAAACGAAAATTTCATTTGACATCAACTCAGAATAATGGTCTAAATCATCCCCGTCAGTATTCATTACGGTGTCACCACGATGTCACTAACACCCATACGTACTTGTATGGCTACCTGTACGTACTTGTACGGGGTGTAAGTAACATCGGAACGAATACTGAGGGGGACGATTCAGCTCATTATTCTGAGTTAATATCAAGTGGAATGTTCCTTCGCAAAACAATAGGATTGAAAGTAATTTTCATCATCATCAATTTAAGAGCCACGCTCTTGTCGGTGCAGCATTTCCATGCTACTTTTTTAGGGAAAAATAGGGCTGTGGTTTCCCTCTTGCCTTCCGCCTGACGCAAGTGGGATGGCGCCCAGAGTAGTCTATTACAAAGCCTTACTAGGACTCCTGTCCTCTGCCTCTGAATAGTTCTGACAGTTACCGCTGCCCTCTGTCAAGTTTCAGGAGTCCCTGTGACTTGCTCCTTAATTTTAAAATACAGAATCATAAGTCTGAATCACTGAATGAGCGGTTTGTTTAGTTTGTGATAATCTTAGTTTTTATGAATTCTTTTTTTTATTGGCGTGAGTAATATACTTATCTGGTTTCGATTCCCTGTGACGACACGTCTTACACGAAGTCCCCAGTTTGGTCAGGAGCTGGTCGCAATCGGTATAATTACCATGGATAAACTTTTTCAAGGACAATTTTGTTTTTCACAAGGTATTTTATGGCTGAGAAGAAGAAATGTCAAGAAACTGTAAGAGCAACACAGCTTTTAAATCAATATGGATATACATTACAAGATGATAATAAGCAACTTTGACTCCGCCTTACGATATACGCGAATGATTCTTCAAAGGCGTTTATCTTACAGGAACGGTGTATACACAGAATTTATTTACCTTGGATGTTTTATCTGTAATGTTTAATAGCCTTTTAATTAACTAATAATTATGTTATACGTACTTAACCTTAAAATATTTTACGTAATTGCAAAATATTTCAGACGTTGAAATATTAATTTGCTCATTAGATCGTTCGCCTCTCTTTACCCGACTGCGTCAAAGCAAAGGGAGGGTTAAAAGTTTGAAACAAGACTATGACTAGGTACATCTTCAACATCATTATTCAGAAGAATTTCAAAGAAATATTTTCTTGTTATATACTTTTTACAACGTGATTTTTCCGTAGTCGGGTTTTAAATCTAAACTTATATTTTTATATAATTATGTTTACACATTAAAACTAGCATATCATCCGCTTATTTTTTCTTTTTTGAGTGAGATTACTGTCGATGCAATGGTGTTTTTCGTAGAAATGAGATCTTTGCTTAGCATCTGCGGTGTTGAGTGATAGAGTGAGAAACAGTGTGATACGACAGAGATGTGGTGTAAAAGACGATATAGTGACTAAGATCGAGAAGGGAATGTTAGGTTGGTTTGGACACGTAGAGCGGATGAAGGATAATAGAATTGCGAAATCTGTATATAAAGCGAAAGTTGATGGTAGGGCTGGCAGTGGAAGACCCAGGACTTACCAAATTACCAAATTATTGTATTGACCAAATTGGAGATGTCCTTAGAAAAGGTTTAGTACGATCTACTCTGAACCGGCGTGCGTGTATGAAGCGATTGATGAATGTGGAGGAAGCAAAAGAAGTGTGTCAGGATCGAAGCAAATGGAATTCTATAGTCTCTGCTTACCCCGGTGGGAAATAGGCGTGAGTTTATGTATGTATGTATGTTTTGGTGCAAATTCGTTACCGGAGTTCGAACCCGCGCTCCGCATTTGAGAATCAAGCCGTTAAAACAGAAGCGCAGTGACTATCTAACATTATGTATAGACATACATTTGAACCTAGAAACTGTATGTATGAAGCGACTGACGAATGTGGAGAAAGCAAGAGAAGTCTCTACTTAACCCGGTGGGACATATACAATTGTACCAACTGCAGGAAACTATATTATTTTTATTTTATTTTATTTTTATTTTATTTTATTTGGATAATCAACAGCGTTACAATAAATGCATGTGTGTTGTAGAACATTAATTAAACGTAAGGCCAATAACAGATTACCCCGGATTATTATGAAGTACTTAATAATATTAATCTAAACTAATTACAACATTATGCTATTTTACTATATCATTATATAAACAAATATTTTGTAAACAGGAGAAACTAAATGGGATACCGTAAGCTTGTTCTTTAGAAAACTAAAACTATATTGTAACCATAAGTTGCATTCAAAATAAAAAACACTACTAAAAACTGTACTTTTATGCGTATCAATATTAGAAAGAAAAGAAAAAGAAAAGAAAGTTAAGTATCTACAACAATTGAAGTATATACTCACCAATCCTACTCTCAATGAGTTTCGTGTGTATGTGTGTATGCAAGTGTATTTTAAATATAAATATATATGTGTATTTACGTATGTATGTATGTAGCCCTACGTGTTTGCCACTTGGGATCGGATGGCAGCTATTCAAATAATCTCAAAAAACCACCATCCACTACTGTGTGTGTGTACCTATTATATTTGTATGCTGAGTGTTTAAAATTTATTTATGACATGGTTTTTGAAAGTTTTAACGTCATACCGGTATGGATCTACCTCAGTAAAGAGTTTATTGTAGGTACGAGTTATTCTTGTAATAGTCTCATTTTGACAGTAATTTGTCCGATGTGGTGGTACATAAAATGGATTAGGTCGATTTAAGGTGCGGAATGAGAGACGCCGTGGGATATTTAAATTAACTGTGCTTACTAATTCTGGACAATCAATTCTGGAGTTTAAGATATTATACAAGAATGTCATATCGTATACAGTTCGCCGGTGTTCTAAAGAAAGCAGTTTATGCCTTGAGCAGCTCTCTTTGTAGAAATCGTCAGTTGTAGGTCGAAAAAAAGTTCGATAGTTAAGGAAATTAAGAAATCTTTTTTGTATTTTCTCAATCTTAGCAATATGTTTTTTATAATGTGGTGACCAGATGCATGCCGCATATTCCAATATACTGCGCACATACGCAATATAAACAGTTTTGAGTGTTACTGGGTTGCGGAATACTGAACAGGTTCTCATGACAAATCCCAATGATTTAAAGGCTTTGTTGGTAATTGTCTCAACATGTTGATTTAAAGAAAGTTTGTTATCTAAGTCTACTCCTAAGTCTTTTACTAGATTCACTCGAGTGAGAGAGATGCCATCAATATTATAGTTAGTTAGCATGGCCTCTCGACGACGAGTAAAAGATATAATTTGACACTTATTTATATTAATTGATATGCGATTCCGTTTGTAGTAAAAGCTCAACCGGTTTAGGTCCTCTTGTAATTTCAGAGTGTCTTCAGGACTTTTTATGCTTAAAAATATTTTTGTGTCGTCGGCGTACATAAGAAACTGAGAAAAATTAATATAATTATGTATATCATACAGATACGCATTGTATTATGCCGTACCTTGGCAGTTGAAATGCTCTGTAATAGCCCTTAGAACGTGTCAAGATTACAGATGTACAAAAACCCCACACACTGTCCTTTCAACGCCCACCATTTCATCGTACCTTAATTCCGGTCCCGTTTTTCTGCCCGGAATTCCCGGTGTACCGGCAACACGTCACTAATTATCTTGATTAGTAGACCGCCTCTTATTTTCGAGACACGATTTAATACCGTCATTAAGGGAAAACAATTGTCGGACTCCTTGTTAGTTAACTGAAATTCTGGTGTTATTTTAGACTCGTTCATTCGTTGTACACATTAATTAAGATTCTGTCTAAATTATGTACCTACTTACTTTTCGTTTTGCACATAATTTGTTGCGGGTACTCGATCATTGGTCTGTTTTTTTTTTGACGTGACTTATAAATTTGCCGCAGATGGCATTAACTACTTGGCCGGACAAATGGAGACAACAGGCCTGAACAGTTGGGCGTGAACCACAGGTCAGGGCGTCGTCTGAGAGGAAAAATATTTGAAAAAATTAATCGACCCTAGTGGGTCGATAGCGATAAGCGCTGATTGAGATAAATTGGCGACCACGCCGGCGGGGTCGGTATAATTCTTTCAAATATTTTTTCCTCTCAGACGACGCCCTGATCTGAGGTTCACGCCCAACTGGGCACTCTCCGGCCTGTTGTCTTAAACGTTGTACCGGGTGAGAGCCTTCAGCGCTTCCCATTTGTCCGGCCAAGAAGTTAATGCCACCTGCGGCAAATCTACAATAAGTCACGTCAAAAAAAAATGATAGTAAAGCGATTAAGTCTAATAGCAAAATTTGATTTATATCGACATCATAATCAGTTATCAAATTAGAATAACCGATAGACGAGGGCAACACTAAATCATAATCTAAATGCAAACATGGTGCAAACATCATTATCGTGAACAAAATTACGCGGAAATTAATTTTCGTATTCAAAACAACGTGTTTGTACAGTATAAAACAAATTACAATTAGTTCCGGGAAATGTGCTTGATTAAGTTCAAAAATTAAATATGAAAGTATTTTTGAAGTTCGAACTCCGGTACCGGACTTGCACCAAAGAGTTAATTTATCATAAGTGCAGTTTTCACTAACACAGTTGGTTCGACCATTATAGACGGCGATACGGCTCACCACCAGTCTAGCAGGAAGCACGATGAGGTGTGGGTACTTAGTTCATCTTACGAGCCCCCAAAATTGTGGAATATAGTAATAACACGGGTTATTTTAAATATCTTTATTCCTTATATTTTAACAAAATCCTCTAACCCGACCGACATGCACAAAAGACTCTCTTTCTTATTTTTTAAAACTGCCTTACGTCCCATTCATTAACCATCCTCCTTTCATACCATAAACAATCTAATTCCTACTTTTTTATTATCCTTAGTATTCTCACTTTCCTACATGGATATACCTTTGACTATCCCCAACTGCGATATAGTCGTGAATTTATATGTGTGTGTTTACAAGTTGAAACGTATAGAATGTATCAAATCAAATCAATTTATTTGCGAGAACACATAGAATACAAAAAAGGTGGCAAAATAATTCAAATAACAATGCTGTGACGTGTTCGGCCTGCATGCAGGCATACAAATATACATAAAATAATAAAAAATAAACAAATGGTACATTGAAAAGAAAATTATTGAAAATATACTTATTATTAAAAAATTACAAAATTTAATTATGTTTATGTTCAAAATATTCCTTCAAATTATAGTAACATTTGTCCATAAGCCATTTCGTTAGGTTATTCTTGAACTTGTTTCCAGTCAGTATTTTCAATTCATTTGACAGATTATTATATAATTCAATGCACATATTTGATGCATTTCTTTTATGCATGTTGGTTGGAGTCTGTGGTTGATGTAGTATATTAGCAAAACATGACCTATTTTGTCTCTGGTGAACTTCGCTGTATTTTTTAAAGTAATAAGGATACTCCCTAATTAAACAACATGTATGCCGGAGAGCGTTGTATTCTGTATGAAGATGTAACTATAAGGGCTCTATTTCACTAGGAGAAAATCATGGCGCAACCTCTGTTTCATCGTCGTTGTGTAAACGCTACCTTACCTGCCCTCGCGGCACGGATACAGCGCCGCGTTCGACGCGAATTGGGTACTTGACATTTTTCGGATAAGTATTTTAAAAACTAGGAGTGGGCGCCTCTTACTTCAGTAGGCCGGAGTTAGATGATGGCTGAGTTCGAATAGGGACCCAGACCTACGGGGTATAACGTAGAACCCTTGCCCAGGGATACGGGTGAAGACCTCAACGGTTGCAGAGGCGAAGATGGGAGCCATCGGTACGGCAATGCAGCGGAGAGGGGCAAGTCACAGGGACTGTAACCTGGAACCTGACAGAGGATAGCAGTAACTGTCAGTACTATTCAGAGGCGGAGGGCAGGAGTCCTAGTATGGCTTTGTAATAGAATACTCTAGGCGCCATCCCACTTTACGTCAGACAGAGTACTGCGGGGCAGAAGGCAAGAGGGAAACCAGTGCCCTATTTTTCCCTAAAAAAGTAGCATGGAAATGCTGCACCGACAAGAGCGTGGCTCTTAAATTAATGATGATTGTAAAAACTACAGACGCTTATTTTATACCTCTTAAAATATTTTCTCGAAAGAGCTTTAAAAAATAAAACATTTTTCTTCAAATATTTTAAATTTCGCGCGAAAGCCGTGACGTGACATTTCGGCCAGTGACGTCACATTTCAACATACAAAGAAACTGTCAAAAAGTATAACTTGAAAGCTGATAGATAGCTTTTGTTTATTTTGTGAAATGTGACGTCACACGAAGCTCAATCATGGCCGTCCGTGTTTCGGGTCTTGTAATACACAGATAAAAAAATCGCATTCTTATTCTGTAAAAAATAAATATTTAAAAATTGATCTTAACAAAAAACAACTTTTGGATAATTATCGTTAAATAATAATGTACCATATTCGACATATTTTATGAGGGCTTCGACCAACAGCCGTTCGACGTATATCTACTTAGAGAGCTTTCGCTGCGTTTATTGGTCGAGATCGATATTTATATAATTCGCGACGCGCGCGGCGCGGTTGTCGTACACACTGGTATTTTGTTGGTGAAATAAGACTTTAAGTGGTCCATGATAAACCGTATGGTGTTTTTGTATGTATTTTTTTTTTAGAGGAAATACTCTTTACTTAGTGATAACAGGTGATCAACCCATCGACCATAAGGACTATCCCCTCGGAAATAGAACACTGATCTTCAGACCATGAGCCTAATCTTAAAAAAACAAAGAAAATAATGTTATTGTAAAGCATAGAATATTAATGTTATTTACATTATTGAATTCCTGCTAGAATTCCCGCAGCGGTCTCCGTAAGTTTTGTACACGTGTTCACAATCTAATTAAAGTTATCTCTAACAACTTCTGCAGTATATACTTTGGAAATGTAAATGGAAATTATTATTGTCTTGGTTTCCTCATTCTACTGTGCATTGCGGTATTTTTCCTAAGTTACAAGAAACGTACTGAATGATTATTCAAGGTTACATCGTTCTTTAAGTTCTTCCCGATCTATATACTGCGCCAAAAAGTAATTAGTGCAAAAGAAACAACAAATTGGTCACGGGCTTATTAATTACCTAATAATTTTCTTACCGCGTACTGTATCTATACAGGATGTTAGTGACATCGGAACGAATACTGAGGCGGGTGATTCAGACCATGATTCTGTTTTTTTTTTTAATTCTATACTTTTGCGATGGAAAATGCACTTGATAAAAACTCAGAATATTAAGCTGAATCATCCCCCTCAGTATTTGTTACGATGTCACTTACACCCTGTACAACTACGTTACAAGTAACGATACAAGTAGATAGGGTGTTAGTGACGTCGTAATGAAAACTTTGATTCAGATCCTGATTCTGTTCCATACTTTTGCGACGGAATATTCCACTTGATATCGCCATAGAGGCAGCCAATCAGCTCGCGACACCAAACACTTCAGAGCCCCGGTATCGACCCCGCCGGCGTGGTCGACGATTTCCCTCATTCAGCGCTTATCGCTATCGACCCACTAGGGTCGATTAATTCTTTCAAATATTTTTCCTCTCAGACGACGCCCTGAGCCGAGGTTCGCGCCCAACTGGGCACCCTCAGGCCTGTTGTCTTAAACGTTGTACCGGGTGAGAGCCTTCAGCGCTCCCCATTTGTCCGGCCAAGTAGTTAATGCCATCTGCGGCAAATCAAAAAAAAAAAAAGTCACGTCAAAAAAAAAATTCCACTTGATATCAACTCGGAATCATAGCGAGAATCATCTCTCAAAGTTTTCATTACGATGTCACTAACACTCTGTATACGGTACCTATGTACTGTAATATTGTACTTTTGTACCTACTTAGGTAATCTTCTTCTTCTAATCCTTTCAACCCTTGTAGGGAAGTAGGGCTCGACTAACAGATATCCACTCCTCGCGACCTTTTACATAGGTATAGTTTTTTTATTTGCATGTCCCTGGGCAATCACCATTTTCAGACATATGTTGCCAGCAGTTGACGCCAGGGTTAGTGAGGTCAGTCATTGATCTCAAAACTCAAGAAGCTCATTACTCCACAATTGACGTCATGATTTTATCAGATATCACGTGTGTTAACAGAGGTTAATTGCGAATGCGCTCATTAGCATCGGGTTTCACTTAAGTACTATCTGGAATCGTTTATCTATGTGATTCCTTTATTGTAGGAGTTTGTTCAGCATAGGGACGTAGATAGGATAATATCCGAACAAAATATACAGGATGTTAGTGACACCGAATACAGGGTGTTTCTATAAAGGAGCTACCACTGCCAATATTTAAAAGTAAATTAATAAAAAAATCTTATTCGCCATACCATTTATTCAGAGATTGAATAATATTTAAATTTAAAGTCACAACCGTTTATTTAAATTAAGGTTAATTGTTTTTTGTGTATTTAAAATATCTATTGTTATTTAATTTTTTAAAGACAGATTTATTAAAGTTTATATTGAAAGCATGTTTGTCCTTTAATTATAAATTATTTAATATTAATATTCGCACAATATATGGTTGAGTGATGGACTTTTTTTGTTACCTTTTGTACCACTCTAGAGCGAATAAATTTATTTCATTTTCACCGTAACTAATGCTGAGGCAAATGATTCAGATTCAGCCTGAATCACCCTCAGTATGAATCATTCAGGACAATGCGTGGTTTGATCTGTTGATAGAGAAAAGGGGTAGACGATAAAGTGTGGGAGATCTTGTCACTCTCGCATTGGCTTATATAGTCATGAAAAAGTGTGTCATAGACACTGTGAAGTCATATGGAAAGTTAGGAGATGTGTTGGTGTATGTGTGTGGATGTTGGTGTATGTGTGTGTATGTATGGATGTGTGTGTGGTTTTTGGATGTTAGGTGATATTAGGGGATGTATGCGTGATGATCTTGTCGGTGTAGCATTCTCCATCATAATCCAATTATTTGACTTATTTATAAGTCATGACGTTCACCTTCTCTTTAATTAATTCTCTTCTTCGTCGTTCTGTTCCTCTCTTTACTTCTGTAATTTCTTCTATGATATTTTTAATAGATTCGTCGTATCTTACTAAAACGAGTGTCAATCAGGGGTGGACAAAGAAGAAGAGAGTCCAATCATCTTGTCTCTTCTGTCTTCAGTAACTCTTAGAATTGTCTTCTTTTGGCCACTCTTTCTAGAACTTCCTCTTTTTTTCTATACAATTGTTTTGTAATAAAGAAGGTATATTACTAAATAACGGAGCATATTGTCCATCCCTATTCAGCATCCTGAGCCAAGTGTTTCCAGCAGACACCTTAACATAACGAGCGAACAAAGCGAACGCTATCAGCACAATTGCACGGCACTACATTTCTACTCAAATTCTACTTCTACTAGCTTACATTTGCGCACCATCCGAATTGTTGGCGATTATGGAAGCCATTCTGGAAGCGAAATTTTCCTGTTTGCTGTTTTGGTATTTGGTAGATTCAAAAGCCTGGTACTGTTATTTCGTACCTAAACTCAGATAGAAATATAACATAAACATAGACTCATAACCCTGCAATGAAATTATGACAGGTGATTAGAGGTTCAAAGAAGCCACATTGGAGCAGTCAATCTTGAAAAGCAATATTGCTATTTGACATTTGCGCATGTAAAAGTAAGTAGTTTTGTGGAAAAATCACAATCAGAAACCTTACAAAGTAGAGGATCTAACATTGTTGTTTCCTCTTAATGCGTAGGCCGTTTGTTAATAGTTTGTCATAAAACAGATTATTATTATGCAACTCAGCAAACAGTTGACATTCTGGAAAAAGAACGCCTACGATTACGAGGCTACCTTTTTAATTAATACAATACTTAGATTAAATTCTATTGTGAGCTCTGTCGATCAGACTTTTTAAATACATAGCAGTAAAACACATAACCCTCCTTTTTGCTTCGCCGCAGTCGGGTAAAAAAGCTCGAAAACTAACGTGACATTTGAGTAAGTGCGCAATGTCGACAAATTAAATGTCAAATAGCAATATTGCTTTTTAAGGTGAATTGCTTAAATCTGGCCAGCTTGTCACCCACATTATTCATCACGATAGAATCCCTCTGTCGGTTTTCAAGACATGCCCAGGAAAACCCCAGTTCTATGTTTAACCTTTACTCCCAGTTAGTGAATCCATTTGCTTTACAAAACACACAAGACTTAAACCTCCTTTTCTCTTTGTAACTTTAGACCAGTAGAAGGTTTTATTTGTTTGATTTGTTCATTCGTAAGGGCGGTCACTCACTGGCAACAATTCACTTATAATTTGTAATGTAAAAAAAAATTGCGTGAGGTACATCGTAGTTTCACATGTTTGATAAACTAAAGCACTGAATTCGACTTCATGAGTTTGAATTCAAATTTGGAACATAAAATTATAATCTTTCCAATTCTCTTTTGTTTCCTATTTCAGTATTTCCTGTGTTTGGAATACAGTATTTGTTATGTTATAACTATTATCATATCGATATTAGCTCGCCGACGATTTCGTGGTATTTAGACACGGCTGGCGACGAGTGGGTGTGTAAACTATATATACCTCTACTTACCCGTTGGGAATAACTCCACGCGTGATTTTATGTTATGACGTCATACGGTCTTACAATTAAACCAGGGGCTTGTTTTATAAAACTTACAATTGTAAATTACAATGACAATTTGATATACATTGCGGAGTATGTGATCACAGTGATCACAAATATTTTGCAGTTTCAAATTAGCTACGTAATGAACACCAAATTGTCATTGTAATTTACAATTGTAAATTTTATAAAACAGGCCCCTGGTGTACTGTTTTAAACCGATCATAACCTAAAAACAAATAAACTCGGAATAACTTATACCTTGGTGTAACCTCTCATACTATCGCTAAACCAGCCCTCACCTTGGTTTAAGTTCAGAATAACCTAAACCTGACTGACTTTGACAGACGTGATTTTTTGGTTTGATCACAGAATTTTTAAATTATCTCTCCTTTTTATCGTCTTATATCAAGTTTATATATTCCTAGTTTTTTTGACATAACTTATTCTAGATTTGCCGCAGATGGCATTAACTACTTATCCGGACAAATGGGGAGCGCTGAAGGCTCTCACCCGGTACAACGATTAAGACAACAGGCCTGAGGGTGCCCAGTTGGGCGCGAACCTCGGCTCAGGGCGTGGGTCGATAGCGATAAGCACTGAGAAGTCGTCGACCACGCCGGCGGGGTCGGTATCTCGGTCCTGAAGTGTTTGATGTCGCGAACTGATTGGCTGCCTCTATGGCTACAGTAATCGGATCGTCGGGATCGTATATTACGTCCTTCGGGCGCCGATACTTTTCAGTATAATCTTTAAATAAGGATGGAATAATAAGTTTTTATTTGTAAGGCCGATAGAGCGCATACAGACGAGCTTGCGCACACGTATTGTAATTACACTTTGTACTATTAATGTAGTGTGTGCGTCCAACTGAGTAACAAGCGTTACACAGAGCACCACTGGAATCACGGAACATTGTCCGCTCGAACTGTGCAGAACATTACGCGCAAAGTATTTGTAGTGGTTAACCAAACGCCATTAATTAATATAAAAAAGCAGTAACGCAATATTTAAATACACTAGAGTATCATTATAATTATAACGTTACAAATTGCAACAATCACAGATGTACACATTACAAAAATTATACAAAAACACGTCCAACAATCAAGGCTGTTCTAACGTTTTAAACTGTGAATGTTACAATTTGTAACATTATAACGATACTAGTGCGTTCATGCTAAATATACACACGAAATGGACAAAAAAACAGTTTTTTATTCAAATCTACAGTCTCCAACGAGTAGTGGAGATAATTATAGTGTATCCGCAGCATTTTTCTCGCACTCGTAAAAACAAAATCGAAATGGAACTTGCACTATTTTTGAATTGAATTTGAATTGCATTACACAAATGCTATCAGTGAGTGACCGCCTTTATGTTAGATTGAAGATGTTAGAAGTATCTATTTGGCGTGCACTTTTACCACTTATTTCTTAATACACTTAAACCATCCCTAGTTGAACTTGTTATAAACATCCTGGCATTTGTTAGGTGGATATAATTTCTTGAAGTAGATTAAAATGTCACTAGTTCTGCAACGCATTTATGTAATAAACTTGTTGAAATTCTGATGCGGGATGGAGTCCACTCTTCTTTCGTGTGGGTTGTGAGGTCCCACCGTTAAGACATGGCCTCGTCGTGTGTGGAAATTCAACTGACATTGAAAAAAGTTTCCATCATTCAAAAGAAATGTATCAGAGCCGTTATTGAAGTTGGACATCTCGAAACTTGCCGTCTATTGTTTAAACAATAAAGCATTCTTAAGTTAACATGTCTAATGTCTATACATCTATGAGGTGGGAGTCATTATAAGGGCGAAACGACACCTCTTCCCAACAATGATACTAAATTACGACCAAGGGATACAACTCTATTATCGAACCCTAACAGCGCTTTCAATAGTAAAAGTTGTCACATAATGATTTGATTTGACCTCATCAACCGACGGAATCTAATGTTATATTTTGTAATACGTGTTGCTTCTATGCTGAGCTAGTAATTGAATAAAGAACATAGACCACGTTCAGCTGCTTACTTTCTCGGGTATGTCGTAGAAACCGACAGAAAATTGTGTCTTCTAACACTATGGATGATTACAGGCGCAATGGACTGATCACCAGTTGCTCTTCTTCTACCGTATGGGTTGTGAGGTGAATTACCAACTTCATCAACCTTGGTGCCAGGGTTTTTAATGAGCCTTTTGAAATTCAAATAAAATTAAACTCTTTTGAACAAAAAATTCGGAAGTTTTATTATAAGATCGTTCTAATCATAAGAACTCTTAGACAGATTATCTAATTACAACATAACATAAGCGCGGGCGTCTCAATTGGGGTAGTCAGAGGTACATCCATCGCAAGATGAATTAACTACCCACACCTCACCGAGATTTCTGTCAAGCCAACAGCGTTAGTGAAAATTGCACTGAAAACTATAAGTCCGGTACTGGGATTCAAACTGGCGCTCCCCGTTTGAGAAGCAAGCCGATAATTCTAATTCAAGTAAAGAAACAAAGCCAGTCAGCTTACGACATCGTATCAACAGTGGCTGCAAGTTGTCATTGATTACTTGTGGCTCTGCCCACCCCATTAGGGATTACGGGCGTGAGTTGATGTATGTATGTAAGTAAAAAAACAAGACAAAAGATATACTTCTTTCACTATGACATGAAAAATGCGATATGAACTATTTCATCCCACTGTTTTCTCTGCGCGAATTAATGACGTCATCTTTCCTCGCCTTTCCTCGCCTTTCCTTGCCTGTCCTTTGCCTAAACAAGTCAACTTTTAATTCTGTTGATAAATTACAGTTTTCCGCAAATAGCAAATGTCTGGTCGTAACAAATGAACGCGGGAGATGGGCGAAAGAAAAAAGATCGACGGTACAAAATGAGACTAATTTTTGCATCCAACCAGCTGTTATAATAACGCTTTTTAATATCTCAACTGGCGTTCGTTGAACTTGTTGGTCTACTATCTAAAAAAATTGCTAAAGCACATAATAACGGGTTCTTACCGCGTTTAAATGGGGATATGAGACTCCCGATATTCCACCTACTCCACTCCAATCTCATCAGTCATCCCGTGATCATGGCACTTGCAACAGTGTCGAAATATCGGGAGTCTCATATCCCCATTTAAACGCGGTAAGAACCCGTTATTATGTGCTTTAATTATGATAATAACCGCGTAAACTTAAAACAATGTATAAAAAATAGCTTTTTACGTCTCACAAAAACTTACAAAATATAACAAAGCATCACGCCTGTATCTCAGAAAGGGTAGGTAGAGGTGTATAGCATAAACCCACTCCTTGCCAGCTATGTTTAAGTCCCATGTAATCTTCTTCTATCGTGTGGGTTATAAGGTGAATTACCAACCCCATCAACCCTGGTGTCATGGTTATTATTGAGCCACCAAAGGCTCCTGACATGGCTCATGTAACGACTACTTACTTACATCAGTAAGTAGTAACCGGGACCAACGGCTTAACGTGCCTTCCGAAGAACGGATCATCTTAGTTTTGGACAATCACGTGATCAGCCTGTAATGTCCTAACCAAACTAGGGATCACAAAGTGATTGTGATGTCCCCACCGGGATTCGAACCCGGGACCTTCGGATCGTAATTCCGGGTCCATGTAATTATGAGCCTATTGCCATTAATCAGGCAGAAGTCCAGGATACCATACCACTTGATGTTAGTTATCTACGATCCAAATAAAGTCGAATTTAACGGTTTAAAGCCCGAGGTGGTTATTTTAGTTATTCGAACCCATGCACTGCGATGTAGGTATGTCACGCGTACTCTAAACAGGGCTATATCAACATAAAATATGAGTGAGTGAGTGATCTCTCCGACCGATTTCGGCCATGGCGACCACTTCGACTCCTAATTGGCACGACGCTGATGCGCCCGAAGATGGCTTATGTAGCCTATCTTTACAGTGAACTCCCGCGCACAGTGAGGGCACGTGAGTACACCGTTTTGGTAATTATAATGAATAGTGGCAGGGGGACGGGCCTTCAACTCATCATATGTAGCGTCGAGGTCTGCCGTGCGCTGTTGCTCGAACTCGTGTACTCGCTTCATCACCAACCTGCGCCAACATTAAATATACACAAATGCTGGGCACAGGACTCCCCTCGATCAACTGGACGGGGAACAGGCGTATCGAGAATACTTTTTTTCTTTTTACTTGACTTATTGCAGATTTGCCGCAGATGGCATTCACTACTTGGCCGGACAAATGGGGAGCGCTGAAGGCTCTCACCCGGTACAACATTTAAGACAACAGGCCTGAGGGTGCCCAGTTGGGCGCGAACCTCGGCTCAGGGCATCGTCTAAGAGAAAAAATATTTGAAAGAATTAATCGACCCTAGCTATGGACCCATCCATAGCGATAAGCGTGATTGAAGGAAGTCGTCGACCACGCCGGTGGGGTCGGTATCGGGGTAGAGAATTCTAAAACGGATATCTTAAATACAAGAAAACTTAAAACAAACATGGTTACCGCTTGATCCCTCGAAGAGAGAGCTTGTCATTAGTTGCAACTGTTCGCCCCGAGGCGTGCAAACACCGCATTAATTATCCGACTGGATTGTCTATGAATCACAATGAGACTCATTAGCGGGGCTATGATCTGTCTGCAAATGCTTAGGAAGCCTTATGAGGTGACGCCTTCTAAAATACAAGTTGATTATTTTATATACTGTATAATAATAAAGGCCGTGTCTCTCAAACACGTGTTTATTCTTCAACAGTTGTTACAATAATGTGGTTGCACAAAGACATTCCAAATTCAATTCGTTAATACTCCCCAATCGACCGGTTTTTTTTAAAGGGTGTAACGGCTCTGGCCTAGTAGCCTTTTGAGCCTGTCATTAATGAAGGACTTTCCAGGCGACGTTCTCCAAAAAATAATTATAATAGATGGCGCTGTTCACACCTGTATAGCGAATTGGTGTTTACTGTAATGCTGCATAGTGTGTGGTTGTGAATAAATACAAATAAAATAAAAACTTGTTCTAACGTGATAATTAATTCCTATTTTCTCATTAGTCGGAGTACATAATTATTCAAAAATATAATCTAATGGCAAAGGCAGATATAAAAATACTTGTTGCTTGATATCTGGATCAGATACGTATAGAATTATGTTGCTACCTACCTATATTGCTTCTCTTTATTTTGATCAGAATAATCTCATTCTGAGGAGCTCGGTGGCGCAGCGGTAAACGCGCTCGGTCTGCGATTGTTGAAGTTAAGCGACTTTCGCAAAAGGCCGGTCATAGGATGGGTGACCACAGAAAAAGAAAGTTTTCATCTCGAGCTCCTCCGTGCTTCGGAAGGCACGTTAAGTCGTTGGTCCCGGCTGCATTAGCAGTCGTTAATAACCACCAATCCGCACTGGGCCCGCGTGGTGGGCGTAATTAACGTCCCCACTGCTGGGGCACGGGCTTTCCCTATGGATGGATAGGGAGATCGGGCCTTAAACCATCACGCGGGGCCAGTGCGGATTGATGGTTATTAACTACTGCTAATGCAGCCGGAACCAACGGCTTAACGTGCCTTCCGAAGCACGGAGGAGCTCGAGATGAAAACTTTTTTTTTGTGGTCACCCATCCTATGACCGGCCTTTGCGAAAGTTGCTTAACCTCAACAATCGCAGACCGAGCGCGTTTTGCGCTGCGCCACCGAGCTCCTCTTAATGCTAGTATGACACTACAATCTTCCTAAATCAATGCCCCGCCGTCACACTATGACAGGTAGACGCGCCATACTCATTAGCTAGAAACAGGCGCTAGGACTGAAGGTTAAGACCTCTAGCATGGCGGATAGCGAGTATGGATGTCCTTGTGGAACTAGAGTGTGTTCTCATTTTACTTTTCAGCACGTTGTTACAATTGCCGTGCAGAGATCGCTGATGGCTGTATAGCTGTGGTGTGCTGTGCCGATGTAAAAGCTGAGCTGTGCTGTGCTGACAGAATTTACGCTGAGGTGAGCTGTTATTTATTATTACGCAATTATTTTATTTAACATTCAGAATAATACTCCTTGGTGGACTATAGTTGGTATTATCTAGCAAGGAGGCTCAATATTAAATTGATACAGGCATAATTTAAACTTGTTACGTTCGGTACATTTTTAGTCTGTGGTTTTAAAAAGAAAAGTGTGGATTCTCGGTTGTTAATTTTTGATGGCGGCAATTGTAAAACTTGATAAATAAAGAATGGCGCAATTATACACTTAAACATTATTTCGTATTTAATTCAGAATCTTCTTTTACAACGTTCATTTAAAATATTATGTATTTAATTAGAAAATTCAAAATGAACTTAGACTTCGCGTCCATTTTTTGTTTAATGTGTTACCTGATTACCTTACCGGTTCCAACTGAAAATCAGCGTCATAGTCTAGGCTATGGCATTATGCTGAGTTGAAACCGTTTCGGCATACATCCATAATTGTATTATTTTGTTTTAATATTAATGTCAAAACAATAAGTATGACGAATAAATATTTTTTCTTTCTTTCTTTCTTCTTTCTTTCTCAGTTGTAGAAGGACTAATTTGGAAAAATAATTCAGCAGTTTTCAATGTCAGCAATCTTCCGTAGGACCAGAAGTTGTTGTTTAAATTCGCCTTATTCGCAGGCAAAGATCTGATGAACATACAGCCTTGAATTTAGTAACTTAAAATTCGAAATTAACGATCAAAACAGGCCTAAGCCTTGTCTTCAGTTTTCAATCTACAATGAAAGTTATAAAAAACAATATTGGTATAAAAAAGTAAAAATATACTAAAAAAAGATTTTATACAAAAAAAGGTTGTAAAAAGATCTAATATCATAAGTAACCTACATACTCATAATGCGGAAAATACATTTTTTACCCGACTTAAACTTTTTTTGCGCGACTTCTGGTATCGCTCTAACCACAGTCGACAGAGTGACCGTTGATGTAATCGTAAAAAAAAACTTGTTTTATCCTTAGAAGCCATTAACGCTTGTCTAGTCAAGTAGTGAGCGCCAAATTCTCCCATTCGGTAAAAAACCTCAGAAGGTTCGTTTCAGAGCATTATCTGAGAGAATTATGCTGTATTAAGCTAAGTCTATTTATACCGGAAGCTGTTAATGAGGAAGGGAGCCCGCGGATAGCCTGTCTCACTCTTACGCAAATAATCTCATTACATGGCAGGAACGTGACTTTTGTATGAAGTGTCCGCTTTGCCGCTACGCTCCATACAATGACAGCGCCCTTTCAACAAGAATAGTGTGTAAATATCTGGGTAGCAAGTAGCAACCCATCGGTACCGACATACAGAAACCAATCCAACTTAACGACATAGTAACAAAGATAGTTTTTCAGTGGGAAAGTAAGTTTCATCATATCACCAATTTTCTTTTAGATTGGAGCCAATGAATATTTGAATAGAGAGAATATTTACGTAAGTTATATATACATTGAGCGCACCGCGCACCATTTAGTTTAAATACCATATAACATAAGCTTACGATTATATCTCAATGGGGTAGTCAGAGCTACATCCATTGCTTGAACTAAATACCACACCTCACCGAGCTTTCTCTTAGACCAACATGATAGGTGGTGAGCCGCATAGCTGTCTATAACGGTCGAGCCAACTGTGTTAATCTTCTTCTTATCGTGTGGGTTGTGAGATGGAATACCAGCCTCATCAACCCTGGTGTCAGGCTTATGATTGAGCCGCCAAAGGCCCCTGACATGGCTCATGTAACATTTACTCACTTACATCAGTAAATAGTAGCCGAGACCAACGGCTTAACATGCCTTCCGCACGGAGCACGGATCATCTTACTTTCGGACAATCAGGTGATCAGCCTGTAATGTCCTAGCGAAACTAGGGATCACAAAGTGATTTTTGTGATATGTCCCTACCGGGATTAACCCGGGACCTCCGGATCGTGAGCTCAACGCTCAACCACTGGACCACGGAGGCCGTCAGTGAATACTCATTGGTGCATGTCCGGTACCGGGGTGTGAACCGACGCTCCCCAATTGAGAAACAAGCCAGTGTACCACAGGACAGAATTTTTTAATTGTTGAAACTCACACAGTGAGTTTAAACAATTTCCTGTCGGAAATTTAATGAAAAAATAGTGTTTTTTTAATTATTTTTCAGTTCTATACTTTTGCATAAAAGTTCCATAAAATTCCATTTGATGTGAACTCAGAATAATGGCCTGAATCATCCCCCTCAGTATTTGTTACGATGTCACTAACACCCTGTATAACCAACTCAGTGTATTTTATAGTCTTAGTACTTTAAAAGTTCTGACATAACCAAGTAATATATACTTAAAAACAAAGAATCACGGCCGGACTAGCATTATTCATAAAGTTATCCTACTTAAGTAGTTATTTTATTACCAACTTACTAGTTACGACCACTAAAATTTAACTAAAATTTCACCTGCTACAAGAAATGGGGTCAGGTTAACTTAACTTTCAGATAATTTACCCCGGTAGACATTGCAAAACGAATATCTGGATATTTTAGAAACAAAATAAATAATAAATATTGAATAGTTTCCCTGAGGGAGTGGAATTCTTTGCCGTCTTTTGTATTTCCGAATGCATATATTATAACCCGGGTGCTTTCAAGGGCAGAGTGAACAGGCACCTTCTGGGCGAGCTCGCTCCATCTTAGGCCTCGTCAATGCCTTCGGGCAAGTCTGGGGCCAAGAGCAAACCCTTCAAAGATAAAAAAAAATCCGTCTCGAACCAAACAAAAGTAAATTTAAAAAATAC
Organism: Pectinophora gossypiella; assembly: GCF_024362695.1. Taxonomy (NCBI): domain Eukaryota; kingdom Metazoa; phylum Arthropoda; class Insecta; order Lepidoptera; family Gelechiidae; genus Pectinophora; species Pectinophora gossypiella. Next base: position 2,976,666 of record NC_065420.1, on the reverse strand, counting down.
TAAAACGTTACCTTTTAGATTCGTGTCTTGGCTAATTCCTACTATTAGTTGTTAATTGAATTAATTATTGTGATATACTTACGTACATTTTAGTATTAGTTATAAGTACATTTTATAATTTTACGATTTCACTTCAACCTGTACAAGTACGTATAGGTAGCTATACGAGTAGATAGGGTGTTAGTGACATCGTAACAAATACTGAGGGGAATGATTCAGACCATGATTCTGAGTTGATATCAAGTTGATTTTCCTGTAGGAAGATTCATGAAAATTTAATTGTTTGTTTTTAATTGTTTTCCGTTCCATACAATTGGGCGAGGGAAAATAGCAGTCTATGTGGCGTGGTTATCTGTGCCGTCACCTAACCTCTTCCCAAGCGTAGTTTGAACAGCTAATAAAAGTTTCATCCTGTACGTTAACGGTAGTCATCACATCACAGGTACAACTTTCCCTCCTCCACTTTTTCCCTCTTCAACTTTTTATTCCAACGTCGACACAACTCAATACATGGAGTTATGGAAATGTAATATAATTATGAAAATTTTCCTTTCATGCCTCAGTCAAGGCAGGCACGGATTTGAGGAATACTAAGAAGAACCCTAAGTAAGACTTTATTTATTTTTACCCATGGTGTCAATGGTTTTATCATTCGTTTGTTCGATTAAATAGTTTAAATTTGCTTGCAGCAACATTGTTTTTTTTAGCTAGATTGAATTTGAGGAGGCTGTTAAACTGAAATCTTCTTATTGTTTTGATGTGTCAATTATATTTAAGAAAAAAAATTATGAACAATGTCACGGAATAAAAGAAAGACAACGGAAAGGACTTTCTTTTTTAACGTGACTTATTGTAGATTTGTCGCAAATGGTGTTAATTACTGTGTCAGACAAATTAGAACCGCTGAGGGCTTGCAAAATTTAAGTCAACAGGCCTGAGGGTGCCCAGTGGGGCGCGAAGCTCGGCTCAAGGCGTCGTCTGAGAGGAAAAATGGAACGGCCCTAATGCGCATTTTGTATGAGAACCGCTGTCGCACGTTCAACCCCCGCTCCCTACTACTCCTGCAAATAGATAACTACTATAGCTTTACCGGCAATGCTTATTTAATATAATTGTATTTTATCATTACTTTTGGTTAGATACTACATACAAGTTTTTCATTTCATTAATAGCGGATCATACTAAGGTTTTCAGCTTTTTTTTATTTTATTTTTTATGTTTTGGACAACAGACAGTCATAATACAGCATTTATGTGTTACATAGTGAAGACAAAGAGTGCCCACAATTTACTTAAATAACAAAGTGATGATATTATGATTCAGATACAATTCAGATAGAGTCTAAGAACAATAAGTTATATTGATTTGTTCGCTTCGATTTGTTAGCTTTCAAATCAAATCAAATCAAATACCTATACTTTATTGTACAGAACTAAAATTTCAACAATCAGACATAACACATGAATGCAGTACATTTTTTTTGCTTTCCTGTGATGAGGATTGATCTCCTTGCATGATGGTCGATATTTTATTTTAGACCTTTTAATATACTTTCGCGGAGCTCTATGCGTCGTAAAGTAAAAAGCTGAAATATGAACTATCTACTTACTCATACTTGTATGGCACATGTTTCGCGCTCACTTGGCTCTTTCAACCTTTTCTTCTATTCCGTGGTCAATGGCATATTTTTTCTTGATAAAGCAAAACCTTGTGATAGGTGACAAAATATGACATTTATTAAAATGTTGGCAGCTCTGTTTTTTGAGCGGTATACCGGAAGTTGACGAATCTTTTTAAACCAAAAAAAAAACTTTTTTATTCCCTGACTGTAGTTGCCAGATTTGAATAACAATAACAATGACTCCGCACTGGGCCCGCGTGGTAGTTCAAGGCCCGATCTCGCTATCCATCCATAGGGAAGGCCCGTGCCCCAGCAGTGGGGACGTTAATGGGCTGATGATGATGAACAAGTGACTGTGTTGACTCCAATGAGGGAGTTTCCAGTCTACGTCCCCCAAAATTAATAAAGAGGGCGCTGTTCAGATTTAACGTGGTAATTACCTATTTTCTCATTGCTCGCGTAATAATTATTCAAAAATATAATAAAATAAACTTTCGCAAAGGCCAGTCATAGGATGGGTGACCACAAAAAAAAGTTTTCATCTCGAGCTCCTCCGTGCTTCGGAAGGCACGTTAAGCTGTTGGTCCCGGCTGCATTAGCAGTCGTTAATAACCATCAATCCGCACTGGGCCCGCGTGGTGGTTTAAGGCCCGATCTCCGTATCCATCCATAGGGAAGGCCCGTGCCCCAGCAGTGGGGAAGTTAATGGGCTGATGATGGTGATGATAATAAATTAGCACAGGCATATATAAAAATAATTGTTTCTTGATATTTGGATCGGATACGCATAGAATTATGTGGCTACATTTGCTGCTTCTCTTTATTTTGATCAGAATAATAATGGGTGGAAGATACGTTATGCCTCGGTGTAATAACAAGGGTCATCATTTATACCCAAAAACTAAGATAAAAGATGCATGATTATGTCTGTTATACATGAAATTAGAAGGTTAAATGAAGGCAAATCTGTGCAGCGCCATCAAATTTTTTTTTTGGGAAACAGCATACAGCATATCCCCTTTGAGCATACAGGCGTGAATTTTATTTGTACATTATACAAGTCCCATTCCAAGTACGTACCATAATTATTACGTTCCCTATCTCAAAATAATTAATTAACATCGTGCAAGTACTTGTGTCAGTATTTTAATTAAGTTTAATTAATGGATTATTCTTGAAACTCGCCTCAAGTGAGTTAGGAAAAACTTTGTACTATGCTTTTATTTTTTAACCCCCTTGTGTACAAAACAGCATCGCGCCTGTTTCCCCAAAGGGATATGCAGTGGTGTATGGACATACACCCACTCTTGTGGGTTACGTATATGAATATCAAAATGTCAAGTTTGGTGGCGAAGTAAAAAAAAGATACTTTTGGATCCTTTTTCATGTTGGAACCCAATTTTTCACGAAAAAATAATATGAAAGTTCGCCACCAAACTTGGCACATTTTGATATTCTTTTTTTTTTGACGTGACTTATTGTAGATTTGCCGCAGATGGCATTAACTACTTGGCCGGACAAATGGGGAGCGCTGAAGGCTCTCACCCGGTACAACGTTTAAGACAACAGGCCTGAGGGTGCCCAGTTGGGCGCGAACCTCGGCTCAGGGCGTCGTCTGAGAATTTTGATATTCACCCATATGCTGTGTTTAAGAAAGAAAGAAAATGTTGTAATTGACTTTGTCACTTTATTGTCATCCCACACTTTTTTATCACCGTCACTGTTGATTGTCAAAATCGTTCGCAACTTGGCTAAGGCCATATAAAAAAGAATAATAACACTCATTGAACGGTAACTTTCCGCCCCGCACCAATTTCTATCGGGCGCCAACTTCACCCCCTCTGGGTCCTACTTTAGACTTAAATGGCCGTAAACGACTCCGCTACTAAATTTAGAATTTCGAAATAACTAAGATGCTTCAAAAGTATAGGAGTGCGATTACTTTATGTGAAAGTCCGTTGTAGCGACGTACAGAGTAGTCAAGTTTCCAATTAGTCAAATCAGTTAATTTTTACAATTAAGTTTACGCGGTTTATCCCCATTTAAACGCGGTAAGATCCATTATTATGTGCTTCAGTTAATTTTTACTAAACATCACAACACAAAAATAAAGCACACTCTGATGTCATAGAAAAACGTTTTTCTTGATTAAAATTCATAACTAGGTCAAATAGAAAAAAGAAAAGGTTTTTCGTCAGTTTTAGATCTGTCTTTATTTAGTATCTTGAACCTACTTTTGTTTTGTTTTTCAAGGTTCTACATTGGTAAAATAATAATTATAAATGTTGACTCACAAAACATAGTCAGCAAGAAACAAAATATCAATTTAAATTAAAACGTTTAGCTTGTCTCTCTCTCTCTGTCTCGTTCGCACTTACGCGGTCAGGTGGCACACGTTAAAAATGAGATTTGCGTATGACCGGGTATGCTAAGGCTTCTCTTGCTCATGCGTACAAATCGCGTAGAATACTTCAGAGGAATATATTGTACGAAGTAATTCTAGTCCGTTTCACATAAAAGTGCTTGCTTAGTAAAATTTATACTTTGCGAGTTTCGGCTTAAAGCACATTATGCTTGAATTATGGACGTTTTTATTAGTTTTCATATTTTACTATAAGTACTATCCTTTTTGGTTTTTTTTTCATTAGCAACAGACGTATTTCAGGATATCGGGGTACTTATAACAGATAATACCAATTTCCCATAGGGGTGTGTAGAATTCACGGATTTCCACTTACTACGAGTCTGAACACTTTTCATAACTTAATTTGCCAAAACTTATAATGTGTGCAAAACAAAAGAAAAAAAACATTTTAATTGGTGGCCTTGTTGCTACGTAGCAATCTCTTCTGGGCCACCTATGTTGTATCATCTGTGGTCTACGGAAGTCACAAAAGCGTCAGTGGTACAGTGGTTGAGCCTTTCGCTCTCGATCCGAAGGTCCCAGGCTCGATTCCCAGTGGGGACATATCACAAAAAAATACGACATTGCATACCGATCACCCGATGGTTCGGAAGATTTGTGCTTCGGTAATAAATGAAAATAAGCAGTTAGTCCCGGCTCCTATACTTAAGCATTACGTAGTCGTTACACTAGCCATGTCAGGGGCCTTCTGATCAATAATACCCTGACGCCAGGGGTGAGGTTGATCATTCACCTCACAACCCACATGAAAGAAGAGAAGATCATCTTAGAAATGAGCCTAGATTATAATTTTATCATATTTACCATGAAGTACTGTCCCAGCCATTACAAACTGAAAGCTTGGTGAATTATTTACAAGCCCTTGTACTCCCTGGTCTTTTGTTAAAATTCGCCGAAACGGAACGTTAGGAAATCCCTATTAAGCCAGTTATAACGAAGAACAAAGGATTCATATCGGATGGCTTGTTCTTACGACTTGTTGATAATTACAGTTTTATAACGATAAAACGGATTTGAATCCCGGTGGGGACAAATCACAAACACACTTTGTGATCCCTAGTTGGGATATTACAGGCTGATCACCTGATTGTCCGAAAGTGAGATTGTGCTTCGGAGATACTTTAAGCCCTTTGGTCCCGGATAATAATTACTGATATATAGTCGTTACAGTATGTCAAGGGCCTTTAGAGGCTCAATTGTAATCCTGACACCAGGGTTGATGAGGATGGTAATCCACCTCACAACCCAAACAACAGAAGAAGAATTATAAATTATACGTTGTGTCACGAATTTAAATCCCGTTTTGAATTCATGTTTGATTTTGAGATTTTGTCCTCAGTTGATGGCAAAAAGTTTGTTCCCTATTACGTACGTGGGACTTGATCTTAGCAGAGGAATTGTTAATCCCATTTAATTTTTCCCTCTTTTTTTACAAAACATGTCAGCTCCACCGAACCTTAACAAGTACTTCAATGTATTTCATATTTAAACTGAAGATTTTGACTTATTTAAACTTATTTAAATTAAAAAGATAGGGCTTTTCAACGGAGTCCGAAGAACAGTCTGCTAGAATGCCTGTGGCCATAAGATTGATTATTGCCATTTGCAGCAAATCTGCAATTAATAAGTCACGCTAAAAAGTTGACCAAATAGACATGGTGTACCGTTATGATCGTGTTATAATAATATTATTATAACATTGTATATACACGAACCGGGGATTGTCTTTGAGCGCACTACCATAGTGCATTAGGAATAATCGCCGGTTGGTGTCACACCACATTTAGATTAAATTGTCTTAAGGGGCCTCTATGTGTTAGCTTCGGCCCCACGCACGCCTTCCGAAAGTCCGGAACTCCATAGGCCCGAGATATGGAAACGATGTACAAAAAACATGAGTAATAATATTCTTTATTAAAACGCATAAAAGACCCAAATAACATGATCAAATATTGTAAAAATAAAATAATATATTATGAAATAAGTTAAAACACAATAAACTCCTAACATACTTATGTTAAAAATTTACTTGCGATTGCTGTCCTTACAATACAATACAATACATATACACTTACACCACTCACTTTACTTGTTTTGTCCTTATGTACAGATAGCCAATATGAAATAATAGGATTGGGTAACAGCTCACTCACTACTCTGAGAATCCCATTGTCCGAGCTCCTAATTCTATCCCAGAACGAGGCGATGTTATGTACCTGCATTCAGGGTATTTTCAAATAATTCCTTTTGAATCGTTTGGGATATAAATAAAAGTACCTCGTTCAGAACTGGGACTTTTTAGGCTAGATTATATTATACATTGTTTTAAGTTTACGCGGTTATTATCATAATTAAAACACATAATAACGGGTTCTTACCGCGTTTAAATGGGGATATGAGACTCCCGATATTTCGACACTGTTGCAAGTGCCATGATCACGGGATGACTGATGAGATTGGAGTGGAGTATAGAAAATTATGGATCTACCTACTCCACTACTATATACACTTACTTGATAGGGATAACAGCCGTGAATTTACACGTAAACAAAGCTCATTTTACTATCAGGACCCGATTTCCATTTGATCGCGCGCACCTCGTCATCGGAAACAAAACGCGCAAGTCTGACGTCACAGATAGCTCTGCCAAGCCCGTAATCTATGGGCTGTCGCTGCGAATGTACGCGGTGCACAGACGGGCGGTTTTTGAGCTGCTCTGGCACTTTTAGTGCTAAAAATAAGAATCAAAATAACACAACGGAAATTTTATTGCGCACACACACACTTTATTGCAAATAATAGATTTATTGCCAGTAACAGTTTCATCATCAGCCCATTAACGTCCGCACTGCTGGGGCACGGGCCTTCCCTATGGATGGATAGGGAGGTCGAGCCTTAAACCATCACGCGGGCCCAGTGCGGATAGATGGTTATTAACGACTGCTAATGCAGTCGGGACCAACGTGCCTTCCAAAGCTCGGAGGAGCTCGAGATGAAAACTTTTTTTGTGGTCACCCATCCTATGACCGGCTTTTGCGAAAGTTGCTTAACTTCAACAATCGCAGACCGAGCGCTGCGAGCGAGTGCTGCGCCACCGAGCTCCATAACCAGTAACAGTTTACTTTATTTCATTGTGACATGTACACACCCCGGATATTCTATTCATGTTGTAATAGCCGTGGTAGAACGCTTGACTCTCACTTTGAGATCGCAGGTTCATATCCCAGCATAGGCCTAGACCAATGATTTTAGAAATTGTTTTCGAATTCATCATAAATGATTATCACGTGCTCAGCGGCGAAGGGAAGCATCGTGAGGAAACGCACATTCCCGAGAAATGCATTTCGGAGGTTTGTGACGTAACCTATATGAGGCTGATTTCCCTTCGCGGGTTGGAATGCCAGACAGGCAGTCCAGCGAACCCTGTAAAAAATGGGACTTCACTAGGGAGAAGATGATATACGTTTTGTAATAAGGTGAATTGTACAAGCGTTTTAAAAACCGCCGGTGTACATCAACCCCTTGGTGAACATCGGCCCTGTCCACGCCTGTCGACCGGTATTAGTGTGCGGTTTACCGGTTAGAGCTGGTTTACCGGTACAGCGGTCCGGAAACATGACGGCTTCAATATTCTCTAATACCTCTTACCAGTACCCCGTAGGTTTAGTTGCGTGACGGGTTCTTATGTTTACTTGTTGGAAGAAAATTACATGTGAAGCGGCAGCCATTTTTTATTGCACAGGTATACTTATTCGTATTTTATAAGAAATAGAAATGTTTTATTGCGACCATGTCTAGTGCTGGTGTGAATTTATGTATACAAAGATTATAGATACATACAGAGGAGCTCGGTGTCGCAGCGGTTAACGCGCTCGGTCTGTGATTGTTAAAGTAAAGCAACTTTCGCAAAGGCCGGTCACAGGATGGGTGACCACAAAAAAAAGTTTTCATCTCGAGCTACTCCGTGCTTCGAAAGGCACGTTAAGCCGTTGGTCCCGGCTGCATTAGCAGTCGTTAATAACCATCAATCCGCACTGGGCCCGCGTGATGGTTTAAGGCCCGATCTCCCTATCCATCCATAGGGAATGCCCGTGCCCCAGCAGTGGGGACGTTAATGGGTTGATGATGAAAAGATTATAGATAAGAAATAGGCAAATACAAACTAAATTTTAACTTAATTTGGCAGGACTACAACTAGCTTTATCTCTTTCTTGCGCTTGTTGTAAGTTTAAGATCTGTCAACCTAAAATTAGATAAAGTTTGCGTCCGGTGAAATACACACATACATACATAAACTAACGCCTATATCCCACCGGGGTAAGCAGATACTATGGAATTCCATTTGCTTCGATTCGACATTTTTGCGTGCTTCCTTCACATTCAAAAATCGCTTCACACACGCACGCCAATTCAGAGTAGATCGTATTGAACCTTTTCTAAGGACATCTCTAACATACACACATAAATACTGTTATAAAAAACTCACCACTACTTACATTATAGACGGCGACACGGCTCACAACCTATCAAATTGGTTTATCAGAAAGCTCGGTGAGGCGTGGGTACTTAGTTCATCTTCCGATGGATCCTACATTACAATACAAATACACTTTATTGCACCAAAATAAAAAGAAACAATTACAAAAAGACTCTTAACTAAGTACATGGCAAATGGCGGCCTTATCACTTAAAGCGATTTCTTCCAGACAGCCATAAGGTGAAGAAAAATGTAAAAATTTAAAAATTGCGGGTACAAACTATAAATGCAACTTACCAATAAATACATCCAAACAAATATATAACATACATACAAATATATATTTACCTAACCTATATACCTATAATACCACCTTATACCTACCTACCTTTGACTATGTACCTACCCTATTATTATTTCAGCTTATGTCGTGTTGAGTAACAAAACAATGGACATCAGAATCATTTATAAGTCGTCAATCCGAAGCGTCAATTTATAATCTAAGAATAACTTTAGACAGGACGGCAACTTGGAAATAAAAGCAAAAAATCTTCACCGTCCGGGTAACAAAGGCAATTAACCGGACGCCCGAGTCCGGCCCGGACGCCATGATCCGGATGTAACGAGCGCTAACGAGATTATGCCGGCCCTACTACACTGATTGATTCTATTCAGAGACACCGTTGCCACTGATGTAATACCTACCTACTCCCACACCCCGGACACTTCATACAAAACACCTTGTTTTACACAGACACTACACATTGACGTTATCGTACACGCGCATCTGTGCGTGTGACGCCATACGATTGAAGACTAAAGTAAGACCGAGGTGCGTGAGGTAAACCTAGCTCAGACGCTGACGGGGAGCGGAAAGATACTGTTCTATATGAAGTATTATTATTTATTATAATCGCACGTGCACTTGCACACGCACATACACACACACACACACACACACACACACAATTTCACAGGATAGTATGACACATTAGAATCGGAACGTCATTAGACGTTCTCTCCTTAAAATAATGTTTAGTATTTAAGTTGTTTTTGTTTTATCTTATTTGGCTTGTTTATGTACAACTGCCCAAGCCTGCCGAGCCAAGCTGCAAATGATTACGACACGACTATATATTAATATATACATAGCATCACGCCTGCATCCCTGAAGGGATAGACAGAGGTGCATAATAAACACACCCACTCCTCGTCAGCTATGTTTAACCCTGACACCAGGGTTGATGGGGTACCAACCCCACCAATACCAATTCCACCTCACAACCCACACGATAAGAAGAAGGAGCTATGTTTTGGGTCCCAAAATAAAAACATTTAAAATGTACAGGATTGACATAACAGCCTCCATGGTCAAGTGATTAGAGCACAGGGCTCATCATCTGGAGGTCCCGGTTTGATTCCCGATGGAGACAATGTTGAAAATCTTTTTGTGAGACTGTCAAATTCAAATATAGTATTAGTATTGTCCCAATATAATTACAAGAGTCTTAACTAGTATATTGCAAATGGCGGCCTTGTCCCTTATAGCGACTGCCCTTTGTTGTTTGTTCCGAACAGCGCTATCATGGATTGAAATTATTATCATCTCCACATTATCCCGTCTTCTACAGAGTCCGCTTAACTAACCTGACTATTTGACAGGTCCGGTTTTTTACAGAAGCGACTGCCTGTCTGACCTTCCAACCCGCAAAGAGAATACGAACCCAGTACAAGTCAGTGTGGGTTTTAACTTCATCGCTGAGCACGCTGATAATCAGATGATCCAAACATGAATTCGATAACAAATTCGACAATCATTGCTGCCTGTGCTGGATTCGAACCTGCGACCTCAAAGTAAGAGGCAAGCGTTCTACCAACTGGGCTATCATGGCTTCATGGATTGAAAATATACTATCAGAAAATACGCTTGTAAGAGTCGCTCTACCTGATACTTTCAAAATTTTCAAATGTCTTCATAAAACTTTGGACAACTTAACGTTTACTTATACCTAAGTACTTGGCAAGTCTGTGATGGAAGTTTTAAGTCGTTTGGAATTCATTCGTTCACTGCTACTGTCCCTTGAATATTTCAGTATAATATACGCATTTTTCTCATTTCTAGGACCAAAAAATAGCCAATTTTCATAGTAATTTGCTTTTATAGCCAAAGTTTGATGTTTAATCTTTTCTAAGCAGCAAACAGCAGCAACTCGACCCTTTATGTATAATGTGCGCGCGCGCGTGTGTGTGTGTGTGTGTGTGTGTGTGTGTGTGTGTGTGTGTTTTGTGTGCGCCATCATGGTGTCCTAGTTAGATATAGGGTCCTTAGTTCGCAACATGATCAACATAAAAAAATGATTCCTTTTTCAATGTTTCTTCTACCAATTCAAAACAGAGTAAGGAACAAATTATTAAAAAAAATGTTTTGTGACTCTCCTGATTCTACCAGAGTTGTCACAAAATAAATTGAATGCTCATGTCAAGTTTACTTTTTTGTAAAAAAAGCTTAAATGATAAAAATACCTGGTATGAAATGTGTTCCTCTAGTTATTAAATAACTTGTAATGTATACCTTACATTGATTTAAAAGATGTGTTGCAGTAGCACTTTATTTATAATCATTTATTTAACGAAACGATCATGGATAAACTTGTTGAAGTTCAATTTAACATTTTTGAATCTACATCATTTCGCAAGGTTTTACTGAGGAGACAAGAAACTGCAACTGAAACACCTTTTAAATCAATGAAAGTACTACACATTACAAGTTATTTTATACCTAGAAGAACACATTAAATTTTATACTAAGCATTTTTATCATATATGTAATCATTAATCTTATAATATAACGCATTAAAAATTGTTTAATTCTCGCAGCGCTACGTCGGCGTCGCTTAGAATCTGAATTATTTTATAATAACAAAACATTCTGTCTTGTGGGTTGTGAGGTGGAGTAGCAACAACAAACTCGTCAACACGGCTATTGACCTATTCGGCAAATGGCAAAAATAAAATGATGACGTCACAAAAATAACACCTAAAGGCGAAAACAATCTCTGAAAAATCCACCAGTTATAAAACGATTCATAAACCAGTTTCAAACCACTTACTCGAGCCAAAGTTATCCTTAAAACTATGATATCCATATCAATATAATAAAACCAGTTAGATATGTTTTTGTGGTCGAGAACTGGCACCGATTAAAAACAACTTCGGGTTTTGAAAACGTTTAATAATTTGGCCAGAGAAAATTATCGTAGCTTAGGTCAGCTACACTTTGGTCATCATGTGGGTTGTATGGTGGACTACCAACCTTATGGTGTCAGGGTTACTATTGAGCCGCAAAAGACCCCTAACTTGGCTTATATAATGACTACGTACTTACACAGCGCTTACTGATCACACATCTTACTTTTGGACAACAAACTAAGGATAACGAAGTGATTTTTGTGGTATGTCCTCAACGGGGCTCAGATTTCATGGTAGCAATGACTATCAATTTATTTATTGTTTGAATTTGCACCGTTTTAGTGGCCAAAAGTGGGAGCTAACTATTTTATAGCTACGTAACTGAGATCGTCTACGTAACTGAAGTAGAATGTGTATGAGGTTTAAGCCTAAATACATGCCACATCGTTAAATAGATGTCAGAAGTGAGAAGTCACTGTGGCCCTGCGGTTTGCCGGCTTACTTCTCGATCGGAGATCGCCTGTTTGAACCCCGATACTAGATTTGCTCCAATCTTCTTCTTATCGTGTGGGTTATGAGGTGTGGGTGTGGATGTGGTAGGGCTGGCAGAGGAAGACCGAGAAGGACTTACGATGACCAAATTGTAGATGTCCTTAGAAAAGGTTTAATACGATCTACTCTGAACCGGCGTGCGTGTATGAAGCGATTGATGAATGTGGAGGAAGCAGAAGTGTGTCAGGATCGAAGCAAATGGAATTCTATAGTCTCTGCTTACCCCGGTGGCAAATAGGCGTGAGTTATGTATGTATGTATGTATGAGGTAGATACCAGCCTCATCAACCCTGGTCAGGGTTATTATTGAGCCGCCAAAGGCCCCTGATATGGCTCATGTAACGATTACTCACTTACATCAGTACCTAAATAGTAACTTGTAACCTAAATACACTTCTCATCAAAAAAATCGAAACACCTTGCAAGTTTACGTTTTGTCAGGATTATCAGAAAAATGTGTACATTTAGGAATAAATGTTAAATGTCGTTTAATAGTGAGTAATATGAGCTTATCAAATCTTAATGTTAATGTTCTAAATTTAAATGAATTTTTTTCATAGGTTTCGTATTTTGTTAAATGAGTCATTTTTATTCCGTATGGAGTATAAAGGAAATGGATAAAACAACACACGTAAATGAAAAAAAAAGCTAAAAAACGTTTATTTAATAACTTGTATTCCCTCCCCGAGCTCTAATTACTGCTTCCATACGGTTCTTCATCGATCGGATGAGAGTCACGATCACATGCTGTGGTATATTGTCCCATTCCTCTTGGATTGCATCTTGCAGCTGGCTAAGTGTTTCTGGGGCAGGATCTCTTGCTCGAATTCGTCTCTTTAATTCATCCCACAGATGTTCAATGGGATTCATGTCCGGGCTTCTTGCTGGCCATTCCATAATAGAGATATCGACTTCGTTAAGATAATCTCGTACGACGCCCGCGGTGTGAGCCCTAGCATTGTCGTGCATGAATATGAAGCCGTTGCCAATAAAATGTGCATAGGGCATCACATGAGGCTCGAGACACTCTTCGACGTACCGATGACAGTTTAGTGCAGGCAGACGTGGCCCAGACACGAAAGCAAGCTCTGTCTTACCGTCGGCGCTGATTCCTCCCCAAACCGTCCACGAACCGCCACCATAGCTGACCTTTTCTTCAATGCAGCATTGTGCATAGCGTTCTCCGTCTCTTCTGTAGACCTTGTTCCTTCCGTCGTTACCATACAGCATAATTTTACACTCATCAGAAAAGAGAACTTTGTTCCACTGTAGGTATGACCAATTTAGGTGCTCACGTGCAAAGTTAAGGCGCGCTCTTCGATGGTCTGCAGTTAATTTCGGCCCATTTGCTGGCTTATGCGGTACCAGTCCACGATCCTTCAACCTTCTTCTAATTGTAGAGTCACTTACAGCCACCCTTCGTACAACACGAAGCCGCTGCTGCAGTTGAAAAGCGTTAAGGCGTCGATTTCTTAAAGAAGTTGTTACAATAAATCGATCATCTCGCTCAGAAGTGACCCGATTCCTGCCAGATCCTGAACGGCGCGTGAACAAACCAGTCTCCCGATAACGTTTATAGACTCTATGAACAGATGACAGGCTTAGATGCAGTCTTGCAGCCACAACACGCTGACTAAGGCCAGAATCCAGCAATGCCACAACTTGGGCGGCTTCTGTGGGCGAAGTATCCATACGTTTTAGAAAAAAAACCTTTTTTCAGACGTCCCAAAGTCACAGTATTGAAATAAAAAACAAAAAAATTAAGGATAGGCGCCAATTTTTAGTTTTTAAACGCTAAATGTACTCCAACCCTAAACACACATTTGTCTCAAAACAGTGATTCATTTCGTTTATAAGATAAACAAATGAAATTCTAATTTTGAATTTAGAATTTTCGCTTATTACTGTAATGGCCAAACTGCCAGCTATACATTTATGTATTTTTTTTCATCGTATGAATTATTTTTTGTGTTAAATTCGGACAGAAACAATGAAAACGGAAGTGTTTCGATTTTTTTGATGAGAAGTGTAGTTAGTTAACAAATACCTACATACCTTTATACAGTCTATTGCAAGTATACCTATAGTGTTTGGCAGTGCAGTGTCAACCCAGGTTGTAATGAATTGCTCCAATTAGCGGCTCAACAGCACAGTTTCCCCCCTTACGTCGCATATTGCATGCCCTTTTTGTAAAGGTAAGCTCTGCGTTCTAGAGTAGTTTAGAGGTCTATGGGCAAAGGTGAAAAACTACTAGACACAAATTTATTTATTTATTTTTCAGTTTTACATTCAAATAAATGTACGCATGTACATTCAAAATGAATATGTATATACATTATGTATGTATGTATATACAAAAGATGCCTATTTGGCGAAGAACACTTCTGCTTCTTCCAATCAGATCCAGACTCAAATTTAAATTCAAAAATATCTTTATTCAGTAGGTAACATAGTTACACTTTGAATCGTCAATATTTACATAACGAACGTCTCATCCGCCTAAAACTACTGCAGCTTCTCACAACCTGTATAGCCGGTGAAAAGAAGCTGCAAGAAAAACCTCGGCTTAGGGCAATAGACGTTCTTTAAAAAAATAAAAATAAACATAAAATATTGGAATACAATTGAGTAATTTAGCTGCCTAATATCAATCAGTTCACAAACAGTTAATCCCATGCATTCGTAGCTTCTAAATAATCACTAACTTTATAATAACCTTTTTTTGTAAAGTTTTTGTTTAACTACTGTCTTAAAACAGTTGAAAGGCAAATTCTGAATGTCAATGATTCAGATTCAGATACAGATTCATATCTTTATTCAATCATCGTCATTTTTTACATAACGAACGTCTCATCCACCTAAAGCTATTGCAACTTCTCACAAGTATAACTCTTACCAAAGACATCATGCATGCTCGCAGGTTTAAAGTACTCTTAACCTGACCTTTCTTTAAAATATCCAGGATCACAGTATGTAGCGCCATTTTCCAACTCTACTAGTTACACCCGCAACATTATTTTTGTAAGCCTACTTAAATTCATTCTACGTGTCTGAACTAGGGTATGCAATCCCGATCTTGCGGGATCCCGATCTCGCGAGATCTCGTCAAATTTTTCGGAATCAATCCCGAAGCATTAATATGACGAGATCCCATTCAAGATTGGAATCTCTGTAAGTTATACTTTTTGTTTTGATTACGCTGATTTCCAAATAAATATGAATTATTTAGTTAAAAAAATATATTATAATTAATCTCTCTATCACAAACAAGCAGTTTTTTGGTTTTCAGCCATCCTAACTTTATTTTTTTTATGATTTAACGAGATCCCAAAATAATGGAGTCTCGCTGGATTCATATTTACAAGCGAGATCTAAAAATGTATTTCTTCTTCCGAGAAACTGTGAAAGACATATTTTATACAAGGAACAAAAATAAAATGGCTATCCAAAATTCTAGTCTAAGTAAATTAAATTCATCTTATACATTCGATATTTGTTTTTTTTGCCCTGCAGGGTATTATAACCTTTTAATAATACTATCGCGGAGCTCTGTGCGTCGTAAAGTTTGCGGACGAGTGGAGTGCAAAGTAGAAGTATGATCAATTTACTCATACATGTATGACGCCTTTCGAACCTCTTTCTTCTATTCCGTGATCTTACCTCTGGTGTTTTAACGGCTGATAGCCAGGACCAACGGCTTAACGTGCCCTCCGAAGCACGAAATCATATTATTTTTTCAGACAATCAGTTGATTCAAGCCTGTAAAGTCTTTACCAAACAAAGGACAGTCTCATGATGTGATTTCGACAATGTCCACATCGGGAATCGAACCGGGACCTCCAGATCGTGAGCCTACCGCTCAAACACTAGACCACGGAGTCCACGGATGCTGGACGGTGGAGAATTCTATATGACAAACATTAATTGCCCAACCGTAAAACCTACAATGCTACACATAGCTCAAAATACAAATACAAATTCTTTATTCCACTCAAAAATAAACGTAAAGTAATTTTATAAAGGATACCAATACATGTTACCATCACATTCCAGGTGATAAAAAAAATGAAAATATAATACGTGAGTATGAAGATATATGGTGCTTTATTGCTAACGTGGTGGCTTAGTCAGAGTACGCGTGCCCAGCGTTTTAAGGTCGCAGTTTGAAGCCCACAATCTGCCTTGCACCACATATTACTAAATAGTTACGTCGTGGCTTGTACTGTCATGAGTACTAGTATGTATACACTTTGATACCATGTCACATTAACTTTTTTGACTACTTAAACCGTAAGTCTCATTAAATTACATATATGATAGTACAACGGGGTTTTAAAGTGGGTACATGATATTACTCATGGTTGTACTTTATTCTTCTCGTCAAACCTGGTGTCAGGTTTGCTATTGAGTCACCAAAAGCCCCTGATATGGCTCATGTAAAGACTTTATCTTTTTTGAGTCAACAGGGACCGACTTCTTAACGGATCATCTTACTTTCAGACGGTCGGGTGATCAGCTGTAATGTCCAACCAATCTAGACATCGCAAGTTATTGTTGCGATAGGTGCTCCCCGGGATCGAACCCGGGTCTTCCCCGACGCTCAACCAAAGATTGTTATTATTCCCTATTCTATTCTGGTCTATGAAGGAGCTAATGAAAGGAGACCTCCCGATATGTCTCAAACGGAAACTCATTGACATGTGCATATTGGCCATCCTCACCTATGATGCGCAAACATGGTCCCTGACCAAACATCAAAAGTCCAAACTCCAAACAAGTCTAACCAATGTTATGTGTTAAACTGATCGATCGCGTTAGAAACACGACACTGCGCTCCAGAACTCAAGTAGCAGATGTTGGAGAAAAATCCGCTAAACTGAAGTGGGAATAGGCGGGACATGTCTGCCGTATGCATCCGGAAAAGTGGGCCAAAATTACATCTGACGTCGATGCAGACCACGACGACGGTGGAGGGACGAGCTGGACGCCTTCCGGTACACCTGGCAGAATGATGGCCAAGACAGGGAGGGTTGGAAAGAGAAGAGGCCTCCCCCTTTGCCGAGAAGTGGGACATTAATTAGGCTACAGAACAAAAAAAAACTATGATTCAAGTCTAAACTATGTTCGAGGGGGTGAGGTAAACCTAGCTCAGTCGCTGGTGGGGAGCGGAGAGTTGTCGTTCTATACGTTATTCTATAACCGCAGGACAAAAGACGCTGAGACAAACAGTTGAATATGTTCTTTGATTTTTATTCACTCCCGGTCCCTCACAAGGAACCCTCTTCGGTAAAATATATCGTGCTTAGCTGTCCTTTGCGTTACGTACTTTTTATATGACGCGGGTAGAACACAACTTTTTGCAATTTACCTGCGCAGTCCGCATCGCAGACAAACATTAATTATTTCCTTTCGACGCACTTTTTTTTTATTTTACTTTCAGTCGTCTAAGTAGAGGACCAGTTTTATTCTTTGTTTCTGGTCTATAAATAATAGTTATATATATTTTACGAGTAGTCTTTGATACGAAAGGTTTTATAACAGCCTACATGGTCCAGTGGTTAAAGCGTTAGGCTCTCGATCTGAAGATCCGGGTTTGACTCCCGATGGGGACTTCGACGATAAATCGAATCAGTACGGCTTTGAAATAAACTACTCTGGGTACCATCGCCATCCCACTTGCGTTAGACAGAGTACAAACCACTGCCCTATTTTTCCCTAAAAGTAGCATGCAGAATGCTTCTTCTATGTGTGGGTTGTGAGGTGGAGTACCAACCTCATAAACCCTAGTGTCAGGGTTATTATTGAGCCGCCATAGGCCCTAACATTAACTCATGTAACATGACTCATGTAACGACTACTTACTTACATCAGTAAGTAGTAACCGGGACCAACGGTTTAACGTGCCTTCCGAAGCACGGATCATCTTACTTTCGGACAATCAGGTGATCAGCTTGTAATGTCCTAACCAAACCAGGTACCACAAAGTGATTTCTGTGATATATTCCCACCGAGAATCGAACTTAGGACCTCCGGATCGTGAGCCGAACGCCACCATCTCTCACCACTTGACCACGGAGGTCATTATTGTTAAATTAATGATGAGGACATTGCAACCTGAATCACCTGATTGTTTGTAAAAGTAATATGATTTCGTACATTGAAAGACACGTTAAGCCGTTACTAGACCACTGAAAAAAACTTCCAGTGTAGTATAGATAAGGTCAATGACCCTCAGTATTTCTTCCACTTCCCCATACACGATTATCGATCTACACGTCCCCAGAGGTCCTAAGATATCTCAAATTGATATGACAAGACGCAACTGACGAAGACAGATGCCTACGCGTCTTTTGTTTACCTAATTACCCTAGGGGTAACTCCATGTAACTTCGGGGTAATTTCATGGGATAATCCGCTGTCGTAAACAACATACACAACAAAGGGAGGGGTGAAATCCTTGTAAAATAAATACGCTACTTCCAACCCGGAAAAAATGGTATAAATATGGTAGTTCGCTGTCTGTTTTATAAAGGGACGCCATTTTAGGGATGAAAAAATACAGTTTTGTTAGAGGAAAATGTTGTACTTGAGTACCGTGCGTGGCTATGCGGCACGACGGGTGGATGTGAAGGCCCGAGTCCTGACGTGCCGGCAAAATAGAAAACAAATGGAAACAGAACTCTAACAGTAAACAGTTTATTGTAGAATATGAGCACTTCACATGGATTCAGGTGGCTCCATTGGATTCCGAACCTAGCCAAGCCCGCTTAAATCTTTGGCGGCGGAAGTGTTCTCCCACCCCTTTTATCGCACCATCGGAAGGTCTCCCGCCTGGAAGCAATCTAGCGTGGCCCACATGGAAGTCTTTAAATAGGCTCCGGACACAGGTTGGCCGCTGCAAGGATAATCTCTGCAGGTGGGGATATCTGGTTGATGGTTGCGATGATTGCGAGTGTGGAGTATCACCACAAACTATGGCTCACCTTTTGTGCTGTCCTAAGTGCCCTAACACCTGCACTATTAAAGACCTTTACGAAGCCACTGACAATGCCGTAAGCGTGGCCAATTATTGGTCAGCAAAAATTTAATATTGATCGCCATTGACTCGCAAAGAAGAAGAAGCACTTCACAAACAGGAACTTAGAGTCACAGTTGAACGATAATATACAGGTCGTTAGTGACATCGTAACGAAAACTTTAAGGGATGATTGAGACTATGATTCTGAGTTGATATCAAGCGGAATTTTCCGTCGCAAAATTATGGAACTGGAAATAATTCAAAATAACACTAAAAATCATGAAATTTTTGACTGAAAATTCCACTTGATATCAACTGCCGACATCTAGTTGACTATAGATGGAATGGAGTGGGTGGAATCAACTCGTGAAGTTCCCACGCACACTCACCGAAGTGTAGCCTATAAAAGACCTACAGACAAGCTACCCTTCGTCTGTGTCCTAGACTTTAGAGTCGAGTCTTCGCTAACGAGTCATTGTCTTAAACCTGAGTAAGTAATTTTCACTTTCGTATAATTTAATGTTACTAACATAAAATAAGTAATATTACTAACAACTACGGAATTCCATTTTTTGATATAAGTTATTTGAATTTCGAAACAACAGATAGTCTACAACTTCAAAAATAAAATGGCCGTCGAAAACCAACAAATATGAATCTTCAAATTAGTGAAAAATGGAGCAGTTACTCAGTAAAATTATGCAACAAAAGAGCCCACATTTTCCAACTCTCTTCCACCACATTCTGAGCCATTCACAAAATCGTGAATTGTCACAGTGTTTTTTTATTCTCGTCGCTACGAAATTATAAAAATTCTTTTTACATTATTTGCACTACTAGATGTCTGAGGAACCCTAGTTACGATGAATAAATACTTGCAGTCTAGCAGCTTGTGAAAAACATACACACTTATGTAAGGTTAGTACCATATCACATTAACTGTATTGACAACAAAAATATATTAATGTGATAAGTTCCAAAGTGGGTACGGACCTACGTGTCCTTCAGTAAAAAAAAATTTTTCAAAACATAATTAAAGTAGAGAAAAATAAAGTTCTTAAGACTAAACAATTGTATAAGAAGAACAATAAAAATATTATTTTGTGAGACTGTTGCCTAAACTAGATTCAAAAATATCTGTATAGGTTACCAGGTCACTCACACCTAACCACTATCCATCCATCCATGATCGAGTAACCACCGTGTATCGGAATTTGAATTATTTTTTTGCTTTTACTCGTATTGCTGTTATTTTTTACATTCCTACGTAGGTAAACAAATCAACAATCAAGTACCTACCTAGTTCTGAATTTAAATTCTGATCGACAATAAATCTAATAATTGATGAACGTGGAAAAAATAACTGTAGTTACTTATTATGGCGGGCGTCCTTAGTAAAATAACCTCACTCAGGATAAGTCTTTGTAATTTTTTAAAGCTTGCAAATACTCAAAACTTAAATAACTGTGGATATACAATGAATTCTGGCAGCAAACACTTGGACAGGAAAATTGCGACGCAGTGGGAACGGCATAAATTCATAACTTTACATCATCATTTCAAAAGGAGGAAAAAACTTAGCTAGTTAGCGCTTTCCGTCGGTTCGACGGTTCCGTATTCTTTAAAAGTATAATGTTGTATTTAATTTACATAATGTTAATCCATGAGTAATCTCGGTGGCCTGTGCCCAGCAATGGGACGTATACAGGCTGTTTTTTGGGCAATCTATATTATAAACATTAAAATCACTCACTCATAACGAAATCTCAAATACTACAAGTGATTAGCGACATCCGACGACTCTATCCGACTGTACATTGTCACGATACCGCCTTGTGTGCGCGACTGTGCCGATTGTCATCTTGTGACGAAGACACGTCGTCACGCTTGTCGATCCTGCCGAATATGGTACAGTACAGAGCCATGAAGGATATAGATACGGTGAGGTAGCTTATGGAGCTCGGTGGCGCAGCAGAAAACGCGGTCGGTCTGCGATTGTTGAAGTTAAGCAACTTTGGATGGGTGACCACAAAAAAAAAAGTTTTCATCTCGAGCTCCTCCGTGCTTCGGAAGACACGTTAAGCCGTTGGTCCCGGCTGCATTGGCAGTCGTTAATAACCACCAATCCGCACTGGGTCCGCGTGGTGGTTTAAGGCCCGATCTCCCTATCCATCCATCCATAGGGAAGGCCCGTCCCCAGTAGTGGGGACATTAATGGGCTGGTGATGTGTGATGTGAGGTAGCTTCTTGTGTTTTGTATCTACTTAACTGTATTTAGCTTCATGTTGTAGTATGCCAAAGTCTCTCTTTTCATTAACCTAACGTTTTAATTCTTTGTGTATGAAATTTTGTGTTCACTAACGTTTTATTTTCACTAAAACGGTTATTTCGACCATTATAAACGGCGATACGGCTCACCACCTACCACGTTAGTCTAACAGAAAACTCGGTGAGGTGTAGGTACTTATTTCATCTTGCGATGGATGTGCATCTGACTACACCGATTGAGATATTTATAGTCATGAGCTTATGTTGTAATATTTTTTTGCGACCATGGGGTGTGCAGAATAAGTGTGGCGATGACCGCGTGTGACGAAATGGTCGGGCCCATTTTGCATCTTTCCGACGTTACATAGATATCTAGTAAACGTAGTTATATTATTACAAGCGAAAATCGACTCAGACATGTCTATTTAATTTTTAAGTTCAATTACGTGGTTTCACATTTACAGCGACTCATCATTATCATCATTCTCCTGCCCTTATCCCACTCTAAGTGGGGTCGGCACAACATGTATAACTCTTCCATTCATTTCTATCAGCCGTCATCTCGGCACTCACACCTTTCACACACAAATCCTTTTTTATACAATCCATCCACACTTTCTTGGGTCGTCTCGTACCCATATATCCATTCACATTCATAGTTCAAATTCAAATTCAAATTCAAAAATATATTTATTCAGGAGGTAACATAGTTACACTTTTAATGGTCAATTTTTACATAACGAACGTCTCATCCGCCTAAAACTACTGCAGCTTCTCGCAACCTGTATAGCCGGGGAAAAGAAGCTGCAAGAAAACCCTCGGCACAGGGCCCTAGACGTTCTTTAAAAAAAACCTCATCACTTTTCTCATTATATACCCTTTATACGTCCTCATCACATGCCCATACTAT
The DNA here is from genome assembly GCF_024362695.1 of Pectinophora gossypiella. Lineage (NCBI taxonomy): Eukaryota > Metazoa > Arthropoda > Insecta > Lepidoptera > Gelechiidae > Pectinophora > Pectinophora gossypiella. Next base: position 2,954,206 of record NC_065420.1, on the reverse strand, counting down.
TTACAGCGACTACATATGTTTTATTTTTATTAAGACTTAACAACAACATAACATAGCGTAACGCCTGTAACCCTGAATGGGCAGGCAGAGGTTTTTATGGCGCAACAACGGGACCCTAAAACAGCCCGGAGCAGCGTTGACGGCGCGTCACAACGGATTAGATTGCTCGCACTTAAAAATAACCTTTACTAGACCACACCTAACGCTTATAATCCTGTACCAAACCTAATTCTGCTGAGAATGCCTGCTGAACGCAAATAAAAAGTTGGGAATCTTTAAAAAGATAACGTGACAGGTACATTTCGGTAATTTTGCTTCAGACACGAGCATTAAAAGTTGCGACATAATAATTTCACGGATTACTTGAGTTTTCTTTGAGTTACAAGTCACTGAGGGGTTCCTTGCAATTTATTATCCGAGTTAGTTTTATTGCTTCTATGCTGGTCTGAGCGAATAAGAAACATAGAACTGCTTATCTTCCCGAGTATAGTATAGTCTTCTTCTATCGTGTGGATTGTGAGGTGAATTACCAACCCCATCAACCCTGGTGTCAGGGTTATTATTGAGCCGCCATAGGCCCCTGACATGACTCATGTAACGACTGCGTACTTTCATCAGTAAGTAATAACCGGGACTAACGGCTTAACGTGCCTTCCGAAGCACGGATCTTTTTACTTTTTGAACAATCAAGTGATCAGCCTGTAATGTCCTAACCAAACTAGGGATCACAAAGTGATTTTTGTGATTTGTCCCCAACGGGATTCGAACCCGGGACCTCCGGATCGTGAGCCCACCGCTCAACCACTGGACCACGGAGGCCGTTTAGTCTAGTAAAACCGAGAGATGCATTAGTGCCCTATCCAACAAATAGACAACGTTTATACTTACATCGGCGATAAAGCGATAACTTATCGCTTTAATAAATCCATCATAACTATAAAACTTAACGATCTTAACCTGGTTAACATGCGCAATGTGATCAAATTTTGTCACGGTCATTTTATCGATTTTGACTATATAAGTATGTCATTTTACCGATTGGTGTTAATACTTGCAATGCTTGTCTATTTGACCAATTGTCTACTTGTAGCAAGAAGCTTCTGGATCTATCTGTGTACGATAGAGTTTACGAGCTTGCCACATTAACGACAATAGCAGCGCGAATAATACAAATAGTCCATAGGTAAGTATATTTTATAATATTGATTAAACATAGTAAGTGACTGTATGTGACTATACGTGACTGTAAATGACTGTTAGTGACTATACGTGTCTGTAAGTGATTGTGGCTGTGACTGTATGTGACGCCAGACTGGGACTGGGGAAATGGGACTGGGCTGACCATGTGTGCCGGATGCATCCTGAACGATGGGCCTAGATCATCCCAGGCACCAGGATGGGTGCCGATATCGTGGTAGACCTCGAAAAAGATGGCGCGATAAATCTGGACTGTTATCGCCCGCACGGGGCCGCAACTTGTGGACAACTGATCGACAAATAAAAGTGACATGGGCGTCTATTCTCAGTAGTTCCTTTAGCAGTTCTTCTGGAGGAACTATGGGGAGGCCTTTGCCCAGCAGTGGGATCAAGTGGGCTAGTAATAGTAATAATAATAGTCGCATCAGCTAGATAGGTGGGCCATCTAGTGAGTGGTAATACGCCGCCTGCTCATTGTATCTTCGTTAGTAACATTAGTCGAGCAGGCACCATAGTCCCCCATAGCCCCAGTATCCCGGTCTACTTACCCCCAACCCAATAGCCTTGTTCCCTTTATTCCGATAATCTGAAATAGTCCTACATGAACCGGGAATTGTCTTTGCACTCCTGTAGTGCATACAGGGATAATCGCCAGTTGGGGTCACATCACATTTAGATTAAATTGTCTTAAGGGGCCTCTACGTGTTGGTTTCGGCCCTATGCGCGTCTTCCAAAAGTTCCGGACTCCATAAGCCCGAGATATAGAAACGACATACAAATAATAATAGTAAGTGAACAAAAAAACTGAAGGCTTTATAAAATACATTTCGAATAGACACTGAGCCATTGGCTTTGGTCATTACATTAAAACTTGCAAGGTACGAAACGCGACGTTTATATATATGTATATATATAATCAAGTTTAATTAATAAGAGGAAGCGGAGTATTTTCTGGATCGTATTATATTCCGATGATGATGATGTAACATGATTCCGTGGTTCGGAGGGCACGTTAAGCCGTTGGTCCCGGCTATTAGCCGTAAAAAGACCTCTACCAACCCGCATTGGAGCAGCGTGGTGGAGTATTTTATTTTTTATTTTAGTTATTGTTTACGATACATGTGCAAGATACGGTAGTGAGTACAAATCTTATAAGACGGCGAACCGCACGAGTTGTACCATTCTTGTGTCGAACTCCGTACAGAGAACATCCAATAAAAGTAATCTGTGACAATTACGCGGGCCCAGTGCGGATTGATGGTTATTAATGGCTTAACGTGCCTTCCGAAGCACGGAGGAGCTCGAGATGAAATCTTTTTTTTTTTTGTTTAAGGCCTGATCTCCCTATCCATCCATAGGGAAGGCCCGTGTCCTAGCAGTGGGGACGTTAATGGGCTGATGATGATGATGTGACAGTTAACCATCGTTTAGCTAGCCCTATGCGTCCCCCACAAAGGTCCTAGGTATTAGAGTACTCAATTCGTGTTCTAACATATATATGCGCCTTTTTTTGTATTAATTGCATAATAGATAACTCGCTACATTCTTGTCCCTTGTCTCATAAAGTACGAAACAGCAGTATCTGCCGCAAAAGATAATGTAGGTAGCTTAATAAAAGTTTGTGTTACGATTATTGCCGGCAACAGTCGTAACGTAGGCTAATTTTATTTATCATTTCATCATGATCTGCTCAGCAATTCACGGGTCATTTACCTTTGATGTGAAAGATAAAATGTTTTGTCGAATGCCCGCGATTTCGCTTATGGAAATAAGCGAATGTTTCATTAAAAGTCACTGTGGATTACAGAGTTGCTTCTCAAACGGGTTCGAATCGTGGGGTTAGACCAATGAGTTATTAATTTGTCTTAAGTGCAGTTTTCACTAACACAGTTGGCTCGACCATTATAGATGGTGAAACAGCTCACCACCTGTCACGTTAGTCTGACAGAAAACTTGGTAAGGTGTGGGTGCTTAGGTCATCTTGCGATGGATGTACCTTTGACAAACCCAATTGTGATATAGTCATGAACTTTAGTTATGTTATGTTTATTATTAAACAGTTTTATTTTTTCAGTTTGACACTGTTTTGTGTTTAACAACAGTCTCACCCTTCTTGGTAAGTCTTCTATCGTATGGGTACAAACAACCTCGTTTTACATAGACTCTACACATTGACATTATCGTACACGCGCATCTGTGTGTGTGATGTCTGACACCATACGATTCAAGTCTAAACTGTGTTCGACGGGGGATGAGGTAAACCTAGTTCAGATGCTGGTGGGGAGCGGAGAGTTGCCGATCTATACGTAGTATTATTACTGATTCTATGCTTATGGGGTGGACTACAACGCCATATGTTTGATTTTTCCGCGCCGCAATGTATTATAAATGACGCAAAGGCTGCATCTCTTAACTTTACAGCTCAACTTCTATGAACCTTTGACAAACTGAGAGAAAACTTGGCATTTGATAGCATAATCAGACAACTCCAGATGTTGTGAAGTTTCTAAGTTAAGGCGGTAATTAAAGCCGGTTTCATTAAGTATTCTGTGCCACTTCTCAGTTTGTTTACTTTAAATAAGCAATTTTTGGCTTAAGCTGCGAGATTTCCAGCATAACTTGATAAATTATTTGTGTCTGTCAAACGTACCACATAAACTTAAACAGTCTATGTACATTCCACTACTGGACACAACCTCCCTCTTTATCGACTGGAAGGAGTATGGAGCATACTCCACCACGCTGCTCCACCGCGGTTGGTATTCCTGCTAGTAATTAACCTATTCGGCAACCCAATGGCTACTATATTCAGGATTTTTTATCATTCTTCCGATTTCACAATCAACCCAAAGATCCCGATTTGGCTTAACGATGTAGACTCCTAAACGTTATAATATTTTAACTACCACTACCAAAACCACCAGGTAACCAGGTAGCCCAAGGTTAGCTAGAAGAAATCCCAATTAGGAATAAGCTCGCCTATGCTTTACGTAAAAAAATACAAAATAAAAATAAATAGTAATAAATTGTGTGTAAATCTATGTATTTAAAGCAACAAACCGCTATTCAAAAGTGTCCGAAAGGGTCTGTTTTACAGACAAATTCCTCAGCGGTCCCCATTTGTCCGGTCAAGTAGTTAATGCCACAGTTTTGCGGTAAATCTACAATAAGTATAGAAAAGAGATAAACCCGCCTCTTGGTTTATTTTTTTATCGTGTTCGTTTCTCTCTCTCTCTCTATTTAAGAGCTGCGCTCTTGTCGGTGGAGTAATCGCCATTCCTCTCTTCTTCCCGCCAAAACCTTCACCTCCCGATACGACACGACCTGCACCTACTCTTTTATTTGTTTCATAAATGTTATCTTAGGTCTACCCCTTCCTCTCTTCCCTTCAACTTTTCCTTCTATAATGTTTGTTATAAATGAATCGTGTATCAGGTGGCCAATCATATTTCCTCTCCGGTTCTATATAGTCTTCAATATGGTTCTCTTTTCTTCAACTCTTTCCAGCACTTTTTCATTTGACACCATTTCAGTCCAGCTTATACCCTCCATCCTTCGCCAGCACCACATCTCAAACGCTTCCAACCTCTCTCTGTCTCTCTGTGTCATAGTCCACGTATCACTTCCATAGAGTGCAATGCTCCAAATGATTTACGTGTTCGATTATTTGTGTGATGCTCTGTCGCGGAGCCACCACCTCCAATTCAGTTGAAAACGATATAGATTACTGTACGTACCATGTACATAGTGTACGTGAAAAGATTTTATGTGTACGTGCTATAATTAGAAAGAAAACAACAAATTAAAGTGGCTTCGCTGGAGAGCATACTCCCCAGCGGAGCCACTCAGTTTGCATACTTCGAGATGTTTTCTTCCTGTAAATTGAAGTATAGTTTGATGTACGTACTACGTACATAGTGTACGAGAAAAGATTTTATGTGTACGTGCTATAATTAGAAAGAAAACAACAAATTAAAGTGGCTTCGCTGGAGAGCATACTCCCCAGCGGAGCCACTCAGTTTGCATACTTCGAGATGTTTTCTTCCTGTAAATTGAAGTATAGTTTGATGTACGTACTACGTACATAGTGTACGTGAAAAGATTTTATGTGTACGTGCTATAATTAGAAAGAAAACAACAAATTAAAGTGGCTTCGCTGGAGAGCATACTCCCCAGCGGAGCCACTCAGTTTGCATACTTCGAGATGTTTTCTTCCTGTAAATTGAAGTATAGTTTGATGTACGTACTACGTACATAGTGTACGTGAAAAGATTTTATGTGTACGTGCTATAATTAGAAAGAAAACAACAAATTAAAGTGTATATGACGGCATGAACAAAACGTGAAGCGCTAATTATAGCACGTACACATAAAATCTTTTCACGTACACTATGTACGTAGTACGTACATCAAACTATACTTCAATTTACAGGAAGAAAACATCTCGAAGTATGCAAACTGAGTGGCTCCGCTGGGGAGTATGCTCTCCAGCGAAGCCACTTTAATTTGTTGTTTTCTTTCTAATTATAGCACGTACACATAAAATCTTTTCACGTACACTATGTACGTAGTACGTACATCAAACTATACTTCAATTTACAGGAAGAAAACATCTCGAAGTATGCAAACTGAGTGGCTCCGCTGGGGAGTATGCTCTCCAGCGAAGCCACTTTAATTTGTTGTTTTCTTTCTAATCATAGCACGTACACATAAAATCTTTTCACGTACACTATGTACATGGTACGTACAGTAATCTATATCGTTTTCAACTGAATTGGAGGTGGTGGCCCCGCGACAGAGCATCACACGATTATTTATTTATTTATAAAAACAAAACAAATAAATTAGGAACACCGTTATTCTAACGTATAATCCAGTGAATGCTAAATCAAAGTAGTACATTTTAAAGTTTCATTGTAAAGGCGAGTCTTAAGAATGTTCTTTTAACTCGAAGTTCCACTTGAGACCCTAGAGGTTAGTGCGGGCTAAGTGAGAAAGATCGTCCTACACGACTGTGTGGTCTGTTTGCAGCTATTTAGTTACTTGCACAAGTAACGTGTATAGTCATGAGCAATATCATAACGGCCTCGGTGGTCCAATGGTTGAGCGTTGGGCTCACGATCCGGAGGTCCCGGGTTTGAATCCCGATGGGGACACATCACAAAAATCACTTTGTGATCCCTAGTTTGGTTAGGACATTACAGGCTGATCACCTGATTGTCCGAAAGTAAGATGATTCGTGTTTCGGAAGGCACGTTAAGCCGTTGGTCCTGGTTATTACTTACTGATGTAAGTAGAGTAGTCGTTACATGAGTCATGTCAGGGGCTTTTGGCGGCTCAATAGTAATCTTGACATCAGGGTTGATGAGTTGAGTGGATTGTGAGATGAATTACCAACCCCATCAACCCTGGTGTCAGAGTTACTATTGAACCGCCAAAGGCCCCTGACTGGCTCATGTAACGACTACTAACTTGTACTTACCTTCTTAGTTTATTGTCTGGAATCATGTGAAAAATATATTTATCTATATTTTTTTTCTTTTTATAGCTAGCAATAGACTGAAAATAAGTGTAAACGAGGCACGGCAGTGTAAAAGGTTTCCCTGATACAATATTAATCTCAGTGGAGTCGGCTATTACATGAGAAATTAATTTATTCCACTCTTTATCTCCTGTTCTGTACAATGGCTTCAACTCTTTATTATACTTACTTAGGTTAAAAGTATAATTCGCTAGTGCTTAGTCTCATTTTTAAACCATGGAAAGGAGCAGGTTATTTCAGAAGCAGTATTTTTTTTTAGTTTCCCGTAGCTTATTGCGTGTGCGTTACCCCAACAAGAAAGTATCTCCTAGAGTTATATGAGTAGAACGTATAGTTGGTGCCTTATCTGCTGTAAATGTGCCCCCACATAAAAAATGTGTGCCCCCTGTCGTTTCGAAAAAAAATCGAAAAAACGATTCTTGCTGGGGTAACGTTTTTCTAGCAGGAAAATTCTAAACGAATGATCGGAGAGAGAAAAACTGTGCATGGCCAGATAGCTTATATGTGTGCCAAAATGTGCCCCCAAAAATAAAATCTGTGCCCCTTCAGATTTTCGAGATATTGCATTTCCTGCTGGAGTAACGTTTTGATGAATAGTATATCTCTAAAACCATTGCATGTGCCCCTATAGAATAAACATACGCGAGTAGCTCTTAATGTGTGCCCCTTTGTGCCCCAATTAGATTTTAGAAAATATTTATAGTTTTCAAGTTATCGCGGTTTTATGAAAACCCGAAAAAACATCGCAGCGCCTAAATGAGACAAGGCATAACTTCGCTGAAAACTGTATTCGGTCTTTCTTGACGCTAATAATAACCATACAAAGTTTCAAAAATGTTCATGCATGCGTTTTTGAATAATCTTGCTAAAAGTAAAAACGATGGTGTCATAACTTTGACGGCAAAATACAAGGAACTGGCACAATCCCAGATGTGTAGGTGTAAACCAAAATCTTGTGCCTTTAGTCAAAAATATATGGTGAAAATATTGAGCTTCAAATGTTACGCATTAAGTAAATATAAACAAAAACCAAAATATGTAAACAACGGCTGGTTATCCGACCAAATCTGAATGACTACTAAAAAGCGACGGATTCATACTTAACGAGGACCTTCTTTATTGGACGTATTATACCTAAGCTGTTGTCCTTACAGTCGCGTTCAAAAGTTTTGAGGGCTAATTAAAAAATATATTAAATGCACCTTGTGACTATATAAATGAAACAGCTTGTTGATGTGGAAATTATTATTTACATTAGTATAAAAATACAGGTATGTCACAAAACAGTTTGGTCACGATTTTGAGCATGTTAGTCACATGTACATTTTATTTGAAAATGGCTCTTATAAATGTACTTAATCATGTGTAAGGTCATAGAAACAGCTATTAAAATATAATCCAATAACAACTTTATTTTATTAGTTATTACTTTTCTACTTCAGTGTACTCAGGCACAACACGTGTGAACCGGTTAGTGAGTAAAGTAAAGAAGGTCATCGATATGTATGAATCCGTCGCTTTTTAGTAGTCATTCAGATTTGGTCGGATAACCAGCCGTTGTTTACATATTTTGGTTTTTTGTTTATATTTACTTAATGCGTAACATTTGAAGCTCAATATTTTCACCATATATTTTTGACTAAAGGCACAAGATTTTGGTTTACACCTACACATCTGGGATTGTGCCAGTTCCTTGTATTTTGCCGTCAAAGTTATGACACCATCGTTTTTACTTTTAGCAAGATTATTCAAAAACGCATGCATGAACATTTTTGAAACTTTGTATGGTTATTATTAGCGTCAAGAAAGACCGAATACAGTTTTCAGCGAAGTTATGCCTTGTCTCATTTAGGCGCTGCGATGTTTTTTCGGGTTTTCATAAAACCGCGATAACTTGAAAACTATAAATATTTTCTAAAATCTAATTGGGGCACAAAGGGGCACACATTAAGAGCTACTCGCGTATGTTTATTCTATAGGGGCACATGCAATGGTTTTAGAGATATACTATTCATCAAAACGTTACTCCAGCAGGAAATGCAATATCTCGAAAATCTGAAGGGGCACAGATTTTATTTTTGGGGGCACATTTTGGCACACATATAAGCTATCTGGCCATGCACAGTTTTTCTCTCTCCGATCATTCGTTTAGAATTTTCCTGCTAGAAAAACGTTACCCCAGCAAGAATCGTTTTTTCGATTTTTTTTCGAAACGACAGGGGGCACACATTTTTTATGTGGGGGCACATTTACAGCAGATAAGGCACCAACTATACGTTCTACTCATATAACTCTAGGAGATACTTTCTTGTTGGGGTAACGCACACGCTTATTGCTTGTATACCACTCGAGACGTAATAAGTGAACTGTGGTCCAGTGGTTGATTCGCTGGGCTCACGATCCGGAGGTCCTGGGTTCGATTCCCGGTGGGGACATATAACATTACTTTGTGGTCCCTAGTTTGGTTAGGACATTCCAGGCTGATCACCAGATTGTCCGAAAGTAAGATGATCCGTGCTTTTTTTATATTCGCAGCTAACCATCATATCTGATGGCCGTTCCACTATCCGCCACCTGTGAACCCCGTAGATGGCCTACAGCTCAGCCTACTACACATATATTATATTTGTTTAAGTACCTTTGTCTATTTAAAACGTTTTATAATTTTGTACGTTTTCCCTTTTTCTAAACAACCGACCGCCTTTCCCTGTCATTAAGGTATACGCCATTTTTTTTCTTTGTAAGTACGTCATTAATGTCACTGAATATTTGAAAAATAATAAGTACGGTTTCCTCTTCCACTAACAGGATTAAGAAGTTTTACCACAGCACTCGTTAGGAACCTTTCATATTAAAAAAAGTCCGAGTGAACTAAAGTTGGAAGTAATATTTTCTGCCTTTGCCTCCCAGGAGTGCAAATAAAACAATTTTGGGAAACTTTTATCTAAGCCACAATATTATTTATATCCTGATACTTCGCAAACAACTGTGTAAATAGCGTCGATTGAAGTATTCAATTCTACTTTTTTTTTACCTTAGACTTAATAAATGGGTATTATATTATATCATCATCACCAGCCCATTAACATCCCCACTACTGGGGCACTTGCCTTCTCTATGGATGGATAGGGAGATCGGGCCTTAAACCACCACGCGGGCCCAGTGCGGATTGGTGGTTATTAACAACTGCTAATGCAGCCGGGACCAACGTCATAATAACACGCGGCGGCGGCGACATATGTGTGTGTGTGTGTGTAAAATTTCTTAAAGAGTAGATTTAAGATAAGTAAGTTATAGATTCCTTTTATTTATTTTTAAGTAATCGGCAACTACGAGTAGATGCTCCTATTGTTTCCTGTACCTCAGCAGGGCGTCACATGTACTTACTACTATGTACGTATTACAACACCTTGTATAAGTTGTGACTTGCAATAAACTTCTATTCTATTCTAATATCTTGTACGGTCACGAGCATTAATATGTATACACTTTGGTACCATGTCACATTAACTTTTTTGACAAATTGAACAGTAAGTCTCACTAAATGTCAAATATGTTAGTGCGACAGAGTCCTAAAGTGGGTAGGTACATTATATTGCTCATGACTGTACTGTGGTAGCACGTGTACAATAACATCAATGTGTGGTGTCTGTGTAAAACGAGGTTTATTGTATGAAGTGTCCGGTGTGTTACTGAGTAATCTATAAGTCACGCCTACTCGTTTGTCTTTACAAATGCGAATAGCGCTATAAATGTGTAGATTACCCCACAAAAAGGCGCCAAGTTTTCACCTTTTATTCGTACTTAATATATTTTTCCACCTTTTCAAGGAAGCACTACATCACGAAAGAAAAGGCAGTTGGAGCTACGAAAAATCCGTAGAGTCAGATAATGCAGTAAAAGAGGATAAATACAAAATTTTAAATGTATATGTAGTAAACGTACATTGTAACTGTCGTTATTAAGAAATAAATATCTTTAAACTGAACGTATGTACTTACAAAAACTCCACCTACCTTTATCATTCACGATCCACCGGACAATTAGGGGTTAAAAAGGCCACATTAAAGCAATTCATCTAAAACAGCAATGACATTTCTTGACTTTGCGCACTTACTTTTACATGCGCAAATGACAAATTGACCACCCAAATCAGTACCACAAAATGTCACACACCATGTGCTGGCTGAAAATACTTTATAAAGTCTTACACTGAAATGAATGAAATGAAATGAAATTTATTGCAGTAAATGTGGTCATACATAGTGATGGAAGTAAATGTTATGGTTCAGCACATTCAGTCATATTCTGACATACAATAGGTAATTATTATATTATTAACCTAATCTTACTCTAAATTAACTACTTATATTTACATCAAATTTACATAACATTATTAGGGTGCAATAACTCGTTCAAAGAATAAAAGACCTCTCTTAGCCACAGCTTTAGCTTTATACGGAAATGTTTTAAAGGAAGTTCTCTTAAATGGCTGGGGAGGGCATTGTACGTCCTCACACATACTGAGTAACAATTTTTATAAAATACAGCCGTTCTAGGCACTATTTCGTAAACAACTGCTAGGGTCTTAGGCACAGATTAGATAATAACACCCGAAATCTTCGAACAAAAAACCTGTTCTATACAGACACTACATTGACGTTATCGTACACGCGCATAATTATGTTTGTGACGTCTGACGCCCATACTATTGAAAACTAAAGTAAGACCGAGGAGCCCGAGGTGCACCTGGCTCAGCCGCTGGTGGGGAGGGGAGAGTTGCAGTTCTATACGTAGAACTATTTCTTATGCTATCGTAATAGTCACTCCTAAAGTTGAGCAATATTGCACTGTCCTTTGATAGTCACACGGTTCACAATACTCGTTATATCACTAGTAATATCTGCTAATAGTTCTTAAGATGAATTGCGAGGATATCAAATGTTCTCATCAGAAGGCGAATACAGCGCTAAGACAACACGTCGAAACATGTGTGAATCGGCAAAAATAAGAAAATATCCACCAACCTTTTTATCCATAATCCAACTGGATAGCAGACAAGCTCCAGCTCGGTCACGCTCGGTGCGGTTGTATGCCTATTTGGTAAAGTCCACAACAGGGTTGCAATATTCCTTGAAGGTCACACAATACCATCATTGCTAACACTCCGTAAAATTAACACATAATAAACGTTCACATCATAAAAAGGGGACACAGTGCGAAGGGAAGACTACACGTTCGTCCTCGACCGCGTTCGACACCGAACTGATAATCACATCGAAGTCGGCTAATGACGGTAGCTTGACAAAAAATGATAGCGAAAACTTCTTACGTCTTACCCACCAAACATAAGCGAGGATTATTTTTATGGAGTCTATTATTTTAAACTGTTGTCAATCTTCGTTAATAATAAATAAAATATTTATTTTTTAATTATTTTAAAAATAGAAGGATTATTATGAATAATAAAAATGAAATATTATTACTTGTAGGTTTTGATATGAAGAAAAGTTTCTCAGTTTATTTTTTTGTCAAACCACCGTCATTTGCGCTGTGACTGTCAGTTCGCTGTCGAACGCGGTCGAGGACGAACGTGTAATCTTCCCTTCGCGGTGTGTTTTTTGTGATGTGAACGTTTATTATGTGTTCATTTTACCGAGTGTTAGCAATGATGGTATTGTGTGACCTTCAAGGAACATTGCAACCCTGTCGTGGACTTTACCAAATAGGTATACAGCCGCACCGTGCGTGACCGTGCTGGAGCTTGTCTGCTGTCCAGCTGGATTGCGGATGAAATGGTTAGTGTATGATTTTCTTATTTTTGCCGATTCACACATGTTTCTCTCTCTCTCTCTATTTAAGAGCTGCGCTCTTGTCGGTGGAGTAACCGCTATTCCTTTCTTCTTCCCGCCAAAACCTTCACCTCCCGATACGACACCACCTGCACCTTCTCTTTTACATGTTTCTATTACTCAAGAATATTCGTCTTAAACTGTGTGGTTATCATCGCTTTCAAGTGAAAACGACGTAAGTGCCTTATTGAAAAATCACATTTCGATTTGATTTTCTTCAATGAAACCCAGTTTTCTTCAATTAATTTAATTCTGGGTAAAAGTTGAGACCACAATTTTTTAACTATATCGAAAGTAGCTTGTCAATTGCAAGGTTTTGTTAACAAATATGACATCCGAATGCGATCGGAAAAGCGCTTATGTGGTTTTCACTATAAGGCGACGTTACGTGGATTTATACTCTCATAATGTCCCATCGGTTAGATGGATTTGAGTAAATGTGAATTATTGTTTAACAGAGAGCAACTGCTTAAGAAAAAAGTGTTTGTTTACACACTCTTTTGTTTGCGGACGCCATTTTGTTTCCATATTTTAAATTCGCTTCTCACGCTGTTTTTTTTTTAGATCACTGCGAACTGTCATTCTTTATACGTTCCTACAGCATTGTTCTGAATCAGACTTATAAGCAAACTAGACTTGATTGTACAGGTCTAAGCGCCCTAATTCACCAACACGCGAAGGCCACGTCGATAGCAACATCGCCAAACTATTTATATTGAAATGGCGTTGCCAAAGCGTCTGAATGTGAGTTACTTACCCAGGATCGGATCCAGATTTTATGTCGGGGGGACAATAGGTAGTAGACGGCCTATTTACGTAGATAATTAGATAAAATTAGCAGTGGCCACCCATGACCCAAGCTGTCGCCAAGACGGTACATTAATTTGGCGACGTGGGACATTATATCGGCGACTTGGCCATGGCTTACCAGTGAGCGACGGCCCTTAGTCTCTAATGTATTAAATTGCTTAATCCAAACTTGGCAGTGTGAGTTGGCAATCGTGGCTAAACTTTCATCGACACACGGTTATTTTCTTTCCATTCAAAAGTATCTTTAGTTGCTTAAGTTTAGTTGTTACAAAGAAAGCCTTTGTTATACGTAAGAAAATAGTTTCAATTTTACTACGCAATACTATAAATATTAACACAAATAACTATTATATATTGCACACAACATAACGGACAATTTAATTAGAGCCGTGTTAGCCCAGTTGGTAAAACGCATGCCTCTCACTTTGTGATCGCAGGTTCGAATCCAGCACAGGCCTAAACCACTGATTGTCGAATTTGTTTTCGTATTCGTGTTTGGATCATAAATGTGCGTTCTCAGCGGTGAAGAAAAACATCGTGAGGAAACCCACATTCCTGAGCAATACATTTTTGGAGGTATATGACCTAACTTGTATTGGGCTGGTTTTCCCCTCGCGGGTTGGAAGGACAGATAAGCTGTCGCTAATGTAAACAACCAGACCAGTCAAATCTTCAGGTTAGGTAGCCCTGAGAAGAACGGGTCAATGCTAGTGAGATGATGATGATAACGGACAATTAAACGTTAAAAGTATTATTATTTTATTATTATTATTATAAACTCACGCCTATTTCCCACCGGGGTAAGCAGAGACTATAGAATTCCATTTGCTTCGATCCTGACACACTTCTCTTGCTTCCTCCACATTCATCAATCGCTTCATACACGCACGCCGGTTCAGAGTAGATCGTATTGAACCTTTTCTAAGGACATCTCCAATTTGAACGTTAAAAGTATCTACACGACAATGATAAAAACATTACGTACCTTTATCGTTCACGATCCTGCTGGACAACGGATCAGCACCACAAAATGTCACGCACAATGTGCTGGCTGTAAATACTTAAATTCAAATTCAAATTCAAAAATATCTTTATTCAGTAGGTAACATAGTTACACTTTGAATCGTCAATTTTTACATAACGAACGTCTCATCCGCCTAAAACTACTGCAGCTTCTCACAACCAGCCGGGGAAAAGAAGCTGCAAGAAAAACCTCGGCACAGGGCCCTAGACGTTCTTTAAAAAAATAAAAATAAACATAAAATATTGATATACAATTGCGTAATTTAGCTGCCTAATATCAGTTCTCAGACAGTTAATCCCATGCATTCATATCTTCTAAATAATCACTAACCTTATAATAACCTTTTTTGTAAAGTTTTTGTTTAACTACTGTCTTAAAGCAGTTGAAAGGCAAATTCTGAATGTCAATGGGAATCTTATTGTAAAAACGTATACATTGCCCCTTAAAAGATTTAGTAATCTTATGTAATCGACTGACTTGTAAAGCAAGTTTATTTTACTTAATAAAGTCTTACGCTGCAATAGGATCCTAGGGACATATTGAGTAATAGCATATCCCAAACACTTCATACAAAATACCTCGTTTTACACAGACACTACTCATTGACCTTATCGTACACGCGCATCTGTTTGTGACATCTGACGCCCATACGATTAAAGACTAAAGTAAGACCGAGGTGAGCTAAGCCTAGTTCAGACGCTGGTGGGGAGCAGAGAGTTGCTGATCTATAGTATTATCCTTATCGTGTGGGTTGTGAGGTGGAATACCAACGTCATCAACCCTGGTGTCAGAGTTATTACTGAGCCGCCAAAGGCCCCTGACATGGCTCATGTAACGACTACATACTTCGGTAAGTAGTAACAGTAAGTAGGGACCGACAGCTTTCTTTGCCTTCTGAAACACGGATCATCTTACTTTCGGACAATCGGGTGATCAGCATGTCCTAACCAAACTATGGATCACAAAGTGATTTTTGTGTTCCCATCGGGATTCGAACCCGGGGCCTCCAGATCGTGAGCTCAACGCTCAACCACTGGACCACGGCGGTAGGTAGTATTATTCCTTATTCTATGTTCTTACTCTATTACCTTCATACTTCCATGTGTTCGCGAGGCCTTTGTTTGTTCTAACATAATTAACAGCCGCAGGCATTGTCTCAACGCAGACGGCCGAATGATAAATTAGACTTTCCCTAATAAAAAAGTGTAACGCAAAAGAACATGCCATTCCGTTTGGCTTCAGAAATAATTGTCCCTTTCGTGTGACCTTTTGTAACACTGGTAATTACTATTAATCTTCTTGGAAAGCGGAGTCGTCCCTCTGTGCGTTGAAGTAGGTTGAGTCTTTATTATCAATAATCGCAACTACATTATTTAAAAAAAAATAAAATTTAATAAAAAAATAAAATAAAAAAAAATAAAAAAAAATAAAATTAAAATAAAAAAATAAGAAATAATAATAATAATAAAAAAGTAATAATATAATATTAAATTAAATTTAAATTAATTAAATTAAAATTTAATTAAATTTAGATTATTTCAAGTAGCAAATCAGAAAAACATTTACATAATCAGCCTATACCAGTCCGACTGCTGGGGGTATGGAGCATACTCCACCACGCTAATCCACTGCGAGTTGGCGGATGTCTTTTACGGCTAATAGCCAAGACCGGAGGCTTAACGTGCCCTCCGAAGCACAGAATCATCTTCCTTTTTTAGACAAAGAAGGTGATTCAAGCATGTAAACCACAAAAGAAAATTCTCACAAAATGATTTCGACAATGTCCCCATCAGAAATCGACCTCGGACGTACAGAACGTAAGCCTAACGAAATCACTTTGTGAGACTGTCCTTGTTTGATATTGACTTTGCAGGCTTGTATTACCTGATTGTCCGAAGAAGTACGATAATTCCGTGCTTTGGGGGGCACATTAAGCCGTTGGTCCTGGCTATTAGCTGTAAGACACCTCCAACCCGCAGTGGAGCAGCATAGTGTAGTATACATTGTTTTAAGTTTACGCGGTTATCATCATAATTAAAACACATAATGACGGGTTCTTACCGCGATTAAAGCAGTCATGGCACTTGAAACAGTGTCGAAATATCGGGAGTCTCATATCCCTGATTTAAACGCGGCAAGAACCCGTTATTATGTGTTTTAATTATGATAGTGGAGTATGCTCAATACTGTAAGGTCACTAGCAATAATAATGTATACATTTTAGTACCATGTCACATTAACTTTTTTGACAAATTGAACTGTAAGTTTCACTAAATGTCAAGTATGTTAGTGCAACAGAGTCTTAAAGTGGGTACATTATATTGCTCATGACTGTACACATGTCATACATATACAGGCTGTTCATTTTTATGTACAAGATGAAGACACGGTGGTGTAATGGTTAATGTCTATTCACTCCGAGTCCAGCACAAAAAACAAACTCCGTCATAAGAAACGTAGGTATACTTATTAAGAGTAACAAAAAGGAACTAACCTCCATAAAAATGTAATTAATTCGTCGTTCGTTATTCAGATTTTCAGTGGTAGGAAAAAACTTTTGCAAAATACACGACTAAGAAGAGTTCGTGACTCATTTTAAGGACAATTTTCATAATTTTCATTCGGTTCCGTACAAAAATTTTAAAGTATCAAAATTATTTTTTCACTCGCATTATAGAGGTAAAAAATCTTTTCCCTAATAAAACGTGGATTCGTTTATGTAAAATTGTACAACATACATACATACATGAACTCACGCCTGAGACTATGGAGTTCCATTTGCTTCGATCCTGACTTTTCTTGTTTCCTCTACATTTATCAATCGTTTCATATACGCGCGCCGGTTCAGAGTAGATCGTACTGAACCTATTGTAAGGACATCTCAAAGGAGATCATCGGCTCTCCATACTTTGGCCAGCCCAAATTTAAAAGTGCCGGCCAGAGAAAAAAAATGTGTCGAACCTTTCGAGTAGATTGCTCTGAACATTTTTTACTATGACACCAAACGTGTATAACCATTAGTTTGGCTTTAATTGGATTTTAAAAATCACGATTTTTCATACATTTTGTAAAAAAAAATATTATGTCCGTTGGGAAAAAAAGGGATACAGGCGTATTACAAAGGACCGTCATAACATTTATTAGTTTTTAATATGACACCAAACATCTATGATCATTATTTTTTGGAATTTACGTTTTAGTTGAAAAAAATATTGACTTTGGTGCCATAGTCATAAATACTCAGACGGATAAGATCTAACGGAATATAGCAAAATTATTTTTTGGCCGGCACTTTGACTTCTGGGCCGAAATCCGATGATCTCCTTTGGTCAATGTACGTCCTTCTAGGTCTTCTGCCAGCCCTACCATCAACCTTCGCTTTATATACCGCTTTCGTAATCGTAAAAAAAACTATTACTGTTTTGAGAAAACGTCTCATCTGCCTAAAACTACTGAAGATTTTTACAACCTGTAAGGCGGAGAAAAGTAGCTGCAAGATAAACCTCGAAACAGGGCTCTAGACGTTCTTAAAAAAACATAAATATTGTTATACAATCAAGAAGTAGCCTGGAGTTGTTTTGTCAATGACTTATGGCTCTGCTCACCCCGCTATGGATAAGGATGTGATTTATACAGGGTGTTAGTGACATCGTAACGAAAAAAAAAATGGAACGCCTATTTTATTGTACTAAAAACGATGGTGGGTGTTTTTCTTGTCGCAAATGTTTAATTAAGATTTTCAATTTTTACTGTGCCGCAATGTAAGTCGAACAACGCGCCACACAGACGCTAAACTTACGCGCGGCTACGTTACGCGTGCGTGATACGATGTTGATATCTAGGTAGGAGTTTTCATTCTCTTGTATTTAGATGCTTAGTGGTTCAACGTTTAAAAATGTTGTTTGTTGAAGTAGAACACCTACTGCCACGATTTTTCACGCACGGTACCTACCTACCAGTTATTAAAACGTTCCTAACTTATTAACAATAAAAACCCTACTCTTGCCTTACCTTATTTGTTATTCCTTCGGATGAAGTACCTAGGTAGGTACCCTAGAACATGTCACGTCACGTAGGTATGCAACATCGCGTTTCCTCCGCGGTAGGTAGGTATCACACGCACTCACAAACACAACACCTTGCTCTTTAATAAACATCAACAATCTTCCATACTTTTGCGCAGTAAATGGTCTATGATCTATCATCATAGTCGACACTACTCATTTGCAGAATGAAACAAACACGAAAAAAATATCCTCGAAAAACATCACGCGATTCGGGTCAAGCTTAGTATTCGACTGAGCGGAAGCGCGCGGCGGCGGCGTTAGCGCAAAGCATCAAAGGCGCCGACTAAGGGCGCCGACGACGCACCGGCCGCGGCCGAGTCGAGCCGACGACTAGAGAGAGAGAGAGAAGTATGTTTATGGTGCAAGTGACAGAGAAAGAAATAGTATCTGTTCGTATGCCTACTTTATTGGCGAGCGTTGCCCTTGACCCGTGCGCCGGCTATTCACCTGCGCATAGCTGAAGTTGGTAGATACGTTATTATTATTATTGATGACATTGATAAAATTTAATAATTAATAATTTTTATTTGTTTATTTTAAATGTGCGTTCTATGCAGCTTAAAACACAATATGGGACTGAAAAAAATCTAATTTTTTTATGAATTTGGCGACAGGAAACTTCACTTGATACCTATCAACTCAAAGAAATACCTAGTATCTGTTCGTAATGCCTACTTTATTGGCGCGCGTTGCCCTTGATCCGTGAGGCTATTCACGTCCGAGTATCCATCAAGACAGATCAAACAAGCCCTAACTCGGAGGTCTTGCGTCCCAGGATCCTTTAATTATTATTATGTCTTAGAACCTTCTTGGCCTATGTGGTCCAGTGGTTGAGCGATGGGATGCGGAGGGTCCGGGTTCGTATTCCGGTGGGGACATATCACAAAAATCTGTTTATAAGGCCTTTGGTTGGGACGTTACAGGGTGATCACCTGATTGTCCGAAAGTAAAATGATCCGTGCTTCGGAAGGTACGTTAAGTCGTTGCTCCCGTCTACTAGGTACTTATGTAAGCACGTAGCCGTTACATGAATATTGTACACAGAACAGGATAGGTTTAATTAGTTCTTTACTGATGATTTAACAATGAGATTTAAAACCACGAATAACTTAGTACTTAGTACCTCGGTACGGTACCAACATGTAACAAGAAAAATAAGATCACTCCTCTCGGACAATTTTTTTCTTTGAACATGCCGACATTGCCTACGCGGCGGAGTTGCCGAACTATCGATAGGTAGATTATCAATTGTTGAACTTGAAAATTGTCTAAACTATCGAAAGTAGTGATAGTACATTTAGATCGATACTAGCGATAGTACCGATAGGTCTTGCTTTGTAACAATAATGGGTATTGATCTAAAAGATCTATCGATAGGTACCTACTATTGGTTTTTTTTTTAACTAGGTATCGATAGAATATCGATAGGCAACACTCTGGCGGAGTGTCCGCCCAATTCTAGACGCGATCTCGCTCGATTTTTGTGTAGCGAGGTTTTGCGTAGGTACTTACATACTAAGTTGGTGGATGGTTGACATAGTAGGTAACTAATTACCTAATCTGTGGTGGTTGTGTTAGTTGGTTGTTAGTTATTTTAATGACAACAAAGAATACAATTATTTACTGTTTCAACTGTTTTAGGTAGATAATGGCCCTGATTCCTAGGAGTAAATGAATGAATAACCCGGTCGAATCAAAAAGGTATCTCGCTGGTAACTTAATTCTGTCGGTTGTTTTAGATTTCTGCTTAAAATTGACGTGTATTCCATAAATTTTATGCCTGTTGATTATCCGTCTATTTAAGAATAAGAATAAAATAAATTTATAATTTACGATAGACAGAGAAAGAAATAGGATCGGTTCGTAGTGCCTACTTTGTAGGCCGCGCCGCCGCCGCGCCGCCGGCGTGCGGCGCGGGGCGCGCGGAGCGGGGCGTGCGGAGCGGGGCGCGCGGCGCGGTGCGTGTGGCCGTTGACCCGTTCGAGCAGCTGTTGTCTCCATTACATCGAAAATTTTCGATAATTTGTCATTATTGTTTTTTTTATTGAAATTTGGGTTCTATGCAGCTAAAAGCACAATATGGAATTGAAAATAATTAAAAACAAAACTCAAAATTTCATGAATTTTGCGACGGAAAATTCCACTAGATATTAACTCAGAATCATGGTCTGAATCATCCCTCTCAGTATTCGTTACGATGTCACTAACACCCAGTATATACGATATATTATTATAACACATTATTATTATAATATACCCGTAAATAACAAGCTAGTTACCCAAGTATCTCGCTTATACAAGTTCTGTTTGTAGAAATAACAAGTATTTCAGAACTTAGTTTAACTTGAACACACGGAACAATTTGCCTGGGGATCCCTAACACTTAACCATGAATTTAATTAAAAGAAAACAGTCAAGAGAATTTCGCTCAAGTTCTCAGTTGCTGGTTAGGAATTTTAATTTTTCGTAATTTGGTACAAGCATACAAGCTTGAAGTTAGGCAATGCTGAAATATCGGAACGGTTCGAACTCCCGATAAATATACTCACTGTGGTCTTGTATGTCACTGGCTTGCTTCTCAAATGAAGAACGCCGGTTCGAAACCCGGCCGCAGATGACTTTGACTTCTTGGGCGGACAAATGGGGAGCGCCGAAGGCTCTCACGCGGTACAAAAATTAAGACAGGCCTGAGGGTACCCATTTTTATATGTTTCATAAGTATACGCAAATGTATTTTTTTAATAACATACATAACATAACATAAACAGCCTATATACGTCCCACTGCTGGGCACAGGCCTCCCCTCAATCAACCGGAGGGGGTATGGAGCATACTCCACCACGCTGCTCCACTGCGGGTTGGTGGAGGTGTTTTTACGGCTAATAGCCGGGACCAACGGCTTAACGTGCCCTCCGAAGCACGGAATCATCTTACTTTTTGGGAAAATCAGGTGATTCAAGCCTGAAAAGTCCTTACCAAACAAAGGACAGTCTCACAAAGTGATTTCGACAATGTCCCCATCGGGAATCGAACCCGGACCTCCAGATCGTGAGCCTAACCGCTCTAACCACTAGACCACGGAGGCTGTTATAAAGGATTTTTTTAATATTGCTTTAAAATTGTTTCATTGAGGCCTTTTTATACGTGCGTATTTCACTAACAGAATTGGCTCTACCATTATACGTAGACGGCGATACGGCTCACCACCTATCAAGTTGGTGTAACAGAAAACTCGATGAGGTTACTCAAATCATCTTGCGATGGATGTACCTTTGACTACCCCAATTGGGATCTCTATGGCGAGTGTGCGCAGGAACTTCACGAGTTAATTCCACCCACTCCATTCCATCTACGGACAACATTGGCAGGCATTTCATCCTTATGTTGTGGATATACCACCAATCCGCACTAAACGTTTTGCCACTTTCTTTTTAATGCGAACAGCAAAGGACTGGAACTGTCTGCCGTCGTCTGTTTTTCCAACTCCTTATAATCTGGAAGTCTCAAGGATAGAATAGGCATTTGGTAGGTAAGCGTGATCCGCTCTAGACCACATCGTCACTAATCTTATTTATTAAAAAAAAATACTCGTGATATTATGTTAAAAGTATGTAAGTAGGTACAAAAAAGCTCTTCAAACTGTACAAAACAAGTTCTTCTTCTAATGTGTGGGTTATGAGATGAATTACCAACCTCATCAACCCTGGTGTCAGGGTTATTATTGAGCCAAAGGCCCCAGACATGGCTCATGTAACGACTACTTACTTACATCAGTAAGTAGTAACCGGGACCAACGGCTTAACGTGCCTTCCGAAGCAGGGATCATCTTACTTTCGGACAATCAGGTGATCAGCCTGTAATGTCCTAACCAAACTATCACAACCAAAGGATCACAAAATGATTTTTTATGATATGTCCCCACCGGGATTCGAACCCGGGACCACAATAAAACAAACAAGTTAATCCCTATAGTTTCTCCCCACAATGTTTTCCCACAATCTCGGAGCTTGGAATCTGGAAATCCCTGACTACCCGTATAGTTTCCCTTCCCCATGGACCGTAAATAGCTGTGGAAGCCTATTACAGGTGGCTCATTCTAGCGTGTATTATTTCGTCCTCTCGGCATACTAGCTTTATGGACACACTGCTATGTCGTTTAGGGAATAACAACTTTATTTATCTATTAGTTGGTTGAAATCACAGCGTTGCTAATGATTTGCCTATAATTATAATAAAAATAACGCAAGCATAATGGGTACGTTCGGGCGTGGCTCGCTTTCCGGAGGGCTTTTTGACGTTTGATATGGGTTTTATTTATATATATTAGTTATTTTTTTATATATAGTGTATTTTGATGTATTTTAGTGTAGGTTTTTAATTTGATTATATTTTATAAAAACATAAGTTTAAAAACTAAAACTCGACTTCGAAAAATCACGCTCTAAAAAGTATGAAACAAGAAAGTACGTATGTTTCTCTGAAATTCCTCCGAATAAGTAGTGATGTTTAGAAGATAGCCGTGGTAAGCAAACTCTTAGGACAAACTGGCATTAATTTTGTTTTTTGTCCTTGGAAAAGGTTTAGTACGATCTACTCTGAACCGGCGTGCGTGTATGAAACGATTGATGAATGTGGAGGAAGCAAATGAAGTGTGTCTGGATCGAAGCAAATGGAATTCTATAGTCTCTGATTACCCCGGTGGGAAATAGGCATAAGTTTATGTATGTTTCTTTTGTTTTCGAATGTTAGGTATCAAATAAAAGGGCTTCTTATTACGCACTTGGTAAAGCATTGTATACTTTAAAAAGTGTAAAAAACTGAACTCACAAATGTCGGACTTATTATTACGTTTTTCATGATTAAAATCATAAATAAATTAAACAGAATAAAGAAAATGTTTTTCGTTAGTTTTAGATCTGTCTTTATTCAATAATCAGAATTTATCTTAAACTAAGTACACGATCTAATTGGGTTTTTATGCGGGGCGCTTCCCCGGTGGAGTTAACCCTTTCTTTCAAGTAGGCTTAAGTCTGGCCATCGTGATCGAAGTAAGTATGTAGAAGAAGTATATCAGAATAGAAGCCAATATAATTCCACATTCTCCACATACCCTGGCGGAAAATGTATGTGAAGTCTATGCAATGTCTATGCCTTCAGGATGTTTACGTTAAAACAAAATGCAGTTCTAAAACGGGCTGGCAAGAAAATTCAAAGCAGAAAAAAAGAAATTAAAATTCTTTCTAAGCCAAATTTCGCGAGTGCCCGACGCGTCTATAGAATGCTTTCAAAATTTATTCTAATTTATATTTTTCTTTAATTAAATAAGACACGGGTGATGTAGCTTGAACGTGACTTAAAGAGGGGGGAGGAAGACCATTAGGATAGGGGGTCGGTTCCTACATTCGGCGATACAATGCGGCTATGGAAAAATAAAAATGTTATTTTTTTTTTTGTTTGAACAGTTTCCGTAGTCTCCGTGGTCTAGTTATAGCGCTGGGCTCACGGTCTGAAGGTCCGGGTTCGATTCCCGACAGGGACGTAATCGCAATCACTTTGTGAGACTGTTCTTTGTTTCGTGAGGATATTGCAGTCTTGAATCGCCTGATTGTCCGTAAAGTAAGACGATTCCGTGCTTCTGAGGACACGTTAAGCCGTCGGGCCAGGCTATTAGCCATAAAACACAATCACCAACAGTGGGGCAGCGTGGTGGAGTATTCTCCATACCGCGAAACAGCGGGCCGAATATATGTATTTTTCCATGATGATGGTTCGAACACGTAGAGCGAATGAATGAAAGTTATCATATACATAGCATTATCCGGTTTTCACAGGGTCCGCTTACCTTATCTGAAGATTTAACAGGTCCGGTTTTTACAGAAGCGACTGCCTGTCTGACTTTCTAACCCAAAGAGAAAACCAGCCCAATACAAAAAATGCATTTCTCGGGAATGTGAGTTTCCTCACGATATTTTCCTTCACCGCTGATAATCATTTATGATCCAAACATGAATCCGAAAACAAATTCGACAATCATTGGTTTAGGCCTGTTCTGGATTCGAACCTGCGACCTCAAAGTGAAAGGCAAGCGTTCTACCAACTGGGCTATCACGGCGGATGTATTTGAATATAATAGTTATTAGATAATTTGTAAATTTTTGTTTTGCCGATTAAATATTTTTATCTTTTTCTTCTTTTGGTATGTATGGTTTCGCTTCGTTTATTTGCCCACAGCAAGTGAAACCACACCCTGATCGTTGCCAACGTGAACGGGAGGAAGTAAAGTGCTTCAAAATAGCGTCTTAGATAAGTGTAAATATTAAGTGTCTAATTTAATTTTTCCTAGCGAGAGCACTTTTTTCTCCGGAGTGAAATCTAAGCTTTTATTTAATTATGTATTATTTTTCGTAAAGGAAAAATGGCGTAAGAGCGTAGGGCTTGAAATCTTTTAAATTTTTTCATTATTATTTTAAGCCTAAAGACCCAAACACTGAGTCGCAATAGTCTTTTTAGATAAATGCAAATCATAAAGTGTAAAGACATTGGCAGCCTGATTGTCTGTTTGGTGGTAA
The DNA here is from genome assembly GCF_024362695.1 of Pectinophora gossypiella. Lineage (NCBI taxonomy): Eukaryota > Metazoa > Arthropoda > Insecta > Lepidoptera > Gelechiidae > Pectinophora > Pectinophora gossypiella. Next base: position 2,929,145 of record NC_065420.1, on the reverse strand, counting down.
CGTGCTTCGGAGGGCACATTAAGCTTTGGTCCCGGCTATTAGCCATAAACCTAACCTGGAAACTGTCAGAGGGCAGCAACTCCCATGTATAATTTCCCATGAGATTTCGCGATGAGTGAGTCAGTCAGTGAGTGAGTGAACTTTCGCTTTTATATATAGAAAGAAAAGAAAGAAAAAATATTTATTCGACATACTTACTGTTTTCACATTATTAAGACAAAATAATACAATTATGAATGTATGCCGAAACGGTTTCAACTCAGCATAATGCCATAGCCTAGACTATGACGCTGATTTTCAGTTGGAACCGGTAAGGTAATCAGGTAACACATTAAACAAAAAATGGACGCGAAGTCTAAGCACATTTTGAATTTTCTAATTAAGTACATATTTTAAATGATATATAGGTACACAGTAGCTCGCGAAAGGAACCTTACACCACACCTACCGCACACTTTGTTCATATTCTCAAAGGATTTGTTCCAAGGACCTTTCCTTTATACAAGCCTCTTTTGTTTACAGTGTCACTAATTTATAAGGGCTTCTTTAGAAAAGGAAGAAGACTTTTATTGGTCGCTATTTGAACAATCGTTTTAACAAGGCATTTTCTTTGACATCGTTTGAATTACTTAAAGTGTACAACTTGTAACATTAATTAACAAAAAAGTCAATGTGGACCTGTGGATGAGGAGTCGAAGTGGTCGCCATGGCCAAAATCGGTCGCAGATCATCATCATCATCTCAAACAAATGTAAATATACTTTATTGCACACAACATACAAAACAACGTAAATTCATAACGTACATTTTCCCATTTGTATTTTTAATTTTTAATTTTAATTCATTTGTTTCCAACAATACTTAATTTTGGTTGTATACCTATGTATATGTTATAGTTTTAACTCTTATATTTTCTAAGAAGATTTATGGCTGTTTTAATTTAGAAGTTAATTTCTGTTTAAGTTTTATACATATTTAATTATATATAAATATATATACACTTAGATATATAAGTTTGTTGTTGTAATTACGAATGTTGTGTGTACCTGTAATTGGAGCACATATACAAAAACTAATTTAAGACTTGTATTTTATAACTTTACAATATGTGTACTGTTGGTATACCTATCTAAATAAATAAATAAAAAAATAAAACAAGTTTTACACACACGGACGAAAGATACAGTACAATCTGACGGCCTTATTGCTAAGCAGCAATTACTTCCAGGCAACGAGTGACAAGAAAACATTTATCACAATTTGGTGCGGGACGGTGCAACATCTTGTATAAAATAAATACTAACAAAAAGCAAACAACTACCTACTAACATAAAATATACAATTAAAATAGATTCGAAATGTATAATCTATTTTAATATATCTATTTTATATATATATATATATATATATATATATATATATATATATATATATATATATATATATATACATTTCGATACCATCATCATCCCCCTAACATTATTCCGTTTTTCACAGGGTCCGCTTACTTAACCTGAAGACAGACTGCCTGTCTGACCATCCAACACGCGAAGGGAAAACCAGTCCAATGCAGATTAGGTCACATAGCTCTGAAAATGCATATCTCGGGAATGTGGGTTTCCTCACGATGCGCCTATATCGATGTGAACGGAGAAAATTAGTAATCGCGATCAGTTAACAATGTTACCTACTTACCTCTCTTGTGCGTACTCAACGTGACAAGAGCCTGCCAAAGGTTCGAAACCAATTTATTTGTAAGTCGTCACTTTTTGTATTTCGCCTGGCAATTGCCTACCCAAGGTTCGAAACCAATTTATTTGTAAGTCGTCACTTTTTGTATTTCGCCTGGCAAGTGCCTACCAAAGGTTCGAAACCAATTTATTTGTAAGTCGTCACTTTTTGTATTTCGCCTGGCAAGTGCCTACCAAAGGTTCGAAACCAATTTATTTGTAAGTCGTCACTTTTTGTATTTCGCCACGAAAGTATACAGGCTGTTAGTGACATCGTAACGAAAATTTTGAGTGATGATTCAGACCATGATCCTGAGTTAATACGAGTATCAAGTGGAAATTTTTCAATACAAAATTCGTGTATTTCTTTTATTGATTTTTTTTAATTATTTTCAATTCTATACTTTTGCGATGGGTAATTCCGATATTTACACGGAATAATGAACTGAATAATCTCTTTCAGTATCCATTACGATGTCACTTACACCCCGTACAAGTATGTACAGGTATGGCTACAGGTACGTACGGGTGTTAGTGATACCGTAGCGTATACTGAGGGGGATGACTCAGTTTCAGATTCTGAGTTGATATCAAGTGGAATTTCCTGTCAGGAAATTCATGAAAATTTTAGTGTTTTTTATTATTTTTTTCAGTTCTATACTTTTGCGACAGAAAATCTACTTGATACCAATTTAGAATCATTGTAAGAATCATCCCTCAAAGTTTTCATTACGATGTCACTAACACCCTGTATAGGGCACTCTCTCAAAATATTACGTCGTCAAAGTCAAAGATGAAAGGAATTTAAAAACGACTTTTTATAAACAACATCGTCAGCAAATACGGTGAAATATTCTCACAGAGGAAACAAGTCCCCATATATATTTTAGGGACCCGTATTGCACGTTTATGAAACACACTATGTGTAGGTATTTTGTTCATTGTTTTAAGTTTACGCGGTTATTATCATAATTAAAACACATAATAACGGGTTCTTACCGCGTTTAAATGGGGATATGAGACTCCCGATATTTCGACACTGTTGCAATAAGTGCCATGATCACGGGAAATGTTGTAAATGTCATAAACAAGCGGCAAAGAAAGAGGGTAGACAGATATGTCTGCCCGTAGAAAATTATGGATCTACCTACTCCACTCCAATCTCATCAGTCATCCCGTGATCATGGCACTTGCAACAGTGTCGAAATATCGGGAGTCTCATATCCCCATTTAAACGCGGTAAGAACCCGTTATTATGTGTTTTTATTAGGTATTTTATTTATTACATCCGTTTTTCCGCGAAGCCGTTGAAACTGAGAGAATTGTGACTGACATCGTTACTGCGGGTTCGAATACCGGGTTGACCAATAAATCCGAATCTATTTACGAATCCACAAATACAGAACAGTATACAAATTCTTAGAAATAGAAAAACTCCTCCAAAGCATCACACCGAGGCAAAGTGCCCAAAAGACTGGCAGCATTTCCCCTTTGAACAGCTAAACTAACCCACAAGTCGATTTTAATTTACGAATCCATTTCGATTATAAATAATTGATAACACGTGCTTTACAGTGAAACATAATGCCCAAAAAACATGTTATTCTGGGACGGATGTAATCCAACCTGCGTTGTGATTTTGATATCTTTCGTATTTAAGTACTTACCTGATTTTGTGTGCAGGCGAATACAGAAATCATTATATTATACAAATGTCTGAATAGATACCACTTTCTGGTGGTCTAAACAGGCAGCATTTTGAATGAATTCATCTAAAAAGCAATATTGCGATTTAACATTTGCGCTAATAAAAGTAAGTGAGCAATGTCAAATAGCAATATTGCTTTTTATATTAATTATTTCAATGTGGGGTTTAAACCGCAATGGTAAAATTTACTAAACAAAAGGCCGGACATATAGCAGAATTTAAAAACAACGTTCACAACTTCCACTCTCGAAAGCCGGTTAAAAATATGTACGGAACCTCAAATAGGCACTTAAATCGCAAAGCTCTCGCCTCCTTTCTTAAAATATGAATTTTACGTGGCACTCGGTTGAATAGGCAAATTTTCTTCTCACTTTAGCCCCTTTTGTTGCAGACTGGGAAAATATATTCCTTAAGTGGCAACACTGGAAGAAACTGGCAGCATTTAAGTCGCTCTCGCCGACATTTGTGTTTTGTGTAACGAAAGTCTTATGTCGATTTACAAAATAAATGAGGGTGAAATATTTGTATTTTTTCCGTGAACGTCGAAATCTGAGGAATTTGATTTATTTGTGTGTTCTGAGTTTTTGTCTTTTAATGTCTCTTCGGCTTGTATTTTTATGATTGTTGTTTTATTTATGACACTTCCTCGTGTTTCATGATCGGTGGCGGAAAAAAGCTGGTATTTGATATTTCTAAATGGTTTTTGTTTTTACAGCGCTTACCCTTGTAAGTAACTCGCAAAGAAAAATAACGGTAATTGAACCCGCAGCTCTCGTCAAATCGGGACGAGTGTGTTAACCATCATATCACCGGGTCCAGCTCCTATCCATGCGAAATTTTTCGATCTATAAATCGTCATTTGGTATTTCTCTCTCGAAACGACTGTTGGTGGACCGGTACGACTCGCCGCTGCTGAACCGCTGGGTGCGATTGCACGCTGTTACATAGCTGCCCGCGGCTTCGATGATTCGGGCCGGCCTCATGTAGTTTATTTTTATGTTGTCGTCTTCCGAATCTGTTACTAATACTAGGTTAAGACTAGGTAAATATGGACTAGTTTCCGAAATAAATATTTTGAATTTGAATTTGTTCTGGAAACACTTATTCTTTTATCAAAGGCATTGTTGTTATGTCCCAGCTGCATTAGCAGTCGTTAATAACCATCAATTCGCACTGGGCCCGCGTGATGGTTTAAGGCCCGATCTCCCTATCCATCCATAGGGAAGGCCCGTGCCCCAGCAGTAGGAACGTTAATGGGCTGATGATGATGATGATGAAATGATTATCACGTACTCAGCGGTGAAGAAAAACATAGTGAGGAAACCCACATTCCCGAGAACTGCTTTTTCGGAGGTATGTGACCTAATCTGTATTGGGCTGGTTTTTCCTTCGCGGGTTGGAAGGTTGGCAGTCGCTTCTATAAAAAACCGGACCTGCGACATCATCAGGTTAGGTAAGCGGACCCTGTGAAAAACGGGACAATGCTAGGGGGATGATGATGATGATTGTTGTTATGTCGTTTGGAATTTAACTAATGGTTAGTGGTTCCCTCTCACTACAATCTTTGAACCTTTAAAACTGGAGTGAATAGGCATGTACTAGGTAAGCATGTACCGCCCAAGACTTAGAAAGGTATCAATTTTATTAAATTTTTTGTGTCTTCTTTTAATTATTTTCTATACTTTTGTGATGGAAAATTCCAGTTGATATTAACTCAGAGTAATGAGCTGAATCATCCCCCTCAGTATTCGTTACGACGTCACTTACACCCGGCATAGTCCTAGTAACGGCTCGAAATAAGGTTTCGCGTTATATCCGTTGGCTTTCAAACCAACTACAGGTTGTGCAAGTTTGTAAGCTGTCTCAAAGCTTTTACGGTAACTTTATGTCGTGTTGTCAAACAATAATGCTTCCCACAAAGACCCCTTTAACACGTTCACCGTTCATGAACCACATATGAGGCATAAATTTTAAACTCATACGTGAATGGCCCATATGTGGGGCACATTTTTTCTTGCGTATAGTGTCTATGTACATACATTCCTATGTGTTTATCGAAAAATAATATTGACCGTGAGGGGTTGAAATCTCATTTTCAGTTACACAGTGAACGTGTTAAATATAAAGATTCTTTATAAGTATAATACAAAACTAGGAAGTTCCTTCTCTAACGGGTAGCGCCGGTTCGAACCTCGGTATCGGACTTGCCCCAATGACTTATTAATTTATCTAAAGCGCATTTTTCACCAACACACTTGGCTCGACTACTAATTATGTTAAGTACTAGTTTGGTTAGGACATTACAGGCTGATCGCCTGATTGTCCAAAAGTAAGATGATCCGTGCTTCGGAAGGCACGTTAAGCCGTTGGTCGTGGGTACTACTTGCTGATGTAGGACTTGAGTCACGTCAGGGGCCTTAGGCGGCTCAATCATTACCCTGACACCAGGGTTGATGAGGCTGGTATTCCACCTCACAACCCACACGATAAGAAGATAATAGTCCTGAGTTATGTGGACAAAAGAGGATAATCATGGAAACTTTATATTATAAATGGAATAAGAATTAAAAGACTAAGCGGAGAGCTTCATACAAGATTTAAAAAAGGAATAAAGGGGCGGCGTGCCCGAGTATTGTAGTTAATTGCTGCAAAAAAAAAATTGCAAAGAATCGGGTTAAGTGCGGGATATTGTTCTCCACCTAGCAAAGTCTACTAAGCATTTATTACTGGACAAAAGTATAGTATAGAAGGGAAACTTAAGCCGCCTTACCACGAAACAACTGGGCATCTACGACGCAAGAGTAAATAGGCACTTTGTAGGTAAGCATATCTCATGACTGGGGTAACCAGATGTACTTCGCATCAGACAAACTAGGTACCCCCCAGGGATGTCGTCGATATGAAATGTCGGATACGGTTTGGATACGGATTTAAGAATAATTGTTATACCGGATACGGTTCATCATCATCATCATCATCATCATCAGCCCATTAACGTCCCCACTGCTGGGGCACGGGCCTTCCCTATGGATGGATAGGGAGATCGGGCCTTAAACTATCACGAAGAGATTGCTACTTAGGAATAAGGCCGCCTATTGTACTAATTCTATTTCTCTTTTGTTTTGTATTTTGTTTTTTCCTGTTTGTGCAATAAAGTATTTGTTACGTTATCACACGGGCCCAGTGCGGATTGATGGTTATTAACGACTGCTAATGCAGCCGGGACCAACAGCTTAACGTGCCTTCCGAAGCACGGAGGAGCTCGAGATGAAAACCTTTCTTTTGTGGTCACCCATCCTATGACCGGCCTTTGCGAAAGTTGCTTTACTTCAACAATCGCAGACCGAGCGCGTTAACCGCTGCGCCACCGAGCTCCTCAACGGATACGGTTACGGCTAATAAATTATTTCGGATTATTTTTCTTTTTTCGGATAATTTCGGCTACGGATATTAATTTGTAAGGAATTTCAAAAGGAAAATACAAATAGTTAATAAAGTAGTATTATTTATAACGACATAAGTTATAACGATAAGTTATAACGACAAGTTATAACGATAAGTTATATACCTATGTTATGACGAAAAAAGAAAAAAACAATACGCGCGGCTTGTGTCTCAGTTAGGCGCCCCTATCCGATATTATCCGAAACTTTTATTTCGGGTTCGGTTACGGTTACGAATATTTTTTTACATCGGATATCCGGTTTCGGTTACGGTTACGGAGCTCCCTAACATTCCTGGAACCCACGCATCACCGAGTTTTCTGTTAGTTACGTGACAGGTACGGAATGCAATCCCGATCTTGCGGGATCCCGATCTCGCGAGGACTCGTCTATTTTTTTATATTTTTATAAAAAATAATAATTGAGTTATATTTTTTGTTATGATTATACTGATTTCCAAATAAAACATGTTAATTATTTAGTAATATTAAAGAATAAAGGTTTTTCAATCAATCACTAATAGTTTATTGCATAACGACATATACAAAGGACATAAACAGGTTACAGGGCAGGTAGGTTTTTGTTCTCTTTCAAAAAATATTTTGCTTTTATTAACCTGACTACCTATCACAAGCAAGTAGTTCATCGTTTTCAGCCATCCTAACTTTTCATTTTTGATGAACTTCAACACAGAATCATGTTCTTAATCATCCGTCAGTTTTCGTTACGATGTCACTAACACCCTGTATACACTCGAAAAACATTAACCTCCTCCTTTGGCAGTCGGGTAAAAACGTTGATCGAGTCGCGTTGATCTTACTATACTAGTCAAGACACGTTCAGCATGCACCGTAAGTTTACCCTCTGGGGTGCACGCCAGTTCATTGTAGCACGAATTTGAACTTTGTTCGGGTGTACTAAGTTGTAATGATGGGTCTGGCTAGCCCGTTAAGTGTATGGAAGTTTTAGGGTAACTTCACTGTAGTGTATGGAAGTTATAGGGTAACTTCACTGTAGTGTAGGGTAATAAGATTGAATAACTGTCTCTGTGGCCTAGTGGATGAGCGTTGGGCTCACGACCTGGAGGTCCTGAATTCACACACACACTGGATTCGTCTTAAAAATACTTTGAGAGACTGTTCCTGGTTTGGTTAGGCCCCGATATCGACCCCGCCGGCGTGGTCGACGATTTCCCTCAATCAGCGCTTATCGCTATCGACCCGCGAGGGTCGATTAATTCTTTCAAATATTTTTCCTCTCAAACTACGCCCTGAGCCGAGGTTCGCGCCCAACTGGGCACCCTCAGGCCTGTGTGTGGAATGTGTGAAATTATAAAACTAAAAAAAATATTTTATATACATTACCATGCAAACTTTCACCGAAAATTGGTTTGAACGCGATTTATTAAGTATTTTTTTTATAATGCGTCATAAATTGAAAACCGCAATTTACATTAAAGCATCGATCAAAGTTACAACGAACTACAAGAACTTTTATAATAATTGTTACTAAACTTGATGCTACGGAATCCTTCATGGGTGAGTCCACTCGCACTTAGCCGCTCTTTTTTATTCTGTGGTGTTGTTACTCGCGCGACTTTATGTAAGGATATATAGAAGCATTAATCTGGGGAATCTTCACAAATCTTAAAACGTCACAAATCATTTTGTTAAATTCTTTAAGATTCATGTCGCGACAAAAACATTATGAAAAATTACCTCAAGTCGGTCATTAATTCAAATTATATTTGAAAAATGATATTCATGATTCTATCCCCGACTTTACATAATGTGTCATGTTACATAAAGATGAGGCAATTCGTTCCATTGCGTTAAGAGAAAGAGGAAGACGGCCTGTTGAAGCGACGCATCGCTAAGTCAACGAAAGTGAGTGCCTCAACAAGTAGAGACAAGTAAAGATGGACTTTCTAGGCCACGTTCCCCACAAATAATACAGATGGCGCTGTACAATGCTGCCTTCGTTTCATAACAGACGTGAGTCATGTCAGGAGCCTTGGGCGGCTCAATAGTAACACTGACACCAGGGTTGACAAGGTTGGTAATCAAATCAAATCAAATCAAATATACTTTATTGCACACAACATACAAAACAAATTCACACAGATGAAGATAGATACAGTACAATCTGGCGGCCTTAATCCACCTCATAACCCACACGATAGGAGAAGAAGACACATGCATCTTTTATCTTAGTTATAGCTATAAATGATGACTCTTGTTATTACATCCAGATACTCCAGACATACTTAAAGTTTTATTTATAGTACCTAGATTAGGTTAAAGATAAATTACTTATTAGCTTGTAGGGTACATTGTAATTAGAGGATTCGATCCCGGGATCCCGAATCCCGGGATTCCGGGATCCCGGTCATATTTTAGTCCCGAAATTTTCGAGATTGAATTTAACGAATCCCGGGATTTTAGGGATTATTTATTTTTCAGATAAGTCCATAAAATGTGCGTGTAACGAATGTGTAAACATGTGTAAAATATCCACTTCTCGTCGTGTACGTATTGGTAGATTTTTTCTTAACAAAAATGAAGATGAAAACCAACGAGTGTTATTTCTGTAGCATAGTCATATTTGTTACATATATGTGCTTAAGAACTATATATATAAAAAATATATATATTTATTTATTTAATTATTTATAATATAAATAATATATAACCAAACCGAAAGATACAGAGAACAGTTTTCAACTCTGTCGCACGATCATATTTGACATTTAATGACACTTACGGTTTAATTTGTCAAAAAAGTTAATGTGACATGGTTTCAAAGTGTATAGTATATTAGTACTCGTGACCGAACATACACAGGAAAGTCCCTCATTGTGATCTATATGTGTAAAGCCGCGGCAGCCCAGTTGTTAGAACGCCTGCTTCTCACTTTGAGGTCGCAGGTTCGAATCCAGCACTGTCGAATTTGTTTTCGAATTCATGTTTGGATCATAAATGATTATCACGTGCTCAGCAGTGAAGTAAAACATCGTAAGGAAACTCACATGTATGTGACCTGAACTGTATTGGGCTGGTGTTCCCTTCGCGGGTTGGAAGGTCAGACAGGCAGTTGCTTCTGTGAAAAACCGGACCTGTCAAATCTTCAGGTTAGGTAAGCAGACCTTGTGAAAAACGGGATAATGGTAGGGAAAAGAAGAAAATGACACACAAACTGGTGGCAGAACAGGACTCTCTGTCACGCGGCGCCCAAGTCCCTCCCCCCCACTACCTTAACAACTGAATGCAGGCTAGAATTTGTTAAACTTTTACATCGAACTACAGAACTAAGCAGCGTGGAAAAGGAAAATTTTCAATAGAAAACTTTACCTTTACCACTTTGTATGAAAAATACTAAGTGTATGTGTGCGAAGCGACCATTTTTATTGGCGTGTAGTGAATTGAGGGGGGAAAGGGGGGTATGGGTCATCGGTCTTACCATTATCATCAACATTATACCTCGATTAACAGTAGTATGATTAGAATGTCAGCAGGACAGAAATACAGGGTGTAAGTGACATTGTAACGAAAACTTTGAAGGATTATTCAGACCATGACACCGTCATACATACGAGCGAACAAGAAATTTCTCACTCTATTGATGCTACGTTGAAAGAGTTTAGTCATTGATGTGTAAGATCGTTAAAAGACAAAATTACGTAAGTGCCAAAAGGCCATTTCTAGAAAAAGCCGTAAAGTTTTTTATCATTAGTTTTAGTAATTTATTACGGTGTGTATTGGACTGCTATGTTAGGACATTTTGTCGCTTTTTAATAAACAACATGTCGTATACCCTTTGTGCATAGAACACCGTTCTAAAATAATATATATTTCTCTAAAAATTAAAAATATATATTTAATAATAAAATATTTAATAATATTATTATTTATTATTATTTATTTATTTATTTTTTTTTTTTTTTATAATATTTTTAAATAATATATATTTAATATATTTCTCTTTTCAATCAATCAATCAAATATACTTTATTGCACACAACATAAAAAACAAATCTCTCAAATCTTTTGTTTCTTACGCTCTAATTTGAAATCTATATTTCTGTCCTTCAGCTACGCTGCAAGCTAAAACGAAAAATTACTTAATTAATTTATTTTTGATTCTGTCCTTTGTTTGGTAAGGACTTTTTAGGCTTGAATCATCTGATTGTCCGAAAAAGTAGATGATTCCGTGCTTCGGAGGGCACGTTAAGCCGTTGGTCCCGGCTATTAGCCGTAAAACACCTCCACCAACCCGCAGTGGAGCAGCGTGGTGGAGTATGCTCCATACCCCCTCCGGTTGATTGAGGGGAGGCCTGTGCCCAGCAGTGGGACGTATATAGGCTGTTTATGTCTATGTATGTTATTTTTTATTAAGTATTTTTTGCCTCTCTAACAGGATTCTAAAATGGTTATAATTTAGCGCCATCTATCTGATGATAGCGAAATTTGTTCCACTTACTTACTAATACAAACATAGTAACTTAAAAAGTTCGTCTTTAAATACATAGAGGGCACTGAAATTGAAAATTAATAACGTATTGGTGCTAATTCCTGTAAATACCATCTAATTTTATTTTAAGTTATATCTGTCATTTTCTTATCCGCCGAAAAAGAAAGGGACGGGTAATCGACAAGCATAAAATTTATGGAACACACGTCAATTTCAAGCACAAATCTAAACCAACCGTCTAAAAATTTTACATCAGTCAATAACCCGACACAGTTAATTAGACAGCACGTAAAACGGATTGCATACCAGCGACGTACCTTTTGATTCGCCCGGGTTATACATTCATTCACTCATTCTTCCTAAAATTAAGAGCTGTGAATCATCCGTCCCTTTCCTTTTCGACGGATATGAAAATGATGGATATAACTTAAAATAAAATTAGGCGGTGTCTGCAGGAATCGGGGCCATTGTGTGGTTTTACCTCGGATGGCGTCGTGGAGTCTTACTGAGGGACTTTTCAGTTACGTTCCTCAAAAACAATATAGATGGCGCTGTACAGATTTTCCTTCGTTTAACCTTCTAATTTCATGGATAACAGACATATCCATCTTTTATCTTTACAAATTACATCTTCCACCCATTATTATTCTGATCAAAATAAGGAGAAGCAATATAATAATAAGCCTTGCTTCCGAAATATTATCAGGTCGGTTACAGTTCACTTTATATTATATCTCTTATTTCGGAGTGCCTCCTGGCAAAGGCCTCCTCCAATCCTTTCCAATGATGGCGATCACGTATTCGTACATACATAAACAACCTATATACGTCCCACTGCTGGGCACAGGCCTCCCCTCAATCAACCGGAGGGGGTATGGAGCATACTCCACCACGCTGCTCCAATGCGGATTGGTGGAGGTGTTTTTACAGCTAATAGCCGGGACCAACGGCTTAACGTGCCCTCCGAAGCACGGATTCATCTTACTTTTTCGGACAATCAGGTGATTTAAGCCTGAAAAGTCCTTACCAAACAAAGGGTAGTCTCACAAAGTGATTTTGACAATGTCCCAGCATTAATATGTATACACTTTGGTACCATGTCACATTAACTTTTTTGACAAATTGAACTGTAAGTCTCATTAAATGTCAAATATTTTATTGCGATAGAGTCCTAAAGTGGGTACATTATATTGCTCATGACTGTACATATATTGCTATCAAATCCGGGATGAGACATCCGCAACTATGTCCTGTTTTAACTTACATTATAATTCTAGGTAATCCCCTCACACAATGTCGCCATTATAATTACTGTTATAATAATAACAGGGCCTATTAAGGGTGTAGCTCTGCACTTCGACATTTTTTAAACTTGAATATGTTTTGAGGACCATCCTTACAACTTTGACTTAATATGCCAACAAGGTTGTTATCTAACTAGTCACTCTGCTCACACTGTAACGACAGTGAGTGAATGCATTTTTTTAACCAGAAAATAGTAATAACCAAACACTTTGTAAAACACTTTTTTAATGTTCTTAATAAATAACAAATAAGTCACAATTGTACAGTATTAAACATGATTAAAAACAAACACATAATGCTTAGATAATATGAAAAGTGTTTTATACATTTACAATTTAAAAAAGATTATTTATTTTAACAGAATGAATCATATCAAATCTATTTAGCAGGTACCTAATACGTAGGTAACTAATTATAACAATAATTATAAAGTTCGCTGTCAGTCAGATTTTGGTCATAATTAAATCTTAAACGCTATTGTTCATATAATTCTATGATCTTAAACGCTATTGTTCATATAATTCTATGCCATTTACTATTGGCTGTGCGCTACTGCAATGCTTTTCAAAATTACTTCTGGATTTCTTATAACTTGAGTAAAAGAAGAGGCCAGACATAACGAGCATTGCACACAGACATACTGCTATGAAATATATTAAAGGTTTTATACCACTAGAGTCATTTGTATCATTTATCAAAGCGTCCTTTCTAGTATTGGATGAGTTTTTAAAATTTTGGAATATTGTTTTCATTTCATTAATCATTTTCTCTTTTTCGTAATTCAGCATTCTTATTTTTTCTTGCAAATTATCATCCAGCACATTTTTGTCATTCATGTTCCCGTCCCTTAAGATAATGTGTTCATTTTCAGATCCTGTTATTTTTTTCAAATATTCCTCAATGAACATAGTGTGATTATTTGTTACAGACAGTTCATTCAAATACTTATACAATGCAGTTTGCGTCTTATTATAATTATTATTCATGGCATACATTTGTTCCAAAATATTAGTCATTGTATTACTTTCTGTTTTTTGTTGCAAAGTTGATGCTAAGTTATTATTATTTATTTTATCCATCGATAAACTGAAATTTTTTACAACTTCTGTAAGCGAAGATCTAAAATTTTCTAGAGCATGTGAAAACGCAAAAAGAGCGACAGTTGAATTCACGTCAGTGACGTTATTAACAGGAAATGTAAAATTTGTGCTAGCACGAGATGATTTACATTTAACCCCATCAACATTTTCATTGTGGTAGTCAATATTTTCTGCTGTAACTACGAAAGTGAGTTTAATTTGTTTCAAATTCACAAATGCATTACAAGAAATAGGATTGTTCCCTAAACTAATTGTCTTTAGACTTGTTCCTATAAAATCTTCAAACTTAAACACTTCTATATCATTTTCATCAAGAGATAATAATGTAACTGCTGGAGTATTATGTAATATATTCTTTTCAAATGTAACAAGGAGATTACTTGACAAATTAAGCCTATCCAATTCATTTAATCCATCTAAAACTCCAAATTGTAATGAGCGTAACCTGTTATCATGCATATTTAAGTATTTTATGTGGTTTGTGTTCAGAAAAGTGCCAGGTTGTATAAAAGAAATCAAATTGAAACTCAAATCGAGGTAAGTAAGGCATGGCATACTTTTAAAAGAAAACTTGTCTATGCTCATTATTTTGTTTGCTTTCAATGTTAAGGATTGCACATTTTTATTTTTATATACATGTATTGAGTTAATACTAACAATACCGCTTGATGACAAGTCTAAAGTTTCTATTAATGATGTAACAATATGTTCAAAAGAAATTTGTGTTTCAACGTTTGTAAGTGATAATTTCGTCAATGACATTAAATTATGAAAATCATCGCCTAGCTCCATGGCCTTGTTATAGGAAAGATCTAACACATTCAAATTATTTAAAAATACTAATGATTCAGCGTTTAGTTTCATAATATTGTTATTATTCAAATACAATGTGTGTAAATTGATCAGCCCAAAAAACGTTTCATTTGTAATATTAAAAATCTTATTATTATCTAAATGTAACACCTGTATCGAAATAATATTAGAAGTGTTTATCAAAAACTGTTGAAGTAAATTATGAGATAAATCTAGCACTTCTATAGAACCGGTATTTTTAAAGACTTCGTAATTTAAATTATCAATTTCGTTGTTTGATACATTCAACGTTTTCAGAGCATTTAAACCAGAAAATGTTTCATTTTCTATTGATGCGATTTGCAAATTATCTATATGCATTTCTTTGATATTCGATAGACCTTGAAAAATATGAGATTTTAAGGTATTAGAAATATTATTGTTACTTATGTATAGAAATTCAAGTTTTTGTAAACTCAAGAAAACTTGATATTTTATTGTTACAATTTTATTTAACGACAGATCCAGTTTTTTTAGAGATATTAAATCTTTGAACATAATTCTTGCAATATGCTCAATGCTATTGTTTCGGAGATTCAATAGTATCAACTCGTTTAAATCGGATGTGTCGAAATCAATGGAGCTCAAACAGTTGTTAGACAAATCCAATTCATGCAGAAATATCACAGATTTAAATGATGTACTTGATATAGTGTTTATAGCATTTGAGCTCAAGTTTAGAACTCGAACATGTAATCCAGTGAAAGCCTCTGGATCTAAGGAAATTATTTTATAACCACTTAAATCCAACACATCTGTATAGATTCCATCAAAAGTATTCCTTTCCATCACACCAATCAGGTTATTATTATTCATAACAAATTGTGTAATATTTTTCCCTTTAAACACTTTTGAGGCAATATGCTCGATTCTGTTATTGGAAATATCTAGATTTTTTAGTGCAGTGTTCTGTAAATTTATGCTCATATCAGACAACAGGTTTAAGTTCAAAGATAAAGATTCAAGACTTACAAGATTTTTAAATGATTCCTTGTTAATGTTGTTCAACTGGTTTGAATCCAAATCTAACTTTTCCAACATTTCCATTGTACTGAAATTGTTTTCTTCTATCGATGTGAGGTTGTTATGATCTAGTAAAAGCTCTTTTAATTTTACAAATCGTACTAAAGTTTGACCTATTTCCAATATGTGATTATTTGAGAGAGTTAAAACCTCCAGCTGTGAAATTCCTTCAAATGTGAGTATTTGGAAGTTTTTTATCAAATTGTTAGCCAAATTCAGACTTTTAAGTTGCGAGTAATATTTAAAGTAGTTGTTTGGAATAGATTCTATGAGATTGTAGCTTAAGTCTATATAATTAACAGAATTTGACTTTGTCGTTATTTCTTTACTTTCTAAAACTTTAATAGAATTGTGTGGAAGGGTTATGTTTGTTAAGTGAGCTAATTCAAGAAAATCGTTAAATTGAACACTTTCGATGATGTTGGAAATCATTGTAATCTTATTTACGTTGCTAAAAATGTATACTCTTCGTGGAATATTCGAAATAACATTGTTTGTTATAACAAGTTCTATTATATGAGTTTCAATGCTTTTCTCACTTTTAGTCCAAGGAACTGTATCTAAATTAATAGCGTGTATGTTTAAAATTAGTTTAAAATCATAAACAAATCTTGTTTGGCATATTGTTTCATACCTCTGGTAATCATAATCAAAGTGATTTTCACAATTATACTGCTCAGTTCTTCCACATCCCCAATTAGTAATGGTTGTTACCAAATCTGAAGTGCTATTTCTGCATATGACTCCAGCTTGGCACTTCTCTATGTTCGCATTGTATAAAGAACAATCTCCTTCACCTCCACTGATTGTAGTTGTGCAAACCAAAAATACCAATAGAAGCCACGTCATTTTATCTGAAAATGAATTATTATTGAAAATATCAACGAATTAACAGTTAATATGGCCGCCTTACTTATAAAAAATCAACAAGAGGCGAATAAAATAAAGTATATTTCATTATTTGACAGCCAAGCCAAATTGAATCAAATGATCAAATAATTCGATTGTTCTTTGCTTGGTTGCGTAATAAGTTTATTTTTTATTGGGCGGTCCTCATATATATTTACCTTTGTATTAGATTTTTATAATTTGTTAGCGCGTTCTTTTACATGATTCCTCTCAACCACTAATTAATTATTACGGCCTCCGTGATCCAGTGGTTGAGCGTTGGGCTCACGATCCGAAGGACCTGGGTTCGAATCCCGGCGGGGACATATCACAAAATTCACTTTGTGATCCCTAGTTTGGTTAGGAAATTACAGATTTATCACCTGATTGTCCGAAAGTAAGACGATCCGTGCCTTGGAAGGCACGTTAAGTCGTGGTTACTACTTACTGATTACTTATGTATGTACGTAGTCGTTACATGAATCATGTCAGGGTCCATTGGCGGCTCAACAGTAACCCTGACACCAGGATTGATGAGGTTGGTATTCCACCTCACAACCCATACGATAGAAGATGAAGAGGCAGACTAATTGCGAACTAGGGTGAGATTAAACTAAACTTACCCATTTCGTAACGTATTTATAATTAATATAATTTACACCACTCTAAAACCACTACTTTTACATTGTTAGGTACTTATTGTAAAAAATTTTAAAGTATTTATCTTCTTAATGTATCTTTTTTTAGGAAACTATGCACTGCATTTTTATGTAACCATAAATAATATTATTATTTTTAATTAAGTGCACGTTTACTGGAGACACATTACTTTCCGACAAGCAGCAAATGGACAATGATAATATAATGCTTTGTAAATAAGTGTTATCGATTTTTATCGAAGCAGCGTCATTTGTCAAAGTTTAATTATCATTAGACGTGATGAGCAGTGGTAGAAAGGGACCCTTGTTTTACTAATAATCGTCATCTTCCTAGCATTATCCCGTTTTTCACAAGGTCACTTATTTTTTTTTTTATTATTGAAATGAAATGAAATGAAATGAAATGAAATGAAATGAAATGAAATGAAATGAAATGAAATGAAATGAAATGAAATGAAATGAAATGAAATGAAATGAAATGAAATGAAATGAAATGAAATGAAATGAAATGAAATGAAATGAAATGAAATGAAATGAAATGAAATGAAATGAAATGAAATGAAATGAAATGAAATGAAATGAAATGAAATGAAATGAAATGAAATGAAATGAAATGAAATGAAATGAAATGAAATGAAATGAAATGAAATGAAATGAAATATTTTAAACTTATACAAACTTATAAAGTAAAAACAATAAATCACCCCGTTAAACCCCAAAGGGGTTTGTCCTGATGATCATTCCGCTTTAAAATTACTACAGGCCCCGATTCCTGCAGACATCTCTTAATTTTACTTTAAGTTATACCTGTCATTTTCTTATCCGCCGAAAAGGAAAGGGACGGATGATTGACAGCTCTTAATTTTAGGAAGAATGAGTAAATAAATGAATAACCCGGGCGAATTTTTAGACGGTTGTTTTAGATTTGTGCTTAAAATTGACGTGTGTTCCATAAATTTTATGCTTGTCGATTACCCGTCCCTTTCCTTTTCGGCGGATAAGAAAACCTAAAATAAAATTAGACGGTATTTACAGGAATTAGCACCACAGTTTACTTAAACTAAAATTATAATAATGTAAGTATTTAAGTACTTAACTAATGGAACATTAACAATATTGATACCCACTAACCTGAAGATTTGACAGGTCCGGTTTTTTAGAGAAGCGACTGCCTGTCTGACCTTCCAACCCGCGAAGGAAAAGCCAGCCCAATACAGTTTAGGTCACATACCTCCGAAAATGCATTTCTCGGGAATGTGGGTTTCCTCACGATGTTTTCATTCACCGTTGAGCACGTGATAATCGTTTATGATCCAAACATAAATTCGAAAACAATTTCGCAATCATTGCTTTAGGCTTGTTTTAATAATAATAATTCTTTATTGAGCACACAAAACACTAGTACAGAAACATTGATGATTTTGTTGTTATGCTACTTATTTGTATTTATTTAAATCTTTTATAAAACAAAACTGTTGGTTTCCCAAATAAACTAACATAAAATAAAAATAAAGATAATTATTTTAAAAATCTTCTTCTTATCGTGTGGGTTGTTAGGTGGAATACCATCCTCATCAACCCTGGTGTCAGGGTTATGATTGAACCGCCAAAGGCCCCTGACATGGCTCACGTAACGATTACTCACTTACATCAGTAAATAGTAACCGGGACCAACGGCTTAACGTGCCTTTCGAAGCAGGGATCACAGAGTATTTTTTGTGATATTTCCCCACCGGGATTCGAACCCGGGACCTCCGGATCGTAAGCATAACGTTCTACCACTGGACCGCGAAGGCCGTTATTGTACCTATAAGTTTATAAAACATCAAGAACCTATATACGTCCCATTGCTGGATACAGGCCTCCCCTCAGTGGGGTTCTCAGTTCGTCTTGCGATAGGTGTACCGGTGACTGGCCAAATTGGGATTATTAATGGTCGTGAGCTTATTTATTTATACACACACACACCATTTAAACACACAGACACAACCACATTGTTTCTGACAGATCATCATTTAAAATCCATCATCATCAGCTGATAACGTCCCCACTGCTGGAGAGTGAAAGAAACGAAAACGACGTATCAGGATCGTAGTCTAAGTGGAATTTCGTGGTTCCTGTCTACTTCAATAGGAATAGGAATGAATCATCATCATCAGCCCATTAACGTCCCCACTGCAGGGGCACAGGCCTTCCCTATGGATGGATAGGGAGATCGGGCCTTAAACCATCACGCGGGCCCAGTGCGGATTGATGGTTATTAACGACTGCTAATGCAGCCGGGACCAACGGCTTAACGTGCCTTCCGAAGCACGGAGAAGCTCGAGATGAAAACTTTTTTTTTGTGGTCACCCATCCTATGACCGGCCTTTGCGAAAGTTGCTTAACTTCAACAATCGCAGACCGAGCGCGTTTACCGCTGCGCCACCGAGCTCCTCGATTTAAAATCCATAAAATACAATTAAAATAAAATAAACAATAAAACACAATTTTATTTTTATTAAAACCAACTTGTAAAACGATTTAACTATTGCAAAATGACCTGATAATAATAATAGGTCGAGCAGGCGCCATAGTCCCCCATAGACCCAGTATGCGGTCCACTAACCCAAAAAGGTCCCAACCCAATAGC
The DNA here is from genome assembly GCF_024362695.1 of Pectinophora gossypiella. NCBI lineage: Eukaryota > Metazoa > Arthropoda > Insecta > Lepidoptera > Gelechiidae > Pectinophora > Pectinophora gossypiella. The sequence continues at coordinate 2,909,335 of NC_065420.1, read as the reverse complement.
CCTGTTCCCTTTGTTACCATAAATTATGCAGTAGTCCTACATGAACTGGTGCACTCTCATAGTGCGTACACGAATAATCGCCGGTTGGTGTCACACTAGATACATTCTCTATATTAAATTGTCTTAAGGGGCTTCCGCGCCACACACGCCTTCTTAACACGTTGACAGTCCAGTGATCCATATACGGGTCATGGCGGACTAGCTCCATACGTCCGTGACCCATACATGGGTCACTAAGAAACGACCAGGGATGCCCTAAGGGCGGATGCTCCATTTGGATCCCGGGTAAATTAGCAAAGGTTTGTATTACAGTATGTTTGATGAATGCTACTGCCCACCTGTTTGAAGGCTGAAGTGACTGAAGGTTTAGTTAAAATATTCAAATATTATTAAAAAATATATGTTCAGCTTTACATTTTAATAAACTAAAATGACATATAAAAATTGAAGTAATACCTATGCGGGACTTACAAGGAAGTCAAAACATTTTGTATGGGGACTGTCAACGTGTTAAAGTACGGGACTCGTTATCCCCGAGATATGGAAATGACAAACATAGGAAATAATTCTTTTTTTTATTTCAGATAACAGTCCATATTACGTTAGTAGTACACAAAAACTTAAGTGTAGTGTTAGTAACATTAACATTATACGATTTTTATTAGGAGCGAGGAGCCCGAACCATTGCGCAATGCACGCATTATATAATCGTCACTAATCGCGCTAACTGATGTATCTGAAATTTTTGGCAAAACCTTTTACAATTGGGTACGACCTCCGTGGTCCAGTGGTTGAATGCTGGGCTCACGATCCGGAGGTCCCGGGTTCGATTCCCGATGGGGACATATCACAAAAATTACTTTGTGGTCCCTAGTTTGGTTAGGACATTACTGGCTGATCATCAGATTGTCTGAAAGTAAAATGATCCATGCTTCGGAAGGCACGTTAAGCCGTTGGTCCCGGTTACTATTTACTGATGTAAGTAAGTAGTCGTTATATGAGCCTATTGTGCTTATGTTTTATTCGTTTGTTTATGTCCTTTGTATATGTTGTTGTGCAATAAAGTATTATTGATTGATTGATTGATTGAGCCATTTTAGGGGCATATGCCGGCTCAATAGTGACCCCGACACCAGGGTTGATGACGTTGGTACTCAACCTCACAACCCACACAATAGAAGAAAGAAGATTGGGTAGTTTCCTAGGTCAAAGATAAGTAATGATATTAGGCAGCTAAATTACTCAATTGTATACCAATATTTTATGTTTATTTTTATTTTTTTAAAGAACGTCTAGGGCCCGACGTTCAACCCCCCCCCCTCCCCCCGTGGCAAGGGGAAGGGGGGGGGTTGAAAATGCCAAAAAAAACATCACATGACTAATGGGCGGCCCCTAATGTAGATGATGTCAAATCATTTAAACTAAGTACCTACTGGTAACATAGAGTACACATAATAAATAAGTAATTATTGCACCTTCTATTACCAATTTTCAATAATAATGATTTTGTAGATCAGTAACTTTACTCATTTATGTCAGTACTAAGATTTCGTTTGGTATTACTATTATTAGTTTTAGCTTTTGCGCTTCCACTTGGAAATGACCTCCTTATATATTTTCATCTCTAGCAGTCTTAAATGCATGTTCTCTCCAATCGCTTCTGTGTGTCCAAAAATCAATATCGTCTTCTAAGACCGATTTTGAACGTTTCATTTTCTACATTAGACTTATACTTATTGTGTTTCTTTCATCTACAATGCTGAATTCTCCATAGCATCCGGTAAGTGCCTTGTGCTGTTTGAGAATCTACTCGGTACAAACATTCCGGAGTTGTAGAATTTATATAAAATAAACAATATTAGAATGACAAGAATCAAACCTACACATATTTCAATAAATATAAATGATTTAGAGTCTGAATGATCTGTGCTGGAAAACGCTTGTTGGGATGGAATGGTCACTGTCTCTTTAGCAGAATTTATAATTGATAATTTACTGTCCACTTCGTTAAGAATATTTTGTTTTTCAACTAAAATTGTATCTTCCAATTCCTGTTTGACTTTATTTATGTAGGGTAATAGATTTTCAACAGTAGCATTTTCTTTAGGCACGGGTATAATTTGAGGTCGAATAACGGCATTACGCGTATTCAAAGTTTTGAATATTTTATCTAACAACACATTTGCATTCTTGGTTTCATTAACAAGCGCTGCAGATATGTTTTGTAGGAACAAATTAGTATTACTACTAGTGAAATTCAAATGAGTATCCAATTTTTCAATTTGGGTATTTATGTTTGAAAGGTATTTAGAATCATTGTTTGACGCAAACACAATCGACTCTTTAGATTTGAAAGATGTGATATTGTATAAGATGTTCCGAATGTCAAGAAGGATTCCCTCGTTACCTATTTTTTCACTCGCTGATTTCTCATAAGGAATAAAGTGATTCATATTACACGTTACGCCGTCTATGTTTTCATCGCTGTGTTCATCCAAGCGAATAGCTGTTATAGCAAAGGGAAGGCTAGTTTTCTTTAAATTGACAAGCATTTCGCAGGGTAAAGGATTATCACCTATGCTAAGTTTTGATAAATTTATTCCGGCAAATTCGTCCAGATTCACAGTTTCTATTCTATTATAGTCTACAATCAACACGCTAAGACTCCGTATTTCATAAAACCTTTCACTTTTTAAGTCACCTATTTGATTATAGGACATATCTAATGTTTCCAAATATAATAAACCTCTAAAAATTCCATATCCTATAGAAGTTAATAAGTTGTGAGATATATTGAGGGTTTGCAATAGTGAATTGTATTTGAACGCACCGGGCTGAATAAATGTAAGCTTATTGAAACTTAAATCGAGTTGTCTCAAATCATTATTTCCATTATATGCCCCAACTTCCACTTTAGTTATATTGTTGTGGCTTAAAACTAAAGTATTTAGGTTTTGTAATTTTCCAAGTTCCAAATAAGTTATGTTAGAAATTCCCGAATAGGACATCTCCAAAATAGATAATCTAATGCCTTTTACTTGTGCAAATGTTATATTTGTTTGGATCGCAGACAGTGATAGAGAACGTAGATTTTGCAGTTTTTCAAACTGTGAGACGTCTAATTTTAAGTTCAAATTATAGGATAAATCTAGAAATCTAATGTCTTTCTGCTCTACTAATGCATCTTTGTCAATATTATTAATATAGTTATGAGACAGAACCATTTTTGTAAGTCGTGGTAAACCTTTAAAAGTATTAGGCGATATATTAGTTAACAGATTATTGTTTAATATTAAACGACCTACGTTAATTAAATCTGTGGTATTGACGAAAAATTCTGCAAGTTTATTGAAAGAAAGATCCAGAATTTCAATTAGTCCGGTTCCAGAAAACGAATTAAATTGTATTTTTGAAATATTACTGTGAGATATGTTAAGTTCTTTTAGTTGCGTCATGCCGTTAAATGAACCATTTTTAATAGCTGTCAATAAAGTATTAGAAATATCTAGTACTGGTAAAGAACTAAGCCCTTCAAATGTACCCTCTTCGATTGTCCCACTGATTGGATTACTAGATATTTGTAAATTTATTAGATCATGTAGAGCTGTAAATGAATTGCTTTCCAATTTCGATACATTATTATTGGACATGTCCAAAAATTGCAGGGCATGTAAACCATTGAAGTATTTATGTTTCACTTCAAAGAGCTGATTATTACTCAGAAGCAAAGATCTAAGACTTATAAGATCCACTGTATCAAATTCTATGCTCATCAACAGGTTTTGTGACAGATCTAACATTTCCAATGATCGTAAAGTATTGAATGATTGCTTAGACAAAGTTTGTAAGCTATTATTGTTCAATGAGAGCGTGTTTAAGTTTTCAAGGCCGTAAAATGCAAAATCTTCTATAGATGTCAATCTTTGATGACTTAAATCTAGTTCTTTTACCTGGCTTAAACCTTCAAACATTCCTTTTGTAATAGATCCTTCTAATTTGTTGTCATTTATAAAAAAATCGCATACTTGTTTATCTTTAAATAAGTCTTTGGGTAGATATTTGAAATTATTCTTGGTTAAGTCTATCTTCGTCAAGGAGGTAAGATTTGTAAATGTTTCCTTTTCAACATATGCCAGAAGATTATCTCTCAAATTCAAATATTTTAAATGGATCATTCTGTTAAAGGCATTTTTTTCAATATTGATTATATTATTTGAACTTAAATCTAAAATTTTTAATTCACTCAATTTTTCGAAATCATTTAATTTTACAGTGTTAATTTTGTTTTCACTGAGGTATAATTCCGTTAACTTTCTGAACCTTAATAACGATGAATCTAATTCAGACAATCTGTTATGTCTCATATTCAGGACCTTCAAATTTTTTAATCCTTCGAACGTTAATATATTTAATGAATCGATGAAGTTGAAAGACAAATCCAAATGTTCTAATTCAGTAAGTGAGTCAAATGCTAGATCTTGAAACGCAACCAAATAGTTGTTAGAGAGATTTAAATTTCTCAAATTGTTATACGGATGCTGGTTATTGTCAACGACGATTGAACTTACAGCATTGTTAGAATAATCTAGAACTTCCAGAGACTCGAGTTCATAACCATTGGATAGCTTTGCTTCTGTGATCGAATTATAAGAAAAATTTAAGATGTGAAGACTGGCCATAGAATATAAAGGAGGTACTGAATAATAATCATTACCACTGAAATCAAGAGAGTATACTATGTTGGCAGAACCCTCCTTGTCTGACATAAGTAAATTGACAGTTCCATCTGGGTGTGTTTCAGTGATGTAATTCTTCATCACGAGGTATATGGGGTCGAAACTGTTGCCTCTATAAGATAAGGTTGTAGAACAAGGATTGTAATGTCTAAACGTTTGATAGAAACTGATGTCAACAAATTTGTTGCAGTAGACTTCATATTTGCACGGTTTCTCTTCATATTGACACCCATCATTAAAATGGATGGGCCAGGAGTATACGCCAACGATAAGAAGACAATTTAATAACAGCTTATCTGAAACACACAAATATTAGTCTCAAGGATGCAGTCTCAGTAACAATATCTCTAGTGATATAAGTATTTGACGGCTATAATTATCTTACTGAGACAGTTATTATATGCGTACGTATGAATACATATACATTCTATGACATAGGAGATGGTGAAGATGAAACAGGGTACGGGCCGTACCTACACCAGGTGGGTTAAAACGGCCACATTAAAGATATTCATTTATAAAAGCAATTTTGCTATTTGCCATTGTTGATATTGCGCATTTACTTTTATTCGGGGTGTTAGTGACATTGTAACGAAAACTTTGAGGGATGATTCAGGTTAGCATTCTGAGTTGATATCAAGTGGAATTATCCATCGCAAAAATATAGAGCAGACAATAATTAAAAAAAAAACACTAACATTTTCATGAACTTTCCAACAGGAAAATCTACTTGATATCAACACAGAATCATGGTCAGAATCATCCCCCTCACTAACACCCTATCTACTTCTATGACTACCTGTATGTACGTACTTGTACGGGGTGTAAGTGACATCGTAACAAATACTGAGGGGTTTTATTCAGCTCAATATTCTAAGTTAATATAAAGTGGAATTTTCCATCGCAAAAGTATAGAAGTAAAGATATTAAAAAAAATACATGAATTTTACGACGGAAAATTCTACTTAATATTAACTCAGAATCATGGTCTGCATCATCCCCCTCAGTATTCGTTACGATATCACTAGCACCCTGTAGATATTTGTACTCATCAATAAGCAAGAAACGTTTTGGAAACCATGCTGTATAGGAATATTCCGTTCCATACTTTTGCGACGGAAAATTCCACTTTATATCAACTCTGAACTATGTGGCCTGAAACATCCCTCAAAGTTTTCGTTACGACGTCACTAGCACCTTGTATAGACGTTATCCCAAATGATTTTTTTTTAGCACTCACCCGTGCAAAGTCACAAAGAGAAAATTAAATCGCAAAATTTCTGACTCGGACGGGAGTTTCTCGCAATTTTCTATTTATCATCATCCCCTGAGCTGAAGATTTGACAAGTCTTAATTGTTTTTTACATAAGCGACTGTCTGTCTGACATTCCAACCCGCAATGGAAAAACCGGCCCAATACAGGTTAGGTCACATACCTCCGAAAATTTATTTCTCGGAAATGTGGGTTTCCTCACGATGTTTTCCTTCACCGCTGAGCACGTGATAATCATTTACGATCCAAAAATGACAATTCTCAATCAATTGCAATTTTCTATTTATGATTATCACATAATTATTTCTTATTATTTACAGTATACTTACAAAATTTAGGTTCCATTTTAGATCATTCTCGCAACTAGATGGAATCTGAAATAAATAAATTAGGATAATGTAATACCTAATCATTTATTGTCATAAATAAATAAGTGTTACAAAAACACATGTCATTGCTTAAAAACTAGATATTAATTACACTTAAAGTTAGTCAAATAGCCCGCCCCGGAGCATACCCGGCCCAAATGTACCCATCAAGTTGGCCGCGTTGCCGCGTTGGATGGCCAGCGAGATGTGCTGAACCAGGTATGATCCGGAGCGGGGGTCGCGACCAAGAAGAAACAGTTAGGATAAGAAGGATAAGAAACCATTAGGATAATTGTTTTATCAACATAACATTGTCATAAGCTCACGACTATCCCAATTGAGGTTGTCAGATTCCATCGCATGATGAACTTAGTACCCACGCCTCACTAAGCTTTCTGTTAGACTGATTGTTTTATGTAAGATAGGTAAATAGGTGAATGATTTTATTCATCACCAAAAACGCCATGTCCAGAGAACTCTGTCTCTTTATAACGCGGCGAGTTTGCTTGAAGATTTGAATGAGAGTGAAAGAAACGAAAACGACGTATCAGGATCGTAGTCTAAGTGGAATTTCGTGGTTCCTATCTACTTCAGCAGGAATAGGAATAAATATGAATGGTTTTTGTTTAATTATTTTTAGTTCCATGCTTTTGCGACGGAAAATTCCACTTGATATTAACTCAGAATCATCCCCCTCAGTATTCGTTACGATGTCATTAACACCCCGTATAAGCATACATGACGTAATCACCGACATACCTCCGAAATTTAGAGATTGCGAGATTTAGAAACCCACATAGACATAATACGAATATTGTACAGTTCCAACAATATTACATACATATGGGTCAAGTAAAACTAAAGTTGTTGAATGTTGTATGAGACCCCCCATCCGGTAACCGGTTCCAACAGGTAATTTATTGTATTACATTATTATCTTTAAAAATATTACCAATTAGTTCTAACTTAAAATTCCACGGGGTTTTGAAATAAAATTAAAAAAAATCTTTGTCAAAAATCGAAATTGATTGAATCACTGTTGTACAAGGCGGTACCCAAATTCGTACTTAAAAACCTGAATTCCGGCTTAACCCCGCGTATTTCGAGAAAGTCTCCATAGAACAAAAATATTAACTCACTAAGACGCTTCGAATGAGGGAGACGTTATGACACGTCGTCCTTTTATTAATAGAAAAGTTATTAAGGTATTTAGTGCTACTTTCTCTTACCCGCTTGAGGTAAAGTTAGTGCAGCTGTTGTTCTGAAGAATTAAGAATTATTTTCAATGTATTATTCTTATTATTGTCCAACACAACACGCTTACAGTACTCGCAACTCGATACGAAGCAAAAAGTTCATACTTGGCATCTTTTAGGGATCAACACCAAACCATGAGTAAATAAATAATATTTTATGTATACGTAGTTGGTTAGTGGGTGGTTGAGGAGCTCGGTGGCGCAACGGTAAAAGCGCTCGGTCTGCGACTGCTAAAGTTAAGCAACATTCGCAAATGCCGGTCATAGGATGGGTGACCACAAAAAAAAGTTTTCATCTCGAGCTCCTCCGTGCTTCGGAAGGCACGTTAAGCCGTTGGTCCCGGCTGCATTAGCAGTGGTTAATAACCATCAATCCGCACTAGGCCCGCGTGATGGTTTAAGGCCCGATCTCCCTATCCATACATAGGGAAGGCCCGTGCCCCAGCAGTGGGGACGTTAATAGGCTGATGATGATGATGATGACGTAGTTGATTTAATTGACGAGTCATAATAATTTGCGACAGTAGCGCCGCAGCAGCGGGACTTTTTTCGTGACACAGACTATATTTTAAAGTTTATAGTTTAGCCTTTCCACTCTCTCTCTTTAAGAGCTGCGCTCTTGTCGGTGGAGTAATCGCCATTCCTCTCTTTTTCCCGCCAAAACCTTCACCTCCCGATACGACACGACCTGCACCTTCGCTTTTATTTGTTTCATAAATGTTATCCTAGGTCTACCCCTTCCTCTCCTTCCTTTCCACTGTTAAAGTGGAATTCAGTTGTTTAGAGTCCGAATCGAGATTCGAACCCGTGATAAAGTAATTTTAAGACACGCACCCTTCGAACACAGCCATCACGAATTTCTCTCTTCTTTCTCTAATGTGCCTTCTTCAGGTTACTCGTGGCTCTGCGCATACCGTTGGGAATCACAATGCGTGAACTTATGTATGTATTTGAATGCAACAACCTAATTGCATGTAATTGATACTCCCTCAATCAGCGATTATCGCTATCGACCCACTAGGGTCGAATAATTCTTCCAAATATTTTTCCTCACAGACGACGCCCTGAGCCAAGGCTCGCGCCCAACTAGGCACCCTCAGACCTGTTGTCTTAAACGTTGTACCGGGTGAGAGCCTTCAGCGCTCTCCCTTTGTCCGGCCAAGTAGTTAATGCCATCTGCGGCAAATAAACAATTAGTCACTTCAAAAAAAATTAAATGATAATGGCCCCGATTCCTGCAGACACCGCCTAATTTTATTTTAAGTTATATCCGTCATTTTCATATCCGTCGAAAAGGAAAGGGACGGATAATTCACAGCTCTTAATTTTAGGAAGAATGAGTAAATGAATGAATAACCCGGGCGAATCGAAAAGGTACGTCACTGGTATGCAATCCGTTTGACGTGCTGTCTACTTAACTGTGTCGGGTTATTGACTGATGTAAAATTTTTAGACGGTTGGTTTAGATTTGTGCTTAAAATTGACGTGTGTTCCATAAATTTTATGCTTGTCGATTACCCGTCCCTTTCCTTTTCGGCGGATAAGAAAATGACAGATATAGCTTAAAATAAAATTACATGGTAATTAGAGGAATTAGCACCACTTATCAAATATAATCTTATTTACACATACGGAACCCTTTTGTAGAACAATCAACACGGTGTTGGCCTATTTTATCGCTGACAGGATGTGCTATTGTTTATCGGCATTCGCACACAGAGTCCTCTGTGTAGAGTTACAATGAATTATTTCATCTATGTTTTACTAACTAACAAATTAAGACTTTATTGACAACCTAATTAGTAGCATATTTACTTACAATATTATCGCCATGTCAATACGATATGGATCATCGTTTATAGGTACCTAAGTGTTTATGTTTTTGTAAGCAATGTAGGTAGTAGATCTCTCTCTCTCTATTCAAGAGCTGCGCTCTTGTCGGTGGAGTAATCGCCATTCCTCTCTTCTTCTCGCCAAAACCTTCACCTCCCGATACGACACGACCTGCACCTTCTCTTTTATTTGTTTCATAAATGTTATCCTAGGTCTACCATTTCCTCTCTTCCCTTCAATTTTTCCTTCTATGATGTTTGTTATAAATGAATCGTGTCGTGAATCGTGTCGTCCCAGCAGTGGGGACGTTAATGGGTTGATGATTATGATGATGAACGTGAGCCATGTCAGGGGCCTTTGGCGGCTCAATAATAACCCTGACACCAGGGTTGATGAGGTTGGTCATCCACCTCACAACCCACACGATAGAAGATTTGCCACCAAAATGTCAAATAGCAATTATTTATTTTTTAACCCCTTGGTTACGGAAATTAAATTCTTATAGGTAAAAAAAAAACACAGGTAAAACTTTCATCTTTTATTTTTCATAAGTAGGTTGTTAATAACATTTTTTATTAAAGATAAACTTCATAATATTGTATTAAAATATTACTTGGATAGTACGGTCACGAGCATTAATATGTATACACTTTGGTACCATGTCACATTAACTTTTTTAACAAATTGAACTGTAAGTCTCACTAAATGTCAAATATGTTAGTGCGACAGAGTCCTAAAGTGGGTACATTATATTGCTCATGACTGTACAACAACGATTACAAAATGTGAGCGACATTCCTCCCAAGGCATCGCAATTCGTGCGATATCGAAACAATAAAAAAATTATGATATTTAGTGTGACAGAAAGAAAGAAAGAAAGAAAGTATTTATTATCTATCTCTTTCTTTTACTAAATATTTACTTGAACGCACTATTTTCAGAGCGAACTAAAACATTATATAAATGGTGTTTTGTTTAATGGTATACAGGATGTTAGTGACGTCGTAACGAAAACTTTAAGGGATGATTCAGACCATGATTCTGAGCAGTTATCAAGTGGAATTTTCCGTCGCAAAAGTATGGAACTGGAAATAATTGAAAAATACACTAAAATTTTCATGAATATTCCGACAGCAAATTCCGCTTGATATCAATTCAGAATCATGGTATGAATCATCCCTCTCAGTATTTGTTATCACTAACACGCATACGCACTGGTGTGGCTACCTGTATGTACTTGTACGGGGTGTAAGTGATATCGTAAGGTATTCCTTACCTCACTCACTCACTCAGAATAATGAGCTCAATCACCCCCCTCGGAATACCGCAATATCGCAATTGCAAAAGTATACAATTGAAAATAATTTATAAAAAGACACAGAAAATCATGAATTTTGCGACGAAAAATTCCACTTGATATTAACTCACCATCGTGGTCTGAATCATCCCCCTCAGTATTCGTTACGATGTCACTAACACCTTGTATACATAAGGACACGCATGTACAACACGCAATAATTATATGAATACCAATATGACTCAAAAATTATAAAATGGTTATTACATTTGCCAATCCATCCTGCCCGAGCGTCAAGGTTACGCGTGCGTTGATCAGGATCGTGTAGTCTAATAGCAAATTGGTGGGGCGTAACCATGGTAATAACGATCTAGAGCTAGTCCAATAGCGTCGATTTTCCCGATCTTGATGTGACCTTGACGCATCGGTATGAGAGGGTTGGATAGTGTAATTACCGCTTAAGCTAAGTCACACCTTTTTGAGACTTCATAAAAAAACCTCATTCTGCCGTAAACCGCTAAGGAATAAGGGAGTGAGCACATGGACTGGGTCTCGCTTGCACTACGCGTTAAGGGACACTAGATAAAAATGAGATTTTTGCATAGTGTCCGTGGTGTGACTTAGTGTACTCATAAACTAAAATATTTAATGATTATGTACTCACACAAACACTTTTACTTTGACACTTAGTCTGACACAAATAAACTTTAAACCAAACCTAAAAATAAAACAAATACTTATATAGGTACACAAGTTTCAAATAAAGCTTAAATATTACTTCGTTTCATTAACTTACGTAACGTTACAAAACGGTTGCCGTTAACGTTAAATTGATTCATAAAAGACCTTAGGAAGTAAGTCTGTTCCTTAACTGCTTCTAGTATCTTTTGATTCGTAACTAGAAGTCTTTCGTCAGCCAATACATAGCTGGAGCTTAAGTCGACTTGATTTTCACTTTCTTGGACACACGGTATGCCTTCAAGAGAATGATTGGACGAAGCCGGTCGAAACTGACGAACTGTAGGCCGCATTTTCGAGTAGCCATTGTTAAAATCTCTCAACGCTTCGCTTAACCAATTGCAACTGAAACTATTGTCTTCCAGATATACCTTCAAATCGTATTTGTGTCCTAACCACCCCTTATAATCCAACAAATAAAGCCCATTTGATCTTAAAGACAAAACTGAGAGCGACTTCAAGTCCATTAGAATTTTAGAGTCTAGATATTTTATGTTGTTAAACGAAAGATCCAAGTTGTTTAGCGATGTCAGACCATAGAATACTCCATATTGTATGTTAGTCAGTTTGTTGTGCCCCAAATAAAGAGAGGTGAGATGAGCAACGCGGTGAAATGTTGACGGGCCAATTACCTCAATCTCGTTGTAGCTTAAGTCCAAAGACGTGAGACTCAAAGGCAAACGGAGAGACGTCTCGTTTAGCTTCTGAATATAGTTCTTTCTCATTTCCAATGTCTTAAGGTCATTTTGGTACACAAGGTTGATAAATTCTGCGTCAACTATGCTGTTGGAGTTCAAAACTAGTATTGTCAAACGTAAGCCTTCCCCAATAGGTATGCCGAGTCTTGAGAGACCATTGTTGGACAGGTCCAAAACTCCACCATCAGAATGGAACATGGATATTCCCAATCTCTTCAACACCGCTATTCCATTATGTGTCATATTTACATACTTCAGATTGTAATTTTTTGTAAATGTCTCATCGGCAATATAGTCTAACCTGTTATGAGATAAATCCAAATTTTGCAAATTCGCCATTAACGAGAAGCTTTCAAAGTACAAATAGGTTAAGTGATTGAAGCTCAAATTAAGATACTTCACATCCCTTAAATCCCCGGCGTGGATAATGAAATCGGTAAGTTTATTTTGGGATAAGTCTAAATTGATTAGGCGGACTATAGATTGAAAGGCATGGTATTCAATGTTACTAATTAGATTCTTAGAAAGGTCCAGTTCTGTAGATACTTCGGTTTCTACTGTGTGTTTCGACAGTTCTCTTGTAAATCGAGCTGAGACCTCACTTGAGGTGCCGTTGGGGACTGAAGTAATGTGATTCTCTGAAAGTATTATTCTGACGACGCCTCCAAAATGTTGCCAATGCCTTGAAAACATAATCGGTCTTAACTTTTCCAGTTGATTCCCAGAAACATCAAAAGTTCTCAAGTGGTATATAATTTTAAGGGACGGGTCATCGATATTTTGTATTTGATTTCCCTTCAAATACAAGTGTTTCAAGTTAACAAGCTTATTGACCGCTCCATTTAAATCTTTGATTCTGTTGTTGTTCAATCGTAAAATTTCAAGACTGGTCAGATTAAAGAAAGGTTCTTCATCGAAATTCGATATAAGGTTGTGTGAGAGATCGAGTTCTTTTAACGAGGTGAGTTCGGAAAAGGCATCACCAGGTATCTCTTCAATAGAATTATTAGACAGGAAAAGCTTTTCCAAACGATTTGGTTGCGTTTCAAATTGGAACAGGTCTTCAATGTCAGTTAAGGAATTGCGAGATAGATCCAGGTATTGTAAGTACTTAAGGTTGAAGAAAGGGGTCCCTTCGATTCTTTGAATCTGATTTTCGGTTAATACCAAAGTTTTCAATCTGGTCATGTACGTTAGGAAGGATAAGGCGGTTCGCTGCCAGACAGCTGACGCTCGGAAGGTGGTGACTACGTTGAGGAACTCGGTGTCTGATATGTGGTTGTCAAATCTCTCGATACCTTCAGTGAGGGTCAAGTCGACGGTGACGGGATGGTTGATGGACCCTCTGCATTCGTCGGGGAGACTGACGCCGCGGATGGTACCAGTGCAGTGGATTCGGAAGGCGCACAAACCGATGCCGTGTATCCTGTCCGGTGGGCAGTAGCTGTCAGCAAGCGTCACTGCCGATAACACAGCGAGGGCCAGTCTTGAGTAAACTGAAAATTAAAAAAAATATATATTAAGCATAATATCTACAAGAAAACCATGACGGAACAAATTAAAGAACAGGCGGACGTTGTGTTTAATCAAGAAGTCAAAGAATTGGCTATGAAAACTTACAATTTAACTTTGGAATTGAGTTTGTTTTTTTTTTTAATACTGCTGGAAGACAATGTATGTGTAGAATGACATAGAAAGAACGAATCCAATAATCACAAATAAAAAAGTGTTTCATACCTCCAATCATATTGACGATCTAAATTATCGTTGAGATGAATTGTGCAACGATGTGTATAGCTGTAATATAAAAAAAAACATTATAATTATGCACAAAATAATACCAATAAGAAATACTTTAACGCCAAAATCCACCGAGGCGCCATTTATTTTGATAACAATTATTTATTTATTTATTGCCATCATAATATACAATACTTTATAATGTACATATAAAAATACTTTATAATGTATGGAAGATGCAATGAATTATTATTATTATTTATTTATTCCAAAAAAGGTACAATTTTTCTTAAAAAAATAATTTCGCGGGCGCTCTTATAACTAAATGAGTATGCACCTTTTGTTGCTTAAAAGAAATTGCAAAATACTTAACAACTATTACAATGGTTTGATAATCGACCTTACTACCCACACGATAAGAAAAAGATTACGATGCTTATAGCGTTTATACATCGATAATGAAAAGAAATAATAGGTAAAAGATTAAAGCAAAGATCCCTGTCTCCTGTCTAGCCCTACGGCGCAAGGGTCTTGGGATCAAGTTTAATTACATATTCTTAATTATGAAGGATTGTTGCTTGATATTTGGATCACATTATGTACCTATAGAATGTTGTTGCTACCTATATTGCTTCTCTTTATTTTGATCAGAATAATAATGGGAGGAAGTTGTAGTTGTACCTTGGTGTAATAAAAAGGGTCATCATTTATACCTAAAAACAAAGATAAAAGATGCATATGTCAGTTATCCATGAAATTAGAAGGTTGAACGACGGAAAATCTGTACAGCGCCATCTATATTGTTTTTGATGAACGTAGTCTGGAAAGTTCCTCGATTTCACGTAGAATGAAATTAATTATATGAAATGAAGGTTCTGTTGAAGAAAATCGTATCAAAATATGATTTATTAAAAATTACTTCAGCAATGCAGTGCAACAGCCTCCGTGGTCTAGTGGTTAGAGCGTTCTCACGATCTGGAGGTCCGGGTTCGATTCCCGATGGAGACATTGTCGAAATCACATTGATACTGTCCTTTTTTAAGGGCATTAAGGATTGGTAAGGACATTACAGGCTTGAATCACCTGATTGTCTGAAAAAATAAGTTGATTCCGTGCTTCGGAGGGCACGTTAAGCCGTTGGTCCCGGCTATTAGCCGTAAACGTACCTCCGCCAACCCACAGTGAAGCAGCGTGGTGGTTTATGCTCCATACCCCCTCCGGTTGATTAAGGGGAGGCCTGTGCCCAGCAGTGGGACATATATAGGCTATTTATGTTTCTCTCTCTATTTAAGAGCCGCGCTCTTGTCGGTGGAATAACCGCCATTCCTCTCTTCTTCCCGCCAAAACCTTCACCTCCCGATACGACACGACCTGCACCTTCTCTTTTATTTGTTTCATAAATGTTATCCTAGGTCTACCCCTTCCTCTCTTCCCTTCAATTTTTCCTTCTATAATGTTTGTTATAAATGAATCGTGTCGTATCAGGTGGCCAATCATATTTCCTCTCCGGTTCTCTATAGTCTTCAATAATGTCTTCAATATTTATGTTTATTATGTAAAAAAGTTTTTACGAGATTTTCACCATACGATAAGTTTCTTTGTAAAGGGGAAACCCCTGACATTCTAGTCAGTCAGCTATTTACCCTACTGCGCAATTCGCTGCCACGCTTATCTAACATTGTTTTATTTATACAAAATACGATGACAAAGTATGATCTATTCGACACTTGCCTACGCAGTGACTAAACAAACACACAATATTCACGCCTATTCCTCACCGGGTTAAGCAGAGACGTGGAATTTAATTAAATTTTGCTTCGATCCTGAAACACTTCTCTTGCTTCCTCCACATTCATCAATTGTTTCGTACGCACGCCGGTTCAAAGTAGATCGTACTAAAATTTTTAATGACATAACTAAACATGACTAACGAAATGTTATTCTTACATACTTACAAGACACGCTATTAATCCCTAATGGAGTGGGCAGAGCCTCAACATCAGAATTCGATCAGCCCATCGCTGATAATAATACCCATCATGAGTCATGATGGGTCATGTCAGGGGCCATTGGCAGCGCAATAGTAACCCTGACATCAGAGTTGATGAAGTTGGTAATCCACCTCACAGCCCACACGATAGAAGAAGAAGATACCCACGATAAGCAAGTTTAACGCATATTATTCTCTTCTTTTCGTCTGATCTGAATGAAACCCGGTGGGGAAATGTCGCAAAAATCACTTTGTGGTCCCTAGTTTGGTTAGGACGGGTAGATCACCTAATTGTCCGAAAGTAAAATGAGCCGTGCTCCGGAAGGCACGTAAAACCCTTGGTCCCGGTCACTACTTACTGATGTAAGTATTCGTTTCATGAGTCATGTCAGAGGCCTTTAGGCGGCTCAATAATAGCCCTGACACCAGGGTTGATGAGGTTGGTATTCCACCTCACAACCAACACTATAAGAAGAATATTACAAAATAATAGTTAAAATTCACTTACCTGTAGCCATAACACTCGCGTGCAACGTATAGAAACTCAAAGTCCAAATGAGCCAGTAGAATTCGACCCTTGGAATTTTTGCTGATCCTCTGAAATAGGAACACCAAAGATTGTCAAAGAAAAATAAATAAACGCGTCAAGTGTCAACTTATTGACTGATGTTGCCTACAACATTTTGCATCTGAGAGACTATTTGATTAATCTTCTTCTATCGTGTGGGTTGTGAGGTGAATTTCCAACTTCATCAACCCTGGTGTCAGGATTATTATTGAGCCGCCAAAGGCCCCCGACATGGCTCATGTTACGACTACTTACTTACATCAGTAAGTAGTAACCGGGACCAACGGCTTAACGTGCCTTCCGAAGCACGGATCATCTTACTTTTTGGACAATCGGGTGATCAGCCTGTATTGTCCTTACCAAACTAGGGATCACAAAGTCATTTTTATGATATGTCCCCACCGGGATTCGAACCCGGGACATCCGGATCGTGAGCCCAACGCTCAACCACTGGACCACGGAGGCCGTTATTGATTAATATACTCCAGGGTGAAATTTGTAGCTATAATAAACCTACACCAAATACATAAACTTCAAATGTAGACTACTTCAGTCCCACCAAAACGTTGATCATTCTTTGACTTGCCTTATCTGCTGTCCATAGCTCTCGACTTGCCGATTTATCTGCTTACTCACTCTAAAATGTAGTCTTACCTAAGCGTTTTCCAGCGTAGGTGTCATCGTCACTTACCATAGGTCAAAGAGAACTGTTATGTAGTTCCTCGACGTACCACACCCGTCACATAGAACCCGCGCGATATCGGTCTGACCACTAATATTAAAAATGAGGAATATGACGTATCATTCGGTCACCGTCTAAAAAACTCTATGTTGGATATGGAGCTATATTCTGTTGACGACTATTATGAAACATAGACATTGAACTATTGTAATTTCATTATACAAAGTGTTAGTAACATCGTAACGAATACTGAGGGGGATGATTCAGACCATGATTCTGAGTTAATATCAAGTGGAATTTTCCGTCGCAAACTTAATTATATTTTTATTAAGTATTTTTTTTAAATTATTTTCAATTCTACACTTTTGCGATAGAAAATTTCAGTCGATATTAACTCAGAATAATGAAATTAATCATTCCTCTCAGTATTTGTTACGATATCACTTACATCCCTTACAAATATGTACAGGTAGCCATACAAGTAGGTATGGGGGTTAGTGACATCGTAACGAAAACTTTGAGGGATGATTCAGACCATGATTCTGAGTTGATATCAGGGGGATTTTCCTGTCGGAAAATTCATGAGAATTTTAGTGTTTATTTTAATTATTTTCAGTTACATACTATTGCGACGGAAAAATATACTAATCTAATCTTATCTAGCCTACAAGATCCCACTGCTGGGCAAAGGCCTTCCCTTCCTCCTTCCATAAAATATACTACGACGGAATAGTATACGTATACTTACTCGAATGTAGGTACTATCCATCCATCGTTTCTAAGTCGTAAACATTGTCACTAATATTTATTCTAAGTATCATAATTATTTGTTAAGACAGTAGTAATTGGTACAGTCATGAGCAATTTAATGTACCCACTTTAGGACTCTGTCTCTCTAACATAAGTATTTGACTTTTAGTGAGACTTAAGGTGGTATTAATAAATTAATCTCAGCTTCGAGACTGCCCTCAAGATCATGTCCATGTGACAGTTGTCATATAAAAACAGAGACTTGAGCATGATCTTGAGAGCAGTCTCAGCTGAGATTTGTTTATTAATACCAACCTTACAGTGCAATTTTTCAAAAAAATCACATGGTACCAAAATATATGCGTATTGATGCTCGTGACCGTACTTTGCCATAGATTAAATAATAATACTACGTATAGAACGGTACGCTCGCCGTAAATCGCTAAGGAGTGAAAGGGAGAGGTGGACTATCTGTCTTGCTCCCACTAACTCGTAGACGTCACACGGTTTTAACGAAATTTTTGTATAGAGTGTCCAGCGGGCTTAGCACCGTAAGCGCGCGACTCTTTCTCGGCTCGACATATCACCCGTCACTCTCTCACAGTACTGCACTGAAAGAGACAGACGATCTTTGTCGCGGCGAGAAAGAGTCGCGTGCTAGGCCCGCAGGATGTGACACTAATGTAAACTTAGTCATGACTTGAATTTGGACCTATTTGCTGGCAGCATTGAAGGTGCTAAAAAGCACTTGTTAGAGACTTCGTTTCCTCTATTGTTTAGATATTCTTATTTATAAGGATTTTTTTTCCATTTGCATAAAGTTTTAGAACCATATTGTAAAATTTTGTGTGTTTTTTTTACAATCTGTGGAAGCTTGTTAATGGCTTTTAGATATTAAGTTAGTATGTAACATTGTAAATTTAGCTGTAAGCTTCCCAAGTAAAATAAAATAAAATTTACTCCACTAAATTACTATAAATAGAGCTTCAAAACAAACATCGAATTGCAATAATTGAATAATATATTGGAAAGGAATTTGTTTTTATTGCACTCATCCGAGCTTAGGGAAAATCACAAAGGGAAAATTTAATCCAAATGTTTACTTAAATGGGACTTAAATCCGCAACATTGCGACTGCCTGTCGCATAGACAGGATGCGGATACAATACGCCTACTTCCCACCGGGGTAAACAGAGACTATGGAATACGTTTGCTTCGAACCTGACAGACTTAAACAAGTATATTCCTGAAGTATATTTGATTTGACTTCTCTTGGTTCCATCACGTTAGAATGAGGTTCCGGTGGAGTAATCGCCATTCCTCTCTTCTTCCCGCCAAAACCTTCAGCCCCTGATACGACACGACCTGCATCTATTCTTTTATTTGTTTCATAAATGTTATGTTATGTTGTATGTTGTTGTTGCCAGGATCGTAGTGAGTGTAATTCCATGGTCTCCGCCAACGATATAGGCGTGATCTCATTTCTTTTTTGGCACGACAAAATCTTCCAGTTCATTGTACTCGTCACCGTAATCCACAGGGAACATGGCAGCGCATTCTTCTTCTCCAATCACTGTGTCGCGACTCACGTGAATTGGACTGAAGTCCATTAACTCCAGTAAAGGCATGTCTACCTTAGTCGTCACCATAAAACACAGTTTTAAATCGTCTCTGGAAATAGATAAATAAAATAATTTTAACCACCGTCCCACTGCTGGGCACAGGCTTCCCCTCAATCAACCGGAGGGGGTATGGAGCATACTCCACCACGCTGCTCCACTGCGGGTTGGTCGAGGTGTTTTTACGGCTAATAGCCGGGACCAACGGCTTAACGTGCCCTCCGAAGCACGGAATCATCTTACTTTTTCGGAAAATCAGGTGATTCAAGCCTGAAAAGTCCTTACCAAACAAAGGACAGTCTCACAAAGTGATTTCGACAATGTCCCCATCGCGAATCGAAGCCGGACCTCCCCACTAGACTACGGAGGCTGTTGTGTGAAAAAAAAGTATCTAATTTTATTATTCTATTTTTTAAAGCTTATACAGATAATATGAACTGCAGCATAAGGTTGGGGGCGGAAGGCAAGAAGAAAACCACTGCCCTATTTTCCCCTGTCAAAAAAGATTTCCACTTACAAACTAATATTAACTTCCATAGCGTCAAACTGTTTTACAGAGTAAGCAATATGCTTAGCATCATATGGAGTGGATGCCTTGAAGATACCCATCTGGAACAAACTATATCTAAGTATATATTGACTCCTGCTCCTTACCAGCTAGATAGCTGACAAATGACCAAACAGATTAAGTAGGTACTGTAGAATCTGTGAAATGTAGACTATGATATTAAAACTATAGGTAATCTGTCAAAAGTCGACTAAACGACCAATAACACTAGATACTATAGTGATTCAGTAAAAGTTTGATGCCAAGCGCTAGTAATTGAAAGCCCGTCCACCTGCAGCGATCAATTATACAGGGTGTTACTGAAGGGGATGATTCAGACCATGATTCTGAGTTAATATCAAGTGGAATTTTCCGTCGCAATATTCAAGTTATTTTAAATTATTTTAAATTCTTTACTTTTGCGATGGAAAATTCCACTTGATATTAACTCAGAATAATGAGCTGAATCATCCCTCATAGTTTTCGTTACGATGTCACTAACACCCTGTATACATATTTAAATGGGTGTGCTCACATGCCCGCTATGTGCGAGGATCTTTCCCAACAAGATTGGTTATATAAACCGTATGCGAGCACATGAACGTCGGAGTTGAAGCAGCCGAAATCGGCTGGATCACATCACTCTTTCATGTATAGAAAGGCAACTCCCCGCTCCCCGCCAGCGGCTGAGCTAGGTTTCCCGCACCCCCTCGATCTTACTTTAATCTACAATCGAATGGGCGTCAGACGTCACACACACAGATGCGCGTCCACGATAACGTCAAAGTGTAATGTCTGTGTAAAACGAGGTGTGCAGACGGTACATATAAGTTAATAACTACCTTCTTCGACTGCTTCATAGCCAACCGCAACATAATAACGGGATCTTACCGCGTGTAAATCAGGGATATGAGACTCCCGATATTCCTATCATTCATTAATTCATTCTTTCCTATTTCGATTATTCTTTTATTTAGTTAACCGCGTAAACTTAAAACAATTTATAATACTAACGTGTATAATGCCACTTGTAAAAGGTGCAATATGTTCGATGACCTTGTGTCGTCTGTACATATGCACCATGACGAGGACGTGGGGTGGAAGAAACTCAGAAGTAGGCACCACACGATCTTCTACCAACTGGTAATTATATTACAAGTTAAACTAATTTAAGCTTAAACATAGATAAGTACAAATTAAAAAATAATGCCATGCCAGGGGCCTTTGGCGGCTCAATCATAACCGTGACACCAAGGTTGATGAGGCTGGTATGCCGCCTCACAACCCACACGATAAGAAGAAGAATAAAAAAATAAACAAGCGGTGAACGTGAAAGTGTTTGACAGCCAAGGGAAGTTCAATCGAATTGTTCAATAATGAGGATAAAAACTAGAAGCCCAAATCTAGGCGACAGTATTGTTGAGATCCTTGACATTTCTCCATACTCTCCAGGTAAAATTCGTGATAAATTGCAAAAGAAAGTGCTACATCTATGAACTCAAGACTAAGTGCATTCGTAATCGAGAAGCAGCCTTAGAATTGGTATAAAATTAAAAAGAATACATACATAAACTCACGCCTATTTCCCACCAGAGTTGGCAGCGAGCATGGAATTCCATTTGCTTCGATCCTCACACACTTCTCTTGCTTCCTCCACATTCATCAATCGTTTCATACACGCACGCCGGTTCAGAGTAAATCGTACCAAAGCTTTTCTGAGGACATGATATTTTTTACCCCTTTATTAAGAAGCGTTTACTATTTACGAAAGGAAAATGATGACGTATCGATGAAATAAATGAGCATTAGAACAAATTGATATACCTTTGGGAAGAGCAAAGCCAATCCGTTAGCTTTGGCAATATCGTTTGGTGGAGAGTAGAACCCAGGGATGGGGAGACCAGCTGGAGGGAAGTACTCGTCAGGATCCTCTACCACTTCTTCCTGCTCTGGTAGTTCTTCAAACTATTGGTAAGAAATAGAGGGAAATAGAGTCGTCTTACCCGTGCACTAAGATATTAACCAACTTTCTCCGTCCCCAGTTGGGGCATAGAATAAGGAATAATAAACTACGTACAGAACGAAAGAGACAAGAAAGAAATAAGAATGTTCAAAATACGAGAAATTCAAAAAAAAATTTAAGTTATTATTATTGGATAAATGTATTATGATGTAAGAGAATTCACGAATACCTAATTATTACTGAAGTTTGCTATGTAAGTAAGTATCTAATTTAATCTCAAACGGCAAATTTTTGTGTAATTTTCATATTATGTGCTTTTACATTTAATTCTAAACATTATTTAAATATTTGTATATCTATTTGTAGGTGGAACGTAGAGAACTAACTACTTATAACCTAAACCTGTAACACCAATTAATGCAAATAAATAATCTGAATCTAAATCTGAACGGCAACTCTCCGCTCCCCACCAGCGTCTGAGCTAGGTTACCTCACCCCCCTCGGACACAGTTTAGTCTGCAATCGTATGGGCGCCAGACGTCACACACACAGATGCGCGTGTATGATAACGTCAATGTGTGGTTTGTGTAAAACGAGGTTGTTTGTATGTATGAGTGTCCGGGGTGTAGTTGAGGCGACTTCAAGGCCTTCCTCGAAGATAGCTCAAAATCGATATTCTTAGACGATGCCTCAACCTTAACTCGAGTTTACTCTAGTATGGCATGGCGTCATTATTTTCGTATTATTATGTGGCAGTATGATATGTTCGAGTCCAGTGAGTAACGTCCTCAAGTACGTAAATGTCATCTTAAAATACCAAAATGCTGACGCCGAGTCGAGTGGAGAAAGAATCGAGTGAACATCTTAGAAAACGGGTGTTAGCACCTACTTATATTATACTAGGTATATTTATAAGTGTAAAAATCCAAAATACGGTAAATCTGAAGATTTACCAAATAGTCTACTTGACAACCTAGTCAAATGAGATACTTTTTACGAACTGTCAAAACGAAAGTTTTCTTTGGACTTTGTATGGATACTGGCCTGTGACGTCATCAATAAAATCGGTCAAACGTCGTACTCATTGTTACTTAATTCATAAATAAAATTCGAAAATAATTCGAAAAGTAAAATGAGATTGATTTTTGTTCATCTTAGACTGGCTTCTGTTTCTATGTTAGCATTTTATAATTTATCTTTGACCCAGGCTTTTTGGCGGGAACGGGACAGTTGCTTTCTTCATTGAATAATCTAAATAATTAATACGAAGTGGTGTTTTGTGGTTAATGGTCGCATTAAGTTAGTCGGAATACATTCGCAAGTATTATTATATCGGAGTATTCAATAAACAAAGTGTATCTAGTTATCTACCTATTTTCGCTTCGTGCCAAAAAGCCGCTTCATAACTCGAAAGTTTATGCGGACTTTTGAGTTAATTCGTTTGGGGTTCGGAGTAGGACTCTACTCCGAGGGTGGGGGCTTAGGTTTCATCATCATCATTCATCACCTTTCATCAGTTCATTAATCATCGAGAAAAAAAATACGTTAGACCCTTCGGGGAAAACCAAAACAAAAAAAAAATATGTTTGACCCAGTCAAATACCCAATTGTTGTGGCAAAAGTGCGAATTGCTTGTGAAATGTTAGGAGTAGGTAATCATTACATTTTATTTAAGTACTTATATTATTTTTTTAAGATGTGTACCTCAGGCATTGGAACATCCACATCTTCAAAATTGTCAGGTTCCGCTTTTAGTTTATTTAATTCCTCAATTTTCTGAAATAAAAAGCAATTTGAAGTACAAGTTACTTAAAGAAATTTCAAATTCCAAATCAGTGGACACAAAATTCAATATATCTCGGTGACGCTTTATTGTATGTATTTATTTTTAAAATGTGACTACACAAATGAGGGTCAAATAGACAACATAATAAAATAGTGCTCAATTTCTGTTAGTGCTAAATTTCTGTCGTTTTACCGCTCATATTTATCGCATGCCTTGGGAGTGAATTGGTTGTCGCACCCAGAGTGCTCGCGCCCATAGTACTTCGATTCATTTTGAATCAACAAAGAGCACTTACATCACCTCCCTAGCGGTATCCCGTTTCTCACAGGGTCCGCTTACCTAACTTGAAGATCGACAAGTCCGGTTTTTCACAGAAACGACTGCCTATCTGACCTTCCAACCCGGGAAGGGTAAACCAGCCCAAAACAGGTTAAGTCACACAGGTACTCCGAAACGCATTTTTCGGGAATGTGAGTTTCCTCACGATGTTTTCCTTCACCGATGAGCACGTGATAATCATTTTATGATCGAAATATGAATTCAAAAATCATTGGTTTAGGCCGGGGCTGGAATTCAAACCTGCGACCTCACAGTGAAAGTCAAGCGTTTTTCCAACTGAGCTGTCATAGCTACACAAAGAGTACTTACACCAGCCTTTAATAATTCCAGCTTTTTTTCTTCTTTGGCCACTTTTTTTGCTTCAATAGCTTCTTCTCTAGCCTGGCGCGCCAAGCGAAGCATCTCAGAATAACGCCTCGCATGGCGAATTTTTTCATCTTCCTATTAAAAAAATTCGTAATATCACACCAAACCCTAAACTGGGGCTTAGCGATATCGTCTTTAATGTAGTTGCTATCTAGACAACCTCAGACCAACACAAAAATACAACATCAAAGCAATACGCTAGTTTCCAACTAGTCAAATCAGTTACTTTTTACTAAACGTCAAAACACGAAATTACTTACCTACTGGAAAGATGTATGAAAAATCACACTGTGACATCATACAAAAATGACGGGCTTATTATTACGTTTATTTTTAGTTTAAAATTCATAAATAATTTAAATAGAAAAAATAATTTAATAAATAATTTAAATTAAAATTCATAAATAATTTAAATAGAAAAAAAGAAAATGTTTTCGTTAGTTTTAGATCTGTCTTTATTTAGTAATCAGAATTTCATAATTTATCTTGTACACGACCCAATTCATCTAAAAAAAATATTTATGGCTATTTGATTACATTTATATGTGTGTGTAACTTTATAAATATAGCTGGCGAGGAGTGGTTTTGAGTACTATAATCACCTGCTTAACTCTTCAGGAATACAGGCGTGAATCTATGGTATACAAACCCATTGTAGTTTTCTTTCTTCCTTCCTTTTCTTCCAAATTTCTTCCCTGGTTGGGCTGTACGTTTTATAGTAGTCAAACGCCGAGATAGACTGTATGGATGCCCTATGATTTTCATCCAGATTTTTTATGTTGTCTTCGTACAGAATTCTTCGAACTAAAGCTGAAATAATATGTTATTTATATTTACATACATAAACTCACGCCCGTAATCCCAAATGGGGTGGGCAGAGCCACAAGTAATCAAAGACAACTTGCAGCCACTGTTGATACGAAGTCCTAAGATGGATAGATGGATGGATGGATGGATGGATGGATAAGATGAATTTATATTTCGTTGCTTTATTTTTCATAAACTATATTTACTTATTAAGTAAAAAAAATGTCTGCATACCGGGAATGAACAAGAGCGTGGCCCTTAAATTGATGATGATGACCGGGAATGATGTTCCAGTTGAATGATGATGATAGGTTTTAATATATGATGTGTATTGTTTCTTTACTAACCAACCATGTTTACTGGGTCCAGGGTCTGGAGACATATAGCAAGAGCCTTCCCTGATAACAGAGTGTGCATGGACGCTTCATTAATTGGCGCATCACCAGAATAAAGGATATCTAACGCTTCTTCTTCGGTCAGTTGCAACTCTTCTCTAGCAATCATGATGATGTCTAAAGAACAAAGGGAAGATAATTACATTATATAACATATCCAATAGAAGTAGACCGAACGGTACCGGACATGCACCAATGAGTTATTAACTTATCTTAAGAGCAGTTTTCACTTACCCTGGTAGTTGCGGGTTCCGAATACATCCCGCTTAGGGACGGTACTGAAAAGTATCGGCGTCCGAACGACGTAATATACAATCCCGACGATCCGATTACTCTAGCCATATAGGCGGCCAATCAGCTCGCGACACCAAACACTTCAAGAACCCGATACCGACCCCGCCGGCGTGGTCGACGATTTTCCTCAATCAGCGCTTATCGCTATCGACCCGCTAGGGTCGATTAATTATTTCAAATATGATTCCTCTCAGACGACGCCCTGAGCCGAGGTTCGCGCCCAACTGGGCACCCTCAGGCCTGTTATCTTAAACGTTGTACCGGATGAGAGCCTTCAGGGCTCTAAGTAGTTAATGCCATCTGCGGCAAATCTACAATAAGTAACGTTAAAAAAAAGCAATTTTCACTAACACAGTTAGCTCGACAATTAAAGACATGATTAAATAAGTACCCATGCTTCACGGAGCTTTCAGTTAGACCAACGTGCCAGGAGGTGAGCTGTATCGCCTTCTTTTATGGTCGAGTCAATTTTGGTAGTGAAAATTGCACGCGCAATAAAATCTCGTCAACACATTTTCTTGCACACCACAACCACAGAATAAGGAATAATACTTTTATTACGTTGCCAATTTTAAAGCTCTTATGTGTGGCCATCACCAAATTTTTTTTTGTCAGGATCTAGTATTTTGCTCCTAAAATATTCAGTACTTACAAACTCTAATGTACGTAAGTATCAATTATCTTTTAATATTTATTACAGATTTTTTTTTATTTCTGTAATATTGACCCGATTGCACATAGGTAATAGATTTTAAATTGGCAACGACGATATAGAACGGCAACTCTCCGCTCCCCACCAGCGGCTGAGCTAGGTTTACCTCACCCCCCTCGGTCTTACTTTAGTCTTCAATCGTATGGGCGTCAGACGTCACGCACACAGATGCGCGTGTACAGTCATGAGCAATATAATGTACCTACTTTAGGACTCTGTCGCACTAACATTATTGTGACATTTAGTGAGATTTACAGTTCAATTTGTCAAAAAAGTTAATGTGACGTGGTACCAAAGTGTATACATATAAACGCTCGTGACCGTACAATAATGTCAATGTGTAGGTACGGCCTCCGTGGTCCAGTAGTTGAGCCTTGGGCTTACGATCCGGTGCCCCAGGTGCGAATCCCCGTAGGGACATATCACAAAAATCACTTCGTGATCCCTAGTTTGGTTAGGACATTACAGGCTGATCACCTGATTGTCCAAAAAGTAAGATGATCCGTGCTTCGGAAGGCACGTTAAGCCGTTGGTCCCGGTTACTACTTACTGATGTAAGTAAGTAGTCGTTTCATGAGCCATGTCACGGGCCTTTGGCGGCTCAATAATAACCCTGGCACCAGGGTTGATGGGATTGGTAATCCACCTCATAATCCACACGATTGACGAATATTAATTATTTCGTTTAACAGGTACCAAACTACGCTGCTACGGTGTACAGAACGAGAGTGACGTGGACAATATCCTCGGACACAACACATCCCATAATACCGCCATCATTGACTGTGAGGTAAGTGGCAACCCTTCCCTATAACTACTTAGGTAGCTAGTAGGGTAACTAGGTATAAGTCGGTATAACTACCACGAGTAATTTCTGACTGATAACGACTCGGTCCATTCTAATTGAATGCCTTCCGAATTGAAAGTTTTCTCCCGCCGTGAGGTTAGTAATTCACCTCACAACCCACACGCTAGAAGAAGAATGTGTAGTGTCTGTGTAAAACGAAAATATTGAAGTGTCCACACAACACTCCCGTATGCAGTTTACGAACTGTTCTCGTTCCATTGTTCGTAGAGCTCTGGGTGTGCGTGGATGGCGTGTGGCCAGTACAGCACGAAGTCAAGCACTTCCAAATGCGGCGCCATAAGTGTCGCGCGGTGCTTCTTGCGTGCAGCTTGTCGCGCTTCCTGTCGCGCGCGTGTCGATAAAATCTCCTGCTCCCTTTCGACCGCCCGAGCGTTTATCCAATCCTGGTATTTAGGCAACAAAAATATGGTAAAGTAGATGAGTAAATCAGCAAATAAAAAGAGGGATACATGTTAATGAATCCCATTAAAGGCATCACGCAAATACAAATATAATTATGACTCATTTACGTAGCTGTTTATGTTAGTGAATGTATATTATTTAATGCCATTTTCGCAAAAACTAAGTCACGTTCAAAAATAGTGGTAATAGTTCGTGTAATAGGCTAGTTTCCAACTAGTCAAATCAGTTACTTCTTTCTAAACGTCAAAACACAAAATTACTATGGAATTTGTAAAACGCACACTTTGACGTCATAGAAAACGTGATAAAATAAAATTCGTTTAAAATTCATAAATAAGTTAAATAGAAAAAAAAAATGTTTTTCTTTAGTTTTAGATGTGTATTTATTTAGTAGGAGCTCGGTGGCGCAGCGGTAAACGCGCTCGGTCTGCGATTGTTGAAGTTAAGCAACTTTCACAAAGGCCGGTCATAGGATGGGTGACCACAAAAAAAGTTTTCATCTCGAGCTCCTCCGTGCTTCGGAAGGCACGTTAAGCCATTGGTCCCGGCTGCATTAGCAGTCGTTAATAACTATCAATCCGCACTGGGCCCGCGTGATGGTTTAATGCCCGATCTCCCTATCCATCCATAGGGAAGGCCCGTGCCCCAGCAGTGGGGACGTTAATAGGCTGATGATGATGATTTATTTAGTAATCAGAATTTAATAATTTATCTAGAACCTAGTACACGACCCAATTCGTGTCCTATTAATCAAACATCACTTAACAGGTAAGTACCTAAGTTCATTTGAGTCCTAATTATATCGACTTAGCTAGGTCAGGTTACACAAAGAAATCAGATACTTACTGTGACAAGCAATTTATTCACTACATATGCTTTAGTAATGTGTTAATGTAAGTCTATGAGCAGTATGATGCGCATCATAGAACCATAGAATAAAGAATAATACTAGGTACTTACTTAAAGAACCAATAGTAATGTCGAGGCACATCCCGGACAGTAGATATTTGTTTATATTCCAAGTTCGAATCCTAACTCAGGCTCTAAACCATATAGAAATACATAAACAGCCTATATACGTCCCACTGCTAGGCACAGGCCTCCCCTCAATCAACCGGAAGGGGTATGGAGCATACTCCACCACGCTGCTCCACTGCGGGTTGGTGGAGGTGTTTTTACGGCTAATAGCCGGGACCAACGGCTTAACGTGCCCTCCAAAGCACGGAACCATAAAACCCAACCAAACCATAGAACCCAACTTAAATGAGTTTGAATACATGTTTGGATCATACATAGCGTCGCTGATGTCGCGAACTGACGTATCTCCATTTTTTGACGAAACTGATTTGCATCTTTTACAATTGTCAATAAGACACAAACTACTTTAGCTAAAAATACAGATACGTCGGTGAGCAAAATCATATCACCTGATTTCCAAGATTTTTGCCATGCTTCCTTCTTACTTATTAATATACATAAACAGCCTATATACGTCCCACTGCTGGGCACAGACCTCCCCTCAATCAACCGTAGGGGGTATGAGATCATACCACGCTGCTCCAATGCGGATTGGTAGAGACTTCTTAATATTGCGACTTAAATGATTATACCCTAGAAATATTTACCATTTCGTCAGGAGTAGGTTCGTCCAGCTGATAGGTTTGTCTGTCAAATTCGAGGTCGTCTTTCCACTGACGATAGTACATAAGTTCTTGCTTTACGACATCTTCAAATTTTGGAGGGTCCAGACCTCTAAAAACTTGAGTTACTCTTTGATTCTGAAATTAACACACATTTTCAATACCTACATAAACTTACGTCTTAACTCATAATGGAGTGGTCAGAGCCACAAAACACCCCGGACACTTCATACAAAACACCCCGTATTACGCAGACGCTACGACACCCATACGG
Source organism: Pectinophora gossypiella (assembly GCF_024362695.1). Lineage (NCBI taxonomy): Eukaryota > Metazoa > Arthropoda > Insecta > Lepidoptera > Gelechiidae > Pectinophora > Pectinophora gossypiella. Next base: position 2,879,394 of record NC_065420.1, on the reverse strand, counting down.
TTGAAGACTAAAGTAAGACCGAGAGGGTGAAGTAAAACCTAGCTCAGCCGCTGGTGGGGAGCGGAAAGTCGTCATACTCGTAGTATTATTCTTTATTCTTTGGCCATAAGTAAACAGATGACAATTTTGTAGCCACTTTTGATACGAAGTGAGTTGACAAGTATTATTTGTGCTCACCTCGGCAGATCCATCGCTAATATACAAGAATGATCATCATCATCATCAACTCATCATCATCATCAAAAAAGGATACTCCCTGTTGGTTTTTACGACATGGTTTAGAACGATAAACAGCCTGATATGTTCTTTATTTTATTTTTTATATCGATATTAGTATGCTGCTGTTATTTTGAACCGTTCAAACACGTTGTAAGTATATCTATATAAATAAGCTTAAGAATTATTTCAATAAAATTATTTCATATTGCGCCGTAACTGTTTTTGTTATTTATTTTTAAATACATAAACTCACGCCTATATCCCATCGGGATAAGCAGAGAGCATCGGGATAATTCCATTTCTTTTGATCCTGACACACTTCTTCTTTTTTGGGAATAGTGTTTCCTATACGCACGCCGGTTTAGACTCGATCGTTCTAAATAAAACCTTTTGTAAGGACATCCTCAATTTTTAGGACATTTTTTTTGGTTTGAGAACGTCTAGGGCCCTGTGCCGAGGTTTTTCTTGCAGCTTCTTTTCCCCGGCTATACATTGTTGTTAAAAGCTGCAGTAGTTTTAGGCGAATAAGACGTTCGTTATATGTAAAAAAATGCGATTCAAAGTGTAACCATGTTATTGTTACCTGCTGAATAAATATATTTTGAATTTGTTTTAGAATGTGGTCCTTCGGGGCCCCGTATGGAGGGTGGCTCTGAGGATAGGTCCCGTATGCCTCTGTACTAAAAACGGTATTCTATAGATCGTCTAAACTTACAACAATGAACATATAGAATGGTTCACTTTGGTTGCGTAGACGCGACAACGCTTGAATCTCATCAGCTGGTACCTGAAACATTTTTAAATGCACTAACAAGTATGTAAGACTTTATATACATACATAGTGCATAATATGCTCAAGGCCATCATAACCCTTAATGGGGTGGGCAGAGGCACATTTAGAAAACCCCTTGAATGAATAAGTATTCATTCCACAAACGTCGTACTCATTGTTAATGAATTCATAAATAACATTCGAAATAAGTCGAAAAGTAAAATGAGATTCAGTTTTGATCATCTTAGATGGGCTTCTATTTCTAGATTAGCATTTTATTATTTATCTTTCAGCCAATCAAATACCCTATTGTACCCTTTTAGCTTCTCTTTTGTTTTGTAATTCTGTATTTCCTGTGTCTAAAATGAAGTACCTATTTACTATGTTATGCTAACGTTATGTACTCACTCTGAGAAACACAACTTCGTTATTACTCCATTCAAATTTGACCTTAGAAAATATTCTGTCCAACGCCGTACAATATCCAGAGAAGTGACAATATATTTCTGCACCTATTTCCAATAATATAATTACAACGTTTTCCACAGGGTCCGCTTACCTAACCTGAAGATTTGACAGGTTCGGTTTTTTACAGAAGCGACTGCCTGTCTGACCATCCAACCCGTGAAGGGAAAACCAGCCTAATACAGGTTAGGTCACATACCTCCGAAACGCATAATTCTCGTGTGTGGGTTTCCTCATGATGTTTTCATTCACCGCTGAACACATAAGAATCATTCCAAGTACGAATTCGATAAACGATTTCGAAAATCATAGGTTTAGGCCCGTGCTCAATTCGAACCTGCGCCCTTGAAAAGATAAGCAGCCGAAGGCATTTTAAGTGCTATATTCACGTCCAGTCAATTGTTTTTTTTAAAACACTCATTAGTTGTTTCAATCGAATTCGCTTCTTCAACGGCCCTTCATGCCTGACGGTAAAGTAATACATACATATTGCGAGACACGTTACAACACGTAAGATCACAAGATGAACTAAGTATCCACACCTCACCGAGCTTTCTGTTAGACCAACGTGAGTGGTGAGCCGTATTGCCGTCTATAATGGTCGAGCTAAGAGAAGGTAAATTAATAACTCATTGATGCAAATCGGGTACTAAGCTTCGAACCGGGGCTCCCCGTTTGAGAGGCAAGCCGATGTACCACAAGACCATAGCGACTCAGTGAGTGAGTGTAAGTCATCATCAGCCCATTAACGTCCCCACTGCTGGGGCACGGGCCTTCCCCATGGATGGGTAGGGAGATCGGGCCTTAAACCATCACGCGGGCCCAGTGCGGATTGATGGTTATTAACGACTGCTAATGCAGCCGGGACCAACGGCTTAACGTGCCTTCCGAAGCACGGAGGAGCTCGAGATGAAAACTTTTTTTTTCTCTTTTGTGGTCACCCATCCAATGACCGGCCTTTGCGAAAGTTGCTTTACTTCAACAATCGCAGACCGAGCGCGTTAACCGCTGCGCCACCGAGCTCCTCATTTAAGTGAGAGTGTAAGTACTTACAAATAAATTTATTTTCGAATTCTTGTAAAGTATGGTGGAAATCCTTTTCATTTGATATATCGATAAACAATTCTATTTTCTTTTTAGCCATTTTAGACGACTACTTCTTGTTTTCTGAAGTAAGTATACGCAATCTAATAGGCCATGATCCAAAATATAATTTACTTACTTATTGTGTCTAAGTGTAACAAAATAAAAAGGCCGCTTTAGCTTACGAATAAAATGTTTAATTCTAAAACAATTACATCGACTAAAATAAATAAAAAGAAAATATTATTTATAAAAATAAATATCAATTAAACATTATTTCAGATGTAAAAAATAATTTACGCACGCATTAAAACTTATGATTTGTAAAAAGAACGTTTAAAAATCTATTAAAATAAAAATTGTTTCAGCTAAGTTTAACATCTTTAACAAACTCGCTCGCACGCATTGTTTTGTTTTTTATATAAAACGGGTGAGCCCTGTCGTACATTATCTGGAAACTACCCTAATACAAATGTAAAAGAAGTTTTTGAAAAAGTATCACCACACACTAAAAAAAATCAGTCTTGTTTCGTTTGATTTGAAGTTAGAGTAGATGTGCAGTTCGGTTTCGTGTCCAATGACAAAATCTTCTTCGATATTTCGTGTTTCGAGCCACTACCATGTAATATGTGGTCGATTGTACTTAATACTTCATCTACAGTTGTTTCGCTCAGAGTGTAGTCTTCAACTACGTCGTGTTTTTGTCTCAAATTCTCCAGTTTCCTGAACATTTCACTGTAGAGAAGTTCACGGTTTGGATCTCCAATGTGAAAATAGAGCATTCTCTGAAATTAATTCGTATCAAATCTACAATAAATCACGTCAAAAAAGAAAAGTAAAATAAAAAGGTAAAATTTAGAAACAATCTGATAGTCTAAACATTTTTTTTTTTATAATATAGGCTCGCGTTTTACCACAATCTCACCTGATGGTAAGTGACAATGTGTTCTAGGGTGGATCACGCTTACCTAGCAAATGCCTATTCACTCTAGCCTTGAAGAATCCCAGATTATAACGAGTTGGAAAACAGAAGAGTTGTTCAGAGAGAGACATCAGCATCATCATGTTTTCCTCTCATTCTATCTTAGGATCTTTGTTCGTCTTTAATTATGTAGTGAAAGTTAACAACAGTTGTTTTTGGCTTTTAAAAGACACCATCACAGCTAACTAACACAATCTACTAGCATAGCGTAATATATTATGCAAAACAGAATGATCCTCGCCATATTAGAAAATTTCCCGCCTTAAAAGGGCGCAAATGGAGCGCCACGCCAGCCGGTAGCAAGCATTTGTAGTTTGTACTAACTAAGAAAGTGTTCTCAATTAGACGAGAAACCGTCACTTGATGTCACTGATGTCCATATGTAAGCAAATACGGTTAGCGACATCTAGTTACTGAATGGTGAAATAGAGCAATAATACTAGAAAAAGCGTCGGTAGCGATCATTGGTGCATGGAAGGAACCAAACGTACAGCTCTGTATGTAGGTAAACATATAAAATATAACTAAGTATACAAGTACTTACTATATGCTCGTCCATCAGTATACTAGTTTCGAAACTTTCTAAGAATTCTCTTTTTAACAAGACGACTTTATCATTAGGTAACATAACATTACTACCCATCGAACATGTTCTTTCTAAGCTACCTGTAATTATAAATAAAATATAATTAAAGAGTGAAGAGGCATTCTCTTTGGACCCTGTACAACAGGTAGATCTACTCGAAGGTTATGGGATTACCAATTAATAATAATATAATACCGCTTTATAGATGAGAAACATGGATAATGACACTGGGGGACAGAGAGAGACGGCCAGCATTCGAAATGCGGTGCTGGAGGATAATGAAAAATATAAGGTACTGGAAATGATTACTAACGAGGAAGTGAGAGAAAGAGTGTAGGGAACGTAAAAGCTATTGAAAACAGAAAAGGCAAAGTAATATTAGTCACGTAATAAGTCACGAGGAATTTATCAAAACATCATGGAAGGAAAGATAGAAGGCAAGAGAGGAAAAGAATGGTCGAAAAGACCTTAAATGGAACCAATTACATAGAAAGCGAACGACAAATCGTGTTTTTAAATAAGTCAAATAAATAGATCAAAAAAAAATGGAAAATGCTACACTAACAATAGCAATGAAGAATAAAAGAGAATAATTTATTGTGAGTTTGTCGTTTAATATTTTTTTATTCTTGTTAATGAGTCCACATATTTGATGAAAGTTTTTAAATTAATGTATATGTCTCTTCTATCGTGTGGGTTGTGAGGTGGAGAACCAACCTCATCACCCGTGGTGTCATGGTTACTACTGAGCCGCCAAAGGCCCCTGACATAGCTCATATAACGAATAATAATGCATTTAATGCTCATAATATATAATGTATCAATCCGCATTGGAGCAGCGTGGTGAAATATGTTCCATACCTCTTCTGGTTGATTGATGGGAGGCGTGGTTCTAGCAGTGGGACGTATATTGGCTGTTTATGTAAGTACTTATATAATTATCTCAATAGCATACCAGTAAATACGCTATACGCCTCGTCGACTTTTAGCTTGAGAGTGGCAGTGTACCCAGAAGTTAGCTCCCGTCTGATTTCCTCCACCGACCCTATTGCGACTATTTCGCCTTTATCAATAATCGCCAATCTGTCACATATGTATTCTATCTGCGTCCAATCCATGCTATAATTCATAAAAAACCTAACTGTGAAAATGAATGTGAACCTACGAATAAATATTATTTATTCGTAGATGTGAACGTACCGTCTAAACAGAGGGGCTAAAAAGGACACAGCAATTCATTTAAAAAGCAATTTTGCGACTGGACATTTGCGCATAAGTGCGCAATGCCAACAAAATGTCTTAAAGCAATATCAAAACAAATCATTTATTGTATGAATTTGGGTACATACTAATCACCAGATACACTTTCCCGGATCTTTAAGTACCAAGGATGCTTTACCTTTCTTCAGCAATGAGGCAGGCGGCACCTTGGTCACGCAGCAGTCGTATAGCTCTCACTATCAGGGGCCTCGTATGTGGGTCCACACTCCCACAGGGTTCGTCTAGCAGTACTGCGCTCGCTTCGCTTATCAGAGATTTAGCTACAGCCAGACGATGTGAACAACCTGAACTGTAAGAGCCAAATAGCTGATGCGCATGCGTGGATAGACCTGAGAAAAGATAGTTTGTTACTATTCGGCGCGTCCATTTACGCAGAATCAAAGAGAAGAGAGAGTCATAATGTATTTGTGGCATATCTTTTAACAATTTCAAGGACAGAGAGATATTTAAATCGAAAAAATCTGACTCGGCTGGGACTTGAATCCGCAGCTCATGTCACGACGACGAGTGTGCTTACCATAACACCACCTCGTCCTCATCCTGTTAAAGACGATATAGATCGAAAATTTCGCATGATCAGGATGGTGACCCGGTAATATAAATGGTTAACACGCTTATCCCGGGTTGACAAGAGCTGCGGGTTCCAAGTCCCGTAAGATTCGGATTTCTTCAGTTTAATTATCTCGTTGTAAGTTTCCCTAAGCACAGGTAAATGCTACAAAAACTAAAAAAAAAATACTTTCAAGAAAGTATCCTTGAACTTGGCCAGTAGGCCATCAGCTATAAACGTGCTGAGGATAATGAAAATTAAAGGATAAAAGTATTAAACTATACACGACAGATGAACAGACGCTACTTGCGCCAGTAACCTTTATCATCATGTCAAACTTCAAGTGCTCAGACAACAGAGAGACAATAAGAACTTACCCAAGTAGGTAAGGTTACTCATAGCCATTTTGCACGACATTTTACGACTGTATCCATGTAAAGCTGCTAATATTGTCAGGTTCTTATACCCAGATAGAAACTCGTCCATCCCATCTGCTGCAGCCCACGACACCCTTTGAAGATACTGAAAAATGAAGGTATAAAGCAGAAATGTTCTACGAGCCAGGGATCCCCAGACGTTCCTTATTATATAAAAACTAAAAAAAAGATCTTGAAAAAATACCTAAAAAAGACTAATCTTAAAAAATCTTAAAGCTAAAATCTTGTCTACACATTCTCAAAAAGTCTCCAACCCACATAGTAACGATCAGCATAGGATATTGCTCAATTTTGGCCGAAATGCTGCCCAAGATCGGGATTATCATCGTTGGGATCCTGTCACTAATGTATGTCATCACACGACCCCCAGACGTTCGTTATTTTATAAAAGCTAAAATCTTGTCTGCACATCCCCAACAAGTCTCCGTCTCCAAATCACATAGTAACGATCAGCATAAAGAACATTTCTCAATTTTTGTCCAAATATTGCCCAGCATGCAGCAACAGCTACTGCAGTAGCATGGAGAATGCTACACCGACAAGAGCGTGGCTCTTAAATTGTAGCCCAAGATTGCGAGTACCTGCGTCAGGATCCTGTCACTAATGTATGTCATCATACGATCAGTATTTAAGTATTACCTGCCGCCTTTGCCTCCTTAGCGAGAATCCGTTGACACAACTGCGTCCGCGAGTCTTAACGAGGAACCCTGACATCATGCCTAGTGTAGTGCTCTTACCAGCTCCGTTTCTACCAAATATACCTAGGCATTTCCCTGAAATCAATATTGCACGAAATTTAGATACAGCCTTCAGTTCATGAACTGGCTCGAGTTATTAAAACCGTTCATGTGTAAATCAATCCTATTACCAGATTGATGAGGTGCGGATGTAAGGTGGTAGAATACATGGTATAACAAAACCAGGTATGCCCAATCCTATGGCAAGCCGCCATTACTAGCCATAACTATCCACGTAACCGTAAAGCGTAAGGTGTAAGGAGCACGCGTGACTATCTATCTAGCTCTCACGCATAGCTAAGGCACACACTGCATCTGTGTAAAACGAGATTTTTGTACGGAGTGTGCTTTTTCTTTATTTATTTTCTAACTGATACCTTGTAGTTGGTAAATCAAGTTTTTTTATTATTATTTGCAAGTCTCTAACTCTGGCCGGTTCGAGACAGTTTCTGAGAGGTAGGTCATTGAAGATTTGCTGATGATGGCAATTAACTGAGTACTTAACCCGAGCCGAGTAAGGTTGAATACCTTTTTGGACTGCAAGGCTTATGCCTCGCACAGCATATGTTGGTTTCCCGAATCCCAAACGAAAAACTCTATGCATTCTGTCACCCAATATCACTGTAGGCTCTCTCTCTCGCTCTGAAATAATAAATAATCACCTGTAATTTTAAGGCTCAATTTTTAAAATATACGTACACAAGAGAGATCCTTCAACCAAGTTGATTTTGATCTGTTTTCTAAAGAAGGAAAGATAGATAATGCATTGGAAACCGCTGGTGCAAGCGTGTTCTTCAATGGAGACCGCGTCTAAAGAAACGCAGTGTGGTTGGCCGCTGGCAAGATGACGAGACGACTTTCAGAAGGTGTCTGGTACCACCTGGATACGTAAGGCTGAGGATAGGGCTTTGTGGCGCGCCTTGGGAGAGGCCTATGTCCAGCAATGGACTGCAGTGGGCTGATGATGATGATGATGCCACAGACAGTACAATACAAAAAAAAATTCTTGACCTTATATTAATACCTACCTTCTGGTTGTGGAATATCATCTGGAGGACGGCCGACCCCAAATAAATGAGACCAAGGCCAAGGACGATAATTAATATCACCTGCAACAAAAAAAGTATTAATCTTTTTCTGTCGTATGACTTGTAAGATCAATGACCGACTACATCAACCCTGGTATAATGAGCCGACTTTGCCTCCTAAACTGGCTCATGTAACGACTACAAACATACTTAGGTAAACCGATATTTGTCCAGAAATCAAACTTAAATTTAAATTTGGCGGCGAAGGTGTGCTGCCGCCACAGGATGTTTTCGGGGTACCGAACAGAGCATAGTACCCCGCTAGCCAAATGTTGGTAGTGTGATTAGGGATCGACGATCCAACGGTGCGCGGTGTTATGTTGGAAGTTGCATATATTATGCGTCTTGCTGTGTAAACTTCGATACCGCGGTTCACGACTGCTTTAAGACTGCATTGTTGAATGTGGCGCCATCTGTTGCATGTGGGCGGAACTAGCTGGCCAATTTGTTCGGTCCGCCACAGAATGAATTAACCATGAGCCAACTTGCAGCCAAGCCACTATTTATACAAGGGCCTAAGATGAAGCATATGGTGACCGATCGGGCGGAAAGCCCATGAATAATAATAAAGAAAGGTCAAAAAGCCCAACGCGTTCTATGTTCGTCTTCTCTCCCAGTTCAGCAAAGAAGTTTGAAAAATAGAAATACTAACACTCTTCAAATTGTTCCCTCACGAACTCCTCTTCTGCCTTCACTCTCGCATTAGTGCATCTCTTCTCTGGAGCTTTGTACATGTAATTTACAATACGAGACCATACATTCTGTATTATTCGTCGTTGTAATAATATTAGAATTATCTGCAATAAAGAATACTAGTCGTAATACAGTGTAGTGTATGCATAATTGTGTTGACAATAAATGTATGCAGAATAAAGTGGGGCAGCGCTGTCAACTCAGTATTAGCATATAATAAGGAATAATAAATACTACATTAGAACGGCAATCTCCGCTCCCCACCAGCAGCGGCTGAGCTAGGTTTACCTCACCCCCTTCTCGGTCTTACTTTAGTCTTCAATCGTATGGGCGTCAGACGTCACACACAGATGTGCGTGTACTATAACGTCAATGTGTAGTGTCTGTGTAAAACGAGGCGTTAGTTTGTTCGTTTTCATTTACGGTAAATGCTGTGTACGCATGTAATTGGCAAGCATACAATACCAAATTACCGATTAAGTGTCAAAAGTACTGAAATCATTCGTTCAATCGGCTTGCAGAACTTCATGTGACGTCATGAACCGTGGACCGCCATCTTGGCAGCTTACGCGGTACGACAGAATCAAATCGATGTTCGATTTGCTTCAATCTGAATCGGCTTCGTCTTAGCCGGTAGGGCCCCTGGCTTGATGACCTCTACCTACTCCGGCTACGAACATAAACAAATGAAAAACGACACTCACCCAATAAAACACACCTGACGCTAGGATTAGTACATATTTATAAAACGTATCCCTATTATAATGAGAAAACGGAGTACCGTCTTTTGAACCTGAAATAGAATAAAATTGACACCACATTGGAAAAAAGAAATCGAGGTTGTGTTAGGTATTTAACAAATTTGACCAAATTCAATACAATACAATAACTCTGTATTTCACAAATACACAAGGAAAAGAACAATCACAAATAGGACAAAAGAAGTACTGTAGGCGGCTTATTGCTACAAAGCAATTTCGTGTGCTCTATTCGCTATCATTTTACTTTCTGAGTGATCAGCCTGTAACGTCCTAACCAAACTAGAGATCACAAAGATGATGAATTCTATAATTAAGTTATTCTTTTAATAAAAGAAATACTCACCACAACACATAGCCTTAGTAACAAAGGGGTTGTAAGGGAAATACCACAACACACCCTTATTAACAAAAGGGTCGTAAGGGATATACTTACCACAACACATACTCTCCACAGCATATAGCCTAAGTAACAAAGGGGTTGTAAGGGAAATATTCACCACAACACATAGCCTTAGTAACAAAGGGATCGTAAGGGAAATACTCACCACAACACATAGCCTTAGTAACAAAGGGGTCGTAAGGGAAATACTCACCACAACACATAGCCTTAGTAACAAAGGGGTCGTATGGGAAATTAGGGCATAAATACAATTTCGCCTTACAAAAAGCGTTGTTCCTTGCCTCAAAAACCGCGAAATATATGCCTTCGCTGAACACGAAAATTGGATTGAAGGACAACATCCATATAATTACATAAATTGCTTTGTAATGTGACACATTTTCGTGTAATATATAGTAATTGTATAACATATAAGCAATAAGCGGTAAAACAAAGCCTGAAAATACAACAAGAACTATAAGAATTATTAGATCGCTAAGTTATTATAATAATTTTAATCATTATCACTATTAATATTAATTATTATAGTTTGAAAGTGTTATAAGGTAAAAAAGTTAAATTTTAAAATCGTCGATATAGTCATATTCATTATTATTGTTTTACTTTTCATTAGGTAGAAAAGTAACATTAAAATTGTTTTGTGCAACAATTTAACGGTTCATTAGTATATAAACACGGCTTTAAAATTTATAGAGCACTTTTGCAACTTACTGTATGTCTATTTTCAAAGCTTCAGCAATAAGCATAATATGCTAGATTAGCTTATCCATCACGTAAGATTAGTCAATTTCAATTTAGATTCATAAACTCAAATTCAGTGATACAATAAAAACAGATAAAAATATTACCAAAAGCTAATGAACTTGTGTATATTTTCGTAATGACCAGATCTTCATTCATTGAAAAACTCATAACGTACCAAAATATAAGGTACGCTGGTCCGAATATCATTAAATATCCGAAAATGCATACTGTAACAAAATAATATAAATTAAGTAATTTGAAACACAAAATCAATAAAAAATATATTTTTCTCCATTACTTTTAAATCGAGATCGATAGACCGAAAACGGTTGGTCACGTGATATTTTTCCCAGTGACGTCATATTTCAATAAACAAAGAAACTGTAAAACAGCGTGACATCAAACCTGACAGATAGTTTTTATTTTGTCACACAAAGCTCAATCATGACCGCCCGTGTTTCGGGTCTTCTAATGCACAGATAAAATTTCACATTATTATTATGTAAAAATAAAATATTTAAAAATGACCTTTATAAAAATATCTATTGGATAATTATCGTTGAATGATAAACTACCATATCCGACATATTTCATATTTTGTTACAACTGTCAAGCAGCCAATGATACACAATTACAGCATACTTACACAGAAAATCTGCGTGGGTGAAAGTATTATCAGTATCCAAAAGACCAGCAATAATGGTAACCGAAGTGGGAACTATAGCTGTGTATATACACATGTGAGGTATTAGTTTACCCAGCCAGATTATGTAGGGAGGCACACTTAAATGTAAGTGTGTGAATCTAACGCCTTTGTAATACTCTTCTACGCATAGCAGGATTAATGGCGCGATAGGCACAACAGATACTGTAAAAAAAATAAACATTGTTAGTACCTGTACATTACATGTAGTGATGAGTGTTGATGGATTATGTGAAAAAGGATAACCTACTGAGAAGATGACTGACAGAAATGAATGGAAGAAGCATGTTGTGCCGACGCTATTAGGAGTTGGATAAGGGCAAGATGATGATGACGCTTACCGGGAGGACTGGCCGGAGTACGCACAAAACCGCGAAAAATGTAAAGAGGAAAGGGAGGCATTTGCGTAGCAGTGGGATCTTAAAGGTATACTAGATATAAGTAAACTACCCTCGCTAACAGAACCAATGTCGATAGTCATGCAGCGTTAAGTGGTTTAGTCGCATCTGGGTGACACATAATGAACTGCCCCAATGTCTGACGCCATCAAACTTCATAAGTTTGGCGGGGATGATCTGTATATCTACCGTTTAAGCTTTTCATTTAAATAAATTAAAAAAAAAAAAACTTTTTTTTCAATTCTCTTAGGTCTTAGACAGTATCATCATCATCAATTTAAGAGCCACGCTCTTGTCGGTGCAGCATTTTCCATGCTACTTTAGGCAGTATAAAGAAAAAAATATGAATATTTCTCTTGTATATGTATATAGATCTCCAGCATAATTTATTTTTTTAAACTATCTGTATATTTTAGTTATCTACCTAAACGATTACGTTACCTTACACTGCAAATGTCGTGTGCACCTACAATTGGCTTATGCACCAGTCTAATTCCTGATGTAACTTTTATTTTATTTAATATTTTATTATATAAACTGTTGGTGTATATTTTATATATAAATTACAATTCAATACTTACGGAACACAACCCACATGGCCCAACCAAAGCAAAGGTATAAGTTTTTGAACCCTTGACTCGACTTCAATTGCAAGGGTTCGATAGACGTCGTAATATGATGGTCCTTACTCGCGTACGGCATATGCAAGGACATAAATATGTTGCTAAATATATTAACAGCGGTTGATGCTGTGTTTTTCTTATACAACGGATCGGATGTGTAATAAATATCCGTGCGATCGCCAGCCATCTTGTAGCCAATCTTAATTGTGTAGGTAATTTTCTCAAAATCTGAACACAAAATTCACCAATGAGCACGTGAAAATCAGTTGTTTCAAACATGAATTTGAAACAAATTCAAAAATGTTTTTTTTTTGACGTGACTTATTGTAGATTTACCGCAGGTGGCATTAACTACTTAGCCGGACAAATGGGGAGCGCTGAAGGCTCTCACCCGGTACGTTTTAAGACTACAGGCCTGAGGGTGCCCAGTTGGACGCGAACCTCGGCTCAGAGCGTCGTCTGAGAGGAAAAATATTTGAAAGAATTAATCGACTCTAGTGGGCCGATAGCGATAAGCGCTGATTGAGTAAAGTCGTCGACCACGCCGGCGGGGTCGACGACTCGGGGTCCTGAAGTGTTTGGTGTCGCCAGCTGATTGGCTGCCTCTATGGCTAGAGTAATCGGGTCGTCGGGATCAAAAATGATTGATTTAGGCGCGTTGCTGGATTCTAACCAGCGACCTTATCACCATAAGGTGATGGTGGATTTCCTGAGATAAAAGGTCTTAAACTAATAAAACTCAGCACAAGTCGCGGCGTGAACTACGACCCTGGTATTATGTGGACCCTGCTGGGTGAGACACGATCTTCGTGTTGGTCTTGTTTCATAAATATGCGTTAATAGTGTACTCGTATGTAGATCAGATATTACCAAATTACTTATTTTCGGGAATATTCGCAAACGTGGCCGAGCAAATCGACAATCTATTCGTTATGCTTTAGACGATATGGCGGGTATTAAACGGGCATATTACGAATTGCAGGCACATCATGGTCTGCTCTGATCATTAATATGTGTACACTTTAGTACCCTGTCACTCGTTTTTGATAAAATGAACAGTTTATCTGACTAAATATCAAATATATTAATGTGCCAGGATTCTAAAGTGGAGTACGTACATGATATTGCTCAACAAAATTACCTTTCTTTAGATTGTTAGAAGTAACAAATTTGACATGCGGGTAATGTGTTATTAAAGGATTGAAAACGTCTAGTCGTCTGTATCCAATTGGATGGTATAATACCGTCGCGTTGGGAATTTCATCAGATGTAAGCGGTGACTTTGTAGCAGACGTATTTGACGATATTGTTATAACTATGAATGCTATAATAGGAATAATGACTTGCTGAAAGAGAAAATAATCTGAACAGGGGATCTAAAAAAGCCACATCGAAGCACCAAAAAAACAAATTGTTGCTAAAGGCTTTATCGAAGCAATTCATATAATAAAACAATATTGCTATTCGACATTTTGATAGCGTTGCGCACTTAGTGTTCAATAAGTAAATGTCAAATAGCAATATTGCTTTTTAGATGAATTGTTTCATTATGGCCTTTTTAGAGCCCCATTTATTATCATACAGAAGTATTATTTATATAAATACAAAAACACACATATAAATTCAGTTATATCGCACAATATGTTTTTATATTCACTTCAGCCGCGTTCATAACCAAGATTACACAACTGGTTACAAAAAGATATTTAAAAAATCGATTAAAAGTAATGAAAGCGAAAAAAGGCTTAAGTTTTTCCATTTTCGTAACGTCATCAATTATGTTCCTTGAAGTCTGGCAGAGAACTTTTGTTTTCTTTTCTCACCAATTCAGGCACGGGACTGATACCTTAAAAAATTCCACTCACCAACAATATGAACTGGTATTTATGAAACCATACGAACGTAAAAGCTCTTTCCATTAGCACATAAAGTTGGTACATGTGCAATTTAAAACCCTTTTTGCGTTTTTCCATATTATCTGTAAATATTTTAATAAAGTAATAAATATTACGACTCAAACAAAAATACAGAACCATGGAGCCTGCGGTCCATTCCACCATCATCCGTGGTCGATCATCCACCGTCATCCATCTTCCATTAACATCCTTCATCAATTTACAGACCCTAAATAGTATATTATGTAGCACCAGAATGCGCCAAGACAAATAAAACGACCCAAAAATCGTTAAGGTTGCGTGGTTTTATAACAAAGTTCCCTTGACCACCTTCTGGCTTCATCTTCAGATCCTGGATATCATTTACGTAGATACAATGTGAAATATATGGAGACGTAGCTTTATAACCATTTCACTAAACTTAATCTAGTTTTATGATCATATTACTAAACTGGAGCCGTGTTATACTTAATCATATTCTGGTACCTAGGTATATAATACAATACAAATATACTTTATAGCACCAAAATAAAAAGGAATCATTACAAAATTACGGCCTTATTGCTTAATCATATTACGTATAATTAATCACCATTTTCATAACAAAAACTTACACAGTGATTCGCGATCGTAATGAAACGCATCGTCATCTTGCTGAATAAAACTGTAAAAAAATAAAAAATAAATTGTAAATAATAATTTGATGTTATTTGACCAGTTTATCATCTTCACTATTGTTTACATAATATGTAAATGCACCATATTGTAAATTACTTGATTCTTATATTCAATGCACCATGTGAATTAATTTGTTATAGTGTAGTATTCACTAACACAGTTGGCACAACAGCGATAGGTATACGGCTCACCACCAGCCACGTTGGTCTAACAGAAAGCTCGGTGAGGTGTAGGTACTTAGTTCATCTTGCGATAGATGTACCTCTGACTACCCCATTGGGATATAATCGGGAGCTTATGATATGAATCTGTTATCTCGTGCTGTTGTACTCTTTTTCTATCGTTTAAGTTGTGAGGTGAATTACCTACCTCATCAACGCTGCTGTCAGGGTTATTACTAAACCGCCAAAGGCACCTGATATGGCTATTGTACTGACAAAAGAAGTCCCTAAAAAGTCATTTGACTAGGTTGTCATGTATATTTGCAGTAGCGACTGTCAACAAGTCCAGTTTCAGTAGTACCTCAAGAACACTTGTTCCATAGATATCCCTACATCCGTCATAATAATTCCCAGTTTCCTCATCTTTTCTTCTAGAACGTCAAGCACCTTGGGGAAGTGTTCTCGGTCGTCTGAAGGTAGTGTTAGTAATATACGGGATCCCATTGGATGATTCTTGTCAGTTTTCACTTTCATTTGCACGTTTGGTAAGTTATCATTGATGATTTGCTGGATTTCTTCTCTGTCCGCTGTCCCTTCGGCTGCTCTTAACAACAGCTTCAAATCAGCACCTGTGATAAAGAATTTATACTTAGAATAAAGACTAATACTACTTGTAGAACGGTAACCCTCCGCCCGCACCAATTAGTATCGAGAGCATGCAAGAAAAAGTTAAGCACTGAAATAAAATTACCAATAGCACTCTTCAAGAATGCAGGTGATCCGTGGCACTTCAGACTCCCTTTGTTGATTATTGCTATTCTATCACCTATAGCATCTGCTTCCCGCATCACAGTGGTGGACACAAGCACAGTTTTATATTTACGGAGTGCCTGAAAATAAAAGATTAGACCGTTTACCTCGTATATAAACAAATAGACTACCTATCGCTGTAAAAAAGCTTCCATCATCAGCGCATCTTGTCATTGAGCAGCGGTGTGTCAAGATCGAATATAGTCGCAATGGTCGTAATGACGGCACTGTATGGTCACGAGCATTAATATGTATACACTTTGGTACCATGTCACATTAACTTTTTTGACAAATAGAACTGTAAGTCTCACTAAATATCAAATGTGATAATGCGACAGAGTCCTAAAGTGGGTACATTATATTGCTCATGACTGTACAACTGATATTTTTCTTTATTTTAACAACCATAACATCTTAATTTGAGGGAAAGAACTTATACTATATCATCATCATCAATTTAAGAACCACGCTCGGTGTAGCATTTTCCATAACATAATATATGTATTATGTATATTGTATACGTATTTACAACACGTTTAGACGCTTTTTTAGAAAAAATCCTTACTGACTGTCAGTCTATTTGTTTATAGTATGTTAGTGCACTAGAAGAGTATCACTACTATTGTGGCCAACAGGCCTGTTTTATACAGCCACGCCTTGCCACTACCACCATGAGTAAAATTTCGCGAACTTGGATAATTACAACGGGTGTTAGTGACACCGTAACGACAACACCGTGGCGACTACTTGATTGTAGTAAAAACGATGGTAGGTGTTTTTCTTGTCAACAAGAAAGTTGATCGATCAACGCGAACAGTCGCTAGATGTTTTTTTTAGTAAGTAATTTGTAATTTTTATTTTAGACTAGCTTTTGCCCGCGACTTCGTCCGCATGGCGTGTTATAAAAGAGAGATCTTTGTGTGTGGGGGAGTGCATGTCAAATTTCAACCATCTAACTTATGCAGTTTAGATTTTTTCATAAAAATGTTTTTTCCCGCTAACTCCCGTTCCCGTGGGAATTTTGCAATATCCTGTTGCAACTAAGCTTTAAGTTTACTTTGGTACCTGCATGCCAAATTTCAAGCGTCTAACTTAAGCAGTTTAGGTTTTTCATACAAAAGGATTTTCCCGCTAATTCCCGTTCCTATGGGAATTCCGGGAATTCCTTTGTTAGTGCACCTCTACGGTACCTAAGCTACGTCCCTTCCAAATTTCAAGTGCCTACGTTTAGCCGTTTCGGCTGTGCGTTGATATGTCAGTCAGTCAGTTTCTCCTTTTATATATTTAGATTTGGGCTTTATGCAGCCTAAACAATAATGTAGAACTGAAAACACAAAAATATTCATGAACTCAAGACTGTCGGAAGACGAAATTCCAATTGATATAAACTCAGAATCACGGTCTGAATTATCCCCCAAAGTTTTCGTTACGATGTCACTAACACCCTGTGTAAAGATTTTGTCTTTCGACATATTGTCAAAAGATTAGAAAAGCGAAATTTATGTTTACGTATGTTTCTGATTATTTAACAAATTGTTTTGTTTATTATCTTTATTTACAGTTATTGTCTTGGATGCACTTTAAAACAAAATAATTATAATAATAAAATTTGAAAAGCGAAATAGCGGAAATATATTCATACACTTTTTACATATTTTCATACACTCTCTGCCGCCTTTTCAAAAAAGGAAGAAGGTACTTTCGGAGCAAGTGTATTATAAAGTAACTTACAAGTAACAAGTCCCAAACTTTATGCCTCAACTTTGAGTCCATGCCAGCAGTGGGTTCATCTAACACCAAGACGTCAGCATCACCTACCAAGGCACACACTATCTGAAACAAAACATAAAACAATAAATTTCTTTCCAAATCAAATTCAAACTTTGAATCGTCATTTTTTACATAACGAACGTCTCATCCGCCTAAATGTACTGCAGCTTCTCACAACCTGTATAGCCGGGGAAAAGAAGCTGCAAGTAAAACCTCGTCACTAGGCAGTAGACGTTCTCTTAAAAAAACATAAAATATTGTTACTTAAATTCATTTAGCTGCCTAATATCAGTTCCCAGACAGTTAATCCCATGCATTCATATCTTCTAGATAATCACTATTCTTATAATATCATTTTTTAGAAAGTTTCTATTTAATTACTGTCTTAAAACTGTTAGATAAAGATAAAAGATAAAAAAGTTTATTTAGGTAAAATCTACGACACACATATACATAACACACAACACATAGTATATATATACACACACACACACACACACAATACATACACACACAACACATATACACAACACACTGACTGAATGCCTTCTACCCCGAAAGGGTAGACAGTGGTTCATAGTATATACGTACAGTCACGAGCATTAATATGTATACACTTTGGTACCATGTTGCATTAACTTTTTTGACAAATTGAACTGTAAGTCTCACTAAATGTCTAATATGTTAGTGCGACAGAGTCCTAAAGTGGGTACATTATATTGCTCATGACTGTACACCTACACCTCGCCAGCTATATTTAAGTAAACAAGAAACAAGAAACATTTATTGAGAAGCCCCATGACATGTAATAGGAGACGAGCCTATTACCATTAAACAGGCATAAATCCGGAAACCAGGTGATATCAATTATCTATGGTCCAAATATTAATCGAATATCATAAAGTTGAATTTAGGAGTTTAGAGCCGGGATTCAAACCGATGACACTACTTTGTAAAGTCGCGCAAATTCAAATTCAAATTCAAATTCAAAATTCAAATTCAAATTCAAATTCAAAAATATCTTTATTCAGTAGGTAACATAGTTACACTTTGAATCGTCAATTTTACATAACGAACGTCTCATCCGCCTAAAACTACTGCAGCTTCTCACAACCTGTATAGCCGGGGAAAAGAAGCTGCAAGAAAAACCTCGGCACAGGGCCCTAGACGTTCTTTAAAAAAATAAAAATAAGCATAAAACATAAAATATTGGTATACAATTGAGTAATTTAGCTGCCTAATATCGGTTCTCAGACAGTTAATCCCATGCATTCATATCTTCTAAATAATCACTAACTTTATAATAACCTTTTTTGTAAAGTTTTTGTTTAACTACTGTCTTAAAACAGTTGAAAGGCAAATTCTGAATGTCAATGGGAATCTTATTGTAAAAACGTATACATTGCCCCTTAAAAGATTTAGTAATCTTATGTAATCGACTGACTTGTAAAGCAAGTTTATTTTTATTCCTGGTATTAACAATGTGCCGATCGCTATTTTTCGCAAATAATCCTATATGTTTTTTTACATATATTAAGTTTTCAAAGATATATTGTGATGCCAAAGTTAAAATATTAATTTCTTTAAATTTATTTCTAAGTGACATCTTGGGTCCCAATTTGTAAATCGCCCGAATGGCTCGCTTTTGCAGAACAAAAATGCTGTTCATATCTGCAGCATGACCCCACAGCAAGATGCCGTACGACATTAGACTGTGGAAGTAGGCAAAATAAACTAATCGCGCGGTTTCTACATCGGTTATCAAACGAATTTTTTTGACCGCGAATGCTGCTGAGCTGAGCCTTTTGGACAACTTATCAATATGAGGACTCCATTGCAACTTAGCGTCCAAAGTAATTCCCAAAAATACAGCAGTATCCGTGAGGTCCAATTCCTTATTTTTTACAATAATAGAATCGAGGGGCCTACTAACATTCGATAACGTAAAATAAACATATTTTGTTTTATTTTCATTAAGTAGCAGGTTGTTTACAGTAAACCAATCCACTACCTCTGAAATGGCGTTGTTTACATCGTCAAAGGAATCTTGTCGTCTCTTTACTTTAAAAAGTAAGGAGGTATCATCTGCAAACAGCACCACCTCGTGTTTTACAAGACTAGGTAGGTCGTTTATGTAAACTAGGAATAGAAATGGACCTAGAATTGAGCCCTGCGGGACGCCTATAGTGACGTTAGATCCACACGATCTGGAGCCATGCACATCAACCCTCTGAACGCGGCCACTAAGGTACGACTCCAAAAGAGCGATGGCATTATCAGTTATTCCATAGTGACGAAGTTTCGCGATCAAGATATCATGACAAACGCAATCGAAGGCTTTGGAAAGGTCGCAAAAGACACCAATAGCATCTTTGGACTCCTCCCAAGCCTGAAAAACATGATTTATTAACTCGACACCAGCATCGGTTGTTGAGCGACCCTTTGTGAAACCAAATTGTTTATTAGACATTAAATTGTTTAAATTGAAATGTTGAAGTAATTGCAGTAATACAATTTTTTCAAATATTTTACTAAGCGTGGGTAGTATAGATATTGGTCTAAAATTAGTAGGGTCAGAAGTACTACCAGCTTTAAACAATGGAATGACTTTACTGTGCTTCATTAAATCTGGAAACACACCATTGTCTACACATTTATTAAATATACATGATAGATAGGGAGCTATGCAATCAATCACGGAGTTAATGACTTTAACAGAGAGACCATGAAGATCTGCAGTCTTTTTGATTTCTAAAGATTTAAAAGCTCTTAAGACGTCCCTAGGACTCACGTGTGTAAATGTTAGTTTATCTACTTTGGACGTATCTATGTGCTCCCTTACAAGTGATTGAGCGAGTGCAGGAGATGACTTCAAGTCCTTGGTAGTCGAAAATGGAATGTCAGTAAAGAATTTTTCAAAAGCTTCAGCAACTTGCTTATCATTTGTGAGTAGTTTACCGTCAATTTGTAATTGATACTCGAGATCGCGTGCTTTGACTTTCCCAGTTTCGCTATTAATAACTTTCCAAGTCATTTTAATAATATCTGAGCTACCTTTAATTTTACTGCTAATAAACATTGCCTTCGCGGTAACGCAAACACGTTTGAAAACTTTTGAATACTGTTTTACATAGTCGTGAAAAGCTACGCTATGATTGTATGTTCTTTCTTCGTAAAGTTCATACAACCTGTTTCTACTCTTATAAATTCCTACCGTCGCCCAGTCACTAAAAATTGGTGTGTCTGCTTTCTTAATTGTTTTTGCCTTAAATACTTTATTAAATTCCGATTTTGTTAAATTAAATAGGGAGTTATATAACAAATTTGGGTCATCACAGTAAGGAAGTTCTGGTAATTTGTTTGACATATTATCTTTGAATTGTTCTAAACGACTACTTGATATGGGATTGCATGTAACATCCTTTTTCAGTGAGCGGTCAACAAATAAGTTGAAAGATATTTGTTGACCACAGTGATCTGACTTTAATTTATTAATTATTAATTTATCACAAGGTTCTAAGTTACTAAAAATATTATCGATACATTTCGCGGACTGTGACGTGATTCGGGTTGGTTCTGAAAAAAGATTTACAAGATTATAACACAGAAATAAGGATTTGAATGTAGTACTTAATGAGCAATTTTCCAGAATATCAATATTAAAATCACCGCAGACGATAACATGTTTGCTTTTATTACATAATTTGCATAAAGCTTCATCAATAACTTTCTCAAATAGATCATAAGATGAAGCGGGGGGTCTGTATACGCTCAATACAATAAGCCGGCTGAGTTCAATACAGGCTAGCTCAACAGTTCGCTCAACTGAGAGACTTACAATATCCGTTCGTTCCTTATATTTTAAACAATTTCGTACTAATATTAATGAACCGCCACGGATAGCCGTCTCCCTGCTGTACGAGCTGGCAACCTGGTGATTATTGAAGCAAACGAACTCATGTTTTTTTAGCCAATGTTCAGTTACGCACATAATATCAACACAATTACTGTTTAAAAAAAGTTCAATTTCAAGTTCCTTGCCCAATATTCCTTGTATGTTTTGGTGTACCAGGTTGATTACATTTGTATTTTTCTTATTGCATTTTATATTTAATATGTCGTCATTTAACTTACTACAGCCAAAGTTTTTCTCTGTTGTCATTAAATTTAATTTAAATTACAAATGTCAGAAATAAAAATAGGCTGCTCAATAGGAGCAGACGCGTTAAAAGCCAACGAATTGGCTGATTCTAATGTAAAAAAAAAGGATAGCGACTTCGCTATTTGTCTTTTGTAAAAGTTAGATAGATAGTAATATCTACCTTTGGTCAAATAAAAATTCCTAACATAGGAATTCGTATCAATGAACTGAAATTTATTATAATAATCGCATACTAAAGTATGCAATGTCAGGTTTAGATCATGCCTAAACTTATTTTCGGAATTAAGCTGACTTTGGCTGAAAGGCAATGCAAACAAAATCACTTGTTCTACATTCGGTAGGCTGTTAAGTAAGGAAATATAATGGGAAAGTAGTTCTTTGTTCGCGTTACCTCTCCTACCGGCCAAGATTATGATTGTACTATTTTTCGAGAATTTATAAGAAATTATTCTTTTTAAAATGTCTAAATAGGAGGCACCCGGCATACAATTATTAATTACTGCCCGCCTCAAGAAATGGCTAAGTTGTAAACCCATTGTTGGGTTTACAACTTAGCCATTCTCCGAACAGGGTCATATCACAGTGGTAGTATCACGGTCAAGATTGGCGAAGCTCTATACCGGCGCGCATGCGTGAAGTCTTTGATGAGAGTGGTGGAAGCGAAGGTGGTGTATTGGAATCAGGATCGTAGTAAGTGGAATTCCGTGGTCGCTGTCTACCCTACATCGGGAAATAGGCGTGATCTTATGTATGAAGTATCACAACTATATGACAATAAATTCTACATACGTTACGTGTGTACTGGCCGGAGTGTTAGGACCCCGATACCGACCCCGCCAGCGTGGTCGATGACTTCCCTCAATCAGCGCTTATCGCTATCGACCTGCTAGGGTCGATTAATTCTTTCAAATATTTTTCCTCTCAGACGACGCCCTGAGCCGAGGTTCGCGCCCAACTGGGCACCCTCAGGCCTGTTGTCTTAAATGTTGTACCGGGTGATAGCCTTCAGCGCTCCCCATTTGTCCGGCCAAGTAGTTAATGCCAGCTGCGGCAAATCTACAATAAGTCACGTCAAAAAAAATAGCTGGCCGGAGTACGCACAGGACCGCGAAAAATGGAAAAGAGGAAGGGGAGGCCCTTGCCCAGCAGTGGGATCTTATAGGGTAGATTAAAATAAATTAGACGTGTATATTAAGATCACGCGTATTTCCCGTTAAAGTAGACAGACACACACAAAAATTCTCTAAACTAATACATAATTTTGCTAACCTGTACAGCTCTTCTCATGCCAGTAGGAAGTTGTTTAGTATAGTAATCGCCAACATCGACCAGATCTAGGGCTCGAATTAGGTGGTGTTTATTCGCACTGGCAATTGAATCGCCCCTTAGCTGAAACAACGGAACACGAAGCCAAAATAATTGGGCATTACTAGATAAACCTCCTTAGGTCTATTTTACCCCTACTGAACCCTTTGGATCCCTTATTCTATGCCTGTGGTCAAAATACATACATACCTATATAAGCTCAAACGCGGATTTTAAAGGACCACATCAAACCAATTCATCTAAGCGTTCCCGAATTTGTTCTATGTGGCCTTTTTAAACCCTCTAAAAGTAATTATGACAAACAATAATAGTTCTTTTTAGTGGATGAACTTACTCTGAACCGAACCTCAATAATGAAATAATTTGTCATACCTGTTGAAAGAAGTAGATATTCTCCATAACAGTAAGGTATTCGAAGGTCATTTCGCGTTGAGGACAATATCCCAAGTCTTTTCGCAAGTCACGAAGTCGCGCTGAGTTATCATAACCGTTGATGTACACCTTTCCATGAGTAGCACTAAACATTCCTTGAAAAACGAAATCACTTATGTTTGTTAATTGTTAGAGAAGAATCTTTTATACGCGTTTGAAGATATCCCTCGCACTTTCAGGCTTACAGGAAGGTAAAATCAATTCATAATGTGATAATACTACTGCTCTCAGATGTGGAGGTGCTCGTCGTAATCAAACAAGTCAGCAATTCTCTTGAATCATCATCATCTTCCTAGCATTATCCTGTTTTTCGCGGGGTCCGCTTACCTAACTTGAAGATTTGATAGGTCCGGTTTTTTTTACGAAAGCTGGTAGATCAGAGGTAGCAGTCGTCTGACCTACCAACCCGCGAAGGGAAAACCAGCCCAATACAGCTTAGGTCAGATACCTCCTAAAATGTATTCCGGGAATGTGGGTCCTCACAAATGTTTTCCTTCACCGGTCAGCACGTGATAATCTTTTATGATCCGAACATGAATTCGAAAACAAATTTGACAATCATTGGTTTAGGCCTGTGCTGGATTCGAACATGCGACCTCAAAGTGAGAGGCAAGCGTTCTACCAACTGGGCTACCACGCGGCAATTCTCTTGAATAATGTTATATTTTCAAAAACAATATTAACTCTCCAACTCTTTCTAGTAGATTACCGCAACCAAACAAAATTCCCGCCACCGCCTTTCAAAAAGGCGGGAAAACGTTCGCGTTCGAAAAAGAAGAAATCAAAAGTAAAAACGAAAGAAATAATATGCCAGTTTCAGATTAAAAAAATAATGCAGTCGTGACACAGATTCACGACTTTATTCCGTCTGTTATTAAGTTATATAATCTAATAATAAACAAATAAACAGTACGAACCCTAACAATAAATACTTTAAAATCTGACCCCTCAAGCGTCTGATCCTTGCCAGGATGAGAAACCAACCTGTAACAATGGATAGAAGAGTAGACTTCCCAGCACCGTTGACTCCCAACAACACAGTGATCTCTCCTTTATGAACTTCCAGATCTACGTTTTCTACAGCATGACAATCAGGCTCGTTGAAGTTTCGGAATATCTGCAACCAACCCAACAACTACTGGTCTTTATTCTCGCATTCAGGGTTGTTTATATCTTTCTTACTCCTTTTTCAACACACTTGCTCGTAAAGTAACTTTTATTGCACCGCTTTTAGGTGCATAAAGCACCCTTATAAAACATCCAATACCTTTAATAATGTACCTTTACGAGCTTTTTATTAGTTTTATTTTAATTCCACCATAGAGTTTTTACATCCAGAAATGCATCGACTCTATCTGCGCGCACATTGTTAATGCGACAAAAGATAATAGAAAAATAAATTCGCTCGCCATCGCTTTTTCCTCAAATATGTCAAATAAGTATTTACAGTTTTTGTTTTTGCCCAGTGACGTCACAGTTCAACAAAGAAATTGTCAAACAGTAGGTATCACTTGAGAAATGAGAAAGCCTTTGATTCGATTCGATCGAGACCTGGGCGGTGTTACAGTCTCTTCAGAGGTGCCAAGTGGACCATAGGTACATCGAAGTGCTAAGGGACCTCTACCAAAACGCCACTATGTCAGTTCGAGTACAGAACCAGAGCTCTAATCCGATCCAACTGCAGCGAGGAGTGAGACAGGGAGATGTCATCTCTCCGAAACTGTTCACTGCTGCATTGGAGGATATTTTTAAGCTTCTGGACTGGAAAGGATTTGGCATCAACATCAACGGCGAGTACCTGACGCACCTTCGATTTGCCGATGATATAGTCCTAATGGCTGAGACCCTGGAAGACCTGAACACCATGCTCGAGCATCTCAGTAACGCATCCCAACGAGTGGGTCTTAGCATGAACATGGCAAAGACAAAAATTATGTCCAACTACCATGTCGCACCCACTCCAGTTCAGGTTGGGAACGTTACACTTGAAGTTGTAGACCAGTACATATACCTAGGACAAATAATCCAGTTAGGTAAGTCCAACTTCGAGAAAGAGATCTCTCGTCGGATCCAACTCGGATGGGCAGCGTTCGGGAAGCTGCGGAATATCTTCTCGTCCAAAATACCTCAGTGTCTCAAGATGAAAGTCTTTGACCAGTGCGTGTTGCCAGTGATGACCTATGGCAGTGAGACGTGGCCGCTTACTATGGGTCTCGTGAGGAGGCTCGGTGTCGCTCAGCGGGAAATGGAGAGAGCTATGCTCGGTATTTCCCTGCTCGATCGAATCAGAAATGAGGAGATCCGCAGGAAAACTAAAGTCACCGACATAGCTCGGAGAATTGCAAAGCTGAAGTGGCAATGGGCAGGACACATAGCGAGGAGAACCGATGGCCGATGGGGCGGAAAGGTTCTGGAATGGCGACCACGCGTCGGACGACGCTCAGTGGGTAGGCCCGCTACAAGGTGGACCGACGATCTGGTGAAGGTCGTGGGAAGCCGCTGGATGCGGGCAGCGCAGGACCGATCGTCGTGGAGATCCTTGGGGGAGGCCTATGCCCAGCAGTGGGCGTCATACGGCTGATGATGAGGTATCACTTGAAAGTTAACAGATAGTTTTTGTTTATTTTGTGAAATGTGACGTCACACGAAGTTCAATCATGGCCGCCCATGTTTCGGGTATTGTAATACATAGATTAAAAAACGCATTCCTATTTTGTAAAAATAAAATATTTAAAAATGATTTTAATAAAAAAAATATTGATAATTGACGCCTGTGGCTCGGGCTGAAATTTAACCTCGACTGTTATGACCAATTTATCACACTTATAGCATAATGTACTATTTTACCTTTGTAACTCCGACAATTTTTATGGCAATCGGAGTATCTTCTGGTTGTGCTTCGAAAAATCTATTGTCCTTTTGTACATTTTGTCCTTCAGCCGTTACGTGGAAGTTCACGCCTTTAACTTGTTTCTTACGAATCTTCTTCTTTACAACGAACCAATATTTTCGCTGAAAGAAGGAAGTTACACTTTAACTTACTTACTAGAACGTAGCATGATTACAGTGACATATCTCTAGTCTCTTTCGTACTAAGCTGTACACCTATAGTGCGATAGAGACATTATTATCTTTTATCTCTTTCACACTAGGCGATGTATTTACTATATCTTTGTGCTGCGGGCATTGTAATTACGCTATATTTTAAGGGGTTTATGTATACAAACCCCTGCGTTCTGCGTGCATTGGAACTTAATAAGTAATAAAGATTTATTATACTCGCTCCTTGTTCGAGACGGTTTTAAGTATAGTCTACGTCTTATGCTCCAGCGTCGTCAAAATTCAAAGCTCTTATCTATAGCTAAAAAAGATTATTTTCCCGCATCCTGAACGCACCTGGCAACTAATGTCATTATATTTAAAGCATGTTTCATGGACAACTCCATCACCTGTAGAGACTTCAGGGCGGGATATTAAAATTGAAGAGAGGGAGTCGCGTCTCGAACAAGGAGCTTCGTATAATTGAAATAGAACTTCACATACAGGTACCTAAGTTCGTTTAATCTCTTAATTATAACTTACTTGACATAAGAAGTTCCAGGGATGAGCAATACCATACATGCCCGGTTTAACAGCCTCGAGATACCAGGACAGGCATAGTATCAGGAAGAGATGGATTATGAAGAACACCCAAACCATAAAAACTGAAGCTGTGTTTTTTGAGCCATGTGACGTCCACATATTTGAGAATTGTGTGCCCATACCTATTGTACAGTAATAATAATTAGTTGTGTGTGTGAGTCTATAGGTACTGTATAGCTATCAAGTCATCATCTCCCAAGCATTGTCCCGGTTTTCACTGGGCCCGCTTACCTAAACTGAAGATTTGACAGGTCCGGTTTTTTACAGAAGCGACTGCCTGTCTGACCTTCCAATCCGCAAAGGAAAAACCAGCCCAATACAGGTATAGGTCATATAACTCCGAAAATGAATTTCTCGGGAACGTGAATTTCCTCACGATGTTTTCTTTCACCGTTGAGCAGGTGATAATCATTTATGATCCAAACATGAATTCGACAATCATTGGTTTAGGCCTGTGCCAGGACTGGCCGAACGTTAGGCAGAAAATTCTTATGGCCTTACCATTTCGTTGAAGAGTTGTAACTTCATCCCAAAACACGAAAACGGGAGCATGCGGTATGGTGAGACATACTAAGTAATCCGCAATGAAATTTGTTCGGAACAATAGAATGTTAATTATGAATGTCATGATGTACATCAACAGAGCTAGACTGTCCGAGTGTTGATCTGAAATTGAACTAAAACAGATGAGTAACCGACAATTGCTTCGTAACTACCTATTTTAAGCAGTGCCAATACATGTGTCGTTGTAATCGGAAGACAACTCTTAAGTAATTCTGACTAATCGGATTTATCGGTCCAAGAAATGTTAGTAGGTACTCGCTGCTTCGGATAGATGGCGCTGGAGTCGGCATAATGATGATATAGATGGAACATTTTGCATGGGCAGGATAGATGAGGTCCCGGTGATGTAATGGCATAGGATAAGGAATAATACCAACTATTCTCAGTAGTGCCTTTCAGTTCCTCTGAAGGAACTACTGAGCATTTTTTGTCCTTGTAGTTCCTTCAAAGGAGCTAAAGGAACTACTGAGACTACCAAACCATAAAGTAGGTAACGTTTTTTTTAACCGACGAAAAAAGGAACTACTGAGCATTTTTTGTCCTTGTAGTTCCTTCAAAGGAGCTAAAGGAACTACTGAGACTACCAAACCATAAAGTAGGTAACGTTTTTTTTAACCGACGAAAAAAGGAACTACTGAGCATTTTTTGTCCTTGTAGTTCCTTGTTCTCAAGTCGACTATCTGCTCTTAGTAGTAAGTCGACCCGTATTGCCTCTGTTTTTCGAAGGGCCACTCTCCGCTCCCCACCGGAGGTAAATCTAAATTTACCTCACCCCCTCGGTCTTACTTTAGTCTTCTATCGTATGGGCGTCAAACGTGACACACAGAGATGCGCGTGTACGATAACGTCAATGTGTAGTGTCTGTGTAAAAGGAGGTATGCTACAACTGTTGTTCCACCCAACAGTGCTACGCCACACGTTGTAATCGCATAAATAGATCTACCTACATGTACGGTCACGAGCATTAATATGTATACACTTTGGTACTACCATGTCACATTAGCTTTTTTGACAAATTGAACTGTAAGTCTCACTAAATGTCAAATATGTTAGTACGACAGAGTCCTAAAGTGGGTACATTACATTGCTCATGACTGTACCTGTCGACGTATCGGTGCTATTAGAAATACTTATTACTATTTTAGATAGATGGCTCCGGCGTCGGCATAGTATATTCATATAAGTCGTTTTAAGAATAAGTCATTGTACGAATAAGTCCTTTTTTAGGGGTAAGGCGTTTTGCGAATAAGTTCGTTGTCTGCTAAACCAATAATTACAATGACGATATACCCGACCCGGTGGTGTAATGGTAACATGCTCGCCCTGGGGCCTGTTTAATAAAACTTACAATTGTAAATTCCAATGACAATTTGATGTACACTGCGGAGTGTGTGATCACGAATATTATGCAGTTTCATATTAGCTACGTAATGAACATCAAATAGTCGTTGTAATTTACAATTGTAAGTTTTATTAAACAGGCCCCTGGCTTGACAAGAGCTGAGGGTTGAAGGTTCAAGTCCCATCAGAGACAGATTTATTCGATTATTTTTTTTCTTTGAAATTTTCTTTAGGCACGGGTGAGTACTGTTAAAACAAAAATCCTTTACTTAATACTTAAACTGAAATTCGTATGACTCACACTCTAGTGCTGTACTTTATCTGTACTCTATTGTGAAGTAAAATCTTTAGAATACTTGGTAGGTACTTACAATTCTGAGCTAATGTACTTGTTATGAAAGTGAGTGACATAATCGACACGAAGTGAAATAAAAATGTCACTGCTATTAGGAACCCGTTGCTGTACGGCAGGATAGGTGAGGTTGTGATCTGGGGGGTCAAAAAAGGCCACAATGAATCAATTCATTTAAGCAATATTGCTGTGTCAAATTGCAAAACTGATTTTTTTAATGCATTGCAACAATATGGTCTTCAAGACCCCCTGGTTGTCTAAAAAAACTCGTTGTGAGGTGATGGAAATAAGCACTGAAAGGGAAATTGACAGCCAGGCCGGCGGGCCGATAGCGACGTATCGGGGTTAAGTGTTTACTGTCGCGAACTGATAGACCGCTTCTGAAGCTAAGAGTAATAAAGTCGTAGATACATACACAAACTCACGCTTATTTCCCACAGGGTTAAGCAGAGACTATGAAATTCCATTTGCTTCGATCCCGACTGATTTTCAAATTTATAATTCTAAGTTTTAAAAGTTTTCAAGCTTAACAGGCATATAGTGGGTAAGCATATCCCATCTTGTTTTCTCATGACTTAAAAGCAATGAGAGTGCGGTCAAATGCGTACTTACTGTAAGTAAATAGAAAGAGTAAATATACCTTCAATAGTAAAGTTACAACTATAGAATACAATGTTCCAAAAAATGTGGTTGTCATAAGGTAAGAATTACGCATTGTATTGTTTGGTACTCCAAACAACGTCAACATTCCCTGTAAATAAAAAAAAAACTAAGTAGGTACGCAGCAGTAACTGTCAGTACTATTCAGGTGCGCTTTGAAATAAAAGTACTCTGGGCGCCATCACACTGGAGTCAGACGGAGAGAGAGAATCGACTGCCCTATTTTCCCTAAAAAGTAGCATGGAGAATACTACACCGACAAGAGCTTGGCTCTTAATTAATGATAAGGTACATAAATGCAGCGATGCGGTGCGGTGCGGTGATGGGCGTAATTGTGTATGCGGGGTAGTAGCATGGGAAATGCTACACCGACAAGAGCTAGGCTCTAAAATTAATGATGATGACATAAGTAAAGCCATACCTATCACCATGAAGTAGGATAGAATATATTTATACATTACTGACGGACCCCGCACTAGGGATACCCTGTATCGCGGAGATCCTGAACATTTGTTGTGAACAAACACTTTTTTTAATACACCTTCGAGCTAGTTTTTCATAGTAGTAAAATTATAACATATTACTGTACAATTTACAATAACAGAAGTAAGTAACAAAAACAAATAAGAATACCTACTAATTAGTATTCACAAACTTACTTTCATTCCAGTCCTTTTCTTGCGAACCAACTTCGAGTTTTTATACATAAAATACGGCAAAGGGCCCAGAATCATGCAAACTTTGAGAAAACTATTTATTAATTTAATTCGAATAGAATGTGGCTCTGTCGAATTAGCGTGTAATTTCACATACTGAAAAATTTAAAAATTAAAATACTATCTAGTATTCTCCATTGCTTCAAAATAATCGTTTAGCACCTCGACGATATTATTAGGATGGGGGTAGTGTGCAGCATTTCCATACATTACTCATTTTTTGTAAAATTACCAAGTCAAACGAAGGACAATATCTTAAAGTGACTTTCGATAGTATCCCCATGGGAAATCGAACCCAGACCTAGAGAACGTGAACACAATGCTCTAACTTCTAGACCACAGAGGCTCTACAGCTAACACAGAATTAGTAATCCGGATTATTCACCAAAATATATTCAAATTCAAATTAAAAACTAACTTTATGTAGTTAACATAGTTACACTTTGAATCGTCGTTTTTTTAAATAAGGAACGTCTCATCCGCCTAAAACCACTGCAGCTTCTCACAACCTGTATATCCGGGAAAAGGAGCTGCAAGAAAAACCTCGCCATAGGACCCTAGACATTCTTTTTTTGAAATCAAAATATTATTATAAGTACAATTTAGTAATTTGTCTGCTTTATATTAGTCCCCAGATCTTCTAAATAATCACTAACCTTATAATAACCTGTTTTACAAAGTTTCTGTTAGTAAGATGTTAGGATTCATAGGTACAGCACTATCTTAGGTAGGTATCTACTTTTCTATTTTTAATTTCTAGCTTTGGAAAGTAGAATAACTAAAAATATAGTACATTACATGGTGTATTTCATTTCCAGAAAGCCTTTCCAGGTAAGCTTTGTCCAATTGCCATTGTAAATTAGCTAAAAGTGTTATGTGTGGAGCTGAAATTGTGAAAATGGCGATTACTCCACCGATAAGAGCGCAGCTTCTAAATAATGAGAGAATCAGTTGCAAAACGTTAATCAGATTTGTTGTTCAAAACGTAAGATGATCCGTGCTTCGTAAGGCACGTTAAGCCGTTGGTCCCGGCTACTACTTACTTACTGGTGTAAGTACGTAGTCGTTACATGAGTCATGTAAGGGGTCTACGGCGTTTCAATAATATCCCTGACATCAGGGTTGGTGGGGTTCCTCACAACCCACACGATAGAAGAAGAGTATTGATTAGTCAGAAGAAAAGCAACCAAAATCTATCTTCCATATTATTGAATACCTAAGAACGTCCATTCTGTTAAGCATCTGCACCAAGTTGCTGGTACCTAACAGTAACCTATACTAATTAAAACACATAATAACGGGTTCTTACCGCGTTCAAAATAGGGATACGAGACTCCCGATATTTCTACACTGTTGCAAGTGCCATGATCACGGGATGACTGATAAGATTGGAGTGGAGTAGGTAGATCCAAAAGTAGGTGGTACCTAGGTGGTCGTAGAAAATTATGACCTCTCAACGCGATAGGCCACATACCTAACACCGAAAGAAAAATATACTTACAGAGTTTTTTTTTAAGCTACTAGTAGAGTACCCAGCAGCAAGACAAGGATTTTGAATTAATAAACAAGAAATAAAATTAAAAAATATCTCACTCATGTACACATCGTCATAATCATCATCATACAATCGGTACAAATCCGCTAATATAGAAACTTGTTTTGCTTTCGTTTGTGCATCCCATAGTCTAATGTTATATTTAAGTGTATCTGGTAATCCTGTATCATTTAAATTCTGTAAAACAAACAATAAAAACAGATGTTCTTTATAAGTTAATTAATTGCGTTGCACTTCAGTCTACGTAGGTATATTCGCGGTCCAGCCCTAGAAGCAGCTTATACTGCCATAGAGGCGGCTAATACTAAGCCTAGAAGGGGCCTATACTAGCCATAGAGGCGGCTAATACTAAGCCTAGAAGCGGCTTACTAGCCATAGAGGCGGCTAATACTAAGCCTAGAAGCGGTTTATACTAGCCATAGAGGCAGCTAATACTAAGCCTAGAAGCGGTTTATACTAGCCATAGAGGCGGATAATAGGTACAGTCATGAGCAATATTATGTCTCCACTTTAGAACCCTGTCGCACTATCAATTTGACATTTAACGAGACTCACGGTTTAATTTGTCAAAAAGTGAATGTGACATGGTTTCAAAGTGTATACTTACATATTATTATTAGTACCTACTGGTGACCGTACCTATTAGCTATAGAGGCGGCCAATCAGCTCGCGACTACAAACACTTTACAACCCCGACACCGATCCCAACGTGGTGGACGCTTTCCTAGCGCTAAGGTCGACTTATTCTTTCAAATACCTGGTGAGCCTAGTATTTGCCATGTACCTAGTTAAGAGACTTTTTGTAATTATTTCCTTTTATTTTGGTGCAATAAAGTATATTCGTATTTGTGAGGCTCTCAGACGATGCCTTGAGCTGAGTTTGGCGCCTAACTGGGCACACTCAGGCCTGTCGAAATGAATGTGTACTGACTGAGTAACAGCCTCAGCTCTCTCAATTTATCCAGCCAAGTAGATAATTCCATCTGAGGCAAGCCTACAATAAGTCACGTCTAAAAAAGACAGTAGAAAAGAAAGAGTAAAATCTTTTTTGAGTGACAGCGGTCAGAGCGGGGCGCCGATGGTGGCAACGACAATGAAACCAACGCGTTATAAATCTCTGTGCGATAATCCAGTTAGAACTTGTTCATTCTAATATCGGCTTTTCGGCGGGAAACGGGAACGGGACAGTTGCTTTCTTCATTGAGTAATCTAAATAATTAATACGAAGTGGTGTTTTGTGGTTAATGATCGCATTAAGTTAGTCGGAAGACATTCGCGAGTGTTATTATATTGGAGTATTCAATAAACAAAGTGTATCTGCCTATTTTCGCATCGTGCCGGGAAGCCGCTTCATAACTCAAAAGTTTATGCGGACTTTTGAGTTAATTCGTTTGGGGTTCGGAGTAGGAGTCTACTCCGAGGGTGGGGGCTTAGGTTTCATCATCATCACCTTTCATCATTTCATTAATCATCAAGAAAAAAAATACGTCAGACATGGCTGTATGGGCATAGTACCCTTTGCCTTACCCTTCGGGGAAAACCAAAAAAAATAAATCATTCTAATATCCAGTTCCAACCGGAATTTCTTTTATTTTTTTAATATTACAGATATCGGTTTGCACTTACCTTAAATTCAATATTAATGATTACATTTTGGAAAGCATTCTCATACTTTCTAAGGATATAGTTTACATCGAGCTCGTCTTGTGCACCGTAACACCGTATATGAATGGTACCTGTTACATAAAAAAAGTAATGGGTCTTCTGTCGTGTGGGTTGTGAGGTGGATAACCAACCTCATCAACCCTGATGTCAGGGTCATTACTGAGCCGCCAAAGGCCCCTGACATGACTCACATAGGCTTTACTTACTTACCTATTATAATTAAACTTACTTGTGTTACCAATTCCATACAGCTTTTTTTTACAAATTCCTAACATGAGTGTCCGAGTTAAGTTGTTATTTGGCGAATAAACCACGTCTATCGACTCCTCCACCACATCATCATAATCGTCTCCCTAAAAATATTATATAAAAACCAAGACAAGAACTTTTGAATTAGAAAAAAAGATGAACTAAATTGGTTGTCTTTCTCAAGTTATGGCAAGGGGAATAACAAATGTGTGTGTAAATAGTTATAGTGTGGTGCTTATCCATCGTAAGATGAACTAAGTACCCACACCTCACCGAGCTTTCTGTTAGACCAACATGATAGGTGGTGACCGTGTCGCTGTCTATAAGGGTTGAGCCAACTGTGTCAGTGTAAACTGCTCTTAAGATAAATTAATAACTCGTAAGTGCAAGTCCAGTACCGGCGCTCCCCGTTAGAGAAGCAAGCCGGAGTACCACAGGATCACAGTGACTATCTCAAAAAACATCCCTTTCGGAGCAGTTTACCAGATTCTCAATTCACCAGATTCGCTACTCACCAGATTTTGTACTACCCTTATCCCACTCCAAGTGGGGTCGGCACAACATACATCGTCATCTCGGCACTCACACCTTTCACACACATTATCCTTTTTTATACCATCCATCCACACTTTCTTGGGTCGCCCCCTACCCACCCACACCTTTCTCACACATATCCTATAAACATATAAGGTGGTATGGTGGTGCTTATGGTTATATATTGTTATATATTATGGTTGTCAGCCAATCTAAACATACCAGGGCTTAGAGCAAGAGGACGACCAAAAACAAGATGGGCGGATGTGGTCAAAGAGGACCTGTACATGTGCAATAATGTCTCCGAGAATGACACGTCTGATAGAGCGAAGTGGAAGAGAAGTACGAAGACAGACCCCACCATCAGATGGGAATAATAAATGCCAAGGAGAGAGACAGAGAAGAAATCGCTTTAAGCGATAAGGCCGCCATTTGCCATGTACTTAATTAAGAGTCTTTTTGTAATTATTTCTTTTTATTTTGGTGCAATAAAGTGTATTTGTATTGTATTGTATCCTTTTTTATAAAGTCCATCCACACTTTCTTGGGTCGTCCCTACCCCTATCTCAGAAAACAACAATGAAAAACTTACTGGGGGAATATACTTCTCTCCTATTACTATATAATGATTTAGTGCTATTAAAATAACAAACAACGAGGCACCACTAAAAGTCTCCCATATTGTATGGAAGGGTCGACGCAACCTTTCTCGTTTGTGTTTCCACACTAGAACCCATAGTGGATTCATTTTGTGATTTGTTTATAATATATAGAAAGTGCAACACAAAATGATAATTTAAACGGCGTTTTTCTAGTTAATTCGCGCAAAATAATTTAAAAATTGTCTTAGCTGACAATGACCTAGGATACTTGCATTTTCGCGCTATGACAATGACAGGACAGGACACAACAATGATAAAAAGTACGGCTATGATAATGCGCAGCCTAATTGCGGCTACATTATTTGATGACTGCCGATTATCGGGGTGTACAATAATTCGTTCGCGGCTTCGGAGGGCAGTCTTGTTCAAAATGAGGTGCACACCAATGTGTATCATCATCATCTCCCTAGCAGCCTCTGTGGTCCAATGGTTGACCGTTGAGCTCATGATCCGGCGGTCCCAGGTTCGAATCCCGGTGGGGGCGTATCACAAAAATCACTTTGTGATCCCTAGTTAAGACATTACAGGCTGATCACCTGATTCTCCAAAAAAGTAAGATGATCCGTGCTTCGGAAGGCACGTTAAGCCGTTGGTCCCGGTTACTACTTACTGATGTAAGTAGTCGTTACATGAGCTATGTCAGGGCCCTTCGGCGGCCCGATAATAGTTGATGAGTTTGGTAATTCACCTCACAACCCACACGATAGATCTCCCTAGCATTATCCCGTTTTCCACAGGGTCCGCTTACTACCACCAGCACCAATGTGTCATTCTAGCATTATTTTACTCCTAGCTCATTGCACTACTCTCGCCATCGGGGGCCTGATGCGTCAAGACATCGGAATCGGCACGACTTTGCACTACTTTTTACCTAAACCCAATGAGGTAACCGAATGCTTGACCCATCGAACCAGATAGATTGGGTAGTGAATGTATAGGGTTGAAGCAGATAGGTTTCGCGGAAATCAAACAAAAAAATATCACAATAAAAAATTTATTATTCTATATAACATAACATCGGACCGTAACCGTAGAATGAAACGACTTTATATTACATTGTTGCATAATAAGTATGTATATATTATACTTTACATGGCAGGGAGGTAAATGGTTTCCGAACATACACTAGTACTCGGCCATTGTGATTTTCCAAAATCTTCATTCATTACCATTCACTCATGAACGAATGAGAAAAAGCGACGCATTAGACAGAGGCGTACAATCATTTGGATTTAGTACTCACTTTTCATTCATCACATTTAGATAAAAGGCGAATAATTAGTATACGAATTACAAACGATTTAACTCATTCACTCACTCATGACAATAAATGGGATCCCTAGTAAGACGCAAAGACCTAGTTAGTACAAAAAAAAATGATATCTCGCGCGATATACAAAACATTAGACTGCACAAATTAAAAAAATACACAAATAATTTAAACATACGAGCCTTTTTATTAGGAGCAATAAATAGTTTAGTCAATAAGGAAGCATATACGATTAGGGGTGAGCATAAATTTAAAATATGTGGTCATTAAGTATAAAATTTAAGACTTAAATAAACATATTGCTCAAATAAAAAGGCCTTTTAAGAAATTTCGTTCGGAAACCAAGTACCGGGTTACTCTACAACTCTTTAACCTTATCACTGTTCTTACTGAATATTACAGATAACACGACTTAGAATGGATATTTCGCGCTTATAATTACATTTCGAAATTGCAATAAGATTCTGTTCCTATAACTCTGTTATCTCTGGGTATATTATACACAGAAAATGTCTAAAGAACAGTACAAATTGTCTCTTATAACGTTACAAGTGTTATAAAGGTGTCATAAGCGAGTGAAGACAGTTCGAGAGTGGTAGAGTAAACGCGTGATTTTTACATGAAATCGTCGTAGTCGTCATCGAAGTTGCCGTATACTTCGGGATTCAGATGAGCCTGTGAAAAATAAAAAAATAATGCTAAATACCACTTTTTTTTCTCTTTTGTATTCTGCTACTTGGCGATATGTTGTTCAACAATGAGCCAATTTTAGGTCTGACTTGTAGTCTGATATGGTTTACTTTATTTAGAAGGGCATTCATCAATGCCACTTCCATTACATGTTGTCGAATCTATTTACTAGATTAGGGACACTATGTCGTTTTAGTCTGGAGTGGAGTAGGCTGCCAGTCATTTCTAGCTGTGTCGCTAATGGATTGATATGGTTAGAGAGTCTTGTTGGGTATTTCTGGCTAAATACCACTGACATATTATAAACAAATAGACTTAGGCGTCGGCCTAATGACAGTACATATGGAAATAATTTCGCATGGACAGGAGGAGGACCCGGTGGTGTAATGGTTAAGACGCTCGTCCCGGCTTGACAAAAGCTGCGATTTCAAGTCCCGTCCGAGTCAGAAACTATTTCGATTTAATTTTTCTCTTTGTATATAGACTTACATTCACTAAGTTTTTTTCTAAAAATATGCGTCCGAACCGTATTATAAACATATTATATGACATGTAAGCAGGTCTTAAGTGCAACCAGTTAATTTATTACTTTGCAAGAAACTGATTGGACTTTTGCACCTTATCGTACATAAGGATATATATGCATTATAGTGGACGCCTCTAGGCTTATATTAGCATATGTATATGTACAATGCATGAAAAATAAAATACTTGAACAATTATTTTTATGATGAACACGTGAAGATAAAAATAAATTAATAACACATGATATTTAGGGCACTTAAAATGGATATCATTATGGCGGTGTAACATATTTCAAAACTGTTTTATTTAAAATTGGAAATAGAAAAACAACAAGGTACCCGTCTATCGCCGTGACTTCAAAACCATAATAAATTATAGACCTGTGCTATATAATGCCAGTACCTAAGCAATAGGCTATTTTACAACTTACGGAAATACTGTCCGAGTCACGTCCGTCAACGACCATCGTACTCATAACGGCCTCTGTGGTCCAGTGGTTGAGCGTTGGACTCACGATCCGGAGGCCCCGGGTTCGAATCCCGGTAGGGGCATATCACAAAAATCACTTTGTGATCCCTAGTTTGGTTAGGACATTACAGGCTGATCACCTGATTGTCCGAAAGTAAGATGATCCGTGCTTCGGTAGGCACGTTAAGCCGTTGGTCCCGGTTACTATTTACTGATGTAAGTGAGTAATCGTTACATGAGCCATGTCAGGGGCCTTTGGCGGCTCAATTATAACCCTGACACCAGGGTTGATGAGGTTGGTATTCTACCTCACGACCCACACGATAAGAAGAAGATCGTACTCATTATTATATATACTCATTGTTTCGTAATTCGTAATGTAAATTCGAAAATAAGTCAGAAAAAAGTTGGTCATCCACCTCACAACTCACACGATAGAAGAAGACACCTTGTTTTCCTTCTAGCCAGAAGGTCCGCGCGGCAACGACGCCGCGCGTGCATCAATTTATATCGAAGGTTTCAACCAATAGACGCAGCGAATGTTATCTACGTGGATAGACGTCGAACGGCTATTGGTCGAAGCCCTCGATATAATTCGCGGCGCGGTTGTCGTGTCGCGAGGGTTGGTTGCAATAAAAAAGAACAAACCAAAGGGTACTGAAACTGCGAATGGGGAAAAAACTAGAAGCTCAAATGTAGGCAGCACTGTTGAGTGTTCCTAAATTTTGACAGTTCTCCATAATTTACAGCTAAAATTCTTGATAAATTGCTATAAAATGTGGAGCAACAACGTGTATCCTGTATGAAGGATGAATTAAGAAAAAAAAAGCCATCTGTTAAAAAGACAGTTTTGTTCTAAAATAAGTTTTTCAAAGTTTTCTACTTTCCGATCTTTTAGGGAATAAATCTAACATAATGATTTCTCAGATAAAGCTGCGCAATGGGTTTTAATGTAAAAATATAACCAAAACAATAATATGTATGTTTACTCAAATGGTATGGGGAACTGTCAACATTTAAGAACACTCAACATTAGCGACACCTGACGGGAGAAATAGGCAGTTTGTATCCTCAAATCGAACCAAAAATGCAATACAATGTAACTGTACATACTTGACAATCCTTCTCTGGCTGCAGAGGTAATAATGGGTAGCATGGAATACAACATGAAATCAGCATCGTGTTATCCTATAAGCCCACTGCTGGGCATAGGCCTACCTTTGATAGGTTATTGTTAAAGTTTCGGCGGATGAGAAAATGACAGATAACTTGAAATAAAGATGGTGTTTACAGGAATTAGCACCAATATGGCGATTTAAAGTCGTAACGCCGGCAGTCCTTTTAAAATCCAAACTCCATTGTTATACTATTGTGTCTGGAAACCTCGGATTTACGAGGACAATATAATATATTATTATTATTACGTAATGCTCTCAAAAATAATATAGATTGCGTTGTACAGATGTAACGTGATAACTACCTATTTTCGCATGTTAGCCCAGCTGGGCTTCTAGTTATGTTAATCGTACAACGGAACAGAATGCTTTCTTCCGCACGGAAGTGTAAAGATGACGCGAAGTGTGTGCCGATTGCTTTGTGCCATTGCTTGCTGTAGTTTAGTATCCTATTAAGGATTTCTATACCCTATTAACTCGCAAGTGATGCGATTTGCCAATATGCTTGAAATGATGCGTGCCAAGTAATGGGACATGTTATAATCACAAAATATGCACGACCGTAATAAAAGGGACCAGTTTATTTGCATATTACACTTCTCGTCAAAAAAATCGGAACACCTCGCAAGTTTATGTTTCGTAAGGAAGGATTATCAGAACAATAATGAATACGAGTAATAGGAATAAAAATATAATTACACTCATTTGGCAGTCGGGTAAAAATAAATGTCATTTTACAGTGAGTACCTCGTTATAAGGATTTAAATTTTAATGTTCGAAATTCAAATTTAAAAATTCATTAGCTCTTGTTTTGTTGAACAAAAATTGCGAAGTGTTTGTTTTTTTTTTTTTTGATGAGTTTATTTACAGAAAGACATAATACACGCCATAATCCTATGAGGTAGGGCAGAGCCACAAGCGACCGTGACAATTCGCTTTGACATTGTAATCCAAGATAATTTAAATTATGTACTGCAAGTCCAATATTTGTTGCAAATTAAAGTTGTGTTGATGACTTGCCGTAGCTCTGCGCACCCCTTTATAAAGGCATGAACATTGTATCAGTGAGGTACCGTTCCCAGGAATGTTTTTAAAGTGGAAATGTTCCCATTGTAAATCTCTTTAATAGTAAGGACACTGGCAGCTATTCCATTTTCAAATTGTCCTTTCTTGTACTCTGATCCTATTTGCCTTAAGGCTAAGTAGTAAAGCTCTTTTTACACATCTTTGGCGCCTTTTTATCATTCGTTCATTGCGTTTCGTTACGCCATTCGTTCGTTGCATTTGCGCGGTTTTGACGTTAGCGGGGACGGCACGTCACTGATATGTATATACATAAGAACATGTATAGGTATGTATATAATGTATACAGGGTATTAGTGACATCGTAACGAAAACTTTGGGAGATGATTCAGACCTTGAGTTTGAGATGATATCAAGTGGAATTTCCTGTCGCAAAATTCATGAAAATGTACTCACCTCATGGGCTGAATCATACCCCAAAGTTTTCGTTACGATGTCACTAACTCCCTGTATATATGCTTGTGTGTATACTTACGTTGTCGCTGTCGAGTTTTAACTTGGCCTTCCCTTTGCCCTTCGTAGGCTTCTTCGCTTTGTCATTCTTCTCTGCTTTTTGTTTCTCGATGTACAAATTGTCTACTGACAGCTTTATCCTCTTTATGTCGGCCGATTGCACTGGAGAGAAAAAAAAGACGTGCTATAAATAGACTGCATGACTTATGTACAATTATGAAAAACGACAGTCTAGAAACGTCCATCAAAAAATGTTCAATCGTAAAAATGTCTAATCATAAAAAATTCCAATCATAAAAATGTCTAATCATAAAAATGTCGTATCATAAAAATATCGTATCACAGAAATGACCTATTATATAAACGTCCTATCATAAAAATATTCAATCATAAAAATGTCCAATCATAAAAATGTCCTATCATAAAAATAACCAATCATAAAAATCTATTTAGAAAAGGTCTAGAATTAGAAGCCTTTGATATTTTAATGTACACCTACGTACAGTGTCATCTATAAACATGTAGGTATATATTTTAGAAATCTGATGCATATTTAGTAATTTATAGACAAAAAAATCTTTTTCGTAATCTAATTCTGATATTAAATTCTTGAGAAAAAATCTAGTGGACTATGAATATTGTATAATAGTTATTGGATAAGATAAAAGAAACGATAAAGTTATACCTATCTATCAAAATCTTATCTAGCAACTTTTCTGTAACAATGATTTCTGATAAACGTGATGAAAGCGCAATTTACTTTGATAAGAGTTGCAACAAATTATCTTGAAACATCTAGGAACCACATAGGAATTAACTCAGCATGCCTCATTATCTCCATAAAGTCATCTCGTTATTC
Source organism: Pectinophora gossypiella (assembly GCF_024362695.1). Taxonomy (NCBI): domain Eukaryota; kingdom Metazoa; phylum Arthropoda; class Insecta; order Lepidoptera; family Gelechiidae; genus Pectinophora; species Pectinophora gossypiella. The sequence continues at coordinate 2,837,175 of NC_065420.1, read as the reverse complement.
ACAGGGTCTGTTTACCTAACACTTGATTACCATACAACAACACAGTACAAACATAATAAGTAAGAAAAATGTATAATTTTTTATTGATTGATATCATCAATAAAGTTAACCTGCCCCCGCAGTGCAGCAGAGGCATTGACAAATAGTTGTACGAAATTCTATCTACATAGATAGCATTCTTTGCGTCTCAATAGACGAAAAAACCAACCAATGTCGAAGCCCAATGTCGATAAAAGGCGCGGCTGCTATGCCGCGGGGACAAAAACTTATTAATCATGTTGGTCTAACAGAAAGCTCGGTGAGGCGCGTGGGCCATTCATAAAGAGCACTTGTCGATCCGCGTTCCGAATCGCTTCCTCTTCCGTCCTCTGCCGTATCTAGATACGCCTATTATTGTTGGGCATCGATAAGTCACTATCGATAATTAGTCGATAGACGATCGATAGTTCTATTGATAATTCGGCAACACTAACGCCATGTAATCATCATCTCTCTAGCGTCATCTCTTTCACAGGGTCTACTTATCAAACCTAAAAATTGGCAGGGCCAGTTTTTTTACAGAAGCGACCTATCTGACCTTCCAACCCGCGAAGGGAAAACCAGCCCAATATAGGCCAGACCAGCCCAATACATTCCCGAGAAATGCATTTCTCGGGAATGTGGGTTTCCTCACGATGTTTTCTTTCACTTCTGAGCATCTGATTTAATCATTTATGATTCAAACATGAATTCGAAAAGAAAAATTCGAAAATCATTAGTTTAAGCCTATGCTGGGATTCGAACCTGCAACCTCAAAATAAGAGTCAAGCATTCTACCAACTGGGCTAATGCTTATGTAATGTATAGGCTATTTATATTAATTTTGTATATGAAAAAATTCGACTTACTATGAGCAACAATATTCCTAAAGAGGTCTTCTACAAAGCCGGGAAACTCCTCCCTTGCTTTGAACATGCAGATCTTTTTGCTGAGCATGTCCGCAAACTCGGTGAACTCTGCTTTTGTTGTCGGTACAAATGTATCTATTTTTCCAACTGCACCGTCCGTGATACCTGATGAAAGGAGCAAGTAAATACTATAGTAGTTGCCTGGGTAACACATATATTTTTTATTTATAGCCTTTTATCAGACATAGAAGTTACATTTTAAAGTTTTTCCTCAATCTATGATAACCAATCAGTGTCTTCGGGCAAATGCCTCTCCCATTTTTCTCCATTCTTCTTTGTTGTGCACTAATCTGGTACAGGTCTTAGTGTTTCAAATTTTCAAATAGGAGCAGTCTCGAATAGTCAAAAAGGAATTCCATTTTAGTTTTCTTGATGAATTTTATTAAAGGGTTATGTTAACATGACAATTATTCATGTATTTTACTGTTTTGTTGTAAAGTGTAGACTTAAATCACTTTCTGATAAATAGTATCAGAAAGTGATTTAAGTAATATGAAAGTAATTAAAGTAACCCAATATCATAACTTATTTATCAAACATTATTAGTTGCATTTTATTCTATTATGTAACTCATTTAACTATTGTATTTATCTTATCACAATGTACACTGACTGCCTGGACAGTGTAAGTAGTAAAATAAGCATTTAGTTTACTTTCAGAGTCCATAATTCATAACTAATGATAAGTATCACTTATCTTAAGTGCAGTTTTCACTAACACAGTTGCTTCCACCATTATAGACGGTGATACGGCTCACCGCCTATCATGTTGGTCTCACAGAAAGCTCGGTAAGGTGTGGGTACTTAGTTCATCTTGCGATGAATGTACCCCTGACTAGACTGATTGAGATATAGCTTATGTTATGTTAAAATTGCATCTTACCAAATGTTTCCAGGGCCAGTCGGAGATCAGATTCCTCCTGAAGTTTTTGCTGACGGAGTTTCTCAGCTGCCCTCTGCTCTGGTGTCATCTCAGCCTCGGCCTTCTCTGATGCCAAGCGTTCTGCCTTCTCACGCTCTAGACGCTGGAAATATAAAAGACGTATTTATTTCAGACATTCATCAGATAGTTATAGACTCAAACTGTGTTGCTATCACATCAAACAATTATTAGAATACCATAAACATAGCTCATGACCATACCCCAATTGGGGTAGTCATAAACTAAGTACCTACACCTCACAAAGCTTTCTGTTAGACCAAAATGATAGGAGGTGAGCAATATCACCGTCTATAATGATCATTGAAAGACAATTTATGGTAACAGTTGGCAGTAAAGCCCCATATAATAAGACTGGGTTTAAAACCTCAGTCAACTTTGGAACTCAAATTTTCTACATTAACTACGGTAGATGTTTGTCCACTAACCTGCAGCCAAGTACCAGGTACTGTGGAGTAAGCTTTTGTAACATCTCTTGACCATTAGGACACTATTACTATTTGTCCTACTATTACTATTAGTTATAAAGTGAAAGCTTTCATGGGAGCTATAGCTATTAACTTGACACCTGTTTGTGGTCTGACATATAAATACCTATAATTAAATACCTACATGGATAATTATTGTACATTTTATTAATCTGCTGGGAATTACCTAATATATGGACATAATATACCACACAATATGTTGTAGGTATTTTAGAACATTCTAGAAGGTTCTTTAGCTCTTAAAGATAAGATCTAGAGATCTTCACTTTTTCTTTTCTAGGAGTAAGTCGACCTAGAAATATAATTATACGACATATGCACACTGGATTAGATGGCCTTGTACCGCAAAATGACATGTTCAAGTTAATTTTACCTCTTTCTCTGCTATTTTTTCAGCTATTTTCTTTTTAGGCTTTGTAGGGGGAGCAGGGAGTTCTTTTTTCTCCTCATCTTTCTTTTCTTCCTCTTCATCTTCCCAGCTTTCCTGAATAACAAAGTTCACGTCAACACGTAGGCAAGTATTTTGGAGGTTATGTTCGCCAAGTTACAGAACACTCTTCGAACGTAATTTAGCAATATTACAACGTCACAAAAACATAATTTGGCAGCAGACACGTTACCTTGACGATCTCTTCCTCGTCTTCGCCCTCCCATTTGTTCGACGAAGTCAACGTGGTCGGAAGTTTAGGCTCAAAATTATCTGCGTCTGGAAAATTCACACAATGATGTCATTCTCTCACAAAAATCGATTATTTCCACGTTACAACGCACACGTACCCCACGACACATCCATGATTGCGGACCGTTACGTAGCACCAGCAATTTATTTCTCCTAACGTTTCACGTGAAGACAAAATCGGACAGCGAGTCTTGCTGCAATGATGCCTTTTTATCACAAGATGTCTCCAGGGTCGGCGACAAAGAATTTGCAAACAATAATATTCTCAGGCGAATTTTGTCAAACGACCGAGGCTTTTCTGCAATGACTGCGACCAGAATGAGAAACGATAAACAAACGACATAATTTTGGCGAATTTCCAACAAAAATATAATCAAAATTTGATAAGCAAAAATATGACTCCATTGCCGACGATAATTTCCGAAATCACTAAAAAATTCAATATGGCCGCCCGCTGGTGTTGCCAATTAAAATAAATGAATGAATGAATGACGATATAAAATCGGATCGGAACTAAATGCCAATTCGATTCTAAAATTGTAATCGATTTTGTAAAACAGTTTTTTTTTTTGTTATGGTAATGTTGACATCCGTTTGTCAAATTTTATAAGTTCGGGAAAGAAAATGCACGAAAATTAAATTTTTATCGTTTTGTTGTTAATTGTTTATCGGCGATGACATTATTTTGTGTTGCTAATCAGTTTATATTATTTTAAACATTATAACGAAATCACAAAATGAATCCACTTTGGGTTATGATGTGGAAACACAAACGAGAAAGAATGCGTCGACCCTTCCATACAGTATGGGAGACTTTAAGTGGTGCCTCGTTGTTTATTATTTTATTAGCTATAAAACATGTGCTAGAGATTCATAAGAAGCATTTTGAGGAGCCAGTAAGCTTTGATTATTTTTTTGCGAATCATTCATACTATACTAATATTAGACCTAAATGCGAAAGTGAAGTGTGTCTGTCTGTTTGTTTATCCGTCTTTTTCACAGTCCAAGTAGAGATGCTACTTTAAGTGGATATAGGTAATTGAAATGATGGAGAGTGACATAAGCTATTTTTGTCTCTTTCTAACCCCCCACTGCTCTAAAACGTGGGGTGGAAGTTTGTATGGAGCATTTCGCATTAAAATTTGGTACCTAGGTATGCGGACTATTTGTGACCAACATTTTTTTTTAATCTAACCCCCAACCTCTTCAAGAGTTTTCAAGGTAGGAAGCTAAAAATCGGAAGGCGCGGGAAAAAACTAGTTGTTCATAAAATCAAATTAGGTACAAAATAATAGTTAATCCTTCCTAGTAAGATTAAACACATTATTTTGTGTTAGTTCATTATAATAATTCCCGTTGATAAAGTCCAATATTATAACTGTTTTATTATATTTTAGGAAGGTGGGGCACTAAAAGTGCTCTATAAGCCAAATAATAGCTTTTCTCGGACACTTATGTCAGGAGTTTGTAATGAAAAGCCGAAAGGAAGTGCCGTTATAAGTAAGCATAATTAATTCTTAATTAGGTAGCTATGTATACGTAATAAGTAGGTGCTCATTTATGTTATTTATTAGATCCCTGATGAGAAAGGCGCAATGACAAATTTTAACAATGGGAACTTGCAGCCACACATAGACTCACGCCCGCCATCCCTAATGGGGTGGGCAGAGCCACAAGTGATCAAAGACAACTTGCAGCTACTGATGAGTTAAAGCCATAAGATAGAATAATGATTTATGCCTGTGCCCAGAATTGTTTGTATCTCAAACAACATGGTGATAAATAAAGACCCAATCGCTTTAATATTAGGTAATTACCTATAAATAACGGCCTCCGTGGTACAGTGGTTGAGCGTTGTGCTCACGATCAGGAAGTCCCGGATTCGAATCCCAGTGGGGACAAATCACAAAAATCACTTCGTGATCCCTAGTTTGGTTAGGACATTACAGGCTGATCACCTGATTGTCCAAAAATTAAGATGATCCGTGCCTCGGAAGGCACGTTAAGCCGTTGGTCCCGGTTACTACTTGCTGTAAGTAAGTAGGCGTTACATGAGCCATGTCAAGGGCCTTTGGCGACTCAATAATAACCCTGACACCAGGGTTGATGGGATTGGTAATCCACCTCACAATCCACACGATAGAAAAATAGTAATTATTTCGTTTATCAGGTACCAGAATACGCTGCTACGGTGCACAGAACGAGAGTGACGTGGACAATATCCTCGGACACAACACATCCCATAATACCGCCATCATTGACTTTGAGGTAAGTGGCAACCCTTCCCTATGTTAGATACTACTTCGTTAGCTACTTAGTTAGGTAGGTATATATTAGTTAGCTACTTAGTTAGGTAGCTACTTAGTTAGGTAGGTATATCTACCACGAGTAATCTCATACTGATAATGACTCGGTCCATTCTGATTGAATAGCCTTCCGAATTGAATGTTTTCTCTTCGCCCCGCACTAATATGTATCCGCGACCTCACCCCCTGTAGGTCTTTTTTTAATCTTGTAAAAGGGAGAGCGCGCCGAATGTGTCTCTCTCGCACTGAGCCGCGCTAAGAATGAGATTTTTGTATGAAGTACTTGAAGAGCTCGGTGGCGCAGCGGTTAACGCGCTCGGTCTGCGATTGTTGAAGTTAAGCAACTTTCGCAAAGGCCGGTCATAGGATGGGTGACCACAAAAAAAAAACAGTTTTCATTTCGAGCTCCTCCGTGCTTTGGAAGGCACGTTAAGCCGTTGGTCCCGGCTGCATTAGCAGTCGTTAATAACCACCAATCCGCACTGGGCCCGCGTGGTGGTTTAAGGCTCGATCTCCCTATCCATCCTTGGAAGGCCCGTGCCCCAGCAGTGGGGACGTTAATGGGCTGGTGATGACCCGTACTTAGGTATAGGTATATCGCGCGCGCGTGAGACCTTATATCAACCAATGCTATTGAATACGCGATAAATAATACAATTCTACTGGCTCATTATAGCATGCTGCAGACGTTGCGATTTGTCGCGTTTGTCGCCTGCGGTCGCTTTCGGAATGGAAGCGTAGATCCTAAAGACCTTATTCATCATTACTAATTTCAGAACCATGCTTTGGTTGGTGTAGCATTCTCCATACTACTTTTTAGGAAAAAATAGGGCAGTGGTTTCTGTCTGACGCGAGTGGGATGGCGCCCAGAGTAGTCTATTTCAAAGTCGTACTAGGACTCCTGTCCTCCGCCTCTGACAGTACTGACAGTTACTGCTGCCCTCTGCCAGGTTCCAGGTTATAGTCTTGGTGACTTGCCCCTTCCGTCCTGCAATGCTGTACTTCGCCTCTGCATCCGTTGAGGAATGACCTTATTAGGTAGGTATATTACGCGACCGAGTCTGGTACAGTCATGAGCAATATAATGTACCCACTTTAGGACTCTGTCGCACTAACATATTTGACATTTAGTGAGACTTACAGTTCAATTTGTCATAAAAGTTAATGTGACATGGTACCAAAGTGTATGCATATTAATGCTCGTGACCGTACATCGGTTGCCCACCCAATATGCTATTACCCTGCCCGATCCCTATTCATCGAGGCTGATAGATTGGGTAGCGTAATAAGACCTTTAATTATATGGATAAAATGGTTACCTAGGAACAACTGTTTTTTATTCTTTATTTTACAGAATTTAGACGGCACTAAGTTACCAGATACACTTAAATATAACATTAGACTGTGGGATGTACAAACGAAAGAAAAACAAGTTTCGATGTTAGCGGATTTGTACCGATTGTATGATGATGATTATGACAATCCGTACACGAGTGAGATATAATTCTTGATTTTCTTTTAAATGATTTTAGGTTTTCGTTTTTATGCTTACCTTCTTCAAGACCCCGATACCGACCGGACCAGGGTGGTTGACAATTACCCTCACTCAGAACTTATCGCTATCGGCCCACTTGGGTCGATTAATTCTTTAAAATATAACCCTTTCAGGTGACGCCCTGAATCGAGGTTCACGTCTAACTGGGCGCCTTCAGGCCTGTTGTATTAAATTTTTGTGCCGGGCGCCTTCAGCGCAGCGGTCGGACAAATGGGGAGCGCTGAAGGCTCTCCCAAGTAGTTACAAAAAAACGAATGTGCCTGATCTCGGAAGAACTAATCATTTTTTTGAAGGATTTTTGTTCATAGCCTTCACTCGTGCTTAGGGAAAGTCACAAAGAGAAATTGTAATCGTCATTAAGCCGACCCCTGGTTGATGGCGCCGGCGTCGGTGTCTCTTCTATCGTGTGGGTTGTGAGGTAGATGACCAACCTCATCAACCCTGGTATCAGGGTTATTATTAAGCCGTCAAAGGCCCCTGACGTGATTCAAGTAACGACTACGTACGGTCGCAAGTACTAATATGTATACTCTTTGAAACCATGTCACATTAACTGTTTTGACAAATTATACCATAAGTCTCATTAATTGTCAAATATGATAGTGCGACAGGGTTCTAAAATGGGTACATGATATTGTTCATGACTGTACTTACATCAGCACTATTTGCGTCGGCATGATGACAATACATAGATTGAAGAATTTCGCATGGATAGGAGGACCCGGTGGTGTAATGGTTAAGTTCGTCCCGGCTTGACAAGAGCTGGGTTCATGTCCCGTCCGAGTCAGATTTTTTTTTTTTTTCAGTTTAAATTTATCTTTGAGAACTAATCATATTTATGATATTATACCGTTTCCAGATGAAAATGTAGCGCTCTTAACCAATTTACAATGGCAGTTAGACAAGGCTTACCTGCAAAAGCTGTCCGGGGAACGAATAGACCATGTAACGTATAACTTTTTCTGGAAAATAAAACAAACGGGAAAATTCTTCTTCTATCGTGTGGGTTGTGAAGTGGATAGCCAATCTCACGGACCCTGGTGTCAAAGTTACTATTGAGGCGCCAAAGGCCCCTGACGTGTCTCTTGCAGCGACTGGAGTAACTAGCACCAAAGGCTTAACGGGCATATTACTTTCGGAAAATCTCGTGTTCAGCCTGTAATGTCCTAGCCAAGCTAAGGGTCACAAAGTGATTTTTGTGATATGTTCCCACCGGGATTCGAATCCGGGACGACGGCTGAACGACGGAGGACGGGAACATCGATAAAAGAATTTTCCGTTACTTTTCAGATCTTTCTATTTTTTCTTTTTAATAAAAAGTCGGTTTGCATCTGACCATAAGTATACTCACCAGATGGTAAATGAAAATGTGCTAAGCTAGTACACGCTTACCTAGTGAGAAGAGTGTATACAGGATGTTAGTGACTTCGTAAAGAAAACTTTGAGGGATGATTCAGGCCATGATTCTGAGTTGATATCAAGTGGAATTTTCCGTCGCAAAAGTATGGAATGGAAAATAATTAAAACAAAGCAAACATTTTCATGAACTTTCCGACAGGAAATTCCACTTGATATTAACTCAGAATAATGAACTGGATCAGCCCCCTCAGTATTCGTTACGTCACTTAGGTATATCCTGTAATTATTATGTTATTTCAGCGTATGCAATTACATGCAGTCTCAGAAAGCCATAATATTCCAGTGTATTTAATAAGTAGTTTTCTTAAAGTGTGCATGTTACTGGGTCCTTTGCCGTATTTCATGTACGAAAATTCAAAGACGGTTATGAAGAAAAGGTCTGGAATGAAAGTAAGTTCACTTTAAAAATTAACAAAACATACATAGGTAACAATAGCGATTCGAGTTTCCGGTTTTTTATTGTTCACATTTTTAAGCACCCGTTCACATAGCAATCCGCCACGTTTTTATACCCATTCGGCACCGTCTCTGCGTTCATTAGGCTTAAGGGGCCAAGAAAAATACACGCATTTAATCATAGTTCGATTAAAATATTATGTCCGTTTCTTTCGTGGTCATCATCTACCTATCATTATTCCGTTTTTCACTGGGTCCGCTTACCTGACCTGAAAATTTGACAGGTCCGATTTTTCGGATTTCTTTCATGGTGCTGATTATTATTTTAGACCTAGTTTATCTTTAGTCTTTGCTTTGTAATAAAAATCGCCCCGATTTCTGCAGACACCTAATTTTATTTTAAGTTATACCTGTCATTATCTTATCCGCCGAAAAGGAAAAGGACGGGAAATTGACAACTGTTAATTTTAAAATTAAGGAATTACCCGGACGAAGTATATAGGCATCTCGCTGTTATGCAACCCGTTTCACGTGTGCTGTCAACTTTATTCTGTCGGGTTATTGGCCAATATACAATTACGGGTTTTTAAATTTCTGCCTAAAATGTTCGTGTTTCATAAATTTTATGCCTGTCGATTACCCGTCCCTTTGTTTTTCAGCGGATAAGAAATTGACAAGATATAACTTAAAATTAGACGGTGTAACCAGGAATCAGCATCATTAAATCCTTTTGATATAATAACGTAAGTCGGTAGGTACCTAACTCTTGTTGTAATCTTTCATGCCGAAACAACTGGACCGATTTCGATAGAAATTTGCACACAGACTTCATTAAAGGATTTATTGTTTTTATAGGAATCGGGTTCATAACCCTTTTAATGCCAGCCTTTTAATACGCCAGTCTCGGCTTGACAAGAGCTCAGGGTTCAAGTCCCGTCCAAACCAGAATTTGGAACGCTTATTTCTACATCATAGTATATAAATAACGGTTAGTTTTTTTTTTTCAGGAATTTTTGAAGTTATATGGCGTATCCCACAATACAATTCGTAATTCCAACATTTTGACTACTACGTTTTTTGGAGCAATATATTCCATATTTGCAACTATACTATTGAAGGTATATTGATATTGCCTGTGTCTAAGATAAATTATAAAATGCTAATCTGGAAATTTAAACCAGTCTAAGTTGATCAAAAATGTATTGCCCCATATGTAGTTTATACACAGTGAACGTGTTAATAGATAAAACGACCTTTAGATGATAAAGATTTACCCAGATGCGTTCGAAAATCAAATCAAATATACTATATTGCACACAACATACAAAACAAATTTACACAAATGGATGATAGAGATGAGGAGCTCGATGGCGCAGCGGTTAACGCGCTCGGTGTGCGATTGTTGAAGTTAAACAACTTTCGCAAAGGCCGGTCATAGGATGGGTGACCACAAAAACAAAAAAAAACTTTTTCATCTCGAGCTCCTCCGTGCTTCGGAAGGCACGTTAAGTCGTTGGTCCCGGCTGCATTAGCAGTCGTTAATAACCATCAATCCGCACTGGGCCCGCGTGATGGTTTAAGGCCCGATCTCCCTATCCATCAATAGGGAAGACCCGTGCCCCAGCAGTGGGGACGTTAATGGGCTGATGATGATGATGATGATGATGATGATAGATACAGTACAATCTGTAAAAATCTTTTGTTTCTTCTGTCTGTTTTGTTGTGTAAAAATAAATAAAGAAACAAACAGCGACACCAGTGTCGAGAAACAGAACTAGATAACAATGCGCCCAGTTATATCTCTATGTGGTGAAGTGATTATAGCAAATCGACAAATAGATTGCTCCCATCGATCTGCCGAACCGAAATAATCGGCCAAAGCACAAAATGGCGGCATATTGCGTTTTGCCCAGACAGATTTTTAAAAGCCCAGTTCAACGATTAGCCCGCGACATAATGTTTTTTTTTGCAATCAGATCACGTACTCCCCTATCCTGCCGTACAGCAACTCATTCCTAGTTGCAATAACACTTGTATTTCATTTTGTGTCAATTGTTTCACTCGCTTTCATCACAAGCACACTAGCTCAGAACTGTAAGTATCTACCAAGCGTTATTTTTATTTTATTTTTTCCTTTTGCTGGGCTGAGTGTGAAGAAAAACGCGGGCAGCTGCTCATCTTCCCGGGCTGGTTTTGATAACCAACAAAGAGATTGCATTCTTTCTAATCTAACATAATATATCGTTTTATGGACTCCTGTAGGCTCTGCACGGTAACAGCGCGTGGCGAGACTTATATCGAGGCCTTCGACCAATAGGCGTTTGACATCCATCTACGTAGATACCATTCGTAATGTTTATTGGTCGAAGCGCTCGATATAATTCGCGCCGCGTACGGCGCGGTTGTCATACAGACCCGGCTAATGTCTCGCTTTATTAAACATTTTAACATAAACAGTCTTTTTATGGAAGATAGACAAGCATTGTGACCACTATCTCACCTGATGGTAAGTGACTATGTGGCCGAAGTTGGGACATGCTTACCTACAAAGTGCCTATTCACTCTTGCCTTGAAGAAGCCCAGGGTTGTCTAATACACGTTCTACCAACGAAAATAGTAGGTAATATGCTACTCAAGTTTTTATTTCGATTTTAGATCAACACTGCGACAGTCTAGCTCTATTGATATACATGATAACTTTTATCATTAACACTTTATTGTATCGAAAAAAGTCCTTTGCGGATTATATAGCGTGTGCCATCATACCTCACGCTCCCCTTTTCGTGTTTTGGGATGAAATCACTACTCTTCAACGAAAGCGTAAGGATACTTTTTTTTTATTTATTTTTTTGCGAAATATATTCGTTTCGCAGGTATCTACAAAGATTTTTAGGAAATCCCAGAAATCAATATTATTTCGATTAATAGCTGCACGCACACACGAAAGAACATCGAATAAGAAATGGTGTATTTTTCGTATTTAAAATTAATTGCCATGAATTTCACATCTGCATTTTTTTTATAACCATTTTGACATTGTTTTATGTTTCATGGTTCTGTGTATATTTTCAAGATTAGAAACAGTTTTTTCCGACACAGTTATAGCTGGATATTGGGCCTTATCGCTACCAACCCACTAACCACTATCAACCCACTAGGGTCGATGAATTCTTCAAATATGATCTCCTCAGACGACGCCCTGAGCCGAGGTTCGTTCACAAATGGAAACCCTCAGGCCTGTTGTTTTATATTTTGTATCTGGTGAGAGCCCTCAGGGCTCCACATTTGTCCGGTCAAGTAGTTAATGCCATCTGCAGCAAATCTTCGATAAGTCACGGCAAAGAAAAATAGGCCTAGTCGGCTTTCTGGGGTCGGCTAATCAGCTACTTGGCTAATCAGCCAGTCGGCTAATCAACCAGTTGGCTAATCAGCCAGTCGGCTAATCTGCTCAACCCGTAGTCAGCACATCTCACTTGTTATGGATTATTCTTCAGGTATAGGTATCCAATTCTCAAATATGTGGACGTCGCATGGCTCAAAAAAGATAGCTTCAGTTTTTATGGTTTGGGTTTTCTTTACGATCCACCTCTTCCTGATACTGTGCCTGTCCTGGTATCTCGAGGCTGTTAAACCGGGCATGTATGGCATTGCTCATCCCTGGAACTTCTTATGTCAAGTAAGTTTAATATCTATTTTACTTATTAAGAGAGGAGGCCTATATCCAACAGTGGGTGGATACAGACTGAATAGAGAGAGAGAGTAGATTACTTATTAAATTCCACACCACACAGAAGTATTATAAACCCCTTAATATATACAGTTTCAGATGGTATCAAGTGGAATCTCCTGTCGGAAAATTCATAAAAGTTTTTGTTTTTTAAATTATTTTTAGTTCCATACTTTTGCGACGGAAAATTTTACTTGATATTAACTCAGAATCATGGTCTGAATCATCCCCCTTAGTATTCGTTACGATGTCACTAACACCCTGTATAGTATGATTAGAATGCCAGCAGGATAAAGATACAGTAAGTTCATTGCCTAGCGTGAAAGAGACAACATTATAATATGTATCTTTCGGCCTACAGATATTCAGCTTAGTACGAAAGAGAAGAGAGATATGTCACTAAAATCATTCTACGTTTTAAGGGGTTACTTACATTAATGTGGGAGTTGAAAGTGTTACTTCCTTCTTTCAGCGAAAATATTGGTTCGTTGTAAAGAAGAAGATTCGTAAGAAACAAGTTAAAGGCGTGAACTTCCACGTAACGGCCGAAGGACAGAATGTACAAAAGGACAATAGATTTTTCGAAGCACAACCAGCGGGTACGCGGATCGCAATAAAAATTGCCGGAGTTACAAAGGTAAAACGTGGCTCACAGGAACCGGATGTTACATAAACACTTATTAAAGTGAGTATAATAATCTACATAACTTCATGCCTGTATCCTCAAGCCTCATAAACCCCAGGATTATAATATAAGTACAGCTCCTCGCCAGCTGTGTCGAAGTTCCATGTATGTAGGTAATAGGGGACGAGCCTACTGACTCTGAAAACCACGTGATATCAATCATCTATGATGCAACAATGAATTCAAATCCATAAAGTCGAGTTCAGTGGTTTAAAGACATAACCGAGATTCGATCTCGTGGCACTACAATGTCATTTACCAATAACGTGAAGATATATAGCCACGGAGTAATGCTGCGTTATTGGTACGTGAAGTGAGTCAGCCTCCGGCGCTCCCCTTTTGCCTGGTCAAGTAATTAATGCCAACTAAGCGACTCCGCCTCCGGCCTTTTGAGTCACGTCAATACAAAGACCGGATATTTAGTAAGGAGGCTTTTACCAGCAAACTCTTGTTTGGCTCCGTGTTCTAATCCTCTTGGATCAACAACCCTGAATGCGAGAATAAAGACCAGTAGTTGTTGGGTTGGTTGCAGATATTCCGAAACTTCAACGAGCCCGATTGTCATGCTGTAGAAAACGTAGATCTGGAAATCCATAAAGGAGAGATCACTGTGTTGTTGGGAGTCAACGGTGCTGGGAAGTCTACTCTTCTGTCCATTGTTACAGGTTGGTTTATATCCTGGCAAGGATTAGATGTTTAAAGGGTGCAGACCTTCCTGCGTGCTCAAGAAGATATCCGGGATCTTCAAGGGTGTATAATTTCTTCGTTAACCCACAGTGGGCAAGCGCTTTAAAGGTGTTTTGTTCTGAAGCGCGTGGCACTGATTATGCTATATGAAAGATGGGACCCGTGGTTCTTTGCGAGATATATTGTAGCGTATGTGAAATGGTGTGTATGAATTTTGTAGAAGACGTTACGTCTACTACTCCGTCCGTCCGTCTTCGTCCTTCTAGGCGAGCACGCTCCATCTTAGGCCTCATCAATGCCTTTGGGTAAGTGTGGGGCCAAGAGCAAACCTATCAAAGGTAAAAAATAATAATTCTGAAACCCCTGTTTCTGAGGATTGAAACACAGGTACAATGCACGTTACATGAGAAGAAAGAAATAAAATAAGACCCTGTCAGTGTCGATTGCTAAGGCCCCAGGATCCAACGATTTGTGCAGAAGCCTAGTACACATACATACATACATACATAAACGCACGCCTATTCCCCAGCGGGATAAGCAGAGACTATGGAATTCCATTTGCTTCGATCCTGACACACTTCTCTAAGAGAAGTAAGCAAGACTTGCTTCCTCCACATTCATCAATCGTTTCATACACGCACGCCGGTTCAGAGTAGATCGTACTAAACCTTTTCGAAGAACATCTCCAATTTGGTCAATATACGTCCTTCTAGGTTGTCCTTTGCCAGCCCTACCATCAACCTTCGCTTTATGTACTGTTTTTGTAATCCGTTTCGCTCCTCCTTCATCCTATCTGCGTGTCCAAACCAACCTTAACATTCCCTTCTCAATCAATCATTATACTACTAATCCCTATACGTCTTTTACACCACATTTCTCTTATACTTTTATACGTTTTTCACTTTTATATATGGAAGCCTGTAATTGGCCTTCTGCTAACTACTTTTGTATTTATTTGTAATTGAAGCTGTCAGCTCTTTGATGAAAATAAAATAAATAATTACCTATCACACTGTTTCAGCCTGTGTGCCTAGTAGGTACACTGATAAACTGTTTAAACTGGGCCCACAAACAAATACTATTGCTTTAAGTTTGTTTTAAGTTTACGCGGTTATTATCATTATTAAAACACATAATAACGGATTCTTACCGCGTTTAAATCAGGGATATGATGTCATCCCGTGATCATGGCACTTGCAATAGTGCCGAAAAATCGGGAGTCTCATATCCCTGATTTAAACGCGGTAAGATCCCGTTATGTGTTTTAATTTCTCTTTTGTTTTGTATTTTGTTTTTTCCTGTTTGTGCAATAAAGTTTTTATGTTAAAATAATATTATGTCAATGACGTTTTTTTTAAGGAATGTTTGGTGCTACTCATGGAAAGGTGTACATTAATGGTCTGGATAACTCGACGCGATTCAATGACTCGCGAAAAGATTTGGGATATTGTCCACAACGCGAAATGACCTTCGAATACCTTACTGTTATGGAAAATATTTACTTCTTTCAACAGGTGAGGTAACAATGAAATATAATGAAGTTTTTATTTTCTGTGCCCTTATTAAACTTATGTCTATAATTCTAATGCCTACCACCAGCTATAACATTGGATTTTGTCTTTATATAACCCGTGCTTAGGGAAACTCAAAACTCACGACAGTCGGTCCTAAATTGGAGCTAACCTAGTAATGCTGATTTATTTTTGCTTCTTACGTTATGTTCCAGCTAAAGGGCGATACCATTGCCAGTGGAAATAAAGACCATCTAATGCGAGCCCTTGACTTGGTCAGTGTTGGTGACTTCTATACTAAAGGACTTCCAACTGGCATAAGAAGAGCCTTGCAGGTCATTTTTTTACATACTTATATACATAAATAAACTCTTCAAAATTGTATTTTTGCACAAACATGTTCACGTATCATACTCGTATCAGCTATTAACACAGACCAAATAAAGTTCTTCGGTCGTGTGGGTGGTGAGGTGGAATACCAACCCCATCAACCCTGGTGTCAGGGTTACCATTGAGCCGCCATGGCCCCTGACATGACTCATGTAACGACGACATACATCAGTAAGTAGTAATCGGGTCCGAAGCACAGATCATCTTACTTTCGGACAATCAAGTGATCAGACTGTAATGTCCTAACCAAAATAGGGCTCACAAAATGATTTTTGTGATATGTCCCCAATGATTTTTGGATTTGAACACGGGACCTGCAGATCGTGAGCGCAACGCTCAAACCACTGGACCATGGAGGCCGTTACCGAATAAAGTTGATAACTGTCGTAAGTCAAACTAGTGGCGTATTATCGTGATGGAAAACTAGTTGATTCGTTCGGGTTATATGTATACGTTTTAAAACTAACAGCTCTACATCATCCGTTCCTTTCTTCTCGGATGAATAAAGATGAATAGAATAGACACACATAGTTTAAAAGGACACACACAAAAACAAGACATTGTGATGAATATAATCAAGTATAACGTAAAATAAAATTAGGTGCTGTTTGCCGGAATCGGCAGCAATGTCTTTTCATTTCATGTTTCAGATAGTATGTGCCTTGATAGGAGATGCTGATGTGTTGGTGTTAGATGAACCCACTGCTGGCATGGACTCAAAGATGAGGCATAGAGTTTGGGACTTGTTACTGGCAAGTTATTTTCTACAAACGTACTCTAAATCACTGAATTCAAGATTGTTTGAATCATAAATATTAATGACACGTTCCACTGTAAAGGAAAACATCGACAGGAATATCAATGCTGCAGAAATGTGAACAAAGAAGTAATAATTGGGTTTTTTCATCAATACCTTCAGAAACGGACCCAGTGATGGCCCTAGCAAAATATGTAGGTGGTACGAGACCTGAAAGTGGCGCCCCTCAGTTCATCAAAATACAAAACCCGCAGGGGCTGCAGGGTGGACCATGGACTTGTTGATTTTGGCGCCCTCCCCTATTTAGGCGCCCGGTGCGGTCGCACCGTTCAGACCTAGGGCTGCCACTGAACGGACCTTACAATACCTATCTTGAGTAGGCCTACCTGTTTTGTGACTTATGACAATTTACGTGGATGAAAAATAAATTTGCATCGCTTCTTGTTGTAATCTTGACTTTCGACATGTTTATCTCTATGAATTAGGTAAGGTGGCTGAATCAATATATTTTTGTCGGATCTCAGATCTTCGCCCAAGTTGACAACGTTAATAGTAATTTTGGATTTGCCAGTTTCTTTTATTTCCAGGCACTTCGTAAATATAAAACACTGCTTGTGGCCACCACTGTAATGCGGGAAGCAGATGCTATAGGTGATAGAATAGCAATAATCAACAAAGGAAGTCTGAAGTGTCACGGATCTCCTGCATTCTTGAAGAGTGCTATTGGTAATTTCATCCTTTATCTTCTACTATCGCCTGGATTTCGATGCTCAGCAATTCTGTTATTTTGCATTATTGTCTGTTTTATTTATCGCATGTCATTTTGATGTTGGTCATCACCATTGGTAGTGTGATGTAATCTTACTCTGTTAAAGTTACACTTTGAAAAATCTAGGTACTGTTAAGGGTACATCATTCTGAGGCATGGATTCCCATTAAGTGTACCCACACTGATGCAGACGCTAATGAGTTAGCCTCTCCTTACTGTAATCATAGGCTTCGCATGCCTATTTTAGACTATATTATTATATGACATCGTTGTCTTGAAATTGTACACTTTTCATGGTTGTTCAAGCACATTCTGCAGGAGAAGCCTTCGGCAGGTGGAATATCTGGCTTGAAGTCGTTTTATTCACCTACTCGTCACAGTCTGGAATCAGGTGTTGTCGTGAGCATGATGCCCGTCGATCACACGCTTTCTCTACAAATCTCGATCATCAGCGAATTCTCCCACGCCACGTGGTCAATACCAAGAGCTCATATCTCTCTTAGCGTTATCTTTAAATCGTAGCACCAGTTCTCATCATTATATAGTAAAGATAATGTATCCATAGGTGCTGATTTCAAGCTGTCGTTAAGAACAGCCGAAGGGTCGGCAGACAAAAAAGAAATCCAACAAGTCATTAATGAGAACTTATCAAACATGGAAGTGACTCTGAATAGTGACAGGCATCTCCCACTGAAATCCCGAATATCGCTAGCCCTGCCTTCGAATGATCGAGAACAGTTTCCGAAGGTGTTTGATGTTCTAGAAGCAAAGATGAGGGAACTAGGAATTACTATGATGGATGTAGGGATATCTATGGAGCAAGTTTTCTTGAGGTACTGTAAATTGGACTTTTTGACAGTCGCTACTATAAATAATAAGATTATGACAATCATTTAGGGCTGATTGTTGCTTTTATAAAGTAACCAAGGTCTGAAGACCGCTGGCTCTTAGAATAATACGAAAACAGTCTATTCAATTGAACCAGAGGCAGGGGGGGTTAAAAAGGCTACATCGGAGCAATTCATCGAAGACGACAATATTGCTTTTCGGCATTTGTTAACATTGCGCAGTTACTTTTATATGCGCAAATGTCAAATTGCAATTTTGCTTTTTAGATGAATTGTTTCAATGTGGCATTTTAACCCCCCTGCTTTTCCTTGGAGTTTTCTATACATCTTCAAATTAGGTACGCAGGGCAGGATAACAATATAAAGACTTATGTTTCCAAACCATTTTTGAGGAGGAAGAGCCATAAGTGATCAGGGTCAAGTCCCAACATGGTGGTGGTCAGATAGTCTCCTGATCCCCCATTATTCTGATTCATCATATTGGCTCACCACATATCACATTGTCTAACAGAAAGCTCGGTGAGGTGCGGATATTTAGTTTGATGATGGATGTACCTCTAACTACCCCATGTGGTATTTAGACCATTTGGACCATTCCAACGACTCACGACTAAATACATATTTTTTTAAGCAATAAATTAATTTATTTCTAGTTTTATTGAAGAAGATGATGACTTGTTTTATTATGATGGCGAATTGCTGTGTAAGTTTTTGTGTCAATAATTCTTTCGGAGAGTTGAACATTTATCAATTCAACATAATACATGCATAAACTCAAGCCAGTAATCCTTAATGGGCAGCCACAGATACTCAGAAGATTTGCAGCTACTTTTGATATAAAGGCCAGCTGGCTCTACATACCAACTGTGCCACGAATTTTATTGAGGGTTTCTACCAATAAACGTAGCGAATGCTTTCTTCGCCTCGATCCCGTGCCCCAAAGGCTGTGATGGGTATGATTGACTATATGATAAGAGCTGATCAACCCAACAATTACTAAAGAATAAGCAGCTGAACGTGTTCTTTGATTTTAATGCTTGCAGTCCAGTACATAAGCACTTTTTAAAGAAAACACTTTCGGCAGGGCTAACATGCGCGACGTGATAAAATTATCGATTGATTCAATACATACATACATAAACAGCCTATATACGTCCCACTGCTGGGCACAGGCCTCCCCTCAATCAACCGGAGGGGGTATGGAGCATACTCCACCACGCTGCTCCACTGCGGGTTGGTGGAGGTGTTTTTACGGCTAATAGCCGGGACCAACGGCTTAACGTACCCTCCGAAGCACGGAATCATCTTACTTTTTCGGACAATCAGGTGATTCAAGCCTGAAAAGTCCTTACCAAACAAAGGACAGTCTCACAAAGTGATTTCGACAAGTGATTCAATACATTTTGTCGAAATCGATAAGTTTATTTATTTCGAACAACACAGTATTTTGACAGAACGACATGACTTATTTCAGTTCACATATTAGCACTAATCGACAAAACGACATAATTAAATCGTTAGAATCGATAAAATGACCGTGACAAAATTGTATCACGTTGCGCATTTTAGCGCTACTGGTGTCTTATACGAGTATTAATTAAAGTTATACTCCTCAAAGTAACTGCTACTCGCTTGAA
This sequence comes from Pectinophora gossypiella, assembly GCF_024362695.1. Classification (NCBI taxonomy): domain Eukaryota; kingdom Metazoa; phylum Arthropoda; class Insecta; order Lepidoptera; family Gelechiidae; genus Pectinophora; species Pectinophora gossypiella. The sequence goes on along the minus strand of NC_065420.1, from coordinate 2,817,435 downwards.
ATATTTACAGATCAAATGGAAGACCTCATTAAAGGATTTAGACTGCATATGTACCAACTTACTGTGCTTATGAAAAGAGTTTTTACTTTCGTATGGTTTCATAAATACCAGTTCATATTGTTGGTGAGTAGATATTTCACTAATTGATATTACGCGTTGATAGATGGTAACAGTTGCATGAGACATAGTGCTTCTGCATTAATTGTAGGTCTGTACTAGCTATCGACCCACTCGATTAATTCTTTCAAATATTCTTCTTCTCAGACGACGGGCTGAGACGATTTGTTTCTTTGTTTGCATTGCGCACTTACTTTTATATGCGCAAATGTCAAATTGCAATATTGCTTTCTTAGATGAATTACTTCGATGTGGCCATTTTAACCACTCTGTTCGGTCTTTTTAGACACCCAATTTATCATCTCGTTTATCACAAATTTGTTTGTCATAATTGGTACATTTGGGCAAGCATTAGACCCAAAATCTCACCTGATGGTAAGTGACGATGTGGTTGAGAATGTAACAGCCTTTCCTTACCATAAGAAAACCCAAGTTCGCAGGCAAAGAATTCAGAACCTCAGTCAGGAAGCAAAATTGCTTCGATGTGGCCATTTTAACCCCCCTTTTATTTTCTCTTTCAGCAAGTCCTTGTACCTTTTATAGCGTTCATATTAGTAACATTATCATCAAATACGTATGGTGTGCGGGCGAAGACCACAATGCTGACATCTAATGACATTCCCAACGCGACAGTATTATACCATCCAGTTGGATACAGGCGACTTGACGTTTTCAATCCTTTAATAACACATTACCCGCACGTCAAATTTGCTTCTTCTAACAACCTACACGAAGGTATTTCTTTCATACTTCACGCGAGAATCAAAAACAAACTCCAGCCAAGTAGTTAATGCCATTTGCGGCAAATTTACAATAAGTCACGTCAAAAATAAAATAAAAAATAAAAGCAATATTTAATTGTTTCTTCATTCAGCGCTTGTCGCTATCGCCCACGAGGGTATCGAGGGTATATTCAAATATCACCCCCCAGGCTTCTTGTTTTAAATTTTATCCAAAATCTACAATAAGTGATGTCAAAAAAGAAAAAGAAACAATAAAGTTCTTACTTAGTTCTAAATTCAAATACTGATATACTTTTTCAGATTTCCAGAAAATTAAACAGAAAACCAAATTCGGCTACAAGATGGCTGGCAATCGCACGGATATTTATTACACATCCGATCCGTTGTATAAGAAAAACACAGCATCAACCGCTGTTAATATATTTAGCAACATGTTTATGTCCTTGCATATGCCATACGCGAGTAAGGACCATCATATTACGACGTCTATCGAACCCTTGCAATTTAAATCTAGTCAAGGGTTCAAAAACTTATACCTTTGCTTTGGTTGGGCCATGTGGGTTGTGTTTCGTAAGTATAGTTTATTTAATATTGCGACTATGCATGCCCTTAAGTAGGTAAGTAGTCGTCACATGAGCGTCACGGAACTTTTGTTCATAAAATGGCGGACCAAATGTTGACGGTGCTGACTGCTTTCCTGTACCACAAAACACACAACGACAGCTGTCGTTGACCAACTGATGCCATAAGTGCGCGTACGAGTGATAAGGACAGAGATAATAATCCCTGGCTATCGCAATGTAACTCAGTAACGGTCCGCTTGTTTACGTTTTTTATCTCGTCTGGTTGGCCTTACTTTACTTTATAAGAAAGTGGAATTTGATTCGCACAGGTTTTATCTACTGATGTCTTCTTATTCGTCTGAATGCCTCTTTAATCCATAGCCCCGTGGCTCCTTTGGACATAGGTTTTGACAGGTAGCCATACAAGTGCGTACGGGTGTTAGTGACACCGTAACAAATACTGAGGGGGATGATTCAGACCATGATTCTGAGTTGATATAAAGTGGAATTTCTTGTCGGAAAATTCATGAAAATTTTATTAATTTTGTAAATTATATTCAGTTCCATATTTTTGCGACGGAAAATTCCGCATAATAATGGTCTGAATCATCCCTCAAAGTTTTCGTTACGATGTCACTAACACCCTGTATATTTTTTTCTAGTATCTGTGGTACCTGTCGCTCCATTCATCCTGCTATGCATAGAAGAGTATTACAAAGGTGTTAGATTCACACACTTACATTTAAGTGTGCCTCCCTATATAATTTGGCTGGGCAAACTAATACCTCACATGTGTCTATACACAGCTATAGTTCCCACTTCGGTCATATTGTCAGCTAGTCTTTTAGATACTGACAATACTTTCGACCACAGTGATTTCCTTAGTAAGTACAGTGCTTCTATTTTGGTAATGTCCCTTAGATCCCTTGGCCACACTAACTTACTATAAACAAATACATTCGCTAAAATTCTTTCTAAAATAGCGTTGGAACCGTGTTGTAAATACGTATACATTAAGTTATGTAGATAGTATAAGTTCGTTTCGTCAAATTATGAGGATGTTTATGACTGTTTAAATAAAGTGCAATATCGGTTGTTCAGTGTCTTTACGCCGCGGACACTTTTTTACAGAGATTAGTTGTTTACTTGTTATATATATTATAATTAGGTCTATGGTTCAATAATAATTTATTTTCATTTGTTGCAGTATTCATTTTCATACTTATGATTATATTTGGACCAACGTTCCTTATATTTTCGTATGTTATCAGTTTCACTATGAATGAAAAGCATGTCATCACGAATATATACATGCATTCCATAGGTTATGGTAATATTTGTTTTTATTTTTATTTTATACTTAAACCGCATAAACTAAAAATTCAAAATCCGAAATAGAATACATTACTTATCTTTCCTTTTCGGAGGATAAGAAAATGACAGGTATAGCTTAAAATAAAATTAGATGGTGTCTACAGGAATCACCGCGTTTATGCATATAAATAGATATTGGTGCTAATTCCTATAGATTCCATTTAATTTTATTTTAAGTTATACCTGTCATTATCTTATCCGTTGAAAAAGAAAGGAACGGATGGTTGTTAATAGGTTAATTTTAAAATGAATAAATAACCCGTGTGAATAAAATAGGCATCTCGCTAATATGCAATCCGTTTGACGTGTTGTCTACTAAATTCTGTCGGGTTATTGGCCGATGTAAAAATTTTAAACGGTTGTTTTAGATTTCTGCTTAAAATTAACGTGTATTCTATCAATTTTATGCCTGTCGATTACCCGTCCCTTTCTTTTTCAACGTATAAAAAATGTCAGGTATAACTTAGAATAAAATTAGATGGCATCTGCAGGAATTAACACCATTGTGTAGATAATAGGGGGGTTAAAATGGCCATATCAAAGCAATTCATCTAATTAAAACACATAATAACGGGTTCTTACCGCGTTTAAATGGGGATATGAGACTCCCCAGGAGTCTAACCGCGTAAACTTAAAACAATTCATCTAAGAAAGAAATGTTGCAATTTGACATTTGCGCATATAAAAGTAAGTGCGCAATGCAAACAAATGTCAAATAGCAATATTGCTTTCTTAGATGTGGCCATATTAACCCACTAGATCTGATGATGTCCGGCCAGGGAGCACCACACATACCGTGCTAACAAATCTCCAGGTTAGGTAGACGCACCCTATGAAAAAGCGATATGTATGATGACATAATACACACATGACTTGTTTTTTTTTCAGGGTTTGTTTTACCGCTACTTCTTACTACACTACACGAGTTAAGCAATGCTAACGTCATTACTATAGCCATTTATGCGGTTCAGTTTTTGGGCTATTTAAACCCTATCTTCGGTTTTGCTAATGGAATGTATTACGCGGCTTATGTAGCAAGAAATAACGCCTTTTGTAGGGCAAACTTTCATTTATGCCCTAACTTCCCCGATGACTTTATATTAACTAAAACTAAGTGTTGTGGTGAGTATTTCTTTTAATAAGTATATTTCGTGCATAAATAACATTAATAAACAACCTATATAGAGTGTTAGTGACATCGTAACGAAAACAGGGATGGTTCAGACCATGATACTGAGAAGTTACCAAGTGGAATTTTCCGTCGCAAAAGTATGGAAATGAAAATAATTTAAAAAAACGCTAAAGTTTTCATGAATTTTTCGACAGGAAGTACGGGGTGTAAGCGACATCGTAACGAAACTAAGGGGGAATATTCAGCTCATTATTTTGAGTTAATATAAAGTGGAATTTTCCATTGCAAAAATAAAATTTAAAATACTTAATTTAAAAAATCACAAAAATATGGATTTTGCGACGGAAAATTCCACTGGTCTGAATCACTCACTCACACACACACACACACACACACACACACACACACGCGTGTGTGTGCCTCCCCTCAATCAACCAGGTAATAAGTCCGATATTTTATCACGTTTTTATGTGATGTTACAGTGTGCTTTTTATACAAATTCCTGTAAATTATTAATTAAAATTTACGTGTGTTCTATAAATTTTATACTTGTCGATTACCCGTCCCTTTCCGTTTCGGCGGATAAGAAAATGATAGATATAATTAAAATAAAATTAGTTGGTGGCTAACCACTATTTTTGGATGCTCGCTTGAACCACGAGGCAAGTGCCTTTTCACTCTTGATATTCTCAATCCTGATTTTGTGATTTCAGAGTCAAAGGACGGTACCGCGTATTCTTATTATTTTATAGCTGATAATATATGGTCAGTCGGGTTGTTTGTTATCGTAATGCTCATAGCAGATTGTATATTTTATTGGGTGAGTTAACCCTTCGTTTCTATATTTTTTTTACTAGTTTAAAAAAATACTTGGTTGCCTGGAAGTTTGACGTGTCTGTGTGTATGTGTCTGTCTGTGGCATCGAAGCTCCCAAACGGATGATCCGATTTTAATGTGTTTTTTTTCTTTGAAAGGTATATCAGTCGAGAGTGTTCTTAGCTATGTTTGGTGGAAATCGGTTTAGGTCTTGAAGGTCATCAGGTCGTTTGTTAGGTGTGATAGGAATGTTACACGCTCAGTTTGCTTGCAAGCTTATGTGGGATCTGACATTTGTAACACTAATGTCTTCTGGAACCACTGAGCTGGTCTGCTGTTAGAGTAATTTCTTCTGGTCGGGGGTTTTTTAAATTCTTATTTTTTTTTATATCATGGTCTGTGTGTGTCTTATGAAACGGGATACCATAATTTGTATTATGACTAGGGTAGGTAGCAATTCGTCTAAGGAAGCAGTATTGCTATTAAACGCGGCACGCTTAGGTACTTTTATATGCTCGCAAAGGTCAAATTGCACTATTCCTTTTTAGAGGGATTATTCCATTGTGACCATTTTAACCTGCTAGGTACTAAATAATTTATTGCAGATAATTCTAATGTTATTACAACGACGAATTATACAGAATGTATGGTCTCGTATAGTCAATTACATGTACAAAGCTCCAGCGAAGAGATGCACTAATGCGAGGGTAAAGGCGGAGGAAGAGTTTGTAAGAAATAAATTCAAAGAGTGTTAGTATCATCGATTGTTAACTATTTGTCTTATTTTTTGTATCACATTTCAAAGGATTCATACTGCCTATTCGTTTAAGTAGCACAGTAAGTAGGTACTTAGTACAAAACGTAACGCCTAGTTCCGTACAATAATTGAGTCTGCTTCTTCTATCGTGTGGGTTGTGAGGTGGAATACCAACCCCATCAACCCTGGTGTCAGGATTACTATTGAGCCGCCTAAGGCCCCTGACATGGCTAATGTAACGACTACAAAACTTACATCAGTAAGTAGTACCTTCCGAAGCATGGATCATCTTTCTTTCGGACAAACAGGTGATCAGCATGTAATTTCCTGTAACCAAATTATGGATTACAAAGTGATTTTCGTGAGGTGTCCCCAAGGGGATTTGAACCCGGGACCTCCGGATCGTGAGCTCAACGCTCAACTACTGGACCACGGAGGCCGAGATGATATAATTACTTAGTGGTTACAGGTTGTATGTAATTGGCACTGTACCGAATACTGAGGGGGATGTTTCTGATTTAGGTAATATCAAGTGGAATTTTCCATCGCAAAAGTATGGGATTGAAAATAATAATTAAAAAAAAATGCGACGGAAAATTCCACTTGATATCAGAATAATTAGCTGAATCATTCCCCATGTGGAGGGTAGCTTAACATTTTGTATTGTTTTTTTTTATTTATAAATAAAGTAATGGCGTTCAAAAGAGCAGCCTGCGCGGCTTCGTGCGTTTGCGACGAGAGGGGTGTTTTCTAGTGACGTGCGAGGTCGTCATCGGCTGTCAAAACGTCAGTTATTCAAATTCATCTGCGCGAGCACACGCTCCTCTTTTGGAAACCGTTTTTTTACAAAGTAATTGCGTTGTACTTCATTTCCACAATATCACCCCGTGTATTCGATACGGTATCACTAACACTCTGTATCCATAACGTTTTACAATAATTTTAATGCGCGGTAGGTACAGTCATGAGCAATATCATGTACCAACTTTACAACCCTGTCGAACTATTATATTTGACATTTAATGAGACTTACGGTTTAATTTGTCAAAAAAGTTAATGTGACGTGTTTCAAAGTGCATACATATTAGTACTCGTGACCGTACGAGTTAAAACTGTCAAAATGCATAGACTAGTGTTGTGACGTTCATCATCATCAGCCGTACGACGCCCACTGCTGGGCATAGGCCTCCCCCAAGGATCTCCACGACGATCGGTCCCGCGCTGCCCGCATCCAACGGCTTCCCGCGACCTTCACCAGATCGTCGGTCCACCTTGTAGCGGGCCTACCCACTGAGCGTCGTCCGACACGTGGTCGCCATTCCAGAACCCTTCCGCCCCAGCGGCCATCGGTTCTCCTCGCTATGTGTCCTGCCCATTGCCACTTCAGCTTTGCAATTCTCCGAGCTATGTCGATGACTTTAGTTCTCCTGCGGATCTCCTCATTTCTGATTCGATCCAGCAGAGAAATACCGAGCATAGCTCATAATATAGAATCCATAATGCGACAAATCTATAATAATTAATAAATGAGTCTCGTCATAAAAATGTTTAATAGAAGGGACACTCCGCCCTACACCAATACGAGTTTAGTGCGAGCTTGATCCCCTCACCCCTCTCCCTCTCTAGTAGTCTATTTAAGACGTTAAGGGAAAAGGGAGCGCGCACGATCAGTCCATCTTGCTCGCATGTATGTGGTGAGGTGGCTTTGGAATGCTACCTCCCTCATTCAGCGCTTATTCCCTCATTCAGCGCTTATCGCTATCGACCCACTAGGGTCGATTAATTCTTTCAAATATTTTTCCTCTCAGACGACGCCCTGAGCCGAGGTTCGCGCCCAACTGGGCACCCTCAGGCCTGTTGTCTTAAACGTTGTATAGGGTGAGAGCCTTCAGCCCTCCCCATTTGTCCGGCCAAGTAGTTAATGCCATCTGCGGCAAATCTACAATAAGTCACGTCAAAAAAAAATTAGAATGCTACATGAATATTTTTTTTGTTACAGATGATATTCTACAACGAGAAGGTAAGGAACCAATATAACCTATTATAATTTTTAATTTTTGTTTATTTGCTATTACATTTTCTCCACTTACCCCGATGGGATATAGGAGTTTATGTATGTATGTATGTAATATTATTTCAGTGCGGCAGAGGGACCCTACAGTGATACTGGCTGACGATCTGCATAGAGTTTTTCGCTTAGGATTCGGGAAGCCAATACATGCTGTGCGAGGTATAAGTCTGGCCGTCCAAAAAGGTAAGATCTATTATTTATCTCATCTATTTTTTTTTAATTTAAAAAAAAAATAAAGAAAAAAAAATATTATATCATCATCATCTCCTCTGAACTGGCGTGTGTATGAAGCGATTGATGAATCTGGAGGAAGGACGAGAAGTGTGTCAAGATCGAAGCAAATAGAATTCTATAGTCTCTGCTTACCCCGGTGGGAAATAGGGGTGAGTTTATGTATGTATGTATCATCATCTCCCTATCATTATCCCGTTTAATGGTTAATTACTTATAGGGTCCCGTTTAATTACTTACAGGGTCCACTTACCCGGGACCCTATAAAAACAGATCTGTCAAATGACAGATCTGTTTTTTACAGAAGCGACTGTCTGCTTATCTATTATATTATACTACTTTTATAAAATTTACATATATCTTATCTATAATTTTTATTTATTTTATTTATTTAAGTAAATAGGTATATCAACAAAAGTTATAAAATTCAAGTCTTAATTTTCGTATATATTTGACCCAACTACAGGTACATAATTTACGGCATTCACAATCACAACAACAAAACGTACTTACTTACCTATATATTGATATTATTAGTAAGTCCTCCACGACTTGTTCTTCATCATATCAACATCATAAACAGCCTATATACGTCCCACTGCTGGGCACAGGCCTCCCCTCAATCAACCGGAGGGGGTATGGAGCATACTCACCACGCTGCTCCACTGCGGGTTGGTGGAGGTGTTTTTACGGCTAATAGCCAGAACCAACGGCTTAACGACTTGCCCTTAGCTTAATATAAAGAAAAATATCTATACATATGAGAACTGTAATTGTTTGCCCCACACCACTTTCTACATATATATGAAAATAATGATTTCCCCGTCGGGAACCGAACCCGGACCTCAGATGAGATAAGTGATGTAACTTAATTTCTTTGTGTTGATTTCAGGGCAATGCCTAGGTATATTTGGTAGAAATGGAGCTGGCAAGAGCACTACACTAGGAATGGTATCAGGGTTTCTCGTGATCACTCGAGGACGCAGTTGTATCAATGGCTTCTATCTGAAGAAGCAAAGGCGGCAGGTAATAAATAAATCTATATATATATATATATATATATATTTAATTATTAGTCAAATCTTAATACTAAATATACAATTTATCAATAAAATTATTTAAAAAACTTAGTCCATACATAACCCGCCCCTGACCGTTCCGGGTGCAAAGGTGCCCATAACGCTCGCCGCATTACCGCGCTGAATAGCAATGGCCAACTTTTGCTCCAAGAACGAACCGGAGCGAGAGTCACCCGTTTTTTCCCTGAGCCTGCGACCTAACTCTGAAATGACCATTATTATATCCATACTAATATTATAAATGGGAAAGTGTGTGTGAGTCTATTTGTTAGTCCGCCTTAACGGCAAAACGGAGCGACGAATTGACGTTATTTTTTAAGTGAATACAGTTGAAGGGTTGGGGAGTGACTTAGGCTAGTTTTTGTCTCTTTCTAACTCCCTACTATTAGGTATGCCGATTGCATCACGTAAAAACGGATACATAGAGGGATTTTCCTTTGTAACAAATTCGATATTCTTTAGATTTTTTAAGATTTGACAGTTTCGGTTTGTTACAGAAGAGTAACTTCTGCCTGTCCGTCCTTTGAACCCGAAGGCAGAACCAGCCAAATTACAGATTAGGTCACATACCTCCAAGCGCACATTTCCTGGATTTGTGGGTTTCCCTACGATGTTTTCCTTTACAGAGTAAAGCGTTCTTCCGAATGGGCTACCATGGTTCATTTATGTGTTCTGAACTTCGTATCACCCTTTTCCATATTTGCTCATTGTTTAAACCTTCCCTGGACATTCACCAGTATTTCAAGACTACAATTAGCCAAATCGGTTCAGCTGTTCTCGAGTTTTAGCGAAATTAAGGAACAAAATGAACTGTCGCCTTCACCATTCTCTCTATGCTTGGTCCGTGATGCACTGCTATACCTTCATTCTACAGTATATTAAAAGGGTGTCGTCGTGTGCAGCAGATGGGATGGACGAGTTTCTCTCCGGGTATAAGAACTTGAAAATACTCGCAGCCTTGCATGGGCACAGTAGAAGCATGTCCAGCAAAATGGCTATGAGCAACCTGAACTACATGGGTAAGTCCTTGTTATGGAAGATAGGAAGAAAGGAAATGTTTTATTTCTATGACGCACGCCACAATACAAACTTTTTATCTAACACAAAAACGAGATACAAAACGAGATACAAAATTCAGCAATACTCAAACACTGAACATTAGAAAGAAAGAAAGAAAGAAAGAAACGTTTATTATAAAGGGACACCACAGTAACAAATACAAAACAAATAACAAATATATAATATAAAACACGGAGTAACACACAACTTACAATCAAACAAAACACATAGTAAAAACAACATACACGAGAAACACAAATAACTGAGTGTAATTGTGTGTATTGATTGTGTACATTAATGGGTGGAGGGCATCCAAAATTTTATTTTTATTTATTTATTTATTTATTTACTATTAGCTAAAAACATCATCATTACAGGTTTCACTTAACCTAATGCGATAATGATAGCGATATTATAAAGAAAGAACAATTATCATAAAAAACAATCACAACAACAACAATCAATCACAACAATCTTACTTGCGACATAGTAGTTCAAACGCTACTCTCTGGAACTCAGTCAATGAGCATGTGAACAAATCTAGATTATGTGATATTTCATTTAGTATTTCAATGGCCCTTGTTAATGAACTAAACTTAAGCATGTTAGTCCTAGCTACCGGTACCTTAAACAAATCTGCTCTAGGGCCCCGTCGAAGTCTGCTGCTCGGTACCACTATCTTTAATGATTCTAACATGGTGATATTAGTGAGTTTTCCTCGAAAGACTTTAAACACGTACTTCCCCAGAGCAACATCCCGTCGTACCTCTAATTTATAGTAACCTACCATACCCATTACAAATAATGTAGGATACATGAGAGGAAAGTACGGGTATACTCCAAACTCCCTTAAATATAAGTACCTCAGAAATTTATTTTGTAATTTTTCGAGCATTGACTTATATTTAGCCTCATAGGGAGACCAATTCATACTACCGCTTTCCAATCTGCTTCTGACCAGCGCATTATATAAAGCACGCACTGTAGCCGTACCTTCGAAGTCTTTGGATTCTCGGAGTACAAATCCTAGGTTACGAAATGCCTTGGCGCAAACATCTACAATGTGATCTTTAAAACTAAGGTCATGAGCCATTTTAATGCCTAAATCACAGATCGATGTCACTCGCACTATTAGTTTACCATCGATATCATAGTTATGTATTACAGGTACTTTTGCTTTTGTACAAGACATTACGACGCACTTTTCCACATTGAAGGGTAACTTATTATGATTACTCCATTGAACAACCCTGCCAATGTCCTCCTGCAAACGTTCACCGTCCTCTCTTTGTCTTATTGCCAGATATAATTTTAAATCGTCTGCAAACAGTAAGCATTTTGCATTACCAACTACGTCAGGCAGGTCATTTATCATAATGATAAATTCTAATGGACCCAGGTTGCTTCCTTGGCTTACTCCCGTATATGTATTATAGGGATCCGAAGTGAACCCACTATACTCCACGTATTGCTTACGCCCACTCAGATAATTTGAGAAAAATTTCAGCAATCGCGGGGTAAAGCCATACATCGCAAACTTCTGCAACAGGATGTCATTGTCCACGCTATCGAAGGCTTTCATAAAGTCTAGATAGGCCACGTCTACTTGGGCTCCCGCTTCACTATCCAGCTCTTCAATAGCGTAGTTTAGAAACTCCTGTAAGTTGGAGTCTGTGCTACGACCAGGCCTAAACCCATGCTGCGCTTCACTAAGGTGAGCACTTATTTGTGGAAAAATAGCTGCACAAAGAATGGATTCCATGACCTTCGCAAACGTAGACAGAACTGCGACAGGACGATACCCGCTTACGTTTGACTTGGCAGAGCCCTTAGGTATTGGAGTCACTTTTGACAGTTTCCAGCCTTCAGGATATGTACCACTTGATAAACACAGATTGTATAGATGACACAATGGTTTGGCCAGCACCATCCATGCATCTTTAACTATAAAGGGAGGTATGCCGTCTGGCCCTACTGAACGCTTAGGCTTTAGCTTCTTAAGAGCAGTTTTGACCTCACCTAGGGTGAGCTGCCCAATATGCACCCTTGTGCCCCTGTCTGTTGAATTTTGGGCTGCCGCGGCTGGATCCAGTCGCGGGGGAATCTCCCCATAAATAGACTGGAAATAATCGGCGTATTCCTGGGCATGTTGCTCAATAGGTAAAGTAGTTCCGTCCTTCATGAGTTTCGGTTTGAATCGATCCGAGCGTTTATTTGAGATGAAGCCCCAAAAAGACCTCGGATCTTCTGTAAATTGTGCATTCTTACGACTTTGATACAAATTAAACGCCTCCTTAATCTTAGTTTTAACGACAGATCGATAATATGCAAACTCATCATACGCTAAGTCCGAGTGGGTAATTTTGTAAATCCTGTGCCATTCTGCCTTACTCTTTAACATTTCTACTATATCCCGTGTATACCACTCTGGATAGCTATATTCCGAAATAAGTGTCGAATTTAATTTCCGAGGTACATGCGTATCTAGAATTTCATAAAAAATACGATAAACTAATGAGCACGCTTTGTCAACCTCAGTGGCTTCATACACCATGTCCCAATTCGTGTTCGCGATAACCGAGTACAAAGACTCAAAATCGGCTTTGTAAAAATTCCATCGCGGGTATAAGCTAGGTACAATTTTCCCACCCTTCAATTGACACGGCCTATGCGAACTATTGAAGTTACAGCAGACTGTTATGTTTAAAGCCGGATGCTGGGGATCTTTTTTGCTTAAGCATTCCGATTCCTCTGTAACAGTAATTTTATCTTCTTTAAATGTCGAAAGAACAACGTCAAGAGTCCTATTGTTACAATTATTTACATAGTTATATTGACTGAATTCGCAAAAAGTAACGAAGTACTCATAGTAGCATTGAGTGTCTATGTGAGCCGAATACAAGTTCAAATCAGCAAGTAACAGTATATTTTTATATTTAACACAGCAAGTTTCCAGTAAGTGGAACATATACATGTACTCACTATTATCTGCCCCAGGGGGGATATATCCAATGCAACACAAAAATAATAAATGGTTCGAGCGGTGTACAGTTATACAAAGTAATTCAAATTGTCTACTATGTAAATCAGTCCCAGTGGGTAGGGGGACCACATCTATGTCAAGACCCGGCTTAGCAATAGCAAGGACGCCTCCCAATTTGCGGCCATCGTCTCGATCACATCGTATAATCGTATATCCTTGTGGTATTAATTCCCCATCGTGCACTGACTTGTTAAGACCACTCTCAGTCATAACAATTAAATCATAATCGGCCTCCAATATATTCGTATACACTTGCTTTAGCTTTGTGCGAAGCCCTCTCACGTTCTGGTAGTAGACACTCAACTCCGATACGTTGTTGTTAATTATGTTCCGAGGCCTTTTGTGAGGTACGAAACCACAGCCATTCGCTAAAGCGAGCATGAGCTGGCCACACTTCCGAATTATTTATCTTCTCAAATAAACTTTCAGCAATTCCGATACGAAATGATGAGTACTCCCTCTTTGTTTTAGGTGTAATCTTCTCAACTTTAAAAATATCTTGGCCTTCTCCCACAACGCTTGCCACGTGGCTCCGAACTGCCTCAACAGTTGTGTCTGGATGAAGAGACCAAACATGCAGATATTTTTTGTTCTCTACTGCCTTTAGACTGTTAATAGTCACATTGCCGCCCTTCATTACTTTCGGTCTTTTCCTGTTTTTAACCGTCACCCAGTCATCGTCCTGCTTCTCCCGATGGCCGGGGGCGCTTTGTATAGATGCTGTGGGTTTATCGACGGACACCTTCTCGGCGTATGTAAGAGCGGGGCTTTTGTCCTTCCTATTAGTAGTCGTTACAGTAGGCTCCGGTGTCCTAGTAATCTTAGTAATTGGCCCTTTTTTTGTTGGGCAGTTCTTATTCAATTTATCAGCTGGTGGCATAACAGTAGAAACTAATGGTTTAGTCGCCTTTTCACTCAATTTTCTATTCGTTTTTTCGAGGCACGATGAAACAATGTTCTCTTTTAAGCTGTCTATTTTGGACTCCATTTTGCTAAACTTATCTTTAAGAAATGTTTCCAGATAGTATTGCAATACCGAATTCATCTCCTGTCTAATTATATTTTTTATATTCTCTCCATTCAATCCTCCGCAAATACAAGCCTTCGTTACTGGATTCACCCCTTCTGGCTCCTGCTGTACCTCTGGCTCATGCTGTACTTCTGTCTCCTGTTCCTCCCTCCTCTCTTCAAAACGACGACGATTATTTCTCAGCGTAACATTGCTGACTGCCTCATCTTCGAGGTCAATAAGTGACTCATTCACTATAATCGCCGGATTAAGTACTTGACGGGTAGGGGTATCTAGGGATCCGCATCCATAATCCCGTGGCTGTTTACCTCTGCACTTAGGACATTTCCATTCCGCTTTCTTCTCAAAACTCATCACCTTGTAAAAAATATTCTCATTTATTCCGGCACATATAAGATCGAATTGTAAATTGCAACGGCAACATTGCATATACTCCTTTCTTCTTGAAAACTGCGTATTGCATGCCGAACAATAACCCGGCGCTGCCATACTGCATATGACGTCGTCCGTTGCACGTAGTGAACGCCTATTTCGCCGCGCCGCCACACACTGATATGGTCGAGTGGTGTAGCAGTCTGCCTCAACGCCGTCGCTGCGTCACACCTGTGTGTTCGGGTTCGAAACCTCGCGCTGCCGGCCACTCCGAAACACAAACACTTTTTGAGAAAAGAAATTCTTTCTAACACTTGTCCCTTTCTAGACACTCCCAGTGGGCGGTAACCTCCCGTAAGATGTCCACAAGAGAGACAAGAAATTGAATTCTAAGAAATCCACCAATCACGAATTTATAATTACGAATTTTCAAAATATTCCATTAAAAAATTACACACGTCCAATCTCGACGAAAGTTCGGACGAATTAAAAAAGAAACCTCTCTTAGCATAAGCGTCTCTTAAGCTGCGCTCTTGTCGGTGGAGTAATCGCCATTCCTCTCTTCTTCCCGCGAAATCCTTGACCTCCTGATACGACACGACCTGCACCTTCTCTTTTATTTGTTTCATAAATGTTTCTTAGTTTACCCCTTCCTCTCTCCCCTTAAATTTTTCCTTCTATGATGTTTGTCATAAATACATAAGTACAGATTACATACTCTCATGCAAGTAATCCCTTAGAGAGTGGAGCTCCAAGCAAGAAGATAACTTGCAACCTCATATGTATGAAGTTCTAAAGTGGATACGTGGTGGAAATTATTTCAGTGGGTACTAGATGTTATGTTGTGTGTGTGTTCATACTTTGTTTTATAAAATATTTAATCGCATTTATGTATCGATATCGCATTGGGTATACCTGTAAAGATATTGTTTAAGAATTATGGAAATAAAATAAAATAAATAAATAAAACGATGAGAAGCATGATGTGATCAGTCCATCCCGATCTGTCCTAATGTTAGAGGGAACACTACACATCTGTCAGTTTATACCATATCTCCAGAAACATAAGACGCAGACGTTCTATGTTTTTATTTATTCCCAGTCCAGCATTAAAGCATGTATGCACAAAGGTATAATTAATTATCTTTCCTCAGGTCTAACCACACATGCGCATCAGCTGTTCAGCTCATACAGTTCAGGTTGTTCGCACCGTCTGGCTGTAGCTAAGTCTCTGATAAGCGAAGCGAGCGCGGTGCTGCTAGACGAGCCCTGTGGGAGTGTGGACCCACATACGAGGCCCCTGATAGTGAGAGCTATACGACTGCTGCGTGACCAAGGTGCCGCCTGCCTCATTGCTGAAGAAAGGTAATCTATCTTATCTGCTTGAGACTGGCCAGCCCATGATTCTTTCACTCTTTGCGATTCTGCACGAATTCCAGCCAATCTCGTATTTAAGCGATGAGTTCGTCATACACATCTTTAGTCTGTACCCGCCTTGAGACACCCAGTGGATATTACGGTCAGGCTCGAATTACGGAGCATCTGACCGACAGACGAAGCCTTCTTCTTGTTGTGCCTCTCCATTACTGGAGTTTGGCGATCAGGGAAGCATCTATCTTTTCGATGGTCAAGTAAATCTGGTCAATTACACAAACTAATTCATTCCTTCGTTGGCACAATATATTCGACATTAGCCATAATAATGATTAGCTTGCCCTTGTATGTATTGTATATGCTTTATCTAAGTTTATGACGTGATTTTATTTTTTGCATTTCATAATACACTTATTTATTTAAGTAAATATTTTTATAACTTTCGAATTATTTAGGAAATATATATACCATTCGTTTTTTTAATTATAGCATGGATTGGACGCAGATAGATTACATATGTGACAGATTGGCGATTATTGATAAGGGCGAAATAGTTGCAATAGGGTCGGTGGAGGAAATCAGACGGGAGCTAACCTCTGGGTACACTGCCACTCTGAAGCTAAAAGTCGATGAGGCGTATCGTCCTATTACTGGTATGCTTTTTTGAGACTATATGCATTTGAAGACATGACTTACACCCAGTGGTAGAGTTGGAAGCCGAAGCATAATAATAATACTACGTACATAACGGCAACTCTCCGCTCCCCACCGGCTGCAGCGGCTAAGCTATGTTTACCTCACCCCCTCGGTCTTACTTTAGTCTTCAATCGTATGGACGTCAGACGTTACACACAGATGCGCGTGTACGATAACGTCAATGTGTAGTGTCTGTGTTTTTTTTTTACTTTACTTATTGTCGATTTGCCGCAGATGGCATTAATAATGCATAAAATCTTTGATATGAATGGAGGGACCGAAGGTTTATTAGGATTAGGATCTTAGTAAGTGGAATTCCCGGAATGTTCACATAATCCGCTTTTATTGATGACATCACATGACAGTATTTCCATACATACATACAAACTCGAAAAAAAACATTCGTTTTGACGTTTTGTAAAAGTATCGCATTTGACTAGGTTGTCAAGTAACCTAGCGCAGTAGTTAGCCATGTGAAACGAATACAGTAGAAACGTAGTAGAAAACTAATATTTTATTCATAATTACAGAGAGCTTAGAAAGACTTTGTTCGATGGGCAGTAAAGGCCTGATGCCTACTTATAAAGTCTCCTTATTAAAGAGAGAGTTCTTAGAAATGTTCGAAACAAGTATATTGATCGATGAGCATATAGTAAGTACATAATTTATTTCGTTACGTAGTGAATGCTGAACAAAGTTAGCGCTGTAGTAATAATATTACTGTCTCTGAACAATTTTGTTTATTTAATAGAGATGCGCCGAATATTCTGTTTGGGTTTTAGTATTCGGCACTGAAACCGGCTATTCGGTAATTACCTATTCGGTTTCGGCGTCGCATATGAATATAATTATTTTAAAATAGATCTCTCAGTGAACTTTATATCACACTTTTCATTTCATTTAATCTTTCCGTGGGCTACGACAAACATTTCAAAACCAAAATCAGCCAAATCGGCTGAGCTGTTCTCGAGTTTTAGCGAGACTATCGAACAGCAATTGATTTTTATATAAGTATATAAAAGAAAATTATAATATTTATAATAAAAGTAACATACTTCAGGATACTTTTTTTGATTTGTAATAAGCTGCGCATATATATTTTCTTATGATTTTGGTTTGTTTGTTTTTTTGTGTGGATTCTGTTCTGTATAAATGTTATGTACTTACCTGTCTTTCTGTGTCTGTGGTGTCCGTAAATAATAAATGCGGAAACATTACAATGTTGGTATCTTAAAAACTAGAGTGCATAGGCATTTAATAGGTGTAGCTTGTACATCTTCACTAGTGATGTGCCGTTCCTGGGAATGTTCCCTTTGTAAGCACTCTTAGTAAGCACTCTTAGTAAGCACTCTTAGTAAGCACTCTTAGTAAGCACTCTTAGTAAGGACACTGGCTGCTTTTCTTTTTCAAATTGTTTTTTTTTGTACTCTGGTCATAATATCTGTCTAAAGGTTTAGGTAATACAGCATTTTACATAAGTTTTGCGCCTTTTTACTATCGGGAACAGCACATCACATTGGATTGTGGTCAAACGCAAACCTATGATTTAATAAAATAAACAAACCATGACATATGAATACATAGAACTAGTTAGTTTTGTTACTTTCTTCCTCAGATAGTTTCTGAAAAACTAAGCACTCTGGATTTACCAAAGACGTAGTTCGAGACCGAATACTTCGGACGAATATTCCGTTCGGTTTGGTAATATAATCTTAGGTACTCTTATCGTGTGGGTTGTGAGGCAGAATTCCAGCCTCATCAACCTTGGTGTCAGGGTTATGATTGAGCCGCCAAAGGCCCCTGACATGGCTCACGTAACGATTACTCACTTACATCAGTAAATAGTAACCGGGACCAACAGCTAATCGTGCCTTCCGAAGCACGGATCATCTTACTTTCGGACAATCAGGTGATCAGCCTGTAATGTCGTAACCAAACTAGGGACAACAAAGTGATTTTTATGATATGTCCCCACCGGACTTCGAACCCCGGGCCTCCGGATCGTGAGACCAACGCTCGACCACTGGACCACAGAGACCATTGGTGGTAATATAATATTCAAGCGGTTTAATGTTCGGTATTCGGTTAAATGAATATTTGGCGCATCTCTATTTTTTTTTTTTTTTTTTTTTTATAATTGTCAGATTGTTTGAAGGTTAAAACCTTTTCAGAGCATGCTCTACTTTCACATTAGAGACCCAAACCGCGAACTTCTCTACAGTGAAATGTTCAGGAAACTGGAGAATTTGAGACATAAACACGACGTGGTTGAAGACTACACACTGAGCGAAACAACTATAGATGAAGTATTAAGTACAATAGATTACATATTACATAGAAGTGGCTCGAAACACGTAATTTCGAAGAAGATTTTGTCATTAGACTCGACACGTGCGTCTTTAACTTCCCATCAATCGAAACAAGAGGAGTGACTTATGATGATAGGATCTTTGTGTCTTTGTTTAAAAAACTTTTAGATATCTATATATTAAGCTGGTTTCAGAGCAAACGCAATTGATTAACAAACTGTGATTTTCTCTGAACCGTAAAGTGAAGGATTTAAAGGGATTTGCAAGATTTTTTTAATCGCTGAATATATGAGCCATCTTTAATCATGCCTAAAAGAGTCTTATAATCTCTCGAAGTAGGCAACAGTATTTTTTTAATCTGTATTTATTAATTTAATTCAATAAAAAGCAAATTATAAATTGATTTATATTATTATTACAGGATTTTTGTCGTTTTATTACTTAATGAGGGTCTTTCCAGGTGAAATTCCCCAGTAAGAATACAGATGGCGCTGTACAGATTTCCCTTCGTTTAACATTCTAATTTCATGGGTAACAGACACATGCATCTTTTATCCTTTTTGGGTATAAATGATGACCCTTGTTATTACATCCAGGCACAACACTTATTCTACCCATTATTCAAATTCAAATTCAAAAATATCTTTATTCAGTAGGTAACATAGTTACACTTTGAATCGTCAATTTTTACATAATGAACGTCTCATCCGCCTAAAACTACTGCAGCTTCTCACAACCTGTATAGCAGGGGAAAAGAAGCTGCAAGAAAAACCTCGGCACAGGGCCCTAGACGTTCTTTAAAAAAATAAAAATAAACATAATAAAATTGCGGTATACAAGTAAGTAATTTAGCTGCCTAATATCAGTTCTCAGACTGTTAATCCCATGCATTCATATCTTCTAAATAATCACTAACTTTATAATAACCTTTTTTGTAAAGTTTTTGTTTAACTACTGTCTTAGAACAGTTGAAAGGCAAATTCTGTATGTATTATTTTGATCAAAATAAAGAAACACACGTATCTGATCCAAATATCAAGCAATAATTATTTTGTATACGCTTCAGCCATTTTGTATTTTGGAATAATTATGTACCCGAGTAATGTTGCCAAAACGTAAAGGTAAATACTGCTATGACTTGAAGTAATAAAAAGTGCATTCTTAATTTATAAGTATGTATAAAGTCGTGAATTTCGAGCAACACGCGTAGGAGGAGCCTTATCAACGGAATGTGGTGCTTAAAGTGTTAGTGGTATGTTTATTTTCTATCAAACAAATACAGAGATGGATTCAGAATAAGTAGTATATCTACCTATATGAAAATGCGTTTGCTTGTTTCTGTAGACACCTCTGGGTACCAGGAATTTTCCAGGCTACGTTCCCTAAAAATAATGTAGATGGCGCTGTTCAGATTTAACGTCATAATTACCTATTTTCTTATTACTGGGGTATATAATTATACAAAAATATAACGTAATGGCAGAAGCATATAAATATTTTTACTTGATATTTGGATAAGAATATGTATAGAACTGTGTTGCTACCTACATTGTTTCTCTTTATTTTGATCAGAATAATAATGAGTGGAAGATGTGTTGTGCCATGTTTCAGGAGCTCGGTGGCGCAGCGGTTAACGCGCTCGATCTGCGATTGTTGAAGTTAAGCAACTTTCGCAATGGCTGGTCATAGGATTGGTGACCACAAAAAAAAAGTTTTCATCTCGAGCTCCTCCGTGCTTCGGAAGGCACGTTAAGCCGTTGGTCCCGGCTGCATTAGCAGTCGTTAATAACCACCAATCCGCACTGGGCCCGCGTGGTGGTTTAAGGCCCGATCTTCCTATCCATCCATAGGGAAGGCCCGTGCCCCAGCAGTGGGGACGTTAATGGGCTAGTGATGATGTGTTGTGCCTGGGTGTATAAAATAAAGACGTGTTGCTTGTTATTTTATGATTTAGGCACGTTTATCGTTTTATCGGCGATCTTAGAGAACTAAGACTGTCCTACGATGTCGTTTGCACACCTACACAATAAGTTTCGACAGAACATCTCCACGGCCCTCGATCACCTTGCAACATTGTATAGTGTTGTGATAAGTGATCTGCAATGTTTATTCTGTTCTATAGAAGGTATGAACGTGAGTGACATAGCGTGAGATGAGACAGGGGCCATGTTATATGTGTCGTGGCCAGATCATAATTGATCATTTCATGATGCGCTCGATAATCAAGTTTTAAATATAATCGACACCAGCGCCAATATCGGTGGATAATGTTACTAATTTTACGATATGATTGCCAACGTTTGGCCATATCATGAAGTAATCATGCATTTAGTTGCTCATATCGTTAAACGTTTTGTGTTCATTGATCTGGCCAAACTACATCATGATGTGGCCAACGAATGATATTCTATTTCATGAAATATGACCTTTTCATGAAATGGTCCAACACATCAAATGAAATGATCAATTTTACGATCTGGCCACGACATATGCAAACCACGGAGTAGAAAAAAGAAGTTGGAAAGGCCCTAACGCGCATTTTGTATGAGAACCGCTGTCGCCTTCAACCCCGCTCTCTTTTACTACTCCTGCAAACAGATAACTACGAAATTTCTACTGCTTCTCAAATTCCATAGCTATTTTACATGATAGCCTGCAACTTTATCATTAATTTTAGTAAAATACTGCATACAAAAGTATTTTTTTGGTAAATAGCCGACCATAGGTGTTTAGCTTTCCTGTGAAGGCGGGATCTCAAATCAAATCAAATCCCCTCCTTACATGATAGTTGATAGATTTATCACTCTGCAGGTTATAATGCATAAGACCTTTTAATAAGCTATGGCGGAGCTCCGTACGTCGTAAAGTTAGGATCCCCTAATCCGATCCCGATCTTCGCAGTTCAGTGCTTTATAATACTTCACAATCTAAATACTACTCTAAAAACGGTAACAATTAATATTTTCTGGGTCAGTTTGGATTGTCTTAGTCACTAATTAAGACAAGTAGGTAACGGAAGAGACATACAAGCACAACATACAATGGTGACTGTATTTCTAGTAGCTTACATAACTCTGAACAACTAGAATGGATATACTTTAGCAGTGTAACAGCTATTTATATTACAGCACTTTAGGACTGATATTACAATAAACTGATAATTTTTCAATGGAATGTCATAAGTAATTATGTATAAAGAAATTCAAATTTGGAAGACTTTATTCTAGGAACGCTATCCGGCTATTGAGAAATCGTTTCGTTTTTCTGTAGACTATAGTTTTTGTACGTAAATAAAATACTTTAGTAATATTTCGGAATACTTCTATGTTGTATTCAGAGGTTCTGGAGATTAGCTTGAACGTACATTACGACAAACTTCTTTTTATACCATGAATTGAAAATACCGGCGTTACGAAATATTATTCTTCCTACATTTCTGGAATTAGATACTTAATCGCTAACAACAAAATACACATTTTAAGAAGGAAGTATTATGTCGATTAGTTACGCTAGTTATATTTATGTTTTGGAACTTTTAAAAGATAGTCGAAGTTCTAATGTCTCGAGCAGCCATTCGAAGCTGTGTCACTGTTTATATATAATGTGCATATTAGCAGAGCGGTCCGTCTCTTCCTAGATGGCTAGCAGAGATATGTATCGGTCGATTTATGATCTAACATTTACATTGTATCTAGCATACGGGAAGCTAAGTAGATTGAAATACAGTTCGTGTTTTTGTACATATTTCTACACAATATGTGAACTTCCGTAAATCCTATATTTATACATTATTACCTATAATACTTTTGTTACACGATAAAAGTGTATTCCGATATCCATTCTATAAATACCAACCTTAAACTCGATTGCTCCTAATTTTATAATTTGCGAAAGATCGAACATGACCGATGGTCTCTCCATCTTGACGTATTCAAAAATACGTTTTACGTGAAAATGTTTTTTTTTTGTTTACATACGCAATATCACACTCACACTAACAACTCACACACAGTTCACTTCACTCTCACTTCACTTCACTTCTGCTACATAAGTTATGTCACACTCCGGACACTTCATACAAACAACCTCGTTTTACACAGACACTACACATTGACATTATCGTACACGTGCATTTGTTTGTGTGACGTCTGACACCATACGATTCAAGTCGTTCGAAGGGGGGTGAGGTAAACCTAGCTCAGACGCTGGCGGGGAGCGAAGAGTTGCCGTTCTGTACGTAGTAATATTCCTTATTATATGGTCAAGTTTATTAAATAGTAGAGTAATAGTATTAAACATAGATACTTATGTGTAGAACGAATATTCTCGGTTTGGTCGGGTCATATGGACCGTCACATATTTTTTTATTTTGCTTTCTCTTCGCTGACATCCTATAAACAATAGACTCACAGTCGCTAAGGATTATTTCTAAAACAGCGTCCGACCCTTGTTTTAAATACGTATATAGTAAGTATAAGCTCGTGGAGGGATCCAATCAAGATGTTATGTTTGTTAAAATAAAGAACAATATCGGATGTACAGTGCAGTGTCTTCATTACGCTTATTGCGACTAAATTCGATCTTGACACCCCATCGCTTAGTGACAAGATGCGCCGCGGATGCATTTTTACAGAGATTGATAGTTGGTAGTCTATTTCTTTATATACGAGGTCAATGTTTCTCTTCATCTAGTTCATAATGAAATATTTTTTCTTTTTTGTAAATATCTCACGATCAAAGCAAGACGAACTCATAACACCCATTTGCCCTTCGGAAGACACTATTTCGAAAATTCCATTCTCATCGAAGTATTCAAACCGCAGTGACCTGTGAGAGGGTGTCGCAAATCCACAGATCGTTTGCATTATGTTTTTAAACTAAATTCATTCATATCAATTTTGAATACAAGCAACATTAAGCCCACGAAGGTCGTCCACATACTGCCCTGGGGTTTTGTAACGCTCTAGATTGTCACAAAACTGTTGCCAAATTCTCAATGCCCCGCCTTTCCATTAGCTTACAAAATAGTCTAAATATAATTAGTCAAAATCTACCCGTGGACTTAAGGTTAGATGACCATTGACAATAATCACGGCGTGAGCTGTGATTTTAAGATAGGTATCTTTTAACGCACGAACTCCTTTTCTTTGACGTGACTTATTGTGGGTTTGCTTCACGGAATACAAGAATAAGGTTGGAATGGCCATGTGAGCGGGAAACGGGCGCCATTCGGCCAGGCGCACACTACGAGTATTTCGCCGCGCGGCAAAAAAAAACAGCGGCATAATGGCCCCGATTCCTGCAGACATCTCTTAATTTTACTTTAAGTTATACCTGTCATTTTCTTATCCGCCGAAAAGGAAAGGGACGGATGATTGACAGCTCTTAATTTTAGGAAGAATGCGTAAATAAATGAATAACCCGGGCGAATTTTTAGACGGTTGTTTTAGATTTGTGCTTAAAATTGACGTGTGTTCCATAAATTTTATGCTTGTCGATTACCCGTCCCTTTCCTTTTCGGCGGATAAGAAAATGACAGATATAACCTAAAATAAAATTAGATGGTATTTACAGGAATTAGCACCATTGTCGCACTGTAATACTGTACCAAACAGTTTTAAATTGTATTGCGCGCACTTGACGGCAGAGCCACCGCAGCGGTGCAGTATTACAGTGCGACATTATGCCGCTGCTCTTTTATGCCGCGCGGCGAAAAACTCGTAGTGCGCGTCTGGCCTTCAAGTATAGGCGAATAGTTCATACTTCAACTTTGCACTCCATTCGTCCGCAAACTTTACGACCCACCGAGCTACGTGAAAATATATTAAAAGGTCGTTTTGTCTATTATAACTTGCAGGACAATAAGTCTAATATTGACTATCATGCAAGGATATCCCTTCTTCTCGCAGGAAAGTTAAAAACGTTATTAAAAATTTCGGCGATTTATAAAAAATACTTTTGTATTTTACGAAAAGTATTGATAAAACTTCCGCCTATCATTTAAAATACGTAGCGTAAGTACTATGGAATTTAAGAAGCAGTAGAGCTATCGTAGTTATCTTTTTGCAGGAGTAGAAGTAAAAGAGAGTGGGTTTGAACCAGGGACAGCGATTCTCATACAAAATGCGCGTTCAGGCCTTGGAACCCCTTTCTTATATTCCGTGGTTTGCTTTCTTAGCTAACTTGACCAGTGTTCACGGTCATTTTATCGATTCTGATGATATAGGTAATTATGTCGTTTTATGTGTACCTAAATAAGTCTTGTCGTTTTGTCAAAATACGAACAAAATCACATGGCACACATGTTAAGGAAAAAATCAAACTCATCCATTTCGATAAAATTGAATAGATTGATAATTTTATAGCGTTGCGCATGTTAGGCCTGCAGGCAAATAGGAAGAGCTGATGATTCTCTCCTGATAGAAAAAGTCAACAGACGTAAGGGTGCCCAGTATCTTCCCGGAAATGTTGTGATATCCAACAGGAGTAAGTACGGTCATCATCATCAATTTAAAAGCCACGCTCTTGTCGGTGACGCATTTTCCATGCTACTTTACGAACGGTCACGGTTCTAAGAACCATATATATATATATATATATTAGTACTCGTGACCGGATCATATCATATCATATATATTAGTAAGTCTCATTAAATGTCAAATGATAGTTCCACAGGGTTCTAAATATGATATTACTCATGACTGTACTTTTTAACAGAAAGCTCGGATACTTAGTTCATCTTACGATGGATGTACGTGAGCTTATGTTAAGTTAGTGCATTTTAAGAATGGATCTGTATCTATTTATTTATTTTATTAGGTTTGCCAACAGACAAAAAACACTTTTACATGTAACTTAACCTATTTACAAATACTGGACTAGTGCTCGTCCAATTATAGGCAAACACAACATGCTACTTTATTAACGCTACAAAGGACGACAATCTACATAAAATAAAGAAACAACAGAGAAATAAATCTTAAAAAGAATAAAACAACACTTAATAAACTTAAATGGTTACGATCACTCGGCCAAACGAACATTCACAAAATTATTTAATATTTTTTTAAATTTAGGTAAGGAACAGGATAGCAAATCGACTTTGGATTCCTTATAAAAGTTATTATGTTCACGACAAATTCTAGGTACAACGCTAAAAAATCCAAGATTGGTTTTAAAGTTCCTGATTAAAAAAGGGCGGAAATTTTGTAATCTAGCATTTGATCTATATTTAGAGAAACAAAACTTTTACATGTACATAGTCATGAGCAATATCATGTACACACTTTAGAACCCTATCGCACTATCGTATTTGACATTTAATGAGACTTGCGGTTTAATTTGTCAGAAAAGTTAATGAGACATGGTTTCAAAGTGTATACTTACATACTTATTAGTACTCGTGACTTATTACGTTACTTAGTACGTTATTTATTTAGGTACACATACAGCAACATACTCGTATGAAACTTTTACAGACAGAAAGACTTGGTATATATGCTTGCTTAACGACCTCCGTAGTCCAGTGGTTGAGCGTTGGGCTCACGATCCGGAAGTCTTGGGTTCGATTCCCGGTGGGGAAATATCACAAAAATTACTTTGTGGTCCTTAGGTTGGTTAGGACATTACAGTCTGATCATTTGTCCGAAAGTAAGATGATTCGTGGTTCGGAAGGCGCGTTAAGCCGTTGGTCCCGGTTACTACTTGCTGATGTAAGTAAGTAGTCGCTACATGAGCCATGTCAGGGGCCTATGGCGGCTCAATAGTAACCCTGACGCCAGGGTTGATGAGGTTAGTACTCCACCTCACAACCCACACGATAGAAGAAGTATGCTTGCCAATTACATGCGTACATAGTTACCAATCCATTCCGTAAGTATTTTTAATCCTAATTAGTTACGTATTTCCATATAAAAAAGAGATCTTTAACAAGTCGAATGAGGTGTATCGTGACCTCGGCGTTAGTCAGTCAGTATGAAAGGCATCTGATGTAACCTCTCAACTCTACGCGCAGACCAATTGGTTACCTGTCCTGAGATAATTTTAAAACTACACCAGTTACATGCAATGCGCTTGACCACTTGAGCCACAGAGCACGGAATTAATTTTTAAGTCAGTTATTAAAGTCGATAAATTATGTAATACAAACTGGATTTAAAAAAAAAAGAAAAGAAAGGAAAACATGAAACAGTAGGACTAGGGCCCTGAGCTGGGAGGTTTTCTGGCCACGTCTTTCCCTCAGCGTTACAGATTCCGATGATGTGGTTGTAGTTTTACAGCTAGTTACATAAATATGTAATTTAATTTTTTGACGTTAAAAATGCGCTAACTTTGTAAGTAAATTTTGAAAAATAAATATTTTTGATTATTTTTTTAAACAACGCATGGCAGCTACTAAAGGCGCCACGGGTATACACAATCACGCAGTGTTTGTTTATTATTTCATGTATGGCGTTAATCTTCTTCTGTCGTTTGGGTATTGAGGTGAATGACCAACCTCATCAAGCCTGGTGTCAGGGGAATTATTATGCCGTCAAAGGCCCATAATATTATATAGTTCATATAACATACTTGCATCATCAGTAAGTAGTTATAACGTTATATTAACGGCAAAACGTGCCTTCCGAAGCATGGATCATCTTACTTTCGGATATTATGGTGATCAGCTTGTAACGTCCTAACCAAACTAGGGATCGCAAAGAGATTTTTGTGATATGTCCCTACCGGGATTCGAACCCGGGGCGTCTGGAATGGCGGGATGGCGTTTTTTACTCTAGGCTTAACAAATGTACAGGCAGTGGTCCAGTGTCTGTTTAAAAACATACAAAAAGTCACGCCCTTCTTTCCGTCAGTACGACTTTAAAAGTCGTATTTAAAGTTTTTAGTTTAAATAATACAAAACAAGTCAATGATTTTGTCGAGCAAAAACTGAGGTATTGATTTTCAAGTTTCGAAAAAATAAGCCACGGTAAGTATTGCGTACTTTTTTTTAGGATGCGTACTTATGGAACTCTATTTTAATTTAATCATCATCAATTTAAGAGCCACGCTCTTGTCGGTTTAGCATTTTCCATTCCAGTCTATCAAAGGCCAATTCCTTGACTTTCCTATAAGACACGACGTTAACCTTTTCTTTAATCTGTTCCATGTAAGTTTAATTTACAACTTACCTAATAAATGTTTCTTTTTAATAACTACTAAGTAGGCGCTTTCCGCCTCTAGTAGCTACAGGGATTGATTTGGTTCCCTCATCTGTGGAATAGAAACGTAAATCCAGAGTAACTCTCACGGTCGCAATTCCTTTTACGGTGAGCAGAGCCACAAATCATCAGAAAACTAGTTTTGGCATTGGTGTTAAGACGCAAAGAGAATATAATTCACTCCGTTTTCAAGACGCAACTATCGTGTATCTAAAGATCTGGATTTCCAAACAAAAACAAAGGAAAGAAAAATGCAAATGAAATAGTCAACTTAATAATAGCAGTATAATACTTAATTCATATTATTAGCTTAATCGGTCTCTGTGGTTCTGAGGTTCACTGGCTTGCTTCTCACTGGGAGCGTCGATTCGAACCCCAGTACAGTCATGAGCAATATAATGTACCCACTTTAGGACTCTGTCGTACTAACATATTTGACATTTAGTGAGACTTACAGTCCAATTTGTCAAAAAAGTTAATGTGACATGGTACCAAAGTGTATACATATTAATGCTCGTGACCGCACCGGACTTGCACTAATGAGTTATTAATTTATCTTAAGTGCAGTTTTCACTAACACAGTTCGCTCGGCCATTATGGATGGCGATACGGCTCACCACCTATCACGTTGGTCTAACAGAAAACTACACATTACGCCGTTGGTCCCGGTTATTACTTACTGATGTAGGTACGTAATCGTTACATGAGTTATGTCAGGGGCCTATGGCGACTCAGTAATAACCCTGACACCAGCGTTGATGGGGTTGGTAATCCACCACCCACACGATAGAAGAACAGAGAGCTCGGTAATGTGTAGATACTTAGTTCATCTTTTGATGGGTTCCTCTATTTCAATAAAAATATGTTTCTGCCTATATTGCTTCCCTTTATTTTGATTACAATAATAATTGTTGGGAGGAGTAATTGTGCCTGGGTGTAATAAAAAGTGTCATCATTTATACCCAAAACCAAAGATAGGTAAAATATGAATAATATATGTATGTTATCCATGAAATTAGAAAGTTACACCACACCCCAGACACTACATACAAACAACCATAGTTTTACACAGACACTACACATTGATATTATCATATACGCGCATCTGTGTGTGTGACGTCAGACACCATACGACTCAAGTCTAAACTATGTTCAAGGGGGGTGAGGTAAACCTAGCTCAGATGCTGGTGGGGAGCGGAGAGTTGCCGTTCTATACGTAGTATTATTACTTATTCCATAAAAAAGAAAAAAATATATAGCGCTACTATATTGTTTTTGAGGATCGTAGCCTGGAAAG
This sequence comes from Pectinophora gossypiella, assembly GCF_024362695.1. Classification (NCBI taxonomy): domain Eukaryota; kingdom Metazoa; phylum Arthropoda; class Insecta; order Lepidoptera; family Gelechiidae; genus Pectinophora; species Pectinophora gossypiella. The sequence continues at coordinate 2,788,172 of NC_065420.1, read as the reverse complement.
TCCCTCATTGGGCCGAATTCTCTCAGTCACACTGGTAACCCTAACTATTTCCAAAGGCACGTGCATGTTCCATTCATCATCATCATCAGCCCATTAAAGTCCCCACTGCTGGGGCACGGGCCTTCCCTATAACCTATAAACCATCACGCGGGCCCAGTGCGGATTGATGGTTATTAACGACTGCTAATGCAGCCGGGACCAACGGCTTAACGTGCCTTCCGAAGCACGGAGGAGCTCGAGATGAAAACTTCACCCATCCTATGACCGGCCTTTGCGAAAGTTGCTTTACTTCATGTTCCATTAACCAACGCAATTACGAAAACATAAAAAGTATTATAAATGTTTTCAAAAGTAGATACAATACTGGGCAAGTGATGTGTGAAGACAGACGTATCACATTGATGCAACAAATGTAGAGCTCAATGCAACAGACGGGCCGGTAACAAAACGAATGCAACGTGTAGTTGTACGGTTAGCAGAAACGGGGTACTATTTCTTGTGTGTAATTTATTATCTTAACACTTTCAAGAACAGAACGGCTAATGACGGTCCGATTGCAAGGTGTCATATTACCTAATATGAACCATCGATGACCCATGACCTCTGTCCGTGAAAAGGTTAATCACTCAACAGCAACGAATGACTATCCAGGCTACGTTCCTCAAAATCAATATAGATGGCGCTGTACAGTTTTTCCTTCGTTTAACCTTTTAATTTCATGGATAACAGACATATATGCATCTTTTATTTTTGATTTTTGGATAAACAAGATGACCCTTGTTATTACACCCAGGCACAATTACATCTTCCACCCATTATTATTCTGATTAAAATAAAGAGAAGCAATAAAATAGGTTGCCTGGAAGAGATTGCTACTTAACCATAAGGCCGCCTATTGTACTCTTCCTAATTCTCTTTTGTTTTGTGTTTTGTATTTTCCTTTTTGTGCAATAAAGTATTTGTTATATGTTATAGGTAGCAACATAATTCTATACGTATCTAATCCAAATATCAAGCAACAATTATATTTGTATATAAGCTTCAATCAATCAATAATTCTTTATTGCACAAGACATGCAATAAAGAATTATTGACACACAGGACATATACATATGAATAAAATAAGCACAATAGGCTATATGCTTCTGCCATTACATTGTATTTTTGAATAATTATGTACCCGAGTAATGAGAAAATAGGCAATTATCACGTTAAATCTGAACAGCGCCATTTATAATGTTTTTGGGGAGCGTAGCCTGGAAAGTCTGAAAAGAACCCAGAAAAGTCTGGAAGTCTGAGAGTCTGAGTTTGAGTCTGGAAGGTTTGATTTGATTTGAAAGTCCTTCATTTAATTGAAAGTCTTACTAAATGTCATATATGTTATTGAGACAGGGTTCTAATGTATGATATTACTCTTAACTGTACGTACGGTCACAAGTACTAATATGTAATACACTTTGAAACCATGTCACATTAACTTTTTGACAAATTAAACCGTAAGCCTCTTTAACCCTTTCACGGACCGAGATCATGGGTCATTGATGGTTCATAATAGGTGATATGACACCTTGGGATCGGAACGTCATTAGACGTTCTGTCCTTGAAAGTGTTAAATGTCAAATGTGATATTGCTCATGACTGTACGTGTGTGTATTATGTAGTATTTTTCTTCTAACCATACTTAAACAGTGAACTAACCAAGTCGAGATGTGATAGTAACTTATGTCATGACGTCTGCTCTGATTTGACTTTGATGAGGTATGTTACGTGGCAGTGGTCCTACTAAGGAATAAAAAAAAGTAAATAAGCGTCTTACTTATACCGACTGTTGGTAGATGAACAATGTTCGTGTAAGAGTCACTGATGGTATCTATTCTATTTTTTTGGATTCGAATCCGGGGGTCTCAAGACCTCTAAATTCGATTTTATAGATTTTATGAAATCAGAAATCAGAATCATTTATTCAACGTAAATATCATGGATAAACTTGTTGAAGGTCAATGTAACATTTTTGAATTTACGTCATTTCGCAAGGTGTTATGGCTGAGGAGAAGAAATGACAAGAAACTGCAACAGCAACACATCTTTTAAAAACCAATGAGGGTATACATTACAAGTTATTTAATAACTAGAGGAACACGTTCAATACCAAACATTTTTATTATTTAGGTAGACATTGGCCCCGATTCCTGCAGACACCGCCTAATTTTATTTTAAGTTATATCCGTCATTTTCATATCCGTCGAAAAGGAAAGGGACGGATGATTCACAGCTCTTAATTTTAGGAAGAATGAGTAAATGAATGAATAACCCGAGCGAATCAAAAGGTACGTCGCTGGTATGCAATCCGTTTGACGCGCTGTCTACTTAACTATGTCGGGTTATTGACGGATGTAAAATTTTTAGACAGTTGGTTTAGATTTGTGCTTAAAATTGACGTGTGTTCCATAAATTTTATGCTTGTCGATTACCCGTCCCTTTCCTTTTCGGCGGATAAGAAAATGACAGATATAACTTAAAATAAAATTAGATGGTATTTACAGGAATTAGCACCATTAATCTTATAATAAGCTTTCTTACATAAAGTAATGAATTTGAATTAATATTTGGATCATAGATAAATTGATATCACGTGGTGTCCAGGGATTATGCCCGGTTAATGGCAATAGGCTCGCCCCTAATCATGGTCTGAGTAGGGATGATTCAGACCATGATTCTGAGTTAATATCAAGTGGAATTTTCCATGGCAAAAGTATAGAATATAAATTAATTTAAAAAACATTAAAAAAAAACATGAATTGTGCGTAAATTCCCCCTGATATTAACTCAGAATTATTATTATGGTCTGAAGCACCCCCCTCAGTATTTGTTACGATGTCAGTAACCTGTATGTTACGATATTATTATTATTTTACATCCATACCTTCAATTAAAACGAACAAATTCCCAAACATAATACATCTAGCTGACAATACCATTCTTTGGGAGCTTTTTTCGCAACGAAGATGGTAGATAGTAGATAAAAAAAAACCGGTAAAATGTGAGTCTGACTTGCGTACGAAGGGTTCCATATCATTGATTAGGTAAACAACAGTAGGAATTGACATCGAGCAAAAATAATCGCGTTTGTTGTATGGGAGCCCCCCTTAAATATTTATTTAAAAAAAATATATCATGAGGAAACCCACATTCCCGAGAAATGCATTTCCGGAGGTATGTGACCTAACCTGTATTGGGCTGGTTTTCCCTTCGCGGGTTGAAAGGCCAGAAAGGCAGTCGCTTCTGTAAAAAGCCAGACCTGTCAAATCTTCAAGTTAGGTAAGCGGACCCTGTGAAAAACGGGATAATGCGGAGATGATGATTTTGTTTTAGTATTTGTCGTTATAGCGTTATATTATATAAATTTCAACTGTCTAGTTATCACGGTTATTGAGTTACAGCCTGGTAACAGACAGACGGACGGACAACAGTCAGATAGCGAAGTCTTAGTGATAGAGTTCCGACTTTACCCTTACGCACACCCCGGACACTTCACACAAACAACCTCGTTTTACACAGACACCACACATGGACGTTATCGTACACGCGCGTGTGTGTATGTGACGTCTGATGCCATACGATTTTAGTCTAAACTACGTTCGAGGGGGGTGAGGTAAACCTAGCTCAGCCGTTGGCGGGAAGCGGATAGTTATTATTATTTATTTATTTATTTATTTAGGTACACATACAGCAATACATATTAAACTTTTACAGACAACATTATAGAAAGAAAGACTTGCCGTTATTACGTAGTATTATTCCTTATTCTACACCTTAGGCTACAGAACCCTAAATATTAGTATGCGTGAACGCGGTGTGAACCCCAGTACAATTTGTAAGTAATCAATTAACAGTTTCGAAAGTAGGTCGTTGTATTTAACTGTTTTGATTTAGAAATAGACTTTTATAACATACATAAACTCACGCCGGTAATCCGTAATGGGGAGCGTAGAGCCAAAGTAATCAAAGACAATTGCATTTGATATCCTCATCGGATCACAGTGATTTTTGTTCCCACCGGTATTTGAACCGACCTCTGGATAGTGAGTTCAAAGCTCAACTACTGGACCACAGAGGTAGAACGTAAGTTCTGTAGATTCAAAATACAGAATAAATTATAGGTAGAATAAATCTTCTCACCACAGATCATAGAAAAAAGGGAGATATGCCCTCAGTACTACATTATACGAGTCTGCATATCGCCTGTTAACTCACGTCGGCGTGTGAAGCGGCCGCAACAAAACATTTCTGGCTGGACCGCTACATCGATTTACCCGCCGTTCATTGCGGAGTAACATAAGCGTTAGTTTTGGTTGCGCGATACCAAAGAAGCAATGAATGATGTTAAAAGTTTTACAACACAATCGTTGCCTCATATAATATGGTGCATAGACCAAATTGGAGATGTCCTTAGAAAAGATTCAGTACGATCTACTCTGAACTGGCGTGCGTGAATAAAGAAAAGTGTGTCAGGTTCGAAGCAAATGGAGTTCCATAGTCTCTGCTTACCCCGGTGGGAAATAGGCGTGAGTTTAAGTACATACATACACATGTATGTATATAATATAATCGTTTTGTGCATATTGCGGTTTCACCGACTACGCTTCCGCGGCATCTCTCTTATGATTAGAACTCTGTGCTTTGTACCATATTATAACCAAATTCATATTAAGTAGCGGTCATCTTGATTAATACGATCTTGTAATAGTTTATCAACCTATTGATCAACGTTCAATAGCAATGCAATACTCCCATAATATAATAGACACAAACATGTGTCGATTAATCATTATTAATATTATTAAGTAATTCTCGTAACACAATATTAGGTAATTGTTAACTAATTTTATACTAATCTCGTATAGATTGATAATGGTGCTGATTACAAACACACCATATAATGCAATCAATCAATTAATCAATAATACTTTAATGCACAACGACATATACACAGGACATAAACATACGCATAAAAATAAGCACAATAGGCTTTATGTGTCAAAATCACAAGTCCTACCATAATTGGTGGTTTGTTTGTAAAATCTTCTTTTTACCTTTGATGGGTTTGCTCTTGGCCCCAGACTTGCCCGAAGGCATTGACGAGGCCTAAGATAGAGCGATCTCGCCCAGAAGGTGCCTTTTGACTCTGGTCTTGAAACCACCTAAATATTTTTTGCTTTAAAATATAAAGGTTTACATAATGATTTGTCGTTACATAAAGCATAGGCAACCTCATCTCTAATTGGGATTTTTTCCAGCTTGAAAGAAACTCAGTGGTTCTTTGCAATAAAGAATTAACAATAATAACATCAAACGGTGCTATATCGGAGGTTGTTCTTTCGTAGGTATCTAATGAAGTAACGCACGGAATTTTTGATAAGGTGTGCCTGTCTATAGTATGACTAGGCAAGTGTTAGTGAACCAGGAAGCGGTCACCGTATTTCAAGGACACTCGATGCGCTTTCACCGGGGCACCTTTCTATTCGGCGCGCGTCGCTCCACGCGGATTTTGCGCGTCCTCTCACACACGGGCGAGCAAGTTGACGAACTGTGTTCTTGTAAATTAACAAAGGCGTGTCCCTAAGCGGTGGGGGGAGGCATTGTTTTTTAATGAAATCGATTTACTAGGTTAGTACAGTCATGAGCAATATAATATACCCACTTTAGGACTCTGACGCACTAACATATTTGACATTTAGTGAGACTTACAGTTCGATATGTCAAAAAAGTTAATGTGACATGATACCAAAGTGTATACATATTATTGCTTGTGACCGTACCTACCTACTTTTTAAGTACCATGTATAATATTTACATAAAATAAGCTCACAACTATATCCCAGTTGAGGTAGTGAAAGGTACATCCATCGCAAGATGAACTAAGTACCCACACCTCACCGAGTTTCTTTGATATCACATTCTTCCATTAGAATTGAGTGAGTGAATCGATGAGGATATTATTATAGTCTGAATGAGAATGTAGAACTAGGGGAAAATAGTCGCATTAGTCCTAAAGTGGAACTGATTGATTTCTGCTTCTATGCTGTTCTGGGAGCATATAAAAAACATAGAACACGTTCAGCTGCTTCTCTTCCCGGGCATGTCGTAAAAACCGACAGAGGGATTGTGTCCTCTAACATGATGGACTAATGTTATGGGCGATAGGCTGATCCCTTATCACCATAAGGTTCATCATATCCATCTTTGGACTTCGTATCAACAGTGGCTGCAAGTTGTCTTTGATTACTTGTGGCTCTGCCCACCCCATTAGGGATTACGGGCGTAAGTTTATGTATGTATGTATGTATGGAACTGATTAGTAGAACTATTGGGAATAAATGTTTTAAATGTAATATTTTTATAATAGGTACAAAAATACGTACAAAATTTTCTTCAAAATGTTTATTTCAGTAGTTATGTCTCTGCAATGTAATCGGCAGATGCAGAATAAAAATTTTCTGCCATTAAAAAAATAACCGTATTTATATTCTCAAATTGAAAATAGGCGATTTAAAGTGTTACCTGAATTTGAATTTCGAATATTCTTCCAAAATTATTAAAAATACGCGATTTTAAGTGTTACCTGAATTTGAATTTCGAATATTCTTTACCAAAATTATTAAAAATACGCGATTTAAAGTGTAACCTGAATTTGAATTTCGAATATTCATTACCCAAATGGGCATGCGATTCTTTTCGTCTGTGTGTAGCATGTGACCGATTTCTAAGCGACACGACGCGACCTACCGGTTATAAACAATAATTTACATAATTTGGTACGCGAGCGCATTGTCTCGACTTTGAGTAGGCGTCATTTACTGACCAGTGGACTGATTGTCCGTGATAACTGTTCGGAGAACGATTTACTTACATCATAGTGTCACGGGTTTTAATCCCGGTTCAGACTCTAAATTACAAATTCTACTTTCACCATCATCATCCCTAGCATTATTCCTTTTTTCACAGGATCCGCTTACTTAACCGGAAGATTTGACAAGTCCGGTTTTTTTACAGAAGCGACTGCCTGTCTGACCTTCTAACTCGCGAAGGGAAAACCAGCCCAATATACGCGTTTTTTTTTCGAGGGTTATAACCGCCCCAATACAGGTTAGGTTAGGTCACATACCTCCGAAAAGGTTCTCTATTTTTACTCATAAAATTGTATGTAATAATTTACCATGGCATACTGTTACTTGTCCTATTATTAGTTACGCATAGTATTAATTTGTCATAACTTTTTTAGCATAATTTTCAAACTCATAACTACTATAAGCATAATAATTAATGACAATAATGATATATAAGCATAATTATTATAAGCATAAAAACTTTACTCCGAATAAGAAAATTTTTGGCACAACTTTGAACATTTTCGAAACTTGCTGCATTTGGTTCATGATTGTGACTTTTTATATTTTTTGACACTATTTCATGCTGTTGGTCATCATTCAGTATACTTTTCGCGTGTAAGATAAACATGCTGGCGGCGTAGGGGTGGCCCAAGGGCCACCCCCGCCGCACCCTAACCTACTGTTATGCCTTGTAAAAAATATGACAAAACACTATTATTCTAAAAAATAATTATGGATACCTAATTTTATACCAAAAAATATTAGTCCAAAAATAAGTTATACCGAACAAACCAGTATTCCTAGATATTATTATGGGAAAGTACTATTATGCTAAAAAACGTTATGCAAAAAGGATTATGATAATTTAAATTATGACAAAAACATTTATGCATTTTAAGAGAATCCCCTCCGAAAATGCATTACCACACAAATTCGACTTTATGTGTTTGAATTCAGGTTTGAATCAAAGATGAATGATATTACGTGGTTTCCAGGATTTGAGCCCGGTTAATGGCAATAGGCCGGTCCGGGTTCGATTCCCGATGGGGACATTGTCGAAATCACTTTGTGAGACTGTCCTTTGTTTGGTAAGGACTTTTCAGGCTTGAATCACCTGATTGTCCGAAAAAGTAAGATGATTCCGTGCTTCGGAGGGCACGTTAAGCCGTTGGTCCCGGCTATTAGCCGTAAAAACACCTCCACCAACCCGCAGTGGAGCAGCGTGGTGGAGTATGCTCCATACCCCCTCCTGTTGATTGAGGGGTGGCCTGTGCCCAGCAGTGGGACGTATATAGGCAGTTTATGTTAATGGCAATAGGCACGCCTCCTGCTACGTGGGACTAAAACATAGCTGGCTAGGAGTGAAACAAAGGGATTGTGTCCTTTGTAACATTATGGATATATGAATAATTGCTATGTACTATAGGCCGATCCCTTCGCACAATCTTAGATTTCCTATCAAAAGATGCATGTTGTCTTTGATTACTTGTAGTTCTGCCCACCATTTAGGGATAATGGGCGTGAATTTACTTATGTAGAAAATACTTTCCTTTTTTAAACGAGAAAATATAATAGTATGCGTAAACTTTGGTACGGCGTATAAAATATATTTCTAATAAAAAAGAAAATAAGAGAAAATGATAATTTGAGAAGATTTGGACACATTTCTACGGCTTCAAATAAGTACGGTCACAATAAAATAAATTGAAAAGAAAGTTAAATAATACGAATTCACACGAAATCACATAATATTGGAATTTCTTGTATTACTCATCAATCCAATCAATATCGTTTTTTACCAACTTTAATTTGCACTTCAAACATGAAACTTTTCACTAGCAAACTATGCGAAATGAACCTTTTCGACGGCAAAACAAAATGGGCATTACACTCGTCTTTGCAAACTTATCTTTGCGCTTCAAAATGAAGACTGGCAAGCTGCAATAGCATGTAAGTGTAGTTTAGTAAGTGTAAAGTTGAGTTGGTATTTTTGATAAGTTTGATAGAACAGATGTTTCGATATGTTACGAACTGCATTCCGGCAGAAAGATTGGGGTTATGTAACAAGTGATGATAGTCGGTGTATCTCGGCTTAATGCAATTTAATATTGGGTTAAGGCGAAGTAAGTTTATTAGATACTTTACAGGGAATTTGATCAGGTTTGTCGTAGCCGCGTAACAGAAGTACCAAAACAACTAAGTCGCTTTCTATACGTTTAATACGTTTTTACAATAAAATACCAGATGATATTTTGAATTTGTCAGAAAATAAATTTAAAGCTCATGTGTAGCTTATTTTGTGTAAAAAGCTCATTATAAGATCCCGTTGGTCCCGGTTACTATTTACCGATGTAAGTACGTAGTCGTTACATGAGTCATGTCAGGGGCCTTTGGCGGCTCAATACCAACCCTGACACCAGGGTTGATGACGTTTGGTAATTCACCTCAAAACCCACACGATAGAAGATAAGATTAATGATTACCTAAATGGTAAAAATGTGTGGTATTAAATGTATTCCTCTAGTTATTAAATAACTTCTAATATACTTAATTGATTTAAAAGATGTGTTGCTGTTGCCGGTTCTAGAGGGGTCGAGTTAAACCTAGCTCAGACGCTTAACGACGCGATACGACGTTGTATCATACCTTATTCTATGACGTAATTAAAATTTTAAATTGTTAAGAATATTTTATTCAACTATAAACTAAAATCAAACGCTCGCTGCCCGCGGTGCCTTAAGTCATCGGTGCGCTAGGGATGGACGGCATTCTTTTAAAATGCATAAATGGTTTTGTCATAATTTTAATTATCATAATCCTTTTCGCATAACGTTTTTAAGCATAATAGTACTTTCTCATAATGACATCTAAGAATACTGGTTTGTTAGGTATAACTTATTTTTGGACTAATATTTGTTGGTATAAATTTGAATCGCATATAAATGCATAATTCTTTTTTAGAATAATAGTGTTTTGTCATAATTTTTAAAAGGCATAACAGTAGGTTAGGGTCCGGCGGGGGTGGCCCAAGGGCCGCCAGCATGCTTATCTTACACACGAAAAGTATGCTGAATGATGACCAACAGCATGAAACAGAGTCAAAAAATATAAAAAGTCACAATCATGAACCAAATGCAGCCAAAGAAAAAGTAAATTTCGGAAATGTTCAAAGTTGTGCCAAAACTTTTCTTATTCGGAGTATAGTTTTTATGCTTATAATAATTATGCTTATATATCATTATTGTCATTAATTATTATGCTTAAAGTAGTTATGAGTTTCAAAATTATGCTTAAAAAGTTATGACAAATTAATACTATGCGTAACTAATAATAGGACAAGTAACATTATGCCATGGTAAATTATTACATAAAAATTAATGCGTAAAAATAGAGAACCGGGATGGACGTGTGGGGTGCAATCTTTCCTTTTCATGTTATTACTATCGACACAACAGTGGTACGTCACTATGGTCGCCCGTAAGCCTCGTAAGTGCAACAGAGAGCGCATCAATCGGCGTCCTGCTTCCACGTTTTATTGCATCGCGGGCAGCGAGCATTTGATTTTAGTATAACGTCATCGCCTTAACAAAGTGTCAAACGATCGAAGCTTGCACGCCATTCTAAAGTGATCGTCATAGCCCTTCTATTTCGAAGTAAAACCGTCTTGTGCTGACCTCTCACTTGTTCCCAATACTGGATGTTAGGAAACAGTAGATTAATGGCTTTATTGAAATAAAACAGGGGTCATGTTATTATGGCAGGCTAAGTATCAGGTTAGGTATCCAATCTTCTATCGTGTGGGTTGTAAGGTGGATGACCAGCAACATCAACCCTGATGTCAGGGTTACTACTGAGCCGCCAAAGGCCTCTGACATGGCTCATGTAACGACTACTTACTTACAACAGTAAGTAGTAACCGGGACCAACGGCCTTCCGAAGGACGGATCATCTTGCTTTTGAACAATCAGGTGATCAGCCTGCAATGTCCTAACCAAACTAGCGATCACAAAGTGTTGTGAGTGAAATGAAAAAGAAATATAAGTTAGTTACTTTAATTTATCATATTTTTTTTCATTTGATAATCAGCTACCGTCGATCGACTGTACCAAGATCATTTATAATTATTATGATACACCAGTACTTGGGTACTCGTATATCCTCAATTTAACTGATCGAGATAAAGTATAAACTATTAGATATATTGCTTTGGTGACCCTAAATTACGTAACAGTGAAAGTTTCATCAAAATTGATTCGGTAGCTTTTAAATTTTAATCAGTTTTGTAATTAATGCTAGATTACAAAGTAGTTCACTATATGCACGTGGATGTGTCTTCACTTTTAATCTCGATTGACCAAGATTTGATAGGTTTGTGTTTGAAAAATAAAACCTGATAACGGAAAAATTCCGCTCTTAAAAGTATCATCATTAAGAGCCACGCTCTTGTCGGTGTATAGTTCTCCATGCTAATTTTTATCTAACGCGAGTGTGATGGCGCCCAGAGTAATCTATTTCAACGCCAACTACTAGAACTGAAAGAAACTGCTGCCCTCTGTCAGGTTCCAGGTTACAGTCCCTAAGGCTTGCCCTATCTAACTCCTCTTAAGTGCCTAAGTATCTTCGCGGGAAAATTTACATTATACCTACCGAGAATGCCTAATGTATATTCCATTTGCACCTCGCAAAGTTACAATAAACACAAGAATTTATTAACAAGCAGCAAAAGTGTATAACTTGCCGTCTATTTACGTAGTTTGGGGTCAGTCGCCAGCGCCCGAGTCGAGTGAAAGGATGCCTCTAACTTAGGTAATGTAGCATCTATCATAACTGACTATAAGTACAGTCATGAGCAATATCATGTACCCACTTTAGGACCCTGTCGCACTATCATATTTGACATTTAATGAGGCTTATGGTTTAATTTATCAGAAAAGTTAATGTGGCATGGTTGCAAAGTGTATTATTAGTACTCGTGACCGTACTTAGTTTTACTATGCCTACGCTCACTTTGAAGTAATCTAACATAAACACAGCATCACGCCTGTATCCCTGAAGGGGTAGACAGTGGTGTATAGATACACATTCCTCGCCAGCTATGTTTAAGCGGTGCCAATCTGATGTATCCTCCGGGAAATCATCAACTTAAATTCACTAGTCAGCAAAAATTTAATATCGATCGCCATCGACTCGCAAAGAAGACGAACTTAAATGACAGAATATAATTATACATTGTTTTAAGTTTGCGCGGTTATTATCATAATTAAAACACATAATAGCAAGTTCTTACCGCGTTTAAAGCAGGGATATGAGACTCCCGATATTTCGACACTGTTGCTGTGGAATATAAATAGCTCTATCTCTTTTTAGCACTTATAGCAAGTGAAGAACGACACTAGTTTAAACTAAAATTAGGTTAATTTTGTGTCCGCTAAAAATAGGAAACAATCTAGGATGATTTCCTGGAGGATACATCGGATTGGCACCGCTTACCTAAACATAGCTGGCGAGGAATGTGTATCTATACACCACTGTCTACTAGGGATACAGGCGTGATGCTGTGTTTATATTAGATTACTTCAAAGTGCCTCCTCCACAACAACAGCAACAGCCTCCGTGGTCTAGTGGTAAGAGCGTTAGGCTCACGATCTGGAGGTCCGGGTTCGATTCCCGATGGGGACATTGTCGAAATCACTTTGTGAGACTGTCCTTTGTTTGGTAAGGACTTTTCAGGCTTGAATCACCTGATTGTCCGAAAAAGTAAGATGATTCCGTACTTCGGAGGGCACGTTAAACCGTTGGTCCCGGCTATTAGCTGTAAAAACACCTCCACCAACCCGCAGTGGAGCAGCGTGGTGGAGTGTGCTCCATACCCCTTCCGGTTGATTGAGGGAGGCCTGTGCCCAGCAGTGGGACGTATGTAGGCAGTTTATGTTATGTACTTCAAAGTGAGCGTAGGCATAGTAAAACTAAGTACGGTCACGAGTAAGTAAAGGTATCACGTTACAATGAACTAAGTGAACAATCTGAATCCGAACTCACGACGTGTGGGTTGTAGCCAAGGGCACTTTCAATCGAGCTACCATTATGCTTATGTAGCTAATAAAGATATGAATGGCAAAGTGAAACGTAATGGCCTATGGCTATGATATTCGCCATGTCATCATAATGGGTTATGGTATAGAAATGCGTGTAGAAAGTGTGAGTGTGGTGTTCCATTAGCAGTGATGCGCCGGTCCCGGGAATGTACCCAAAGTAGGAACATTCCCAAAAGTAAAAAGGCGCAAGAGTTTTATTACCTTCTTCTCTCGTGTGGGTTGTGAGGTGGATTACCAACCCCATCAACCCTGGTGTCAGGGTTATTATTGAGCCGCCAAAGGCCCCTGACATGGCTCATGTAACGACTACTTGCTTACATCTGAACACTATAGAATTAGAAGAATATTATTGTTTTTTTTTTTAAACTATCGATAGACCTCGAATAAACTGCTAATTTAAAATCTCAGTAGCGTTAGATAGAAAAGAATCAGTCGATAATATCGACTGATACATCACTATTCTAATGAACGTCACAACACTAGCTTACGCACTTTGACAGATCTACTTCTTACCTCGCTTTGAGACTGTGAAAATGTTATCTTATTGAAATATAATCAACTAGCTTTTGCCCGCGACTTCGTCCACGTGGCGTGTATCTATATTACGCGGTTTAGATTTTTTCATACAAATGTTTTTTCCCGCTACCTCCCGTTCCCGTGGGAATTTTGCAATATCCTGTTGCAACTAAGCTTTAAGTTTACTAAGGTACCTGCATCCCAAATTTCAAGCGTCTAACTTAAGCGGTTTAGATTTTTCATACAAAAGGATTTTCCCGCTAATTCCCGTCCCCGTGGGAATTTCAGGAATTCCTTTTTTAGTGCACCTCTACGGTACCTAAGCTACGTCCCTTCCAAATTTCAAGTGCCTACGTTTAGCCGTTTAGGCTGTGCGTTGATATGTCAGTCAGTCAGTTTCTCCTTTCTTCTTTGCGAGTCGATGACGATCGAAACTAAATTTTTGCTGACCAATAATTGGCCACGCTTACGGCATTGTCAGTGGCTTCGTACAGGTCTTTAATAGTGCAGGTGTTAGGGCACTTAGGACAGCACAAAAGGTGAGCCATAGTTTGTGGTGATACTCCACACTCGCAATCATCGCAACCTCCTCACCTGCAGAGATTATCCTTGCAGCGGCCAACCTGTGTCCGGAGCCTATTTAAAGACTTCCATGTGGGCCACGCTAGATTACTTCCAGGCGGGAGACCCTCCGATGGCGCGATAAAAGGGGTGGGAGAACACTTCCGCCGCCAAAGATTTAAGCGGGCTTGGCTAGGGTCGGAATCCAATGGAGCCACCTCTTTAAGGAAGCTGTGACGACTTTTAAGCCTTTGAGGCACCGAAATGTCACCATGCATCGGATGGCGGCTGTCCTTTATCATTTTTGTCCGTTCTACAGCGCCAGCAACCTCCCGTCGGATTTCAGGGGGTGCTATTCCGGCAAGAGGGTACAGCATATGAACCGGTGTTGGTTTCAGACAGCCTGTTATAATGCGACACGTGACGCAAGTTTCTCCTTTTATATATTTAGATAGATAATTGTCCTGAACAGGGGGATAAAAAGGCCTTTTTTTGTTTTTTGACGTGACTTATTGTAGATTTGCCACAGATGGCATTAACTACTTGGCCGGGCCATATCGAAGCAATTCATCTAAGAAAGCAATATTGCATTTTGACAATTGAGCATAATTATAAAAGTAAGTGCGCAATGCAAACAAATGTCAAATAGCAATATTGTATTCTTAGATGAATTGCTTCGATGTGGCCATTTTAAACCCCCTGGTCGTTCTGTTTAATCATCATCATCAGCCCATTAACGTCCCCACTGCTGGAGCACGGGCCTTCCCTATGGATGGATAGGGAGATCGGGCCTTAAACCACCACGCGGGCCCAGTGCGGATTGGTGGTTATTAACGACTGCTAATGCAGCCGGGACCAACGGCTTAACGTGCCTTCCGAAGCACGGAGAAGCTCGAGATGAAAACTTTTTTTTGTGGTCACCCATCCTATGACCGGCCTTTGCGAAAGTGGCTTAACTTCAACAATCGCAGACCGAGCGCGTTAACCGCTGCGCCACCGAGCTCGTCGTTCTGTTTAATATTAGTCACTTTTTACTAAAAATCTTAATGCACTAACGACAACATAATATAATATTACATAACCTTACAGTAGAGACAAAAACTGGAAAATCTAGACTTACTACATCAACGCTAAATGAAGAACTCATTAGGTCCACAAATTGATGACTTCCTTAATTTAAATCAGATTTTGAAGCACTTATTTGAGAGTAAGATGTAATCTAATCTATTCTCGTTTTAGTTTATAGTTAACCATTTTGTTGCCAAAAAGGCGACTTTTAAAGATTTATGCACTTATACAATTTAAACGGTTTTCTATTCTCTCTGCTTACCACGGTTGGAAATAGGCGTGAGTTTATGTATGTAAGTATGTAATCGTTTTTTTACTATATAATATTTTATTAAATAAATAAAGAAGTATGTCAGGATCGAAGCAAATGGAATTCAATAATCTCTGCTTACCTCGGTGGGAAATAGGCGTGAGTTTATTTATGTATGTGTGTAATATTTTATTTAATATTTAATCACGCATCGTCCCGTTAAAAATACTTTACTATATTTAAATAAATACTTAAAAAATGTTTAATATTTGCGTAGCTTAATGCTACAAGGTTTCTTTTTCAATTAAAAATGTTTATTTATGCTATATACAAGACAGTTACATTGTAGTTAATATACGTAAGAATAATATATATAAAATATATATATATATATATATATAACAAAAAAATATATATTATAAAAAATATTATTTGTAGATACATATATTATATGTATCCAAATACATGTGTATGTGTACAAATAATAATTAATTCAATTTATACAACAAGCCTCCAAGTATAACTATATCTTAAATAAGTACATTGTTTTAAGTTTACGCGGTTATTGTCATAATTAAATGCACATTTCATTTTCATGGCACTTGCAACAGTGTCGAAATATCGGGAGTCTCATATTCCAGATTTAAATGGGGTAAGAACCCGTTATTATGTGTTTTATATCTTAAATTGGGGGAGTCAGAGGTAACTAAGTAGTAGTACTAGTGGGTAGGCCAACACCTCACCTACCTTTCTAGACCATTAGACCAACGTGGTGTTGGTGATGTTGGTGAGCCTTAAAGCCGTCTACGACCTACATATAACTAGCTGCAGATCATCATCTCGCTAACATTATCCCGTTTTCATATTCATATTCAAGGGGTCCGCTTACCTAACCTGAAGATTTGACAGGTCCGGTTTTTTATAGCAACAACTGCCTGTCGGACCTTACAATCCGCGAAGGGAAAGCCAGCCCAATACAGGTTAGGTGACATACCTCCAAAAATGCATTTCTCGGTAATGTGGGTTTCCTCAGCCAACAGCTTCCGTGGTCTAGTGGTTAGAGCGTTAGGCTCACGATCTGGAGGTCCGGGTGGTCCGATGGGGACACTGTCGAAATCACTTTGTGAGACTGTCCTTTGTTTGGTAAGGACTTTTCAGGCTTGAACCACCTGATTGTCCAGAAAAGTAAGATGATTCCGTCCTTCGGAGGGCACGTTGAGCCGTTGGTCCCGGCTATTAGCTATTAGCCCGCATTGGAGCAGCGTGGTGGAATATGCTCCATACCCCCTCTAGTTGATTTAGGGGAGGCCTGTGCCCAAGCAGTGGGCCGTATATAGGCTGTTTATGTATGTATGTATGTGGGTTTCCTCAAGATCCTTGATCCTTGACATCACAACATACATGAGAGAAGAAGGATTACCCTTTTATTTATTTCTTTCTTTCTTTATTGTGCCCTTTCCCTTCCTTCCTTTCTCTTCTTTTTTTTTCTTTTTTCTTTCCTTTCCTTTCCCTTTTCGTCCCTAACAGTGTACGGAATTTACTGAATTACTTATGACGTAACATTAAGTATGTTATAAATATTACGTATCTCATAACCTGATATTACCAATGTTAGTGTAACCTCGTTGTAACCTTTGACCGCACCAGTAATAGTTTTAGTAGAAGCCTCGTTAATGACTTTTAGATTACCATTTTTCTTCTTTATCTAGGGTAATGACTGACTAAAATTAGTCGAGTTTACACGTGGAGATTACCTCAACTGACAGCCCACGCACATCACTCATCACACTCACGCACGTTATTCCTTACGGGGTTGGCAGAGCTACAAGTGCCTGCAATATTGTACAGTAGTATTAATCTAAATAAGTAGTTAATAAATAAAAAAGCAAAGTGTCTTTAGCCAGTTACAGGTGGAGAGCCGTGGTAGCCCAGTTGGTAGAACGCTTGCCTCTCACTTTGAGGTCGCAGGTTCGAATCCAGCACAGGCCTAAACCAATGATTGACGAGTTTGTTTTCCAATGATTATCACGTGCAGGAAAACGTCGTGAGGAAACCCACATTCCCGGGAAATGCATTCGGAGGTATGTGACGTAACCTGTATTGGGCTGATTTTCCATTCGCGGGTTGGAAGGTCAGACAGGCAGTCGCTTCTGTAGAAAACCGGGCCAAATCAGGTTGGGTAAGCGGACCCTGTGAAAAACGGGATAATGCTTGAGAGATGATGATGAAAGTCGAATTCAGTGGGTTAGAACCCGAGCCAGGATTCGAACCCGTCACACTATGGTGTAAGTCACGCGTTCTCGGAACAGGGCTATCACGAATTCCAAAAGCACGATTATACTCATTTAGTTACGTGGATATATTATAACATGTTATGTTACAAATTGGACTAACACGTGTAGGAAGCAAGCAATGACCAACCTAAATTTTGCTGTTATTTCTATTGTTTGTTGCAAATGTTGTGAAATGTAGTCTAGCGGTTATCTAGAGCTACGTATTGCGATTGTAATTTTGTTACCGTCTAGGTGAGTATTCTTTTATACTTATATGAGACTAAAGATTTTCTTGTCTTTATAATGCATTTAATATATTGCACCTCTTTTTATTCTTCCGCAGTTATTCTAATACTACCTCTGGGTTGGCTGGAAGAGATCTCTCTTAGAGATAAGTCCACCCTTGTTGACGTCCATTTCTTGTTTGTGATGTAACTAGTTGTTACGTGCAATAAAGTATATTTTTAAGAATGAGATTCCAAAGTCCCGATTAATCCCGAAATTTACTTAGTAAACTCTCGGAATTTACTTAGGAAACTCCCGGAATTTACTTAGTAAACTCCCGGAATTTTAAACTCCCGAACTGTGCTTATTAAATCTCGGTGTTGGCGTCAGATCTGGCAAACCCCTTTACCTAGGTTTATTGATTATGTGACGCATAGCAGGGGGGGTGTAAAGTAAGGTTTTTTTTATATTATTACAATTTTGTGTACTTTTACTCTTTATTAAACATTAATACTGGGTTGGTCATCTTTAATTTCGCTCTTTTAAAAACAGAACGTGTTCACCTGCTTGTCTGGCCAAGTTTGGAATGCCATCCGGGGTACATCTACAATCACATCTGAAGCTGCGAAGCTAATTATCCCAAGTTTACAATACCTCCTCGAATCCCGGTACAGGATTTGCATCAATGAGTTATTAATTTATCTTAAATGCAGTTTTCTTGCAGTTGACTTGACCATTAAAGACGGCAATACGGCTCGCCACGTTGGTCTAACAGGAAGCTTGGGAGATATGTATAGTTACTTAGTTCATCTTACGATGGATACTTATATATGAGGTACCCCATTGGGTTAAGTCGCGAGCTTATGTTATGTTTGTTATGTTACAATACCACTTTATATTACTTACCGTAGAACCTCTTCCCCGTACACTTAGGCGGTTATCGCACGACGCGGTCGCAAGGTAGTGTTAACTCCTAAAAATATGAAAGAATGCAGAAAATTGTTAATAATGTAAAAAGGAACACCACTCGCATGACTAGCACACAACCACACACACACAACCTTCCCCCCCCCCTATTTTTCAATAATTGTATACGTCGTCAATTTCATGTATATGTGACCTCCGGGAGTGAGAACCTGCTGACCTGGAACACAGGGTTATACCTAGATCAGGCACCAGATTCTCACAGAATGTATTGTTATATTACAATGGCATTACTTTTTGTGAGAGTAAATAAAGATTTTTATTATTTATTATTACTTATATCCTGCAGTTGAGCTAGGTTTACCTCACCCCCTCTCGGTCTTACTTTAGTCTTCAATCGTATGGCGTCAGACGTCACACACACAGATGCGCGTGTACGATAAAGTCAATGTATAATGTCTGTGTGTCAGGATCGAAGCAAATGGTAAATCCATAATCTCTGCTTACCCCTTATTTTGGAAATTGGCGTAAGTTTATGTATATATCGTGGCCATATCATAGAATTGATCATTTCATGAAATGATCGACCATTTCATGAAATGGTCGTATTTCATGAAATAGAACAACATTCGTTGGCCACATCATGATGTGGTTTGGCCAGATCAATGAACACAAAACGTTTAACGATATGACCAACTAAATGCATGATTACTTCATGATATGGCCAAACGTTAGCGATCATATCGTAATATAGTAACATTATCCACCGGTAGTGGCGCTGGTGTCGCTTTGTTTATGTTTTGCATAATGGCGGTGGACAATAATTATTCTTGTGTGAACGCGAATAATACGAATAATAATGAGCAAATACAAGATAAAAGTGCAGTGAAGCAATGTTTTGACACTAAGGTGAAAAGAAAAACTCGTTTTAACAGTAGACAGCAACTTTATTTTTATTTTTAGGTTATATGGCAAATAATGAAGGTCGAGTGACCACGCTACGTAAATCAATGGACTATTATTGGATTTCAAAATATGATATAATTAAAACTGCGAATGAAGAGATATTAATTTAAAAAAAGAAAAATATAGACGATCCTACTGTCCGTAAAGTTTCTTTTTTTGACGTGACTTATTGTAGATTTGCCGCAGATGGCATTAACTACTTGAAACGGGATTCTATTAAAACACATAAATGTTTTTGTCATAATTTTAATTATCATAATCCTTTTTTTATAATTTTTACAAGGCATAACGGTAGGTTAGGGTGCGGCGGGGGTGGCCCTTGGGCCACCCCTAAGCCGCCAGTATGTTTATCTTACACACGAAAAGTATACTGAATGATGACCAATGGCATGAAATAGTGTCAAAAAATATGACGACGACTTCAAAGCGAGATGCAGTTACGGCGTATATGTCAACTACATCAACACTCCGTTAATCGAAAATGACTTTTTAATTTTTATTTGACTTTTAAACATTTTTGTACTTTGTACTAGAGTAATACATTATTTCTTACCTTATTTCGCGTTTTTATTACACCACTTATCATGGACACCCTACATTAATGATATGGCCAAACGTGGATGGAAATATCATTAAACGCTGACGTTTAAACGATATGGTCAGTTGAAGTTGGCCATTTCATGAAATACGACCATTTCATGAAATGGTCAATTCTATGATCTGGCCACGACATATATATTGCGTCTGTGTAAAACGATTTTTTTTTGCATGGTGTGTCCGGGGTGTGCTTGTATATATGCAATACAATACAATAAAATACTGAAATTCTTTATTGCACTTAAAACATATTACAAATACATTATTATAATTAGATAGGTAGTACAACAGGTGACCTTATTGCTAAGGTAACAATCTCTTCCAGGCAACCTTTAAGTATAGGAAATTAATTTAACAAAAATAATGTAGCGGGAACATCATCATCACTAATTTAAGAGCCACGCTCTTGTCGGTGTAGCATTCTCAATGCTACTTTTTAGGGAAAATAGGGTAGTGGTTTCCCTCTTGCCTTCCGTCCACCTTACAGCGCGCCTCGATAACGACCCTGACGTCTTTCCTCATTCAGTGTTTATTGCTATCGGCCAACTAGAGTCGAGCCTAGGTTCGCGCCCAACAGGGCAGCCTCAGGTCTGTTGTCTTAATTTTTTCACCGGGCGAGTCCTCAGCGCTCTCCATTTTTCCGACCAAGTTGCATGACATTTGCGGCATATCTACTATAAGTTACGTCTACGGAATAGCCTCGTGTAATAACCGCCTTAAGTCTAAAATTCCAAACTCGTGTCACTAAAGTATGATAAGCACAATTTATCAATTGCCTGTCATAATCATTTGATGGGTTTATTTGCTTTGGATTGTCCATTCGTATCTGGCTTTAACCGGTCAATGCATAATTTATATTGAAAGCTTGACATGTTTAGAAATGCTTGTTTAATGCAGGTTTGGTTTTTAGTGGATTATAAAAAGGTATTCTTGTTAATAGGATAGTTTCTCTTTTTGTACTTTCCCATTAGTTTTGATATAGGTATAAACACTTTTTTGTACGTATTTTCGTGTTTTTTGTACATTATTTTCAGTTCCATACATAAGTAAATAAGCGACGGAAAATTCCACTTGATATTAAACTCAGAATCATGGTCTGAATCATCCCCCTCAGTATACATTACGATGTCACTAACACCCAGTATAAACACTTGCAGCTACCAATGATGTGATGTGTGTTATGAAGTTCATAGAATAATATAATTATCTCCCTAGTGTTATTAGTTATGTTTTCATAGGGTCCGCTTACCTAACCTGAAGATTTGACAGGTCCGGTTTTTCACAGAAGCGACTGCCTGTCTGACTTTCCAACTCGCAAATGGAAAACTAGCCCAATACAGGTTAGGTCACAAACCAACCCCCCTAAACCCCCTCCCCCGCCCTGGACCCTGTGAAAAACGGGATAATGCTAGGGAGATCTTTAATACCTAATAATAGTATTCCCTTTGCACTAATATAAACATTCTGTACTTACATAAAAACAAAACCGCAATTACATATTCTACCGGCATTAACCTTTGTTGAAAGCAAGTCGAATTGTTGTTACTTCATACAAATGTACTTATTACATTTGTTATATGCCACACGTAATGTCTTGTCATTTGTGTTAATAGTTTAGAATTGTCTACACACGAACACATGCAGTAATTTCTTACCCCTTGTACTTACAAAATACCTTTTTTATTTTAAAGAAAATGGGCTCGCGGTTGTTCGCTTTGCGCTCACAAATTTTACATTACCTACCTACAAACCTACAAACACATTTTTTTTTGTTTAGCTACGGATTCAAGTCCCTTTCGAGTCAATATTTTTTGGCGATCGGAATATCTCTTAAATAGAGATTTTATCTATCTTTTTAAGTAGCTGATAGGAGTGTAGGAAAACGTCCCTGCATATCGGACTATACCAATTTATACCCTTAGGGCCACCACTGTCGCACCACCAACAAAATGCAAAAGATGTCATTTCACGATTAAACATAATTTATAAAAATTACTCACTAATTTAAGAGCCACGCTCTTGTCGGTGTAGCATTCTTGTCTATCAAAGGCCAATTCCTTCACTTCCTTATAAGACACTACGTTTGCCTTCTCTTTAATCTGTTCCATGTAAGCTCTTCTTGGTCTTCCCCTTCCTCTCTTTCTTTGTAGCGTCTCTTCTATGATGTTTTTAATAAATTCGTCGTGTCTTATTAGGTGTCCAATCATCTTGACTCTTCTGTCCCCAATAACTCTCAATTTTATCTCTTTTCCCTTACTCTTACTAACACTTCCTCATTATTTCCTCCTCCTCCTTACTTTAAAATAACACCTATTAATTGCTTAATAAAAAAGATTTCCACTTTCCTTTATACAAGGTCACCTAAAAATCCGTAAAATCGTTACAAATATAGCTGCAACCCACTTGCAACCCACCAGTAACCGACCGGCAACCCGTAGGTTACGTGACGTAATATTACGTCATGAACCTTTAACCTGCGATGCTTCATTTACATATCCATATGCAACGATATTCATTACGAGAGACGCAAGCTCACTGGCAATAAAGCTACTTATCAAAAGTTGTGCCTTATTTACACACACTCACTCACACATTTTATACAGGGGGTTAGTGACATCGTAACGAATACTGAGGGGGATGATTCAGACAAATTCATGTTTTTTTTTTTTAGTTTTCAATTCTAGACTTTTGCGATGGAAAATTCGACTTGATATTACCTCAGAATAATGAACTGAATCATCCCTCTGAGTATTTGTTACGATGTCACTTTCACCCATACAAGTAAGTACTGGTAGCCATACAAGTACGTATGGTTGTTAGTGATATCGTAACGAATACTGTGGGGATGATTCAGATCATGATTCTGAGTTGAAATTAAGTGGAATTTTCTGTCTGAAAAATGTTGTTTTTTTTTAATTTCCAGTTCTATACTTTTGCGACGGAAAATTACACTTGATATTAACTCAGAATTATGATCTGAATCATTCCTCAAAGTTTTTGTTACGATGTCACTAACACCCTGGATACCTATTTTGTTTAACATAACAAATACTTTATTGAACACATAGGAAAAACAAAACAAAAGACAACCTAGAACAAGCATCGGCTGTTTGTTACTATGCGCACTGACCCGCAAAACTAAGTTCTACACTTTTAAAATAGCTCTTATTCAGTTAGAGTTTAAAAATAAAAAACGTTTTATAGATATTTTTATCAGCTTTCTTTATATCTATTAAACTATATAGGTACATTAGTAACATTTCGAGTCCATTTCATTTCGCATGTTTATCTTGTAAGTATAATTTAAAAAGTGTAGTAACTACTTACTTTTGCCAGTCAGTGTACTTAAACAAAGTTTATTTTGTAATTTGGCTGAGTGTCTTTGGAAAATCATTTTTTAAAAGAAAATGAGCCGAGGTAGAAAGCTTGTCTCTAACTTTGAGGTCGCAGTTTTGAATCCAGTACAGACCTAAACCAATGATTGTCGAATTTGTTTTCGAATTCATGTTTAGATAATAAATGATTATCAAGTGCTCAGCGGTGCAGGAAAACTACGTGAGGAAACTCACATTCTACAATCGGTATTGGGCTGGTTTTCCCTTCTCGGGTTGCAAAGTCAGACAGGCAGTCGCTTCTGTTAAAAACCGGACCTGTCAAATCTTCAGGTTAGGTAAACGGACTCTGTGAAAAATTGGGATAATGCCCTAAGATGATGACAAATTTACAAGAAAATAAACATTTATTTTATATGATAACAAGTAATAAATCACACATTTTATATACCTACGTTATTTATATATATCTTTGGTCACATGTGCCAGTATTGCGACGGCCGAAGCACGTATATAGAGACTTCGGCCGTATAATTGGGTGAATTTACGACTGATGGTATCAAGTTGTATGTAGTGGAAGAATATGGTATAATAAATAGCTGTCGAAGCTTGTTTAAGGAAGTTAATGTGCATTAGACGATGCAGTCTTTGCATAATTATTTTATATTTTGCTTTTAAGTAAGTAACAACAACAACAGCTCCATCCCCCGCTATCGTTTTGTTTTTTTTTTTTGACGTGACTTACTTGTATTAGTAGATTTGCCGCAGATGGTATTAACTACTTGGCCGGACAAATGGGGAGCGCTGAAGGCTCTCACCCGGTACAACGTTTAAGACAACAGGCCTGAGGGTGCCCAGTTGGGCGCGGACCTCGACTCAGGGCGTCGTCTGAGAGGAAAAATATTTGAAATAATTAATCGACCCTAGTGGGTCGATAGCGATAAGCACTGAATGAGGGAAATCGTCGACCACGCCGGCGGGGTCGGTATCGGGGTCCTGAAGTGTTTGGTGTCGCGAGCTAATTGGCTGCCTCTATGGCTAGAGTAATCGGGTCGTCGGGATCGTATATTACGTCCTTCGGACGCCGATACTTTTCAGTACCGTCCCTAAGCGGAATGTATTCGGAAGCCGCAACTACCAGGGGATTTGGGTGGTGCGGAGTAGAATCGAAAAAACGTTTGGAAGCTAATTTGAGCCATTGGGCAATGGTTGGCAGAACATTACGACCTTCACGACATCCCGGACACTTCATACAAAACACCTCGTTTTACACAGATACTACACATTGACGTTATCGTACACGCGCATAGCTGTGTGTGTGACGTCTGACGCCATACGATTGAAAACTAAAGTAAGACCGTGGGGGGTGAGGTAAACCTAGTTCAAACGCTAGTGGGGAGAGGAGTGTTGCCGTTCTACACATAGTATTATTCCTTATTCTATGCCTCTGCTACAGAAACCACATATTATCATAGAATAACTCTACTAAGTTACTAAACGAATAATGAATTCATGTCGGAATTTTACATTACTAAAATAAGTTAATTATGATTAATTTCGTTACAAGAAAATCGTGATCGGCTGGTATCGCGTTAAAAATATTAATTAAATATTGTACTTGGTCAGGTCGGGTTAGTGGGTAATCGGTGAATAATTAGTTGAGTTCACAGTTGAAATATACGGAATCGTATTATGGTTGTAACCGCATGCGCAAGCATAAGTACTTATTGCAGACTTTAGTGTACAAACACGATGAATCAGTTTTTGAGTAATTAATGCTCGAACGAATAACGAATACTGAAAGAGATGATTCAGACCATGATTCTGAGTTAATATCAAGTGGAATTTCTTATCGGAAAATTCATGAGAATGTTACTGTTTTTGTTTTAATATTTTCTACTCCATACTTTTGCGATGGAAAATTCTACTTGATATCAATTCAGAATTATGGTTCAAAACATCTCTTAACGTTTACGATGTCACTAACACCCTATATGTATAAAAAGTCAGGTCGAAAAAACGGAAGGAGTGGAATTTTCTACCGTCTTCTGTATTTCCGAATGCATATAACCTGGGTGCTTTCAAGGCCAGAGTGAACAGGCACCTTCTGGGCGATCTCTCCATGTTAGGCCTCGAAGAAGGCACCGACCTTCGGGCAAGTCTGGGGCCAAGAGAAAACCCTTCAAAAGTAAAAAAAGGTTATAGATCGTTAACCCCGCTTACATACAGCTGGCGAGGAGCGTGTGCATAAATACACTATACACCTCTGCCTATGGCCAGGCATAATGTCATGTTGAATTATTATACTTATTTAAAAAAAAAAGACAGTTTTTCAACAGCAAATCCTGACACCAGGGTCGATGAGGTTGGTAATCCACGTCACAACCCACACGATACAAGAAGTAGAACAGTATAGCAACTATTGTCGCAAATATCACCCGTAAGTTTTCACCCTACAGTCTACAGTTTGCAACGAACGATCTAAATACGCTATACTTTAGTATATTACTATCCTACAGTTGCCTAACACACAGTAATCAACTAATCATCTAATACATCCAAGCTACATCCATGTTTGCATTGCACTATTGATCAGCCGCAACATGGCAACCGCATACCGCGCGCGACGCGATAAATTAACTAATGGAACTGGTTTATGTAACGTGCCCAAAAGCGTATTATTTATTTATTTATTTATTTATTTATTTATTTTGAGGAAGACTTACGGCCATATACATTTTCAACATAATAACCAGACAATAACTAAAGACTAATTACAAGTCTCCACCTAATAGTGGCTAAGTTATTATAAAGAATAATACTACGTATAGAACGGTAAATCTCCGCCCCGCACAAATGCGTAACGGTCGCATTGCAAAATTTACCTCACCCCCTCTGGGTCTCACTTTATTCTGAATGATTCACAATTATAATCGTTTCGCCATTCCGGGAAAAAGTGAAAGTCACACCACTCATAGACTAATCCAGAATATTGCCATAGACATTTTTTTTTTGTTTTGGTTTTCCCCGAAGGGTAAGGCAAAGGGAACTATGCCCATACAGCCATGTCTGACGTATTTTTTTTCTTGATGATTAATGAAATGATGAAAGGTGATGATGATGAAACCTAAGCCCCCACCCTCGGAGTAGACTCCTACTCTGAACCCCAAACGAATTAACTCAAAAGTCCGCATAAACTTTTGAGTTATGAAGCGGCTTCCCGGCACGAAGCGAAAATAGGCAGATACACTTTGTTTATTGAATACTCCAATATAATAACACTCGCGAATGTCTTCCGACTAACTTAATGCGATCATTAACCACAAAACACCACTTCGTATTAATTATTTAGATTACTCAATGAAGAAAGCAACTGTCCCGTTCCCGTTTCCCGCCGAAAAGCCTTGCCATAGACATAAAAAGAAATATCATAGACCTCTTTCTTCAGGTATACAATACATTCGTTTCGTGGAATTTTAAAATCATACACGTATCTATGTATGTGTCCCAGCTTGGATTCTAAACCACTGTATTCGACTTTATGATTTTGAATTCACGTAGTTTCCAGGATTTGTGCCCGGTTATTGGCAATAGTCTACTCCTCACATGGGACTTAAGCATAGCTGACGAGGAGTGCATGTATATACTTTACACCTCTGCCCAACTCATCGGCGATACAGCAGTTTTTTTTTAAATACGGTCAACGAACAGTGTTCACAATAAAACCTTAAATGATAGAATTGATTTACAGGAGATAGTAATTGTGTCACCAGCACCGTTAACCACAGACTAGTAAATGATACACTATTGAATATAATGATGCTATGTTATGAGTCTGGGGTATGCCAGCAAGCCTGTTCATTTATCGCACCGCGTGGTATACGTGCAGCATGCTACGGGGGCTGGCATAGTAATTTATTTTAATGCGTTTTATTTCTGTTATACATCTGTGGCAATACGTGTAGCAACCATGTTAATTTTATTCCGTCTATTTATAAATATGGTTTGTAACAGCCTCCGTGGTTCAGTGGTTGAGCTCACGATCCCGGGTTCGAATCCCGTTGGGGACAAATCATTTTGTGATCTCTAGTTTGGTTAGGACATAGCAGACTAATGACTGATTGTCCAGAAGTAAGATGATCCGTGCTTCGGAAGGCACCTTAAGCCGTTGGTGCCGGTTAATAGTTACTGATATAAGTACGTAGTCGTTACTTGAATCACGTCAGGGGCATTTTGCGGCTCAATAATAACCCTAACACCAGGGTTGATGAGGTTGATCACTCACAACCCACACGATAGAAGAAGAATATGGTTTATATTTGTGTGCTGATGTGAAGGAACTACATAGTAACACGCCTGTCTGTATACTTACCCGAAAGATTTGGCAGAGGTTAATTAATACATACATACATATATACATACATAAACTCACGCCTATTTCCCACCGGGGTAAGCAGAGACTATAGAATTCCATTTGCTTCGATCCTGACACACTTCTCTTGCTTCCTCCACATTCATCAATCGCTTCATACACGCACGCCGGTTCAGAGTAGATCGTATTGAACCTTTTCTAAGGACATCTCCAATTTGGTCATCATAAGTCCTTCTCGGTCTTCCTCTGCCAGCCCTACCATCAACTTTCGCTTTATACACCGCTTTTGCAATCCTATTATCCTTCATCCGCTCTACGTGTCCAAACCAACCTAACATTCCCTTCTCAATCCTAGTCACTATATCGTCTTTTACACCACATCTCTGTCTTATCACACTGTTTCTCACTCTATCACTCAACTTCACACCGCAGATGCTACGCAAAGACCTCATTTCTACGGCATTGATCCTACTTTCATGCTTCTTCTGCCATACCCAACATTCACTACCGTACTTCAGCGTAGGGACAAGCACTGCATTGTGAACAGCCATCCTCGCATCTTGCGAGATACATTGGCTACTAACAACTGCGTGCATTGCCCCATTCACTGAATTACCCCTTATTAGGCCCCTAATTATTAATTATTACCCCTAATTAGGTTAATTAATAGTACTTATATATGTTAGTGTAAAGTCCAAAACAATCTTAGGGTGAAAAAAAATATATTCACACTGAAATACGGAACGGTGCAATACGCTAATTGAATAAACATGTTAATCCTACTTAGTTCGTAAACGTTATAACACACAAAACATAAACAGCCTATATACGTCCCACTGCTGGGCTCAGGCTTCCCCTCAACCGGAGGTATGGAGCAAACTCCACCACGCTGCTCCCCTGTGGAGCACTGTGTTGTTACTGGTGTTTTCACGGCTAATAGCCGGGACCAACTGCTTAACGACGGCTTAATAAACGTTATACAAAAAAAAACACTTATAATGCGCGCGTTGATGTCTTTTATATAGATGGACGGACAGTCATGAGCAATAATCATGTACCCACTTTAGAACCCTGTCGCACTATCATATTTGACATTTAATTAGACTTATGATTGTAATAATAATATAAATACGTAAATATGTACATATATTACTATAGAAGAAGTTCCTTCGCAATGAAAATCTGCACATTGACCTAGGTCTGCCAACCATTGCCCAATGGCTCAAATTAGCTTCCAAACGTTTTTTCGATTCTGCTCCGCACCACCCAAATCCCCTGGTAGTTGCGGCTTCCGAGTACATTCCGCTTAGGGACGGTACTGAAAAGTATCGGCGTCCGAAGGACGTAATATACGATCCCGACGACCCGATCACTCTAGCCATAGAGGCAGCCAATCAGCTCGCGACACCAAACACTTCAGGTCCCCGATACCGACCCCGCCGGCGTGGTCGACGATTTCCCTCATTCAGCGCTTATCGCTATCGACCCACTAGGGTCGATTAATTCTTTCAAATATTTTTCCTCTCAGACGACGCCCTGAGCCGAGGTTCGCGCCCAACTGGGCACCCTCAAGCCTGTTGTCTTAAACGTTGTACCGGGTGAGAGCCTTCAGCGCTCCCCATTTGTCCGGCCAAGTAGTTAATGCCATCTGCGGCAAATCTACAATAAGTCACGTCAAAAAAAAAAGTTAACTGTTAGTTTCTTAGTGTTAGGCCGCCTGTTATGCTTTTCTGTATATGCTGTCCTGATATCTGTATTTTGTGTCCATTGTGTTCAATAAAGTATTTTATCTATCTATCTATATGTACATGTTTCCTGTGATTACTTTTACTATATTACTACCATCTTACGGGTGGCCAATCTGTTAGGTAACCACATGTCTCTTATAATTGCGATTACTGCATCAAAACATGAGTTAAGTTAGCAAAGTCCTTGTAAAAACGATATTAGATTGGTTAGACCTCAGACATTCTATATTGCATAAAACTGCAATTCGAGCCTTGTAAAACATAACGGATGACTTGACAAGTTATAACGCAATAACACGTCGATTGATACCTAAAGACACACCCGAGACAGACAGTCTGCTCTCTCTTTCACTCCTTAGCAGTTTACGGCCGTTTAAGCGGGCTAACGCAAGACCCAGAGGGGGTCGTTTACTCTCACCGGGGGGGGGGGGGGGTTGCTTAAAATGGCCACATCGAAGCAATTCATCTAAAAAAACAATATTGCTATTTGACATTCGTTTTCAAATATTATTCCTCTGACACGACTGCTTTTTTCGATGAATCGCTTCAACCCCCCAGTTCTGTAGCACATTTCTGTTAAAAGAACAAATGGGTTTTTGTCCCATTAGTTCTGTTAATTAGTAGTTTTATTTGACAGTTCTGTCAACAGAACTACTGAGATAAACGGCTCCCAGACTCGTAGCCGTGGTTTCCAGTAGTTTTAACGTGCCCTCCGAAGCACGGAACCATCTTACCGTTTTCGGACAATCAGGTGATTCAAGCCTGCAATGTCCTTACTGAACAAACGACAGTCTCAAAAAGTGATTTCGACAATGTCCCCATCGGGAATCGAACCTGGACCTCCAGATCGTGAGCCCCGTTGTGAGATTGGCACCCGATACAAATTGGTGCGCTGCGGAAAGTTTTCCTGTGGGGGTTCTGTGGTTCATCGGCTTGCCGTCGGAGTGTCGGGTCGAATCCCGGTAGGTACCGAACTTGCACCAATCAGTTATAGACGTTGGGTTGATAATCCACCTCACAACCCGCACTATAGAAGAAGGTGGAGTTATACAGCGCCATCTAGATGGATTTCCCTCATTAACCCCCGACGCAAAAACGTCGGGGTCTGTGGCATCGTAGCTCCCAAACAGATGATCCGATTTTAATGCGGCTTTTTTTGTTTGACATATATATCAGTCGAAAGTGTTCTTAGCTATGTTTGGTGGAAATCGGTTCAGGTCTTCAAGGTCATCAGGTCGTTTGTTAGGTGTGATAGGAATGTTACATGCTCAGTTTGCTTGCAAGCATATGTGGGATCTGACATTTGAAACACTAATGTCTTCTGGAACCACTGAGCTGGTCTGCTGTTAGCGTACTTTTTTACTGATCGGGCTTTTTTTTAAATAAATACTTTATAGTTATTTTTGGTTACCATTCTATTACCACCTCAGTCCACCCACACAGCCCACATGTTTTGCAAAACCACTTTAACTCCACTTAGCATAATACAGTACTGTTTTACCACGTCATGTCGGAATGGTAATCGAATTGACCATATATTCGACCCACTATGCAGGCCACGTAGGGTCGAAGGTCGATTGACCAATGTGTATGCAGGTTTTGGCAATATTACTAACAGTATTATTGAATACATACACTCATGTTTAGAGGCTCTAGTGGCGTGGGCAGTGGTAGCTCAGTCGGAAGAACGCTTGACTCTTACTTTGAGGTCGCTGGTTTGAATCCCAACACGGGCCTTAACTCTAAACCAATCATTTTCAAATCTGTTTTCGGATTCATATTTGGATCTTTACAGTGTTACTACAAATCAAAGACTAAAAGATAAACTATGTTTAAAATATAATCCGTATACGAAATAAGTCCCGAAGGCCGCGGCGCTAATGTCGCAGATTCTGCATAGAATTATTATGATTTGTCAAGTTAGTTTCATTAAAATCTGCCGACTTCTTTCGTGGCGCGAAATACTAATTCAAACCTAGTTTATTTTTAGTTTGTGTTTTGTAGTTACACCGTTAATGTTTATCACGTGTTCGGTCCCGGGCTCAAGCCAAGCCAGGTCTTTGACGACTCAATAATTACCCTGACTCCAGGGCTGATAACCCACGCGGTAGAAGACCATATCGCGACAGCAGCGCCTTAACAACGCGACTAAAAATGGTTACTAATAGGGTAGTTTCCAGCTAGTCAAATCAGTTACTTTTTACTGAACGTCTTTTTTTTTGACGTGACTTATTGTAGATTTGCCGCAGATGGCATTAACTACTTACTTGGCCGGACAAATGGGGAGCGCTGAAGGCTCTCACCCGGTACAACGTTTAAGACAAGGGTGCCCAGTTGGGCGCGAACCTCGGCTGAGGGCGTCGTCTGAGAGCAAAAATATTTGAAAGAATTAATCGACTCTAGTGGGTCGATAGCGATAAGCACTGAATGAGGGAAATCGTCGACCACGCCGGCGGGGTCGGTATCGGGGTTACACTGAACGTCAAAACACGAAATCACTATGAAATTTGTATGAAAAATGACACTGTGACGTCGTAGAAAACGTGATAAATTGTCGGACTTATTATTACGTTTTTCTTGATTAAAATTCATAAATAAGTTAAATAAAAAAAAAGAAAATGTTTTCGTTAGTTTTACATCTGTCTTTATTTAGTAATCAGAATTTCATAATTTATTTTGAACCTAGTTCACAACCCAAGTTTCTATCACATATCCATATAGACCGTAGATATAGACTCGTATAGTAGAACATAAACAAATATTTGTCACACATCTCAATGCCGTGTGATCGTCTTACTTGCGTAACATCTGATCTTTGACACTAAAATAATTAGCAAACTTTACTCTTCGCTAAGCTTGAAGTAAAATCTTGCAAAACATCCTAATTAATGTATTTAATTGTTTTCTGTTTAAACAAACTGTGAGACCATACTCGATACGGCGTTTGGAAGAAATAATTTGGTAATATGATTGTTTCAAATTGTGCCAAGGGCAGTGTATTTAGTGGTAATATACTTGTACATAAACTCACGCCTATTTCCCACCGGAGTAACTAGAGACTGTGGAATTCCATTCGCTTCTTACTTCCTCCACATGCCTCATTTTATACACGCGCACCGCAGATTCAGAGTAGCATGAACTGTTTATATCGTTTGTCTGCTTAACACCCTTCATCGACAAAATTAACGTTCAGGCTGGTAACATTCATTACAACTTTAAAGGGTTTCATTACATTACATGATTCATTACATGATTCATTATATGATTCATTACAAACTTCATTTGTATCAAGTTTGTTTGGTTTGAGTTCATTCTTAATTCAAGTGAAAATAAAATCCTAATTTCAATTTGGCTCCTCCAGCAAATATGGTTTAGTTGCATGAGCCATATCAGAGGCCTTTGCAGGCTCAATAGTTACTTTGATACCAGGGTTGATGAGGTTAGTTACTGATCTCACAACCCACACAAGAAAAAGAACATCATTTCCCTTAGCGTTTTTACGTCCTGTCAGGGTCCGTTTACATAATAAAAAAATTTGACAGGTCCGGTTTTCTGCAGAGTGACTGTCTGTTTCACCTGAAGTCCACCTACCTGCAGTATTTTTAGACGGATGAGACATTCGTTATGTAAAAATTGACGATTTAAAATGTAACAATAACCTACTAAAAAAATATATATTTGAATTTGAAGGAAAAGCCAGCGCATTTCAGTTCCCAGTCTAGCTGAGAAATTAAGTTTGATGATATAGTTTTGAAATATAATTGTTTAGAATTGTGCCAGGGTCAATGTACTTAGCGCTAAAAGAATTCTTATTCAGTGATAAAAATATTAATATCTACTTTATTTTGACCTTTATATAGATTTAATCATTAATGTAATAATGTATGTCAGTCGTTATGAATTTAATGGTAGTCGGTTAAAGTAATAATTAATAAAGTGTAGTGGGCACTTACCTCAGTACAAGATGTATTTTGTATTATGCTAAGTATATAATTAAGCGCTACATTCATTCAAAACGATTTTACTCGTAATAACATACTTACTACATACATACTTACATACATTAACACGTCTATTTCCCACCGGAGTAAGCAAAGACTCTAGAATTCCATTTGCTTCGATGCTGACACACTTCTCTTGCTTCCTCCACATTCATCAATCGCTTCATACACGCACGCCGGTTCAGAGTAGATCGGTACTTACTAGATTAATTAATAAAATAATATTTTAGAACACGCTTATTTCTGTACGCAATTTTTATATAATATATATATTTTTTTAATTCCTCGTACCCCTGTCGCACAAGAAAGGCAGAGATGTTGTTATTTCTACGTACATACAGATCTTACGTATGACGCACTTAATTCTAAAACTGCCCTTTTTAAAATAATTTTATTAACACTACCGACTCAATCCGGCTTCGACTGGGTAAATTTTTTGCTATATTCTTTTTATCGATAAATGTTGATCATAATAGTAAAAACTGCATGCAAATCCATTCAGTGGTTCTCGAGATTAAGCCGAATATATTTAAGACAAACTTCATTTTATTTATACAAAAGTTTTCATCGAAAAAATCAAACCACTTCCGAATTATTTGTTCAACTAAAAAGTCTGATTAATCAACTGGCAATTGACATTTATTTTTTATTCTTCTTTCTCGTATTTAATATTTTTATTATAATCTTTATAAAATAAAACCTTGTGAGAAGTATTATTTTTTCTTGATATACACTCTACGAATAAATTAGTATAATACTACATATCGTATAGTTTTTGTTATACATACAGTTGTACTTTATTTAGTTTGCACTCGCTAGCTTTTTTTTTGTTTTGGTTTTCCCCGAAGGGTAAGGCAAAGGTAACTATGCCCATATAGCCATGTCTTACGTATTTTTTTTCTTGATGATTAATGAAATGATGAAAGGTGATGATGATGAAACCTAAGCCCCCACCCTCGGAGTAGACTCCTACTCTGAACCCCAAACGAATTAACTCAAAAGTCCGCATAAACTTTCGAGTTATGAAGCGACTTCCTGGCACGAAGCGAAAATAGGCAGATACACTTTGTTTATTGAATACTCCGATATAATAACACTCGCGAATGTCTTCCGACTAACTTAATGCGATCATTAACCACAAAACACCACTTCGTATTAATTATTTAGATTATTTAATGAAGAAAGCAACTGTCCCGTTCCCGTTTCCCGCCAAAAAGCCGCACTCGCTAGCTTTGAACAACATATATTATTTGCAGTGCCTAGTTAAGTCTCGTTGTGTTAACCTCCTTTTTACTTTGATGTAATAAAGTTCATTTGCATTTTATTATATTATAGACTGAATCAATTACTAATTTCATTTATAGGCACTTACGGTTTTGATAATAGCTTTGCTTATAACTGAGCTATTGTCTATCTAAAACCATATATGTCTGTCTGTCTTCCTTGAACAATGTATGCCAGACATAATAATCAATTTGGGAGCTATTTAAATAACGAGTAACTTGCAACAAAGCATCCATTTAATCAATGCTCCGACCTTAAAGCAAGGCTAATAATTCGTTTTATTCACTTATCTGCAATGAATAATAATTCAATTTTCTACTGAAAATTAATTACTTAAGTAATAAAGAAGACGATTAACAGTAATATAACAAAACGAAGACTAAAAGAAACAAGGATTTTAATATACTTAGTTCGAATTGTAGTCACGAAAGATTACCGCGGCCCTATGTCGCAGATTCGAACGCCTTTTGTGGCGCGAAAATTTGTTTTCAAATTCATGTTTCGCTCATTAATGATTATCACGTGCTCAGCGGTGAAGGAAAACATTGTGAGGTAACCCGAATTCCCGAGAAATTTGAGTCTGAGGTATGTGATCTAATCTGTATTGGGCTAGCTTTCCCTTCGCAGGTTGGAAGGTCAGACAGGCAGGCGCATCTGTTTAGGTAAGCGGACCCCGTGAAAATGGGATAACGGACATGATGAGTTTGTAGAATAAAGATTTAGTTGCAAGTGATTACTTAGTTGTTTTGCTTGCCCAGCGTCCGTTATTATTACTATTAGTAAGTAGTAACCGGGACCAACGGCTTAACGTGCCTACCGAACACGGATCATCTTACTTTCGGACAATCAGTAGATCAGTTTGTAATTTTCTAACTAAACTGGGGATCAGAAAGTAATTTTTGTGGTATGTCCAACCCGGGATCTCCAGATCGTGAGCCCAGTGCTCAACCACTGGACCACGTCAGTCGTTAATATCGTTCTAAAC
Source organism: Pectinophora gossypiella (assembly GCF_024362695.1). Taxonomy (NCBI): domain Eukaryota; kingdom Metazoa; phylum Arthropoda; class Insecta; order Lepidoptera; family Gelechiidae; genus Pectinophora; species Pectinophora gossypiella. The sequence continues at coordinate 2,752,085 of NC_065420.1, read as the reverse complement.
TATAGAAACAAATCTACAAGTAGCAATACAGGGCGAATTATGAATAATTACCACAATTCAAAACACACATTTACGTTGTCAATAACATGATCTCGATCAGTAGTAATTACAGGCAAGGCTGTATTTCATCACATGGATCATACAGGTGGTGATGGTACAAATGTCTGTGAACTATTTCGAAACACACGTTTGTTCCGAAGCAAGATGGGAATTGCACTGTATACTTATATTCTTTTTTATTAGCTGTGAAAATTCTTTAATAAAGGTTCCCATCCTTTGTAACACAATCCCTGTGTCAGTTTATCCGACATGCCTTGAAAGATAAATAAATAGCTATTCTACGCAAGACTAAATGCCACAAAATATGAATTTGAAAATAGAATCTCCAGTACCATCTGAGGCAAACCTACAATAGGTTAGGTCAAAAAGAAGATCAAAAATGGTCTATTTCCACCATTTTGCAAATCACTAAATGGGGTACCTAGTTTCCAAGTAGTCAATTTTTTTTTTTTTTTTTTGGTTTGGTTTTCCCCGAAGGGTAAGGCAAAGGGAACTATGCCCATACAGCCATGTCTGACGTATTTTTTTTCTTGATGATTAATGAAATGATGAAAGGTGATGATGATGAAACCTAAGCCCCCACCCTCGGAGTAGACTCCTACTCCGAACCCCAAACGAATTAACTCAAAAGTCCGCATAAACTTTTGAGTTATGAAGCGGCTTCCTGACACGAAGCGAAAATAGGCAGATACACTTTGTTTATTGAATACTCCAATATAATAACACTCGCGAATGTCTTCCGACTAACTTAATGCGATCATTAACCACAAAACACCACTTCGTATTAATTATTTAGATCATTCAATGAAGAAAGCAACTGTCCCGTTCCCGCCTCCCGCCAAAAAGCCCCAAGTAGTCAAATCAGTGACTTTTTACTAAACGTCAAAACACGAAATTACTATGGAATTTTTATGAAAAAGCAACCTGTGACGTCATAGAAAAACGTGACAAAATGTCGTACTTTATTATTACATTTTTCATTATAAAAATTCATAAATAAATTAAATAGTTTTTTGTCACATTTAGATCTGTCTTTATTTAATAATCAGAAATTCATAATTTATCTTTGACCTAGGAAACTACCCATTAATGAGTTTTGAAAGTGAGAAAAGATGTGTTTTTTGCAGTTTGTTTAATCCTAATCATCATTAATTTAAGAGTGACGCAAGATCAACAAGAGTTGTTGTTAGTTTGTTTTATAATTGTTGTCTTGTTTATCAAAAATAAGGACTAATAAAATCTAAGATAACAATACAATAGATTACAGCGTTAGAAATTATCTCATTAACATCTTAACAGTTAATATATTGTGTAACTAACGTAATTATTTTAGAAAGTAACTACTTAAATTCCCATACATCTTTTACGCTAACCACTTCATTTGTTTAACTGTTTAGTTTATGTAAGTTTGAGGTTGACTTTAATTTTTTTTAAACATAATAGTAGTATATAAGTTCATTGGCCTAATGAAAAAAATCATCGAATTTTTGAAAGACGTATGTAAAGCACAGAAGCGCCTTTTGTTCTTTATCTAGCGTCACGTCATTTGCCATAAGCGCTTTATTGACAAATTACATTCAGGGGTGTTAAAAAGGCCGCATCGAAGCAATTCATCTAAAAAAGCAATATTTTTTGACATTTGTTAACAAAAAAAATCACTTCAGAAAATTATTTAAGAAAAGCCGCTTATGTGCTTTTCATTTTAAGTTTATCATTATTATATCAGAGTAATTGTAAGTATTTTGATTATTTTTGAATACTCATCACCTAAATAAATAGTCCGCTCAAGTAGTTTATGCCATATGGCATAAATAGTATGTAATAAACAAATTGAAATACGTAACACCTTTATAATCATTATAAAATCACACACTCTCGCATTCAAGTTCTGACAATAATTTATATCGTCACTGGAAAGGCAAAATTACGTAAGCGCCAAAATAGGTATTTTGGGTTTTTTATATATTCGGAATCAGCGTTTCATTCTGCATCGATCTGTCTGGGTAGCATTGCGATACGAGCACTTTTTTGGCGCTTACGTAAATTTGAAAATAGTTGACTTTTTTCAATTCCAGTTTCTTAAACGACAAGATTTTGGTGTTTTTTTCGTGACTGGTGTATAAGTAATATTGTGGTCCTATATAATAACTACATATTAACTTTAAGTAAATTTGGCATTCTATAGTTTGAAAAGTATAATTCTATTAGTAATTTTGGACTACTGAAAATAAAAAATAGACTATGTATAAGTCATTTTTATTTACAGCTTTTAAAATAAGTAAGGCGTATAAGAAAAAAATGTCTTAGCATGTTTATGCAGTGAATGGCGTATAAGTAATTTTGACTTACAGTATTTAGAATAAGTAAGGCGTGTACGTAAATTTGCCTTCGCATTTTTATGCTGTTATTAAGCAAGTTTGTGGGCTAGCAGTAAGTTTCCCAGGAAGTTATTTTTTAACAATAGATCTAAAAGTAAAACTATTTTAGAATTGATTTTATAATTTATTAGCGACCCGGCTTCGCTCGGATGCAATGCTGAGGAAAAATGAAATTATTTACGACATCACATTAAAATCCTCAAAAATAACAGTATTTCTACACTATTTATTGGATGTTATTATACATACCTATAAACTTTCCTCTTGAATCACTCTATCTACTAAAGAAAATTGCATCAAAATCCGTTGCGCAATTTTAAAGATTTAAGCGTACATAGGGATATAGGGACAGAAAAAGCGACTTTGTTATACTTTTTAAGTTCTGTCGTTTGCATATTTAGCGCCAATTTTGAATTGAGAACTCAAAATTCAAATTTGTTGGAATTTCGAATAACAAAACAATTGAAAGCATTATGATTAATGCAATTGTTTAGTCACAGCGTTGGTTTGAATCTGTCAGGTCACGTCCGAAAATGAATCTTACAAAGAAAAATTTTCTATAACTTTCGAAGAGGCCTACTGCGACTTCAGTGTTTCAAACAGTTAAAATCTCTATTCCACGATGAAGTGCCATGTCTGCGAGCCATCGAACGGTGGTATTTAGAATTCGAGCGTGGACATCCGCATTCACTGAAGATAATATCGTTGCTGTGAGATAACTAATCCTCAAAAATCGTCATGTGACATACCGAGAATAGAGGCGTTATTAGGCATTTCAGGGACAACCATTTAAACGATATTGAATGAGGCACTTGGTGTGAGAAAACTAGTTTGCCGTTGCATCCCGCATTTTCTGACGATCATAAGGTAGCCCGCGTCAGATGGTGTAAGAAAACTCTTCAGAGGTTCAACCGAGGAGAGTCAAATCACGTGTACGACATCATCAGTGGTGATGAATCTTGGATTTATGCTATTATCCTGATTCCAAACAACAATCCACAGTTTGGGTCTTCCAAAACGAGTCAAAGTTGTTCGCTCTCGAAGCACTTCAAAGAAGATGGTGGCTACCTTCGTGGAGAAAATCGGTCATGTTGCGACAATTGCACTTGAAGATCGTAGGACGGTTAATGCAGATTGGTATACCACAAGTCATCGCCGAACTTCGAAAATCTAACCCAAAGCGACGCATGATGATGCGCAGGAGTGCAGGATGCTGCACCATGACAACGCAAGCTCACACACCGCTCGTCAAACGATTATTTGAAGCAGGAAAACGTAGAAATTCTTGACCATCCTCCATATAGTCCTGACCTAAGCTCCAATGATTTCTTTACATTTCCTAAAATTAAAAAAGAAACTCTTCGCGGTCAAAGGTTCCAGTGCGGTGAAGAAGCGGCCAACGCTTTCAAGTCAGCCATTTTGAACACTTCTACTTTGGAGTGGAATAAATGTTAAATAACACCTGGTTCGAGCGAATGGAAAAGTGTATTAAACTTCGTGGTAAATACTCTTAAAAACAATAAGGGGAATTATTGAGGAATTAAAAAGACTTGACCCTTCCAGAGACTTGACTCGACTTAGAGCCACGTATGCTTGTCCTAATTCAAACAATTTTGAGCCCAAATATACTACTGCATGGTCGACTGTGCTGCCCTGCATATGTTATGTTATGTTATGTTAGTGGGCTCTGTTTTCCGCATTTAGACTCTAAGGTGGCCCATTATGCGTGTAATTGTTGACTACGTAAGCCAACCTATCTCCTTCCAGAAGCTCAGAAGCCTCCTGGGGATTTCACAGGCTTCGCGGAGCGACCCCACCCAGCGATCCACTGTGCTGCCCTGCATATTATGGACGGTGGATGCCAATGACAAAATTAAGGGCAACATCCTTCTTTCAGTCATTTTGTAATATCGTCCATCTTGGATTTGAAATTTTGACATAATGACAGTATTCTACTAGTGTAGTCCTATCTTTGATACCCATATTGAGGGGGTTGTGGAAAAATATGTACCTAGTCCGCTATTTTGGAACGGCGGCCATCTTGGATTTTAAATTTTGACATAATCACAGTATTCTACTTGTGTAGCTATTTCATTTGATACCCATATTGAGGGGGTTTGGAAAAATATGTAATCCCCCATTATGTACCGGCTGCCATCTTAGATTTATAATGTTATTGATTTTATTATATTGTATTGACATCGGAATCGTACCAAATTTCAGATCAATCTGACAACAGGAAGGTACTTAAATTGCAATATCTAATTTTGATACAAATATACCGTACGGGTTTAGCTAAATAAAACCGTTTAACCCTTTCACGGACAGAGACCATGGGTCATTGGTGGTTCATAATAGGTAGTATGGCACCTTGGAATTGGAACGTCCGTATACGTTCTGTCTTTGAAAGTGTTAAAAAGAAACTTTTACAAACAGATAACGGGTTGTACGCTATTATTTATATTTTATGAAACTTTATTTCTGGCACTTCAGTATTTTAATAGCCATTTTTATAAATCAATTGAAGTAATAAGTAGTTTAAGGAGGTATTAAGAATAATTATTTGTCTCGTACGTCTTTTTACCCATGTAAGATATTACAAAAACTTACTTTAAAGAATTTTTGGTGAACTGACATAATCAATCGATCACTTTTTAGGCAATTTTTACATAATGAGAACAGATGTGTAAAAGTCGTTACAGTAACTTTTACTCCGCTAACATTACAGTATTATTATATTTAAAGAAATATTGTCGTTCTCGTATGCATTGTCTTAAGAGCTGTAAGTAATTTTGCTTCCAAATAATATTTTAACCAGATGGCGGTTAAGTAAATTTGCTTTACTGTAAACTGAAGTCATTTTTACGTAAGCGCCACTATATCCTAAAATAGCAATCCAACAGTTATAATATGTATTGCTGGACATAGAAAATTAAAAAACAATGTAACCTTACCTTGACATCATCTAAATTGGATAATTGGGTAAAAAGTTATGATAAAAAAACGAAAAAATGAAACTTTAAACGGCTTTTTCTCGAAATGGCCTTTTGGCGCTTACGTAATTTTGCCTTTCCAGTGACGATATTTAAAAAATACCTAATATTTAAACGATTTTTTAAAATATAATACCACAGCTAAAATTAAGAATGCCTTAAAAAATCGGAGTAAGTATTTATAAGTAGTTATTTGCTTCGTTACTTTCATTTTTTTTTTGTAAAGAAACAAAGCCATACGAAACAAAAACATTTCTAAATTCGAACATGACTAATTTCATCTTTCAAAAACCCGTCATCGCTCAAGGTGTCTTCACAATCATAATGCACTTGCCTATCTTTTTTTTTTGCCCAAGTTTACATAATCCTCGAATGTGAAGGTTGGTGGCTTTCTTTGGCGGGGAGGCTGTATGCAGTGAGCCTTTGCCTCAGTCGATTGTGAGGAGCGCGCGCTCGCGCCTGTGCAGTGCCTGTTTTATTTTTTTTACTTACTTTTTAAAAAGTGCCAGTGACTTTGGATCATGCGGCTCATTTTTTGGGTAAGTTCGTTTTTCGAAAATTTAAAATATGCAGTGACGTTCCGGTTTTAAATTTTGTGCGCGGCAGATGACCAGTTACTTTCTTTAGTGAAAGTAGAGATGATCGATTCATCTTGAAGAGGGCTTGTTTTTATCGATTCGTGTTCGAGTGTCGTTAAGTGATTGGCCCGCTATTTTTACAGTGATTCGTGCCCTTTATAGGATGAAATTGCCGGTAAAATGTTCCGGTGTGATGAATTTAATGTAAACGAGTTGTCGTGATTGTAACGATTATGTTCGGTAGTTGGTATCATGTAATTATTTTAAAAGTGAATACTTGGATTTTATGGACTTTCTTTACATTGACACGTGAGGAATTTCACCGGCATTTTGTTTTATTTTTTAAACTTTTAAGCTGGTTTCTTTAAGCGAAGCAAAATTAAAAATACAAATAATTTAGTAAGTATAAAAAATAAAATAATAATTTGCAAGTTGTAAGTGGGTCATTCAAATGACGTCTCGCGTCTCGCCGTGCGTCCGCGCAGACCGGATGTCGCGGGTTTTCTCTCATTTGCTCTTCTCCACGTAATATCATACATTATGTAAATAGACAAGTTTTCTATTTAAATATTTTTTTACTTTTTTATATGCGTCTACGTTTATGTACCTACTTACACATTGTCTTTTTATCGATTTCTTTTAATCTATTTCTCGTGATATTTTTGTATTTATGCACTTTAAGAAATAAAGTACCTATGTGTACCTTCCAATGTGAATTAGAGTACAGTACATTGCAGGCTTGAATCACCTGATTATCCGAAAAAGTAAGATGGTCTCGTGCTTCGTAATTATTTTTTTTTTTTTAATTCGAAACGCACGTTATGCCATTTGTCACGGTTAAAAGCCGTTAAACACCTCCACCAATCCGCAGTGGAGGAGCATGGTAGAGTATCCAAAATAAAATAAAATAAAACCCCTACGGTTGGTTATGCCCAGTGGGACGTATATAGGGTGTTTGTTTTTTTTTGTTAATAAAACTATAAAAGAAGAATATTTATTCTATACAGAGAATATTAAAAACACGTAAATATAAACAGAGCATCATGCCTGTATCTCCGAAGAGTACAGGATAGTATTAAAGACATTATCGTTAGAAAGAATATACTTTACTCTTTGGCTCGCATGTTTATCTCATTCCCACGGTAAAATAATTTACACCACCTAACGATTCAAACCTTACTAGAATTAATTATTGAATTAATTTTACCTTATGAACTTTCGATTTCAAAGCTCAAAGGTCAATGGTCTCGCTCTGTTTAGCAAGAGAATCAATTCGCAAACTTATTCGCATGAAGTGAAGGGACTACATCGATTTATTATATACCACAAAAATCGTAAAAAAAATATATATAATGGCCCCGATTCCTCCAGACACATCCTAATTTTATTTTAAGTTATACCTGTCATTTTCTTATCCGCCGAAAAGGAAAGGGACAGGAGATTAACAACTGTTAATTTTAAAATGAATGAATGGGTGAATTAATGAATAAATGGGGTTATTGAGCAATGTAATCAATTTAGAGGGTTGTTTTAGATATCTGGTTAAAATTGACGTGTGTTCCATAAATTTTGATGCCTGTCGATTATTCGTCCCTTTCCTTTGAAACGGATAAGAAAAAGACAGGTATAACTTAAAATAAAATTAGACGGTATGTATTGGAATTGGGGCCAATATATTCTTAAATTTAATAAGTGGTGCTCGTTGATGTATTTTGTACGAAACAACGGATTCTTAAGCAAAATAATTTAAAAAATATGAATATTTAAAAGATTAAATTTGAATAATTCGTTAATTATTCGTTATAAATACTCGCATTTTAAATAAATGTTAACACCCAAATGGTCGGTAAAGTTAACAAAATTAAAACACTTTCTAAAATATTATTATTATTAGGCTTCAATACAGAAATTCACTTCTTTAAAGTTACAACTCATCCAATTCTTCACGGGGTCCGCTTACTAAATCTGAAGATTTGACAGGTCCGGTTTTACAGAAGCGACTGCGTGTCTAACCTTCTAACCCTAAGGAAAAACCAGTCCATTGCAGATTAGGTCACATACCGCCGAAAACTTGGGTATGTGGGTTTACTCACGATTTTTCTTTCACTGGGAATAGAAACTGGGACCTTCAGATCGAGAAGCCGACGTTCTAACCACTAGACTACAGAGTCCATTTGTTTCATGTTGAGTCCTATCATTTTCAGTCTGCTGGAAGACATTTCTACTAGAAATAAGCTTAACTGTTTATCTGTCTTGTGTTAGTCTAATTTTTTTATATCCTTTTCTGTGGACAATAAACTGTTGAATAAATAAATGAGATATAATGAACCCTATGATAACAGGCAATGAACCAATCACCCATAGAAACGATCGTCATGAAGGATTCTCTGTCAGTGTTTACTTTTATTATCATCAAAAAATAAAATATTTTTACTATCACCCATATTGAAGGCCCATCATGAAACTGGCATAAAGTCCACTCTCTCACACAAAAGACTACCGCTAATTTGACGTGTTCAAGTAAATAACACATTATAAAGAAAGTAATTACTAGAGCTATACTACCGTTTCTTTTTTTGAGTAATGTTACAAATTCACAGGTATCAAAACATTAGATAAGGTAATCAAATCAATAATTTACTATGTTTCAAAAGACATACACAACATAAATAACCTAGAAAGCATATATACGTCCCACTGCTGGGCACAGGCTTCTCCTTAATCAACCGGAAGGGGATGGAGCATACTCCACCAAGCTGCTTTACTGTGGGTGGGTACGATTAATCATTTATGAGAAGTATCTCATACTGTTATTTATCCAATTATTAGCTTTTCGCCCATGACTTCGTCTGCATGGAATTCGATTAACTCTTTTTTTCATACCCTTTTCAACCCCTTAAGGGGTAATTTGACATGAGCGTGATTTTTGTCCGACTGTCTAACACGTAAGCTCACGACTATCCCTCGCAAGTATATCCATCGCAAGAATAACTTAGTATCGCGTGGGCAATGAAGCAATTTTTTGTATGAAGACCCCAACATTAAATTCTACCGCCCTTTCCAACACTAGTACCCACATCTTACCGAGCCCTCTGTTAGACCAACATCATGGGTGGTGAGCCGTATCGGTAATGGTCGAGCCAACTGTGCTAGAGCAAACTGCACTGTCTATCAAAGATTAAAATTGCACATCTGTCACTGTTCTAAAGTCATCATCATCAGCCCATTAACCTCCCCACTGCTGGGGCACGAGCCTTCCCTATGGATGGATAGGGAGATCGGGCCTTAAACCATCACGCGGGCCCAGTGCGGAGTGATGGTTATTAAGGACTGCTAATGCAGCCGGGACCAACGGCTTAACGTGCCTTCCTAAGCACGGAGGAGCTCGAGATGAAAACTGTTTTTTTTGTGGTCACCCATCCTATGACCGGCCTTTGCGAAAGTTGCTTAACTTCAACAATCGCAGACCGAGCGCATTAACCGCTGCGCCACCGAGCGCCTCTTGTTCTAAAGTATCATCATGCAAATAACAAATTACTTGTGATACTAGTTACTAACATTAGGAACATCTCTAGCACTTACGGTTTCATAAGCACATGGTAATTTAGCATAATCTCGGATGGTTCGGATGGAGAAATAATGTGCAGACTAATGTTTATGAGTATGACATAATTTTACATTTCGTACTTGTACATAGTATGAGAAAAAAATGCGAAGTTGCCTTTGCATAAAACTTACAGTGTTGATTCGATGGTTTTATTCTTGTGGCGTAACCAAAAAAATACAGGATATAATATATATAACCTCCGTGGTCTAGAAAGGCGTTAGGCTCACATACTGGACAATTCTATAAGTTTAATAAAATATGTTTATTCAAAAAAAGAAATCCCTAGAGAAACCCTGTATCGCATCGATTAATCATAGAATGACGTTCAAATTCAAACCAAAACTATCTCAAAACGACACATCTATATGTTCAATTCAAATTCAAAAATATCTTTATTCAGTATGTAACGTAGTTACACTTTGAATCGTCATTTTTTACATAACGAACGTCTCATCCACCTAAAACTACTGCAGCGTCTCACAACCTGATCACAGTCAAATCAATAAACGATATTATTATTACCAACTCTACAATTCACAATAGACTAAAATCCTTAACCTTCAGCGAACTAAAAAAGCCTTGTTTTTTATCACACTCGGTCACATATTAACCTACAAATTATAAAGCGACACTACCTGCCGGCATCCGAAAGGTGCGTGACTCGACTGAGAATATTTTAGTGAAATTGTTCGACCTCCCTGGTTTATATTACGTTGGCCTGTGACACAGATCATCGGTAACCATATTATTACTTATATAGTTGGACATTAATATTATACAGTGTATGTTTTTTTTTGTGACTTATTATAGATTTGCCGCAGGTGGCATTAACTACCCAGGGTGTTTATTATGAATAGTTTATTGATGTAACTGGTGCCGATTCTTACGATACGAGTTGCTGCATGAGCAATAAGGCCGCCTGTTGTGCTTTTCTGTATATGTTGTCCTTATCTCTGTGTTTTGTGTCCATTGTGCTCAATAAAGTATTTTATTATCTATTTATCATTATATTATGTTACTATGGCTTTTATAACCTTTACACGCCACGTCAGTTTTTCCAATTAATTTTATTTACTTATAATCAATATTCTTCAGTCATAAAACCTGTAATTAATAAAAAAAGATTATATTAATTGCCTAGTCGGATTCTAATTTATCATGCTACTATTAAGTTGGATTGCCGCTTAAGCTTAATGTGTGTTTGGACAAGTGCAATCAGTCTTTCTTTAGTTCGATCACCTTTCGGATGAATGGTGTGATATGTGGTTTGAAGATTTATTTCCTCCTATACCTACATGTCACTGGAGGAGGTATGGAGCATACTCCACTACGCTGCTCCACTGCGGGTTGGTGGAGATTAGAACACATAATACCGGGTTTTTCTCGCGTTCAGACTAGATTCAATAAAATAACATACTCTCAAGGCCAGAGTGAACAGGCACCTTCAGGGCGAGCTCGCTCCATCTTAGGCCTCGTCAATGCCTTCAGGCAAGTCTGGGGCCAAGAGCAAACCCATCAAAGGTAAAAAAAACTTAAGTACTTATTGACCAAATAAATGCCACAATAGGTTTAAATTCGATCATAAGTAACATTGTTTGTGCTTCTATTGTCACTTTGTTGCATTGAATAATCATTATTTAATATGACGTAATTTCAATTGAAACAAGAAGTAAGTACCTGATAATGTTCTACACGTTGCTTTACAAAACTGTAATTTAAAAGCAATTTCTGACATAATCAAATTTTGAAGGGACACTGCACATTTGAGACTACGTAATTGATAGTTCGGCCATAGTAATGTCATAGCTAGGAATCATAATTTTATTGTGGTGGTTATAGTAGAGTATGCTTATGTATAGGGGAGGCCTGTGCCCAACAATGGGACGTATATAGGCTATTTATGTTTTATGTTCTTCTTCTTCCTAAGCCTTGTCCCGCTTATACAGGGTCGGCTCTCCTTATCCTATTTCTATAGGTTGGTCGGTTTTGGGCCAGTTTGGCGTCCAGGTCTAATTGTTTCAGGTCCTTTTGGACCGTCGTTAACCATGTGGCGGGGGGTCTTCCACGCCCTCTTTTTGACGTCGGGATATTTAGGGCTGTTCTGACTATATGGTCTTCTGGGCGTCTCATGACGTGGCCGTACCAGCGCATTCGTTTTTCTTGAAGTTTATCGACTATTGGGGCAATCTTGTAACTACCTCGGATGTACTCATTTCGAATTTTGTCGAGTAAGGTGACTCCCGCTGACCAGCGTAACTATTTATGTTTTATGTTATGTGTTCTAATTACGACAATAACCGAGTAAATCTCAAACAGTCAATCTAGTCTTGTCTGTCGCAACGTGCAAAAGACTAAATAAATCCAAACGCAACCATATATCACACCATTCATCCATAGAAAGGTGGTCGAACTAAAGAAAGAGTGATCCATCCATTTCATTGTTTTCCCTATCTTCGTAAAACTTCTACTTAATTAACCCTAGGGTTACAAAGAATGCGCTGACCATAACATCTGTCTATATAATACCACCAAAATCAATCAATATAATTAAATAACAACCACAATTTCAATTAAATTGAATTACCAATTTAACTGAATCCAATTCGGTAATTGGATACAAGTAGATTAAAAGATTTAAGTTCATAATTGGAACCTTCACAAAAGCATGTCGATTGAGCTCAATGATACCAACTATAGACCTGTGGATCTATATCGAGGGATCAATAGTCGATAATGAGCGGAACGCAAGCGCACGGCTGGTTGAGCATCAACCTTGACTTTGCGGTTAGTAGAATACTGTGGTACTGGTTTATATTTATTTTATTTGTAAGGAGAAAAGTGAGAATTATTTAAATATTTTCCTGTTATATGTTTTTTTAAGAATTTAAATATAGAATTCAAATCAATGGACTTTTTGCAAAGGCGGTTTTAATTGAATATAAATTTTGTAAGAACAGATGTTTTTAATTAAATTTATTTAATTTAATTTAATTTAATTACGGTACTAATTTCAATCACTTGACTTCATCTCCAAATCACTTTGCCAACGTATAATAAATTAATTTAAGTAACTTCTTCTATTGTGCGTCACCCTTGGGTGAGGGGTCGATAACCAACCTCAGCAACCCTGGTGTCAGGGTTGATACTGAGCTGCCAAAGTAGCTTATAAAAACTTCTTTTACATCCAACGGTCTAATAAAAGTATTTCCATTCATTAATCTTACCAATAGATAAAAGTTGTCTATCCAATTCTGTTGGATATTACTCAATGCCTGTCGAGTTTTGTCGGTGACTATGCTAAAATACAGTTTAATGCAGTGACATGCAATATAATGTGGTACAGCCAAGTGATAGTGGTTGACTTTGAATGAACACGACTTTTGACATTGCATAAGTATAGAGGTTTAATGGAGGAAACGTACATACTTCAGTTGTATCTGCACGTATACGCTGTCGCGGCTAGCGCGACGAATAAAGCGGACTTCGTCTGTTATGACGTTTATTTATATAGATAGACTTTCGCTACGTGTATTAGGCTTTTTCTTGAAATGGAATTTTGGCGCTTACGTAATTTTGCCTTTTCAGTGACGATATATATATATCAGGGGTATCAACCAATAGACGCAGCGAATCTACGTGGATAAAGGTCGAACGACTATTGGCTGAAGCTCTCGATATTTTCGCGAACGCGCGCTACGCTGTTACCATGCCGCTAGGACAAGATTGTTTAAATAATTGTATACGTTCTCTTAAACATAGATCTACTCTTGAAAATATCATGCCGGTTATTTCTATTAAGATAGACAGATTAATTTATTATTCTTTCACTGACAAAACCATTGGAGTTGTGAGACGGTACGAGAGGTTTAAAAAATGTGTATTGTAAACTTAAACGTTTCGATTACTTAACTGTAGGGTTTATAGATTGCCAAGTTAGAAAATTCCATTAAAATTATGTAAAAAGAATTATAAAAGTTTCATAAACATATGTAAATAATATTCATAACCCATGCAACATTATAGATTCGATCGATTTGTAACCTTTAATAAGATAAGTTACGTCAGTTACCTTATTTCCATATTTTGTATTATGAAAACCTTGTTTATATTATTATAAGATATTTCGTTAACTAATCTATATATCGTTAAATAAACTAATATAATATGGATATTTTTTCCATAGGGATATTTTTTGTGCCTTTTTGTAGATTTTCCACAGATGGCATTATCTACTTGGCCGGACAAATGGGGAGCACTGAGGGCTTTCACCCGGTACAAAAAAGACAACAGGCCTCAGGGTACCCAGTTAGGCGCGAACACCAACTCAGGGAGTCGTCTGAGAGGAAGAATATTTGAAAGAATTAATCGACCTTAGCGGGTCGATAGCGATGACGCACGCTCTTGTCGCTTTAGTATTCTCCATAATAATATACATCTAGATAAATAGATAAAATAATTACTACTAGATAAGTTCTTATCTAATTTACTTATTTGATAAAATGACTTAGTTCATCTTGCAATGGATGTTAGTACCGCTAATCTCTCATCAAGCAATCTCTAATCGAATCGCGATTTCGTCATTACTTTCATTAAATTATTTTTAAATAGTACGAAGTATTATTAATTATTAAAAAAATCTTTGAAGTGCCAAATGCAAGGGAAAAGAGAAATTCTTTATCACTTCTAATAGTATACAACACAACATAAAGACGTCAAACGTATGTTATAAAAACTATTATTGAAAACGGCTCTTTACCCAAATTGCCCAATTAATTTATTGATGCATAGTATATTTACTTTTATAATTGGCCAGATCTATGAATGAGAGATGAGAAAGAAATGTTTTTCACACGTCATGTGTGTCGGAAACGATTGCGTAAATGTTGCGAGTCGCGACAGAAATGACAGTAGAGTCGCTTCGTTCTATATTTTTTCTACAGGTTCTTTTTTTTACTATTTGTTGTTCCTCTAAGTCTATGTTCATCAATTATTAGATTTATATCCTGTAAATTTAAATCGAAATAAAATCTGTCTCGGACAGGACTTGAACCCGCAGCTCTTGTTAAGCCGGGACGAGCGTGTTAACCATTGCACCACCTCCTTCTCTTCTTCAGGGTCCTCCTCCTGTCCATGCGAAATTCTTTCAATCTATGTATCGTCATTGAGAAGACGCCGCCGGCTTTTTTCGATTTAAATTTTCTCTTTGTGAGTTTCCCTTTTTAAATTATGAACCATTAGTAGTAAGTAAATTTATGCTGTTGCAGAAACGACATGTAACCAATAGTTCTTAAGTGCAACCAGTAAATTTATTACTTTGCAAAAACTGACTGTTTTTTCCAGCTTACCGGACGTAGGTAGTAATTTAAGCAAACTAAAAAACATAAATAAAAAAATAAATAAACAATAAACTTTAGACCAACCCACTCCACTCTAGTCTATGTTCCACGACCTTCCGAGAAAGTCAACAACGCGAATCGGTAAAAGTATTTGACACATCACATGTAATAGCTACACAATGCTGCAATCTCGACCCTAACCCTTACGAAATAAGAACCATTATAACAGTTGTACTTTTACTTTTTATACTTTGTAAATACATAAAACAAATACACACTTTCGTTAGTTTTTATTGCAGTGTGTGATAAGTAAACATTAATTTAAAATTGTATTTGAATTCTTAGGTATGTTATAAATTGGTCACTGATTATTTGTTTTTTTTTAATGTTCCTTATCGATTTGCCGCATAGGACATTTATCTATTTGACTAGAGAGTTATTTGGTGATTTAGCTGCATGTTTGTTTACAATACTACAGTAGAATAATATTTTAATAAATTATTAAGTAATAATAATAAAAAATCAAAAAGACCCACAAGCTTCGTCAAAAAAAATCAGAATATAAAATACTCTATTGTACATAAACGCAACATAAAGGAAAAGTAAAAAATGAATAAAAAACAGAAGTACAGTCGGCCGCTTAATGCTAACACAAATTCAGCGCATAGTTTGAGATAAGATTCTGATATGTAGGTACTCGTATATGAAACATTTTGAAGAGTAGCCTTAAGCTAAGTCATCATAATCTCCCTAGTATTATCGCGTTATTCACAGGGTCCGTTTACCTAACATGAAACTTGACAGGTCCGGTTTCTTACAGAAGCGACTGCCTGTCTGACCTTCCAACCCGCGAACGGGAAACCAGCCTAATACACGTTGGGTGACATACATCCGAAAATGCATTTCCCGGGAATGTGAGTTTCCTCACGATGTTTTTTTTACCGCTGAGCACGTGATAATCATTTATGATCCAAACATGAATTCGAAAGAAACTCGACAATCATTAGTTTATCATGTGCTGGATTCGAACCTGCGACCTCAAAGTGGGAGGCAAGCTTTCTCCCAACTGTGCTACCACGGCTCTCCAGCACAAGATAAATATTTACTTACCCACCCGAATAGTACCTAGATCGTAATGGTTGAATAATATCTTCAATTTAAAGAGCTTTATTCTATAAAAAAGGGATAATATTTCTACATTCCATAATAGAGAATAAATATTCTCTCTCTCAGTTGTACAGTTCGCATAGGGCCACCCCTTAATACATGGAATTTAAAAATAGCTAGCGCGGAATGGGTATACTATATTACATCTCTACCAGCCCATTCGTACATATTAGTAATATAAGCAAATATACTTTATTGCACAGAAACAAAACGTGCGGCCTTATTGCTCTGAAGCAATTTCTACCAGGCAACCACTAACAGGAATCAACCAATCAACCATAAAAACTTGAATGCGGGACGGTGCGATAAAAACGGTATGTTCTTGAAGAGTTAAGTTAGAAATATGTATCCAATTGGTAGAGAAAGTTTAGTTCCTCCTTATAAATACATTTTGGTAACAGGTGTGTATTACAGTAAAATAAACCAAAGAGTACAACACAGACTCTGGCCCCAGTGAGGGCGATAAGACGATAAGTGATGATCATCATTTTCACTATATACCAATAGGTAACTACTAGGACTATATCCCTATTAGGGGCTATAGGTAGGAAGAGGTACATCCATCGCAAGATGAACTAAATACTCGTACCCACACCTGCTTTGAGCTTTCTGTTAGACCAACGTGATAGGTGGCGAGCCGTGTCGCCGTTTATAATGGTCGAGCCAACTGTGTTAATGAAAATAAGTACCAATAGGTACGGTCTTTCTATTACCAACATCAAGTCAAGATATTTTTTTTGATGTAACTTATTTTACTGCCACAAATGGCATTAACTATTTGGTCGGACAAATGGGGACCGCTGAGGGCTCTCATCATCATCATCAATTTAAGAGCCACGCTCTTGTCGATGTACCATTTAAAATACTCTCCATGCTACTTTTTTAGAGAAAAATAGGACAGTGGTTTCCCTCTTGCCTTCCGCCCCGCAGTACTCTGTCTGCCGCAAGTGGGATGGCGCCCAGAGTAGTCTATTACAAAGCCATACTAGGACTCCTGTCCTCCGCCTCTGAATAGTACTGACAGTTACTGCTGCCCTCTGTCAGGTACCAGGTTACAGTCCCTGTGACTTGCCCCTTCCGTCCTGCATTGCACTGAGGTATAAAACTAAAGACAACAGCTATGACGGTGCCCTGGATCGCTGCTGTTCGCACGTGCTCGGAAGCAATTCGAACGTCTACCCACACGAGCTGCCTTAGACGGAGAGAAGCAGGGGGGGGGTATTTTTACCAAAATACCCTCCTGATTCCGCGGTACCAAACGGTATCACCGTTACTGCTCCTACCAACCCCCGGCCTCCCACCAGCGGGTCTCACCGGGGAGGGAGCGGTAGCGTGTGCTCTGCCAGGCGGACCGCTAAGCTTCGCACGCGGACAGCCACGCAGCAACACCGAACCCAGATCGAAACGGGGTGAACATGGCTCCCCCAACGGCTGGAGTGTCAAAGCGCAGGTCGCGCGTGTTTGTGCGCACCTGCGCCACGACTGCAATCACCGCCGCCACTGCAATCGCAGCCATGACGCCAACACCAGCACCGCCACTCAGTGGCACTATCCATCGGCCGCCCGCTTTCCCGCTGCCCCTGCCCCAACTTCCGGGAACAGAGGCCGCGGCAAAGAGGACCTCCACGCCGCCGGAACGCCCCTCACCGCAACCCCGCGCGAGGACTACCCCGCCGACTGCACTCTCCATGCCCTTACTGGACATGGAGACAACGCCGCCGCGATCATACGCGGCGGTGTTAAACACCAACCCGGCTTCGCCGCCGCACGCGCCGCCGCGCCCGTCCCTCCGGACGACGCCCACGCCATCGCCGCCGTCCAAGAAGACCACCCAGCAGCCGCCGCTCGCCCCAGCGAGCAGGAAAATCCCGCCCATAGTGGTGGACCAGCTGCCGAACTGGCCGCACCACTTCCGCCAGCTGCGGGAGATGCTGGGCCACGTCCCGAACGCGCGCCCCTACGGGAAGGGCGTACGCTTCCTGGCGAGGACCGAGGAAGAGTTCCGGCTCTACCAGCGGTACCTTACCACCCTGGAGAGAGCCACGGGACTCTCCTGGTTCGCGTACGCCCCCCCGGCGGAGCGCTCGCTGAAGCTGGCCGTACGAGGCCTCCCGTTCGACACTGACACCGCCGAGTTGGAGAAGGAGCTGCGGGCCCGCGGCTATGAACCAACCTACATCCGCCCCATCCAGGCCAGAGAGGGAAGATCGGGCTGTATCTACTTCGTGGAGATCCGTAGGACGCTGGGCTTCCAGCAGGTCTACGAGATCTCCGACCTTCTCTGCATGCCCGGCGTCAAAGTCGAGGCGTGGAGAGGGCGAAGAGGTGCAGCCCAATGCCACCGCTGCCAGCAATTTAGGCACAGCAGCCATAATTGCCACCGTCCTGCTGCCTGTGTCCGCTGTGGTGGGAACCACGCGGCCAAAGACTGTCTGCGCCCCCGGGAGGTCCCGGCAACCTGCGCTAACTGCGGGGGGACGCACCCGGCAAACAGCCCTTCGTGTCCAATCAAACTGCGCGAGCTGCGCAACACAAGGGCGGGTACTGCGCCACTGACCAGGACACCAAGAGGAACTACACCAGCACCCTCCACCGTGGTGGATCCCTCCAGCGAGCCGACTGCACGAGCCTCGCTCATGGCCGCGGCGAACGGCCCAGATGGGCCTAAGCCGCAAAGGCCGAAGCGGGTCCGCAAGAGGACGAAGCCCGCCCCCACCGATACCACCACCGCTGAACCGATCGCCGTGGAATCCGTCCCCCTGCAGCCCTCGACATCGATGACAGCAGCCGCCGCCCCTCCCAAGGGGAAGAAGGCGAGGCCCCGAGCGGAGGCACCCGCAGATTCCGCCAACGACGAGAAGTTGGAAGTGTTGGAGCAGTCTATCCAGCTGCTCCACGACATCCTGGCGGCCATCCGCACAAGGACTGACCCAGTGCCCATCATCGTGGGAGGCCTGGCATCCCTGCTGGGCCAACTCACCGGTGGGCACTGACTACCAACACCGGACTGGACCGGGGCTGCCCACATCCACTACTCCTCGTCGAGTAGTCAGGATTGTGGCCACCCCCCCCGGGGGATGAGTTGACGCTTCCAGTGGCAGTGGAAGCAGTCCTCTCCCCCCCTCCAGCCGACCCGACACCAGCTGCCCCGGCGACGGAGCAGCTCCCCTGACATGACACCACCGCCAGCTGACGGGCGCTCACTGGGCCTCCCCCAACGGGGAACCACCCGGTGGGCTCGACCTCGCTGGCGGCACCACGGACAAGACCAACCATCGGGCTCACGGAGGGGCGATCATCGCCCGCCGTGTCCCACCCTCGTGCCACGCCCGTTTTAGCGGGCGGCGACTGCCGCCACATTAGAGGGGCCACGCCCCGTGAATGTCTCCCCGTCGCGGGCTTCGCCCGCGACGAGAAGAAACCACACGGTGACGGTGCCCAGTTGGGCGCGAACCTCCACTCAGGGCGCCGTCTGAGAGGATAATATATTTTTTATATTAACTGGGCACAAATCCTGGAAACCACAGATTACAAAATCGCTATCTCTCGCAGTTATCGCTATCCGCTGACTCTCGACCATACACTATAGTAACCTTGCTGGTGACAAAATGTTAAAGTTTAATGTGAAAAGAAAGTTGATGTTTATCTCGGAATATTAATTGTCTAATTTTACTTGAGTCTTTAAATATTTTGTTACGTAGACTTATCTTTAAAAAAGTTGTATTTAGAGATTTGAATCTTTATGTAGGTACGTGTAGGAGATGTGGGTAGATAGGGGATTACGTTTACGTCGATAGAAATAATTATGACGTTATATTTCACGTTGGTTAAGTAGGTATTTTGTCATACAGCGCGGTACTCGTAACACTAGTATTTTGGGGACTATTTAACGGGAGGCGGCTCTATTCGTTATTCCGCTAAGTTTTTGTTGGAACTTGTAAATAATTATTTCTTGGAACTTGTAAATAATTATTTATTTTATTTATTTAAACTTGCAAATAATATCGTTACTTAGTTAGGTTTTATAATTTGAGATTTATACAGAATGTTAGCGGCAACGAAACAAAAACTTTAAAGGATGGTTCTAGAAAACGAACTAAAAAATTACTTCGCTTTCATGTTTGATGAATGAGTGCAAGGTAACGTTTGAAAGTATGATGTCTACAAGTACAATACAATAGTTTGTTTAATCAAAATTATTTGGTTAATTTAATATACCAGCCTCATCAACCCTGGTGTCAGTCAATTGAGCCGCTAAAGGCCCCTGACATGGCTCATGTATCGACTACTTACTTACATCAGTAAGTAGTAACCGTAGTAGTAGCATGCTTACTTCGTGTGTAAACTTGTAACGATTTGGTCGTGCACTGTTATGTTACAATACGATGTATGGATGTTGGGTGTTAGTAACATCGTAACGAAAACTTTAAGGGATGATTCAAGCCATGATTCTGAGTTGATATCAAGTGGAATTTTCCGTCGCAAAAGTATGGAACGGAAAATAATTTAAAAAAGCTCTAAAATATTCATGACTTCTCCGACAGGAAATTCCACTTGATATCGACTCAGAATCATGGTCTGAATCATTCCCTTCAGTATTCGTTACAGTGTCACTAACACCCATACCTACTTGTATGGCTACTGTATGTACTTGTATGGGGTGTAAGTGACATCGTAACGAATACTGAGAGGGATGATTCAGCTGATTATTCTGAGTTAATATCAAGTGGAATTTTCCATCGCAATAGTATAGAATTGAAAATAATTTAAAGAAACTAAAAAAATAACATGAATTTTGCGACGGAAAATTCCACTTGATATTAACTCAGAATCATGGTCTTAATCATCCCTCTGAGTATTCGTTACGATGTCACTAACACCCTGTATATAATATAAATACTTAAATAAATAAATGATGTCAATACTCAGAATATCCGCACAGAATCTTTTCTGTCGTTTCCTGTTACCTCACAATACGACGAGGAAACATCTTTATTCTATTCATTTATTATAATACCATTCCGTGTTGCTCCACAAAATATTACGCTGCTACAACTTTATATAAAGCCGCAGTAATTGTTAGTCATTAGGGTTCAAATTACAGGTGGTTGGTTTTTCTTTCTCCTTCTATTGTAGGCCTCGTGCAATTAAGACCGTGGATGTTGTAAAGCTTTGTTAATCTATTCTAGAATTTAAATATTTCTTTACACATAGCTTGCACCCACACAAAAAAACAGTATATAAAGCGAAGATTGGTGGTAGGGCTGGCAGAGGAAGACCTAGAAGGACGTACATTGACCAAATTGGAGATGTCTTTAGAAAAGATTCAGCAATGATTGATTGATTGATCTACTCTGAACCGGCGTGCGTGTATGAAACGATCGTTGAATGTGAAGGAAGCAAGAGAAATATGTCAGGATCGAAGTTGTTCCATAGGCTCTGCTTACCCCGGTGGGAAATAGGCGTGAGTTTATGTATGCGTAAGTATGTATGCACCTACACCTCACCGAGCTTTCTGTTAGACCAAGGTGATAGGTGGTGAGCCGTGTCGCCGTCTATAACGGTCGAGCCAACTGTCTTAGTGAAAACTGCACTTAAGAAAAATAATACCTCATTGGTGCAAGTATAGTAGCGAGGTTCGAACCGGCGTTCCCCGTTTGAGAAGCAAGCCAGTGAACCACAGGTCCACAGTGACTATCGGTGCGGTGTGTTTACTTAGTTCATGTTGCGATAGGTGTACCTCTGGCTACCACCACGATTGGGATACAGTCGTGAGCTTGTTTGTAATATTCAATAACTATCATCGTGGTCTTATCATCAAGCTATTTAAGGCTAAAGTCCTTAAAATGTCTGGGAACTGATATTAGGTGATGTTGCGTGTAACCAAACGCACCTGGCGACGACTGGCGGCGAGGGCGGCGAGGGCGGCGCGGGGGGCGCTAATGTCAAAAACTCACTTCATCACGGCGGCCACCACGACGCCACTTATTGTTATATTTTAAATAATATAGTACCTATAACTTACAGTCCGCGTTTTAATTATCTTCTTACAAGTCAAGCAAGGACCCTAAACATTGGTCCTTCGAGCCGGATTTGAACCAGCGAACAATATTTTGTTGTTTTTTAAAAGAACGCCTAGAGCCCTGTGCCGCGCTTTTTCTTGAAGCTTCTTTTCCCCGGCTATGCAGGTTGTGAGAAACTGCAATAGTTTTCGGCGGATTAGACGTTCGTTATGTAAAAAATGACGATTCAAAGTGTAACTATGTTACCTACCGAATAAAAATGTTTTTGAATATGAATTTGAATCTTTGAACAGCTTTTTTTTTGACGTGACTTATTGTAGATTTGCCGCAGATGGCATTAACTACTTGGCCGGACAAATGGGGAGCGCTGAAGGCTCTCACCCGGTAAATCTTTGAACAGCGAAACCGAAAGCGTTGAAGAAAACCGAATGTCCATAGAAACCGCTATCTTTCTTTCCATCAAGATTTCCCAACATCCTTCGCTTGGGGTGATCCCTGATTGGTTCCCACGAAACCGGTAAGAGAGAAACTTGATCTAGGCAAGCGAGCCTTAACGAATTACCTATCCAACGAGAACATAGGTAACTATTAGTTGAACGTATAGATAGGCAGTAGCGTAGCCACGCCTTGGAGTCATGCTTGATAGAGCACTAGGGTTGCCAATTTTACATTTATCATTCACCCACTCTAAATAGACTTTTGACTCAGGTGGGTCGAAGTAAGAACAATTTGTTCAGGTGAGGTTTCTCGGTGCCTGTTCCCCAAACGATGGAACATCTTACATCGTCTCCTGCCCGAACACCTGCACGCAGGTGGATCTGATGAGCGCTGCAGTTAGCGGCATACTTGTTGCCAAGTTTTGGGCCGATACTATTTAGTTTGCCATCGACACGATAAGAGACTCGCCCACTGATACCGGCTAAGTATAGCGTGTGTGGCGTGAAAGAGGGGAGGTATTAGCCTCATAATGACCCCGATTGCTGCAGACACCTCCTAACTATATTTTAAGTTACACCCGTCATTTTCTTATCCGCCGAAAAGGAAAGGTACGGATGATTGTCAACAAGTTAATTTTAAAATGAATGAATAACCCGTGCGAATAAAATAGGCATCTCGCTGGTATGCAATCCATTTGACGTGCTGTCTACTTAATTCTGTCGGGCTATTGGCCGATGTAAAATGTTTAGACGTTTGTTTTAGATTTCTACTTAATATTGACGTGTATTCCATAAATGTTATACCTGTCGATTGACCGTCCCATTCTTTTTCAAAGGATAAGAAAATTACAGGTATAACTTAAAATAAAGTTAGATGGCGTCTGCAGGAATTAGCACCCATATATTTTATTATCCTTTTCCGTCCTGTGCAAGTCTCATCCACTGCTATCCGGCATACCATGCTGTCATCCCAGCATCAATGTCTGCCTTAGTCAATTTGTTGTCTTCCTGTCTTGCGTCCACTCAAGCCTAGCGATTCGTTTATATACATCTTCGACTTTAGTGCCAGTTTTAAATACAAATATCTATATCTATTGCAGCTTCTTTTCCCCTGACTATACAGGTTGTGAGAAGCTGCAGTAGTTTTAGGCGGATGAGACGTTCGTTATGTAAAAATTGACGATTCAAAATGTAACTATGTTACCTACTGAATAAATATATTTTTGAATTTGAATTTGAATTGAATATAATAATATGAAATGTGTCTGAGTATCAGTTGAGAGCCCTCAGCGCTTTCCATTTCTCCGGGAAAAGTTAGGCAAACTTACAATAAGTCACTAAAATAAACATTCCCGATTAAACGGCTGAAGTCATCAAGTGTCATGTCAACTTCAACATAGCATCACGCCTATATACCCAAAGGGTTAGGCAGAGGTGTATAGCATATACAACCCACTCCTCGCCAGCTATGCTTAAGTCCCATAAAATAGGGGCGAGCTTATTGCCATTCATATTTTATTACTATATCCTAATAGGGGTAGTCAGAGAAACATTCATCGTAATTACAATGTCTATCAAATCTCAAACAATGAAAAATACCCTTATATTATTCCCGTCGCATTCTTTTTCCAAACAAGTATTTTTTTTCGTCTAAATTGCGAAAAAACCCCAATCTGGCAACCCCGTCTGTGTGTAACCAAATCGATGTATTTATCAAGTTGTATCACCACTCTATCTGCTACTAGTTATTCATAACTACCCACAGTCTATATTAAACGTTTCTCTGTGATGTAGGGCAGATTTTCTTAGAAACTGTGCCACGAATGTAAACAACTTTGTCATTACGGAAACATGTGATTTGAGGCTGCCTAGTGGTCTAATGGGTAGATCATTGGCTCTGATGTGGCTGGCGAAACCGAAACCACATCAGCTACATCAGAGCCACATCAGAGCCACCACAACAACGACCCGGGATAGATATCTAGGAGTCGGCGTCGCCGCATACGGTTTGAACGACATGATGATGAGATCATTGGGCGCACGATCTGGAGGTCCGGGTTCGATTCCCGAAGGGGGCACTGTCAAAAACCACTTTGTAAGACTGTCCTTTGTCTGGTTAGGGCATTGCAGGTCAATAAAGATGAAGAAAAGGAAACGTCGTATACAATTTATATCTACTTAAAGAATTGATCTAAATTATCATAATTTTATTTAATAATACCTAAATATACCATCAAAAGCCATTTTGTTAGCATAGTTATCTATAATATAAATCAAATCAATCTATTGCATAATCTTTTGTATAAACTTTACAAAACATTTGCATATATAAAAATAAAACCTGTTTCATTTCTATTATTTTATAGCTTATTTATATCTAGTATTTGTAGACATCATTTAATTTAATCGATTGAAAGCGGGTTAATATTTTTATGACCATGTATGTAATGTTTAAAAAGGCTTTATGTTTCTAGGTTGGTGTTCTAGTTATAATATTTGTATCTAGTTATTAATTCTCAGTTCCAACCTTCGTACACATAAGAGTCATGCCCATAGTGCCTACCTGGGTGGGTCCGGAGAAATCGAAAGTACTGTGGGCTGTCACTCTGTCACCTAGTTAAAAGATCATGCCAGAAGGTGCCAGAGTGGGCGCAAGTTTAGTGTTGGCTCAGGGCATTGTCTGAGGGTGTTACGCCGGAGTTAAGCAACCCTGAGGTTCCTTTTAACTTTTACGACTTTTCTTTGCGTATGATAAAGAGCGTGGATTTATTTACGATTGGATCATAAATGATTATCACGTGCTCAGCGGTGAAGGACAACATCGTGAGGAAACCCACATTACCGAGAAATGCATTTTCTGAGGTATGTGACCTAACCTGTATTGGGCTGGTTTTCCCTTCGCGGGTTGGAAGGTCAGACAGGCAGTCGCTTTTGTAAAAAACCGGACCTGTCAAATCTTTAGGTTAGGTAAGCGGACCCTGGGAAAAACAGGATAATGCTAGGGAGATGATACATTATAGTTCCTTTTAGGGCGTAAGTGCTTATTAAGACGGGATTTTGCAAAATTCAACCCCTAAGGGGGTAAAAAGGGGTGCCAGAGTTTGTATGAAACTTCTATAGTTTTAATAGTAGGGTTTTTTTCTTTCTTTTTTGACGTGACTTGTTGTAAATTTGCCAAACAAACTTGAGCGCTGGCTGAGGGCTCTCTCGCGCGAACGAAGTCGCGGGTAACAGCTAGTAATATCATAAAGGAGCCGATCGCAACTTTTCATAGTTTGAAGATGTGAGTGAGCTGATTGTCGCCTTAGGCTCAGCTATTACTGACGAATCGCAAACTTTCTATCAGATAAGAAATGATGGACAATCGTTAAGCTGTTTTTTTTTTCACTTAACTTATTGTAGATTTGCCGCAAATGGCATTGACTACTTGACCGGACCAATGGGAAGCGCTGAGGGCTCTCACCTTGTGGAAATAGAGAAAACCTATCAATTTAATTGTTTTTTTTTTATTTTACATATGTGAACTCACGCCCGCAATTCCTAATTGGATCAGCAGAGTCAGAAGCAATCAAAGACAAATTGTAGCCACTGTTGATACAAAATCCTAAGATGGATATGATAAACCTTATGGGCACAAATGATCAGCATATAGTCCATAATAAAATTAAATTAAAAATATATATATTTTTTGGAATGATGATATTAGAATTCTTAAGTATTATTGTTCAAAATTTTCAATTATTAACTAGACTTGGACTGGGCCACTTAAGAAGTTTTTTTTTTTATGTGACTTGTAGATTTGCCGCAGATGGCATTAACTACTTGGCCGGACAAATAGGGAGCGCTGAGGGCTCTCACCCAGTACAAAATTTAAGACAACAGGGCTGAGGATGCCCAGTTTGGCGCGAACCTCGGCTCAGGGCGTCGTCTGAGAGGAAGTATATTTGAAAGAATTAATCGAACCTAGTGGGTAGATAGCGATAAGCGCTGAATGAGGGGCAAGTTACGGCTCACCACCATCTCGTTGGTCTAATAGAAAGCTCGGTGAAGTGTGGGTACTTAGTTCATCTTTCGATGGATGTGAGGTACATCCGGAAGACTACCCCAATTGGGATAAAGTCGTGACCTTATGTTATAAACCTGACTGGTCGACCTTTAATAATGCGCGTTGGTAGGTCACCAACTCCGCCAAAATGTCTGCCATTATCATGCAAACCATTCAGCTTTCACGACATTCCGGTCCGTAGGGCTGCCTCGTGGCGCGACCTCGACATTGAACATTACACACATAATATACATAACACAACATCACGCTTACTTCTCATTGGGGTAGGCAGAGACCTTGAAATTCCACTTACAACTATACTGATTCGAATTTCGCGTGATATATTTTAAAGAACTGTGTATGGCTACATCGAAGCAATTCATCTAAGAAAGCAATATTGCAATTTGACATTTGTTAGCATTGCGCACTTACTTGCAATATTGCTTTTTTAGATGAATTGGTTCGATGTGGCCATTTTAGCCCCCCTGATTCATTTCTTGTCTACCACTTCAGTAAAATAAACATTGCCCTTTTTCAGTCTAAGTACATATTCTCACCTTTGTTCATCATCATCAATTTACGAGCCACGCTCTTGTCGGTGTAGCATTTTCCATTCCAGTCCATCAAAGGCCAATTCCTCGACTTCCCTATAAGGCACGACGTTAACCTTTTCTTTAATCTGTTCTATGTAAGCTCTTCTTGGTCTTCCCCTTCATGATGTTTTTAATAAATTCGTCGTATCTTATTAGGTGTCCAATCATCTTGCCATCTTCTCACCTTATTCACCCAAAATTATTATGTATCGTTGTTAATAAACACAGGTCCTTTTCATATCTTTCCTAACTTACTATCATCATCTCTAGCAATTTCCTTTTCCAGGATCCGCATACCTGACCTCCCTAACTTGAAGTTATTGACAGGTCCAGTTTTTACATAAGCGACTGTCATTTAACCTTCCAAACCGAAGGGAAAACCAGATCAATTACAGGTTAGGTCATAAGCCTTTGAAAATACTTGAGTACTTTCTCTTGGACATACTTATTATGAATTATCTCGTGATATTTTCCTTACCTGTTAAGTTTCTATTTATTTCTGACATAAAAATAATATAAACATAAGTTCACGACTGTGTTCCCAATTAGGCTAGTCAGATGTACATCCATCGCAGAATGAACTAAGCACCCACACCTCACCGAGCTTTCTATGAGACCAGCGTGATAGTTGGTGAGCCGTATCGCCGTCTATAATGGTCGAGCCAACTGTGTTTGTGTTGTTTTACGATACAATTTATATTGTAAGCTTTATAACTTAATAGCTTAATCACTAAACCTCTTGCATTTATAATATAATTTACTTGATTGCACAAAAATAAAAGAAATAATCTAGAAAGCAATTGGGTAGTTTCTAAATAAAGTCAGATCTAAAAGTGACAAAGGTAACAAAAACGTTTTGCTTTTCGACTTAATTTATATATCAATTTTAATAAATAAAAATGTAATAATAAGTGCGACATTTCGTCACGGTTTTTCTATGACGTCACAGGATGCTTTTTCGTAGAAATTCCATAGTAATTTCGTGTTTTGACGTTTCGTAAAAAGAAACTCATTTGACTAGCAGGAGACTACCCTATTGTCGGTTTTAACGATCCCTAAAGGAAAATCGTTGGTTCCAACACTCCCGGCCAAGTGGTTAATGCCAGCTGAGACCAGTTCTTCTTCAATCGTGTAGGTTGTGAGGTGAATTACCAACCTCATCAACCCTGGTGTCAGGGTTATTATTGAGCCGCTAAAGGCCCCTGACATGGCTCACGTAACGATTACTAACTTACATCAGTAACTAGTAACCGGGAGCTCCGACTTAACGTGCCTTCCGAAGCACGGATCATCTTACTTTCAGACAATCAGGTGATCAGCCTGTAATGTCCTAACCAAACTGGGGATCACAAAGATGATTTTTTGTGATATGTCCCCACCGGGATTCGAACCCGGGACCTCCGGATCGTGAGCTCAACGCTCAACCACTGGACCACAGAGGCCGTAACTCCAGTATTTCCGGTAGACAACAAGATCATTACGACATATCTTACGGAATATCTTAATAGATCCAAAAATCATAATGCAAAAATTCATCGCAGATTTATGCAAACAGGCTTTTAAAACATTAGAAATTTCATTTCATACAAGCACTTGATCCAAGAGAGAGTAATAAGTAAATAGCGAAATTATTCAATAGAAATAACCAATTTTGTATTCATCGACCATTTACGAAAAGAACTGGAAAGCGCAAGCGCAGGTTTTGGTTACAAATTACAGCTTGCTTGTTTAAATTGTGAGTCTGAGAGGATTTCTGTTAAGACTCGTAAAACCGGTTGAGTGATTTTAGAGGTATGAGCAGACGAATTTAGTATTTGTATATTATTTTAATACTTACATAAACTAGCGCCTATTTCCCACCCTTCAAACGTAAAAAAACACTATACCTACCCTTGCTTCATCAATCGTTTCATGCACGCACTCTGTTCAGAGTCATCATCATCATCAATTGAAGAGCCACGCTCTTGTCGGTGTAGCATTTTCCATTCCAGTCTATCTAAGGCCAATTCCTTGACTTCCCTATAAGACACGACGTAAGAGAGATCAGAGTAGACCGTACTAAACCAATTATCTTTATTTTTTTCTTTACCTTTACTATTTTAGTGTCCTGTTTTGTTCTGTAATTAAGTAACAATTACATAATAATCATGATACTTGATATTTTGGCGGCGAGGCGGTGCTGCCGCCAAAGGATGTTTTCGGGGTACCGAACTGAGCTTGGTACCCCGCTAGCCACATGTTGGTAGTGACTAGGGATCGACGATCCTAACGGTTTTATGTTGGAAGTTGTATAAGTATATGCTTCTTGCTGTGTAAACTTCGATTTCGCGTTTCACGACTGCTTGAAGACTGCATTATTAAATGTGAAGGTGTCACGAAAGTAAGTTTATGTGTATATTATAATGTAAGTGTAAATGGTGATCTAACCTAGATATCTTTAAAAGTAACCCGCAACTAGAATCGTTCGGTTATCGAAACGGAAGGCGGCACCGGCGCCCACGCATTCTTTCGCATTCATTGACAATTGTCTCTATAACCTGCCTTTGTCTCAGAGAAAGTGCTAGTGAACTTGATATGCCCATCGATTCAGCTCAGTTATCACAAAGATCAGGTCTTATAGGCCAGGAGCGAGTTTGACAATAGGATGTTCAGATCTTTATCATTTGAAGAACATATTGTTTTAAGTGGGGCCTATTATAGACAGTGTTGGCAACACCATCTAAAATATATTTTTTATAACAATTATTCTTATTCTTACGTGCTCAGCGGTGAAGGAACACATCGTGAGGAAACCCACATGCCCGAGAAATGCATATTCGGAAATATGTGACCTAACCTGTATTGCTTCCAATCCCCAACAACCCATGGTCTCGAAGGCCAAAGGGACAAAGTACTTAACCCCAAAGCGGTATACACATTCTGTCTGCTGCACCTTCAGCAGCATATCGACGGGGAAGAAGCAAATACTCCTATCTTACAGTTACGTCTCTGTAAGATAGGAGTATTTGCTTCTTCCCCGTCGATATGACATAAAATTACCAAATCTCTTAACGGGCAATGTACGTTTTTACAATAAGATTCCTACTGACATTATGTTTTTTAGGAGTACGAAGCACAGTCTACCTCATTGCTCTATTGCTGCATGCAGACTGTTCCAAGTTTACATTATCTTATGAAGATGCCTAAAAACATTTATGTGTAACGTTCTTTATTCAAAATGACAGTTCATTTTAAGAACATCAAAATCACGCGTGATTTTTCGCTACTAGAGAGAGAGAAATGGTTTTCTACATCTTAACCGAATCGTTTTTGCTGGTTTTTTTTTTTAAGAACAAAATAACGTTGGTTGTGCTCATTGTATTGTGCAAACACCATGACAAACATGACCCGAATCTCTTTATTCAAACGGAGCTTCACCTTTGAACTGCCAGGACTTACGCTAATGGGAAAAATGCCTTTGTCGAACCGAAAGAGGTTTAGAAGTCATTAATATTTATTTTTCTTTTAGCTTTGTTTTAAGTACGTGTGTTTTCTTTCGCAATGCTGTGATGTAATGGCAAACAATTTATAATAAAAAAAAATGAAAAGAATAAAACAAAAAACCAGTTCATTATAATTTTGCAATAATTATTGTTTTTTTACTTATTTAAAAAACTGGCAATACTACAAGAATTGATTTGTTTTTAAGACCAAATATTTCTTACAAAACTTTTTACTTTTTAATTAAGTAATTGTAAAATACGTATACCTTACATAATAATGTATTTTCTTTTGTAATAAAGAACTTAAAAATCATTTTTATAAAATAGCCGTCCGTGTATTTATTCAAAGAGAATTGATATACTAATTAAAATAATAGCACAAAAGTAAATGATTTCTTCTTTTGTGCATATTTTTTTATTGACAAGCTTAAAATAATTTGACTCATTACATAAACTTGGTAATGAATAATGAAAGTAACAGTGAGATCTTATCTGCAAAGTGAATGTAACAAATTAGCCAAAGCAAAAAATGTTAAGCAAGAGTTGGCGCATATTCTTTCGAGGACAATGTCATATACTGCGTTCGTGTGTTCACATGATTGCAAGCCGCAAAAAATGTTTTAATTGCCATACTTAAAATTAAAAAAAAGAATAAAAATTGTTATAGAAACATA
The DNA here is from genome assembly GCF_024362695.1 of Pectinophora gossypiella. Classification (NCBI taxonomy): domain Eukaryota; kingdom Metazoa; phylum Arthropoda; class Insecta; order Lepidoptera; family Gelechiidae; genus Pectinophora; species Pectinophora gossypiella. The sequence goes on along the minus strand of NC_065420.1, from coordinate 2,720,712 downwards.
AAATACTCGTAAATGTAGAGTGTAGTTTCACTAACACAGTTTGCTCGACCATTATAGACGGCGATTCGGCTCACCTATCACGTTGGTCTAACAGAAAGTTCGGTGAGGTGTATGAGGTGTGTGAGCCCCAGCGCTCCCCATTTATCCGGCCAAGTAGTTAATGCCATCTGCGGCAAATCTACAATAATAAAAATAAAAAATAAAAATAAAGTTAGGTGTGGGTACTTGGTTCATCTATCGAATCTATCATGTAAGTGGGTGAATCTCAAAATTTCAAGTTTGGTGGCGAAATTTCATATTATTTTTTCGTGAAAAATTGGATTCCGACATGAAAAAGATCCAAAAGGATCCTCGGTTCCGACATGAAAAAGGAATTTTTCAATTCCCAATTTTCCCAATTTCCCCAATTTTTCACGAAAAAATGATATGACAGTTCGCCACCAAACTTGACACATTTTGATATTCACCCAAGTACGGTCACGAGCATTAATATGTATACACTTTGGTACCATGTCACATTAACTTTTTTGACAAATTGAACTGTAAGTCTCACTAAATGTCAAATGTTAGTGCGACAGAGTCCTAAAGTGGGTACATTATATTGCTCATGACTGTACTTAGTATGACCACCCCATTGGGGATATAGTAGTGAGCTTATGGTAATCATAAAATAAATAAATATAATGGGTTTTTTGTTCATTCGCGTATAAACAAACTCGCTCCCGCGGTCCCTAATAGTGTGGGCAGGTGGACAAGCAATCAGAAGTAGAAAGCAGTGCTCGATTAAGAGAAGCAATTCATCTATAAAAGCAATATTGACATTGACATTGTACGAATGATGTACATACAGTTCAGTTAATGTTTGTTTCCTGGCAGTGGTTGCCCGGAAGAAATTGCTCTATAGCAATAAGGCCGCCCAAATTGTGCTGTATTCATGTGTTACGTCTGATTGTTGAAATTAAGTTCTGTGCAATAAAGTGTATTTGATTTGATTTGACCGAGAAAATATACAGGGTGTAAGTGACACTGTAACGAATAATCAGGGGGATGATTTAGACTATGATTCTGAGTTGATATCAAATCAAAAATCAAATCAAATTAAATATACTTTATTGCACACAACATACAAAACAAATTAACACAGATGATGATAGATACAGTACAATCTGGCGGTTAATCAAGTAAAATTTCCTGTCAAAAAAATCATGAAAATGAATTGCGACGGAAAATTCCACTTGATATCAACTCACAATCATAGTCTCAAAGTTTTCGTTACGATGTCACTAACACCCTGTAAGTATATGAAATAAAATACTGGGGGGTTAAAATGGCCACATCTAAGCAATTCATCTAAAACCCCGCAGTATTTTATTTCATATACTTACCTACAGGCTGTTAGTGACATCGTAACGAAAACTTTGAGGGATGATTCAAGGCCATGATTCTTAGTTGATATCTAGTGGAATTTTCCGTCGCAATTAATTTTCATGAACTTTTGACAGGAAATTTCACTTGATATCAACTCAGAATCATGGTCTGAATCATCCCCCTGATTATTCGTTACAGTGTCACTTACACCCTGTATATTTTCTCGGTCAAATCAAATGAAATACACTTTATTGCACAGAACTTAATTTTAACAATCAGACGTAACACATGAATACAGCACAATTTGGGCGGCCTTATTGCTATAGAGCAATTTCTTCCCTGATCTCTATACTCTCTGTAATACTTATAAAGAGGTTCGGTTGACTTATATTCAATTCTCCGTAAGTACCTTGTTACTATGTTGTAGCCTATCAATCTACCCGAGAGGCGTATTAAAATGACAAATAAGATAAAATCTAATTTCTTCACTCACAGCAGTCTCAATAAACATTAGAACCATCGACGATTCAGCGTCTAGACGCCTATAAACTGACGATTCGATTCTGTCTAAATATCTAATTAATAGATCAGATATAAGATGACCACCTATCGCGTTGATCAGAAAGCTCGATGATGGGGTTGGTACTTAAGTACTATTGGAATATAGTCATGAGCTTCTCTTTCTCTCTCTCTCTCTCTCTCTCTCTCTATTTAAGAGCTGCGCTCTTGTCGGTGGAGTAATCGCCATTCCTCTCTTCTTCCCGCCAAAACCTTCACCTTCCGATACGACACGACCTGCACCTTCTCTTTTCATCAGCTTATGAGCTTATGTTATATTATAAAATGTCGCCCGTCAAGGTTCGACCTATGCGCAACTACTTCCGTGACCATTCAATGTGTTTTTAGGATCAAGATAATCTTATTTAGTACTTATCGCTATCGGCCGACTAGGATCGATTCATTCTTTCAAATATAACCCTCTCAAACGACGTTTTGAGCGATATTAAAAAGATCTTTATTATTATTATTATTATTTATTATTATTCCCGCCCGACTCAGCACTCTCGGGCTTGTTGTCTTTTATTTTTGTACCGGGTATGAGCCCTCAGCGCTCCCCATTTGTCTGAAGAATGATGAATGAATGATGTTGTAAATGTATATATGTGTCGTAAGTTTTACCTAAAAAAAATTTATTTTGTTTGAATTTTGAACCTCCTCCTTTTTTGAAGTCGGTTAAAAAAGGGAGCCAACGCATCGGCTCGCTTCTCTCGTCCCCCATTACCTCAGCTAGATAACATAATTACATGCAAGTTATCAAATATTAGGCGTCTATTTGGTTGCATCGCTGATGTTTACAACCCAACAGACATTGTACTACTAAACAATGGAAGTAAGAAGGAGGTGAATGACATCGTTTCTTCTGTTCAAACGATCTGATTATTGTTTTCGATCGCGTGTGAACTTAAGATTCTTGAATAAAACTCACTTTTCTTCAATGCAAATTGTCCAGGTCTTCCTACTAACAATGTTGTCGAGTCATCTTTTCTTTGAATGAGTTTGAAAGATTTCCATAATCTACATTTGAATTTTTTTTATGTTATTGTGAGATGGAATACAGAAGCTACGAAAGTCATAAAGGGTGATCTACACACGACCGCGCACCGACGCGGCTGGCGGTAAAGCGGTTAACAAGGTTGCATTGACTTGTAGGTATGTAACCCGCTGATGCTTAATACACGAACACAGCCTCGCCGCGCGGTGCATCGCTACAAAATCCGTCTTGCGGGAGAGTCACCTAAAGGCTTCTAAGCTTTATCATAGAATAAGGAGTAATACTAGAATGGCAACTATCTGCCCCTGACAGGCGGCTGAGCTAGGTTTATCTCTCTCTCTCTGTATCTATCTCCAACACAAGTCTTACTTTAGTCTGCAATCGTATGGACATCTAACGTCACAAATCACAGATGCGCGTGTACGATAACTTCAATGTGTAGTGTCGCCAGCCACGTTTAAGGCAGCGAGCCTATTGCTACCGACCGGAAACAAATTAAAGTCACCACGAGATATCTATTTCTATTATCCATAGACATACCTAAGATATAGACAACAAATCAAAACAAAAGTTTGTAGAAAAATAATAAGTGAAAATGCAAAAAATATCCTCCAGTGACATGCCGGGGTTAAAAAATAATAACTAAAAAAAAGTAAAATATATATTTTCGTAGTGATTTATTGTAGAATTGTGATTCGCACATGGCATTAACTACTTGGCCGGATAAATGTGGGCGCAAACCTCGGCTCAGAGCGTCGTCAGAATTAATCGATCCTAGTCGGTCGATAGCGAGAAGCACTGAATGAGGGAAATCGTGAACCACGCCAGTGGGGTCAGTATAGGGATTCTGAAGTGTTTGTTGTCCCTAGCTGATTGGCCACTTCTATGGCTAGAGTAATTGGGTCGTCGGGATTGTATGGACCTTCCCAAAATACATAAGCAACGTGGAAACTTTTAAGGTTCGTTTTCGACAAGGATCGAATATTACTACAAGATATCGCAGTATATCACGTTAGGCATTAAAACTTCACAAACATTGGGCCATATTTTAACATTAATTAATTACTGACCATTGACAAATCGCTGAAGAAATCCTATGCATAAACAGTGTTTGAGTGCTACATCAAAATAGATCTAAGAATGACTCAATGTTAGTCATTAAGCAAGACGTTGCAAATGCAATGATTGAAAGATGAAGTAAGATGAAATAATACCTACACTTTAGACTTGTGGTAAAGTAAATGTAACCAGAGTAATATTATAGCCGTTCACTTCTCGCTCAGAAAAAGTTTACATAGATATTGCCACCAACTAGATGCAGATAAAAAAAATAAAGGGAATTAGAGGGTTTGAATTTTGAATTGAAGGGAAGAGAGGAAGGGGTAGACCTAGGAGAACATTTATGAAACAAATAAAAGAGAAGGTGCAGGTCGTGTCGTATCAGGAGGTGAAGGTTTTGGCGGGAAAAAGAGAGGAATGGCGATTACTCCACCGACAGGAGCGCAGCTCTTAAATAAAGAGAGAGAGATGCAGATACACATTTGTGCAAGAGAGCACAAAATTCAAATTCAAATTTTTTATTTCGGACTTCATCCGTATATGTTCTTCATCCATGTATGTTACAAACAACTTATATTCTAGTGTTAGTAATAACTTAACAACTTTTTATAGAATTTTACCTGTCTGATATAGTTTTGTATTCCTTTTACTATCTTTGTTTTTGATAACGACTTCGGTCTTTTGTCTTCTTGTAAAATATATTGCTGTTTGAACTAGATCCGGTTTATTATTGGTAGCCAATAACATTAATTCAGAAACAAGCCATTCACACAACAATAATACTTACAAAAGTTTTAGGGAACACTATGTTTGTAAAGAACTCCGATCTATCTTTTCCGACTTTTTTTGGAGAAAACCCCGACTCAGGTCGAGTAAAAAAATACTACTAATATACTCATCATCATCATCATCATCAGCCCATTAACGTCCCCACTGCTGGGGCACGGGCCTTCCCTATGGATGGATAGGGAGATCGGGCCTTAAACCATCACGCGGGCCCAGTGCGGATTGATGGTTATTAACGACTGCTAATGCAGCCGGGGCCAACGGCTTAACGTGCTTTCCGAAGCACGGAGGAGCTCGAGATGAAAACTTTTTTTTGTGGTCACCCATCCTATGCGCCTTTGCGAAAGTTGCTTAACTTCAACAATCGCAGACCAAGCGCGTTTACCGCTGCGCCACCGAGCTCCCTAATATACTACTAATATACTATTGTATACATAATATTGAATTGTTGTTATTTTTATTTTATTGTTTTGTAAAGTGTATGTAAAATATTGTATATTATAAAGCGTAGTGAGCTTACATTTGCGTCATACATTCACTAAGATTCGTCACAGTCCACCTCGCAAAGTGAGGGTGATTATTATTTTGTCATCGTCATTTTGCTTGGTTGTCCCTCGGTCTCGTATTTCGTTACGCTTCTATTACGGCAAACGTAATGTTATATTATTTATGTCTTAATAAAATAGTTTGTATTTCTCACGGCTAAATGACAAGAGGACTTATATACACATCATCAGCCCATTAACGTCCCCACTGCTGGGGCACGGGCCTTCCCTATGGATGGATAGGGAGATCGGGCCTTAAACCATCACGCGGGCCCAGTGCGGATTGATGGTTATTAAAGACTGCTAATGCAGCCGGGACCAACGGCTTAACGTGCTTTCCGAAGCACGGAGGAGATCGAGTTGAAAACTTTTTTTTGTGGTCACCCATCCTATGACCGGCCCTTGCGAAAGTTGCTTAACTTCAACAATCGCAGACCAAGCGCGTTTACCGCTGCACCACCGAGCTTCTCTTATACACAGGTACGCATATTTCCCGTTAGGGTAAGCAGTGACCACGGAAGCGTCTGACACGTCACTTTTGCATCTTCTACTCTTGACCAGGCCTTTACAATATCCTGGATTGTATCGCGGTATGTTCGCCTAGCGGTGTTCTGGTAAAGGTCGCGGGAAGTCGCTGGATGCGGGCAGCGCAGGACCGATCGTCGTGGAGATCCTTGGGAGAGCGTCATACGGCTGATGATGATGATGTTCGCCTAGGCCTTCCTCTTCCAATTCTATCACTAACCTTCGCATCACAAATCGTTTTCGCATCATAACTCCTGGAAATCACGTGATAACAATTAATTATCATGACCCGAACATTCTCTCTCTCTCTCTCTCAGTGGCATTTATTATTCCCATCTGATGGTGGGGTCTGCTTTCTTCGTCTTTCTCTTACACTTCATCATGACCCAAACATTAATAAGGATTATATTTATAGCCTAAGTTAGTATTATATGATCTGTGGCCTAACTATCCAGTAAACAACATTCTCTTAGAATACGTACAATAAGTATCGAAAGTACTTTTGATCTTATCACATAGCATCCTGCTCCTTTGATCCTCAAAGGTCAATGCACTATCCTCTCACTGTGTTGCAATACTTCAGACACTACAATCAAAATATCGAGATCGTATCTTTACAGTTCGGGTTACCTAACTCGAATAAATTGTATCGATTGCGTGGCTCTAATAAAATAAGCATTTAAACTTTATAGCTTTGCAGAAGCAAAGATGGATTGTGAACGATTTAAAAACATAAAAATACGCCCGTGTGGTCTACGATATCCCTCATCCAGGGGTTACTCCCAGACGCCCTGTGCTTCAGGCCCGTTGTCTTAAATTTTGTATTTGGTGAGAACCCTCAGCGCGGCCCATTTGTCCAGCCAAGTATTTAATACCATATGCGAGAAAAACAGATCAGCCACCGTGGTCTAGTGGTTACAGCGTTAGGCTCACGATCTGGAGGTCTGGATTGGATTCCCGATGGGGACATTCTCGAAATCACTTTGTGAGACTGTCCTTTGTTTGGTAAGGACTTTTCAGGCTTGAATCACATGATTGTCCGAAAAAGTAAGATGATTCCGTGCTTCGGAAGGCACGTTAAGCCTTTGGTCCCGGCTATTAGCCGTAAAAACACCTCCACCAATCCGCATTGGAGCAGCGTGGTGGAGTATGCTCCATACCCCCTCCGGTTGATTGTGGGGCGGCCTGTGCCCAGCAGTGGGATGTATATAGGCTGTTTATGTGCGACAAAAACACAATATTCACGTCAAAAAAATAAAAGCAGTCTGTTATCGCCGATAATGTGGATGAAGCATTACACGTACTTACCTATGTTATGTTATGCGTGGTAGAGCATGCTCCATACCCTCTCCGGTTGATTGAGGGGAGATCTGTGCCTAGCTATGTGTATAGACGTCATACATTTTGTAATACTTACTTACTTACTTACAGTTGAATAAGCCTAACGGCATTTCAATATCGGTTACACACAATCGAATCTGTTTCATACTTTATTTCCACAATGAAACTGAATATCTTATTTACACAAGATTAAATCGCGTTTTTATTGTCCAACTGCCCCTATTGAAGACGAAACGTTCGGTATTTATTATATTATCTGTAGTTCAACCATCAACTGGGTCAAAAGTCCGTTTATGGGAACTTAAAGAAAGATAAAAAAACGTAATTTTGGTGATGTAATAAGATGGAAATCATCTAAATTGTAAATGCGGAATTACGTAAGATTGAAGACGCAGCGAAAACAAATGTTGCCCAAAAGGTTAATTCGCCAATTAAAAACTAAGTTAGTAAAAAGGGAAATAAATGTGGTAATTTATTATCTGGTAATTTGCGAATGTAGAATTGCGTGATTTATTTTTTTTGTATTTAGAACGTTTCACAGACATAATCCAAACGAACGTTGTGGCCAGTACCACAGAGAAATAAGGCAGTTTAGTTTTAAAATGAGACAAAATAGTTTTTATTCAATACGACAAAATTTATATTCAGTCTCTGGCGAGTTACAAACTCTTTTTCGATGTTTCTTTTTTGATATTTTCTTTTTACTTTTGAAAACAATTGAATAAGACCGATTGTTCTTTAATTAATTTTTTGGCATGTTTGTATTTATAGTGGGGGTTAGCCAAGTTGCAAACAATTACGACAATACCATAGTGACAGTGATAAACATAATATACAGGGTGTTAGTGACATCGTAACGAATACAGTACAGGGGCGTAGTCAAGTTGCAAACGCTTGTCTATTGTCATAGACAGTTTTTTTTTATGTGACTTATTGTGAATTTGGAATAATCTGCTTGGTCGGACAAATACGGAACTCTAAAGACAGTGACACTGATAAATCTGTATGGGATTAACATACATAACACAAGGTGTCAATCCCATCTCCCTAGCATTATCCCATCTTTCACAGGGTCCGCTAACCTAACCTGAAGATTTGACAGGTCCGGTTTTTTACAGAAGCGACTGCCTGTCTGACCTTCCAACCCGCAAAGAGAAAACCAGCCCAATACAGGTTAGGTCACATACCTCCGAAAATGCATTTCTCGGGAAGGTGTCAATCCCATATACAGACGGAAAATTTCACTTGATATTAACTCAAAATCATGGTCTGAATCATCCCCCTCAGTATTCGATACGATGTCACTAACACCCTGTATACTATCAGTACTTAACTCTGGTAATCGTAGAAGAAAATGCTTTCACACTTAAGCAACACGCACTCATTCAAAATCGATTACAACAATAAAAGTGTTATGATTATCACTTGCGTCCGTTCATTCATTAAACTCTTCACTCAACAATTATGTTGTCTGTCTGTCCATCAGACAACACTAACACCGCATCCATCATGACCATTTCGTATGATTGATATTATGTAACATTGGTTATATGTAGTGTCTTGACCATAAAAAGCTATGAGAAGCTTCCTGACACAAAAAACAAAATGCAATAGGAACGTACAGTCATGAACATTATCATGTACCCTTTAGAACCCTGTCGCACTTACTTATTTGACATTTAAAGAGACTTACAGTTCAATTTGTCAAAAAAGTTAATGTGACATGGGGGTTAAAATGGCCACAAGAAAGCAATATTGCTATTTGACAGTTGTTTGCAATGCGCACTTTTATACGCGCAAATGTCAAAGTGCAATATTGCTATTTTAGATGAATTGCTTTGATGTGGCCATTTTAACCCCCATGGTATCAATGTGTATCTTTATAGTTCTCGTAAGATCCTGGAATTGAATAGTGATTTTGGCAAAGTGAATGCCTATTGAAGCAAATCTACCTTATCATAGACTTATAGTAAACCCACGCCCGTAATCCCAAATGGGGTGGGTAGATCTATAACGTGCAGCCACCTTGAAACTAAACCTTTTTTTGACGTGACTTATTGTAGTAGTTTTTGTCGCAAATGTCATTATTTCCTTGGCCGGAATTATATACGAAGAACTAAGATATGATGAACCTTATGATGACAAGAAATCAATCAGCCTGTCACCCATATCAATCATCATCATCTCCCTAGCATTATCCCGTTTGTCACAGGTTCCGCTTACCTAACCTGAGGATTTGACAGGTCCGGTTTTTTACAGAAGCGACTGCCTATCTCACCTTCCAACCCGCGAATGAAAAACCAGCCCAATACAGGTTAGGTAACGTGCCTCCGAAAATGCATTTCTCGGGAATGTGGGTTTCCTCACGATGTTTTTATGATCCAAACATGAAATAGAAAACAAATTCGACAATCATTCGTTTAGGCCTGTGCTGGATTCGAACATCTAACGTATATTAGAAATTAAATAGCATGACCGGTCCTGATGTACTTGGCCGGACAAAAAGACAACAGATGTACTGTCACGAGTACTAATATGTATACACTTTGGCACCATGTCACATTAACTTTTTTGACAAATTAAACCGTAAGTCTCATTAAATAGCTAATATGATAGTGCGACGGGGTATAAAGCGGGTACATGATATTGCTCATGACTGTACCTATTCGGAAGCCGCAACTACCATGGAGAACATAACATAGATTTAAATACCTTTGTTTAAAAAAAAGAAAATATTACTAAGAAAGGCGACGGTAGGTCAACTATAGACTGAGTATAAAAGAGTCTATTATAATTTTCTAATTTCATTCGTTCCGCGCTGTAATCATCTACTTATAGTGAGATAACCGACTATTAACAGCAAGACTGCTATTTTAGGAATCATTATGACTTATTACATGATTGTCTTAGAGGCCTAAGTTGAAGATGCTAACGTGTACGTAATTTACGTAACGTAATTACATAGAGAATAAAAACATTCTCAACAACAACTGCAGCATCACGCCTGTATCCCCGAAGGGGTAGGCAGAGGTTTATAGTATACAGGGTGTTAGTGACGTCGTAACGAAAACTTTGAGGGATGATTGAGACCATGATTCTGAGATGATATGAAGTAGAAGTTTCCGTCGCAAAACTATGGAACAGAAAATAATAAAAAGAAAAAGAAAAATTTTTATGAATTTTCCGACGGAAAATTCCACTTGATATCAACTCAGAATCGTGGTCTGAACCATTTCCCTCAGTATTCGTTACGGTGTCACTAACACCCATACCTACTTGTATGGGTACAGTATGTACTTGTGCGGGGTGTAAGTGACATCGTAACGAATACTGAGGGGGATGAAACAGCTGATTATTCTGAGTTAATATCAAGTGGAATTTTTCATCGCAAAAGTATAGAATTGAAAATAATTTTAAAAAAATTAAAAAAAATCATGAATTTTGCGACGGAAAATTCCACCTGATATCAACCCAGAATCATGGTCTGAATCATCCCCCTCAGTATTCGTTACGATGTCACTAACACCCTGTATACCTACCCGCACTCCTCGCGAACTATGTTTAACACGTTCATTATGTATCTGAAAATTAGACATCAACCCCTCACGTTCTATGTTATTTTTCGATAAATACATTGGAATTTATGTACATAGACACACAGGCAAGAAAAAACGTGCCCCACATATGGGCCATGCACGTATGAGATTCAAATTTATTGTCTCATATGTGGTTCATACACAGTGAACGTCTCGTGTCTCGGGGGCGAATCAGAAAACGATGCATATAAACTTTCGTATGGAGTATAGCCCTCTATGGATGTGAAACGTGGACACTGACACAGAAAGACATAGAGAAACTCGAAGCCTTTGAAATGTGGTGTTGGAGGAGGATGGAAAGAATAAGTTACTATGAAGGATGTGCTAAGTGTTAGGGAAAAGAGGCAAATATTGAGAGTTATTGAGGACAGAATTTATTAAAAACATCATAGAAGGAAATCTACAAGGAAAAAGAGGAAGGGGAAGACCAAGAAGAGCTTACATGGACTAGATCAAAGAGACGGTGAACGTCGTGTCTTATAAGGAAGTGAAGGAATTGGCCTTTGATAGACAAGGATGGAGAATCCTACACCGACACGTGGTTCTTAAATTAGTAATGAATAGGGGGCGAAACTATTGCTGTTAGCGGGGCACAAATCCTGCATGCCACATGAAATCGAATCTCTCAATGATACAATCGTCTCAAAACTCATAACTTAGACGTGGCGCCCGTCAGACCCGACAATCGCCGTAAAATCGCCGTGACCGTCGCTGATGGCTCGCGAGATTGTTGGCGGAAGACTGTTACCGTCTGTCGTGCGTAATTCATATCCGTATTATGTCTGAGAACATTACTGTTACTGTTGATGTGCTCGTGAAGTGTGATGGTAACTGTATCGGAAGTATGTTTAAGGCTCAAAATGAATAAAGACGATACTGACGGTGGGTCCTTTTTTATTTTAGAATGTGTATGCACTCACAGAGTCGTGGTAGTCGAAAGAACGCTTGACTTTCACTGTGTGATCGCTCAAAATCCCAACACGGGCCTAAACCCGAATTTTTGGATCTTAAATGTTTATCGCATGCTCAGCGGTGAAGAATTTCCCTTCGCGGGTTGGAAGGTCAGACAGGCAGTCGCTTCTGTAAAAGACCGGACCTGTCAAATCTTCAGGTTAGGTAACCGGACCCTGCGAAAACGGAATAACGCTAGGAAAATAATGAGTTTGTATACACTCAAGCGCACTCTTGCCAATAATTATTTTTCTATCGTATGGGTTGTAAGGTGGATGACCGACCTCATCAACCTTGGTGTCAGAGTTATTATTGAGCCATTTTTTTTATTTTCCCACTTTTTTTGTAAATTTGCCGCAGATGGCATTAACTACTTGACTGCACAATTGCTGGGGAGCGCTAAGGGCTCTCACCCGGTACATAATTTAAGACAACAGGCCTGAGGTTGCCCAGTGGGGCGCGAACCTCGGCTCAGGGTGTCTAACCACGAGACCATGGGGGCGTACTAGATACCTGATACCTGAGAGTAATCTACAAAAAATGCTTCTTGACGGTACATGACACAATGCTAAAGTAAACAAAACACTTAAGAAAAACATTACAAAATATTACCCCATTCTAAACAACTGCAACCAGTAACACATAATTACCCCTTAACCCGTTCGCATGCAAAGCTCGCGTCAACCAAGCAACCAACCACTAATGCCAGCGTGCTGTATCAACACAGCAACCTCTGTAATTTGTCCAGGCCGTGAGAAAACCCATGGGAAGAGCATATTCTTGTTAGTGGGTAAACGATTACATTGAAAGCCTGCAATTCCTTACATTGTCGATCTTGAGTGGGGTAAGTGCGGTGTTATGGGTGCGTGTGAAATGGTCTACGCTGGGGGTTTGTCGTTTGTGATGTTTGCATTGCAAAAACATACTTAGGTACAAGACAATTGGGTCGTGTACTAGGTTTGACATAAATTATGAAATACTGATTACTAAATAAAAACAGATCTAAAACTAACGAAAAAAAAAAGATTTTCTATTTAAATTAGTTATGAATTTTAATCCGATTAACAGCCTCCGTGGTCTAGCGGTTAGAGCGTTAGGCTCACAATCTGGAGGTCCGGGTTCGATTCCCGATGGGGACATTGTCGAAATCACTTTGTGAGACTTTCCTTTGTTTGGTAAGGACTTTTCAGCCTTGAATCACCTGATTGTCCGAAAAAGTAAGATGATTCCGTGCTTCGGAGGGCACGTTAAGCCGTTGGTCCCGGCTATTAGCCGTAAAAAACACCTCCACCAACCCGCAGTGGAGCAGCGTGGTGGAGTATGCTCCATACCCCCTCCGGTTGATTGAGGGGAGGCCTGTGCCCAGCAGTGGGAAGTATATAGGCAGTTTATGATATGATGAATTTTAATCAAGAAAAACATAATAATAAGTCCGACATTTTATAAAATTTTTCTATGACGTTTCAGTGTGCTTTTTCATACAATTTCTATAATAATTTCGCGTTTTGACGTTTAGTAAAAAGTAACTGATTTGACTAGTTGGAAACTAGCCTATTGCCACTTGGTATTCTTAGCGTTAACTTACTTATTATCATCCTCCTCCCAATAGCCTCCGTGGTTTCGGGTTCGAATTCCGGTAAGGACACTATCACAAAAATCACTTTGCTCATACTACTAATTGATGAATTGTTTTAAGTTTACGCGGTTATTATCATAATTAAAGCACATAATAACGGGTAATGGCACTTGCAACAGTGTCGAAATATCGGGAGTCTCATATCCCCATTTAAACGCGGAAAGTTATTATGTGCTTTAATTGATGAATTATACCTGCTTACCAGTCTCATATAATAGATCAAGTCTTTTGCCATTAAGCCGTTGGTCCCGGCTGCATTAGCAGTCGTTAATAACCCACCAATCCGCACTGGGCCCGCGTGGTGGTTTAAGGCCCGATCTCCCTATCCATCCATAGGGAAGGCCCGTGCCCCAGCAGTGGGGACGTTAATGGGCTGGTGATGATGATATGCTGCATATGGCATTAACTATTTGGCCGGACAAATGGGGAGCGCTGAGGACCCCGGTCGCCCGGTATAAAATTTAAAACAACAGGCCTGAGGGTGCCCTGTTGGGCGCGAACCTCGGCTCAGGGCGTCGTCTGAGAGAATTAATCGACCCTAGTTGGTCGATAGCTATAGGCCGCTAAACGAGGGCAATTCTTGACCATGCCGGAGGGCTCAGTATCGAGATCCTGAAGTATTTAAACCAGACATAATAATATAAAGAATGAGTTTGTATTACATTGGGCCTTAATCCCTCAGTCGGTTTTTTCGACATGCCCGGAATATGTTTTTTATCATCTCAAGCAAGTGCCAAGTGGGGTATGCTATATTATGTTAACGTTAGGACCGCCTATGTAGTATGCAGAAAGATTGTAGGTACGAATTTTGTGGGATTTACTAATACAAGATTGGCACAGGTTTCCGCCACCGAGCTCTTCACATATGCAATTAACCACGTCAAAAATATATGCATGTCCATTCTTTTACTTTTCGAAATTGAGTCGAAATATTCAATGCTAACTTGCGAAATATGTTTGTCTGTATTCTGTAGATATGCAATAAACCGTTTTGGATTATGTTACTTGAAAGGCCTTTTCGGTTTCGAAGGTCATTGTTCAAGCGTTTTTTTATCCATTAGTCTTCTCACCGCAAAGCGTCTTCATGATTAAGAAGCCATTGAAAATAACTTTTTAATTTTTTGCCAGGAAACCGCACAAATGTTCTGAAACATTTTATTTTGTTAATTTCAAGGTTTTGCGGTATAGTTTTCTCTACTTTCACCGTGAGAACAAGTCTATTTTAGCTTCTTGTAGATTCGCCTTGGATGGCATTCCCTACTTGGTCGGACATATGTGGTGCGCCGAGGGCTTTCACCCGATAAAAAATCATACCACACCACATCATACCTAACGACTCCCAAGTACCTAGATTAAATTTATACCTATTTTCTTCCCCAAAACAAAACGAATATATTTTATTGCACAAAAACAGAACATACATACATAATGGCCCCGATTCCTGCAGACACCGCCTAATTTTATTTTAAGTTATATCCGTCATTTTCATATCCGTCGAAAAGGAAAGGGACGGATGATTCACAGCTCTTAATTTTAGGAAGAATGAGTAAATGAATGAATAACCCGGGCGAATAAAAAGGTACGTCGCTGGTATGCAATCCGTTTGACATGCTGTCTACTTAACTATGTCGGGTTATTGACGGGTGTAAAATTTTTAGACGGTTGGTTTAGATTTGTTCTTAAAATTGACGTGTGTTCCATAAATTTTATGCTTGTCGATTATCCGTCCCTTTCCTTTTCGGCGGATAAGAAAATGACAGATATAACTTAAAATAAAATTAGATGGTATTTACAGGAATTAGCACCAATATGTATAAACAGCCTATATACGTACCACTTCTGGGCACAGACCTCCCCTCGATCAACCGGACGGGGTGTAGAGCATACTCCACCACGCTGCTCCACTACAGGTTGGTGGAGGTGTTTCTACGGCTAATAGCCGGAACCAACGGCATAACATGTCCTCCTGAATCTTACTTTTAAGTCGTTAGTATACCTACTATCTATCATATTTTTTTCATGAGACAACATAATATCTGTTAAAAAAATTCTTGATTCAGAATTGCCTACACTAAAGTGGAGTTTTATGACCATAGAAAGAGTACAGTTCACATTACAAGAATTCCGAAGCGTGCGTGCGCGTGCGTCTTCAACTATGCTACAACAAATGCTCAACTTTTATTTTTATTGGAATGCCGACCAACAGGTTCCGTCCAAATTTCCTTTCTGTATAGTCCAAGTGACCAATTACTAGCGAGAAACAATATTGGCCCCGATTCCTGCAGACACCTCCTAATTTTACTTTAAGTTATGCCTGTCGTTTTCTTATCCGCCGAAAAGGAAAGGGACGGATGATTGACAGCTGTTAATTTTAGGAAGAATAAGTAAATGAATGAATAACCCGGGCGACTCAAAAATGTATCTCGCTGGTATGCAAACCGTTTCGCGTGTGCTGTCAACTAAATTCTGTCGGGTTATTAGCCCATGTAATTTTTTTATAGGGTTGTTTTAGATTTGTGCTCCCTTTCCTGCTCAGTGGATAAGAAAATGACAAATATAACTTAAAATTAAATAGTGTCTACAGGAATTAGCACCATTCTGTACTTATTTCGTGATGAAATCGGGCTAAGGAACCCACAACCACAGATTATGAAGCATAGAATAAAGAACTACGAGAACAGTAACTCCCCGACCCGCATCAATTCGTATCGGGCGCCGACTTCACCCCCTCTGGGTCTTAAATGGCCGTATGCCACTAAGGAGTAAGGGAGAGCGCACGATCTGTCTGTCTCGCCAAACAAAAAGTATGTCCGGACTGTGATTGAAGTTCAAGATGAATACAACTTAACAACTATATTCCCAATTCAAATTTAAATTCAAATTCAAAAATATCTTTATTCAGTAGGAAACATAGTTACACTTTGAATCGTCAATTTTTACATAACGAACGTCTCATCCGCTTAAAACTACTGCAGCTTCTCACAACCTGTATAGCCGGAGAAAAGAATTGGATTAGTCAAAGATCGCAAGATGAATTAGAACCCAGACTCCACCAACGTTTCTGGTGATTCGTAAGCCATAATTCCCTATACGTACCATAATAGTCTAGCCAACTGTGTTAGTGAAAATAATGAACCATACACTTCTACACATACCTCGGGTAGACTCCTTCTGGGATAAACATTTGTGATTTGATGTACTTACGTATTTTCCCAAAATCCATTATGCTCCTGCCCTTATCTTACTGTAAGTGGGATCGGCACAACATGAAGGTGCTTCATTTATAAGTTATGTGTTTATATTGTTTTTAATTAGTGTGTGAAAATAAACTAGTATTATTAAAAACAAAAAATAAATCTAGTGATTTATTTACGTAAAATACTATGTAGGTAGTGTATAAAACAAAGTCACTTTTTCTGTCCCTATATCCCAATGTACTTACGCTTAAATCTTTAAAACTACGCAACCGGATTTTGATGCGGTTTTTTTTAATAGATAGAGTGATTCAAGAGGAACATCCATTAAATAGTGGAGAATTACTGTTATTTTTGAAGTTTTTAATGTGATGTCGTTAATTATTTCATTTTTTCGAATCGAATCGAATCGGCGGGTCGCTAGTCTATTATAAAGTAGATAAAGTAGATAGGTATTCTACTTTACCTATGCCATAATACAGAGTGTTACTGACATCGTAACGAATATTGAGGAGGATGATTCAGACCATGATTCTAAGTTAATATCCAGTGGATTTTTTTGTCGCAAAATTCATGACTTTGTCATAAAAAATCCACTTGATATCAACTCAGAATCATGGTCTGTATCATCCCTCAAAGTTTTCGTTACGATGTCACTAACACCCTGTATATCTGGTGGAACCAGCGATGTCCCCAGTTAGTAAATATTAACTCATCTCTTCTCACTAAACACTTTCACCTAATGCACTGCTGTGGTAATATTATGCTGGGAACATGTTTACTTTAAACATTTATTTTACAGTCGAGTTGAGTGCTAGGTACAGTCATGAGCAATATCATGTACCTACTGTAACGATGTGAACTTTTCCCGGCACACCATTTGTCCGACCAAGTAGTTAAAGCGATTTGCGGCAAATCTTCAATAAGTGACGACAAAAAAATCACATAATCCTGGCTGGAAAGCGCGTTATAAGTTAATCTTTGAATAACGTCTTGAAACGAGAAATGTCTAGGCCTCGCGCCTAGTACCATGTTGCTTGTTTATATTTTTTTACTAATGCCCCCGACTTAGGATTGTTTTCGCAAATATTTAGTGCAGTTAACTCCATATTCTAAACTGGGAGGCATATCGTCGTTGCCAATTTAAAATCTATTATGTGCAATCGGGTCAATTTTACAGAAATTAAAATAAAACTTCCGCCTGAATTTTTTTTTTGTGTGACTGTGTGTTAAATATATTAAAAGATAATTGCTATTTATGTACATAAGACTTTGTATTGAATGTTTTAGGAGCAAAATACTATTCGATTCTGACAAAAAAGAAATTTGGTGAGGGCGACGGCGAAGGGACGTATATAATATAGGCTATTGATATTTTATTTTGTATGTAGCACAGTAAACATAAACTCAACATAACATAGAATCACTTATGAAAGGGGTAGGCAGGGTAAAATAGTTACTAGTAAACTACTCCGAGTTCGAAGAGAAAATATTGGTGCGGATTCTGACAGACATAAAATTAATCTTAAGGAAATTTAACCGTTCTAAAAATAATCCTTCCCTTACGATAAGTATAAGAAAGGGACAGAATTTTACAACCAAGCCAAATTAAAAAAAAAACATCCACAAACTTAGCCAGTATCAGTATGTACCTGTTGCATTTGAACAGATAACTACTTCACCATCACGCGAACAAAACGTTTGAAAGGTTTTAAAGGTGTACCTATTGAAACATAGTCATAAATCATAATTAAATTGGAATATTGTTACCACAACAGAAGTTTTGAATAATACGTTTTATTTTGCTATATAAATACAAATTTTTCCAACGTAAAAAATACTTCCTTCTCACATTATCATTATCAGGCACATAGCATTTAGTTTTTCATAATATCTACATGAGACCCATAGATGTTTTAGAAGTTTGGATAACCGCATACTAAATTACAGAAATTCTTCATATATTATGCAGACTTTGTTTCGTATCGTTGATCGTAATTTCTTCTTCTAAAAGAACCAAATAAATTATAGAGCCTAGAGAGATAGAAAATTACGGTGTTTTTTTTTTTAAATTGACCGCCACCAGGCGCCTCATCCGCTACGTATTACTTTTTTATTTAATGTGGCCAGCGCATAAATAAGTCAACCGAATGAAAAACGAATCCACTATCGATTCAATTGTCACTTTCATTTTTATTACAAGTTAATGGGAATGATTTCTAATTTCTATTTTTTCTTGTTTCAGGTCACAGCTTTGGCTGTGCTCAGCATATCATGCGCCAAGAACACAACGGCGAAAACGAAACCGAAACGACAATTAGAAAGTATACGAACGCCAACAAACCTACAATATTCATTAGTCCTGCCGCATTCAAGAGTGACACATTATAGATCTTTGACATCTGGCGAACGCCGTATTTCCAATATCTCCCCAAGAGCGGGGAAACTGCCTCCGTATGCCGTCCAAATGGAACCAGTCGTACAGTACTCTCAAAAAGACCCCTTGTACGACCCTTCCTTAGACAACCTGGATGACGTCGTGGTTAACCAAAATGAAATCTATGCCCAGCCTAAAATCCTTAATATTCAAGATCAGGCTTCGGAGGGTACTTACGGACCTCCCTATGGGTCTTTGCCAACTGCTCCTCTCTATGCCCACGAACATCATCCGCATTACTACGAAGCTCCCGAACCTATTATTGAAATCATTATTAAAGAATCTAATGAGACACTTCCAGCACCACCACCACAGCCTGTCCAAAAAAAGAAGAAGGAACCAGTGCATGTTTTCTATGTGAAATATAGCAAAGACCCTCATAATAAGGATAAAGTGGTCTATGAAAAACCAATTCCGGCAATCACTCCCCCAACAAATTCCGAGGAAGAACACCATGAGGACTACGTCACCGTCACACCAGAACCACTGTATGGTCCGCAGCAGACAACTACTTTGAGGGCTATAATCAAGCCAGAGTCGGAAGTGTACCACAGCGACAGCAGTGTAAAGATTACTTTTGGCAATGAAGGTGGCCATCATTACAGCGACAGACGAGAAAGCACGTCGCACTCTGAAGACCGCGAAGAGACTGCCCCGAGACCTGCTATTGCCTACCCACAACAACCTCCTAATCATCCACAATTACAGCGATCCGCTGCAAAACCTCAACAACAAGACGTTCTCTCTAGGCAACCTACTCAACAAACCCATTCTGCTCCACAAAATTACAGGCCTGCTCCACAACATGCACAAAGCCGCATTCAATTCCAGCAACCTCATTTGGTAAACGACCAACAGCTTCCAAGACAAGGTCCATCTGTTGCTCCTTTCAGAGGCCAGCCGCACATTCCTCGCCAGAATCCATTTGGACCCCACACCTCTCAGAACTCTCATAACTTCGCTAATGGTCCTCCTGGCCCAACTCATTTTGGCAATGCTCCTAACCTACCTGGACCCGTTGGCCCTTCACCTGGTCCTGCTTTTCCTACTGCTCTACCAAGACCAAATAACCCACCCCAATTCCATCCACGTCCAAGCAGTCAACCTCAATTTGCTCCTCGTCCACAGTTCAATGGCCCTCCTCGCACTAGTTTCCATTCTGGTCCTCAAAGACCTTTCCACCAACCTCAACCATTCTTTGACGAAGCCAAATATTTGCAAGAAAATTACCACACAATAACAACTGACCAAGTTGACCCACCTAAAGAACAACTTGTGCCGACGAGACAACACCAGAGCTTTAATCTTGGCAGACCTAGTCCAAGTTCCTCACCTCAGTTCCAAGAAAGTCGACCTCAACTCATTCCTTTGAGTCAACAACTGCCCCAACAAAGACCACACCAACATTTCACTGACTCTATTCAAAACAAACCGTCCTTTGCAGGCCCTACTAGAACTCCATTCTTCAATCTTAAACCATCTCCTCCGCAGATCGAAGACAACCGTCCACCATTCCAACCTTTGCACAACCAACCTCAACAGCAATTCAGTTTCCACCAAGGTCCCCAACCATTATCCAGACCTTCTCAACAAACTCATAGTTCATTCCCTGGTCCCATCGGTCCTTCGCCATCACCGATACCCCAAACTCAATTCCTGCCCCAGCCATCTTCACCATCTCTTTTCAACTTCCAACCTCAACCATCACCAACACCAGAGCTACAATATAATTTCCAACAAAACCTGCCATCTCAGGGCCCATCTGAAAGACCATTCTTACAATCTCACGGACCCTCAGACAGACCACAATTCCAACAATCACATGGCCCTTCGGAAAGACCACAGTTCCAACAGTCACATGGACCCTCAGAAAGGCCGCAATTCCAGCAATCTCACGGTCCCTCAGAAAGACCACAGTTCCAACAATCCCATGGACCCTCGGAAAGGCCTCCTTCGAACTTCCAAGATCAATCCAACTTCCATCATCAACAAAATGTTGGACAATTCGTGCCTCAAGGTGGTGAACTAGTAGCAGCTATACCTAAATATGAGCAGCATATTACAGTCAACGGACCCACAGCTTCACCAAGTTACAATGGTTTTAGTGAACCTACACCAACTGCAAGCCACCCCGAACAACAGTACCACCAACAGCAGCAAATTCCTCAACAAAATCTTTATGATGCTGAACAGGAACAAGTACGGTTACAATTAGCAGCGAATGTTCAAAAACAACAAGAAGAAATTCAAAGGCTTCAAAGTCAGCTTATTTTAGCCCAACAACAGCATCAACACCAACATCAACAACAACAAAAGACGCAACAGCAAGTAAAACAATTAGAGCATACCATTCAACAACAATCGCGAAACAATTACAACCAACAAGTGCAAGCTACCTCTCCTAGAACACATTACTCTCAGACAAAATCTCAACAGCATTCCTACGTATCAAGTACAGCCTCACCTCCGTATTACCAATCCACTTCTAGAACTGTAGAAATCAGACCTACTACTCAAAAATATGTGTCATCCACGGCAAACTCAATAAATACTACACCCGAGGCGAAGAAGGAAGAGAAAAAGAAAAAGCCTGCCGTTGAACTTCCCGACGAAGTTCCGGATGACCTTCGCCAACAGCTGCTATCTTCGGGTATCTTAGATAATGCTGATATTAGCATTTTAGATTACGACAAAGTGGGAGAAACTCCTTTAGATTCTTTACCCCCAGATCAGTTGGCTAACTTCTTCAGCGCCGGAGGCGGTCAACAAATTGCTTCTAGTGAAAATAGACCAATTATTGTAACACGAAATGGAGATCGGGTTCAGTCTCGTATTGATGAAGAAGAAGACGACCAGGAACTTGCTGCCTCTGAAAATGTAGCAACTTACGTCGCTCCACCCCCAACTGAAAAACAAGCTGTAGAAATGAAGGTTGTGCACTTTGATCCTAAGACCGAGGAAGGGCAAAATATCGCTAAGAATTATGTTAAAGAAGATGCTACTCAATTAGAACCTGTGACTCTTAACGACAAGAAATACAATAGATATTTGCCTTTGAAAGTAAGTGGCAACCAATTTCCTTTGCCAGATGTACTGAAAGGTAGAAAGGTAACGTCTGTCGTTGTTTTGGCCCCTGTAGAGACGGAAGCATTAAACGGAGATCATAACAGAGCCGAAAGAGCAACAACAACTGGCTTAAAAGGAATCAAATTTATTGCTGGAGACAGTTTACACGACGTGCTCAAGAAGCCAACAAAAGACAACTTTGAAAAATGGTTAGACACTGAAAAGAAGACTGCTTCTGACTTGCAATCTGTCGTCTTGCTCGTAACTGGGTACGTAATAATATTTTATCTACATTTTAACGTCTCAATGAACATTATTGTATATTCTTTCTAATACAAGATTTGTTTAACTTTGCCAACGTGTTATAGTATATGTATATATTACGTTCAGTCGATTTTGTTACTAAAGTTTGCACAGTAGGTACTTGACTTTACCGAAACTTAAAATAGTTTTCAAATTATTTACAGAAATGACAACGCAGATGAGAGAGAAATCTACATGTACGACATTGCAACAGGCAACGTGAACAAGCTTAGTGGCGAGCTGTCTAACGCCTTCGTAGAAGCAGCAGAAAACAACTCCCTGAGCAAAGACATCGAAAAACTAGCCATCGAGGGTGAAGGAACTCCGGAAAACTTCGAAAAAGACGATGACAGGGATGCGGATGCTTCGGAAAACGTGCCATTATTAGTAGATTTATCAGGTCTAAGCTTAGACCAAGAAAATAATCAAGTGTCAATATCATCGGGCTATAGTAAAACGAAACTTGGCAGATCATTAAGAAGACATTGACATGCAAAGTGCCGAAAGGCATTTGATTTTTGTAAATAGTTTAGCGTAGTATTACTAAATTAAAACGGCGTGATGTTACGTATTTAGTCGTTAAATTACGAAAGTGATAATCCTGTTGTACAATATTATTAAAGTACCTTTTTTATATTTGTGTTTATCTTTTATTTCAATTTGTTACCTAATTTAATGTAATAGGTGCTATTGCTGGACAAAGACTTTATCATCTTTACTTGAATTAATGAAAATTATAATTAATTATATTAGATAATCGATTTATATATTGTTTTTAAGTTGGTAGCAAATCGATTCCATAATCGAATCGGTTATAATTTTTCTAGTCTGGCAAACAAAATGGCAACTGTCAAACATATGGATTATTTATGGTGGTCTGCCTTTGCCGCAGTGTAAATTCTCCGTTTTTATTTTTCATGCATTTTTGATATAATTTTTGTGTTTGACAATCATGATGGAGGGCTCACTGAGTAAATGGACAAATGTGATGAAGGGTTGGCAGTACCGGTGGTTCGTGCTGGATGAGAATGCTGGTCTTCTCTCCTACTACACGGTAAGTGACGTTTCATATTGTTACTCTATAAGACTATAAAACGATTTTCCAAATTTCTATTCAATAGTTTCTACCTGGAATCTAACTGGAAATTATACGACATGAAAGAGGTTATAAAATTCCGGAGTATCACTACCGACTAAAAAGTTTTGTTTTCTTTTAAAACACGTCAACAATGTATATAAATAACTTTTAAATAGTATGAAAATAACAATGTGAAATACGTTAGCTGACTGTATTTTATCTGAACTTGGCAAGTTTATTGTTTTTCACAAATAAATAAGGTATACATTGTGTCAATGTCAAGGTTGATTTATACTATGCTTTCAAGGCAAAGGTCAAGAAAACTATAAGCCTATGAAATATACATTTATTATTTATCTTTACATTTTATTCCAGTTCTGAATCTTATAGGTTAACATAGATACTAAGTTACTACAAGTTTCTTAGTTGATTTAACTGTGCTACAATGGGCTAGCTTACTCCCAAATCTAATAAGAATAAGATACTTTTATAAAACATCATAAGATTTTTCTATTGAATTTGTATGGAAATACTGTCTTTGTGAAGTCATCAATAAAACCACTCAACCATCATAATCATTATGATTTAAATAAAAAATTTAAATTCACCTAAATCAACACCAAAAATCGAGAATGCTACACCGATAAGAGTCTAGCTCTTAAATGTTTATAGTAATTTATTTAATTGTAAATATTAATATAACAATACGTCACAAAAACAAACTTAAAAACTAGTCATTAAATAACCCGCCCCTCACTGTTCCCGGAGCAAAGGTGCCCACAACACTAGCCGCATTACCGCGTTGAATGGCAATGGCCAGCCTTTGGACCAGGAACGAGCCGGAGCGGGAGCGGGCTCTTAAATTAGTTATGATGGAATAAATAAAAACAAAAAATGAGATTGGTCTCTACTTTTAGATAAGTAGGTAATTTATCTTTGAGCAAGTCAAATAATAGGTACATTATTGACATAACTGGTTATTGAAAAAAACTTATTATGTTTTTATTCTACATAGTATTAATACAAAAAGAATATACTGATGAATTGAAATTCTGCTCCTTTTTTAAAATTGGTTAAAAATAGAATAGAAATTGTTTATTATAAAAGGTTTATTATTTATTATAACACACAAAAACAAGACATTAAATCATTTAAAATTTTCACAAATAATTAGAATGAAGCAAAATGAACTACTACATGTTTTGACTGGCGATTCATCATCCCGGTCTTATGATATTAGCGGGATGCCGTAATGGGTAAAATTGAATGTTATTCAGGCACATGTTATCTATAAAAACCTCCTTTCATATGACATAGGTGTTTTCTTACAATTCACAGCATATAAATAATAACAAATTAACAAAATAAAGATTTTGAAAATTATATTATAAATATATAAATAGAAAGAATCTTAGTTAAGTTGTTATGAAGAATTAGGGCATTTCCAGGCTACATTCCCTGAAAATAATATAGATAGCGCTGTATAGATTTGATATGATAATTACCAGCACTTTGTTAGAATTAAGTACAACCTGTAATAAAATGCCATGTCAAAAATTTGTAACTGTTGTACATGAATAAATTATTTATTTATTATTATTATTTACCTATTTTCTCACTGCTTGGGGTACATAATTATTCGAAACTATAAAATAACGGGCAGAGGCATATACTAAAATAATTGTTGTGTGATATTTGGATCAGATTATGTGTAGAATTATGTTGCTACCTATAGCAATTCTCTTTATTTTGATCAGAATAATAATGGATGGAACATGACTTGTTCCTGGATGTTATAAGAATGGTCATAATTTATACTCAGAAATAAAAAAAGATGCAATTATCCATGAAATTAGAGGGTTTAATGAAGGCAACTTTGTACACCGCCATATTTTTAATGGAGAATGTACCCTGTCAAGTCCCTTATTGTAGCTGCAACTGTTTAAAACATTACAAAATGTATCTTTTATGGCAGCAGTGCTATTTTATTCTAGTGTGTTCTCTTACTTATTGTATTATTTTATTATATCGGTGGCCCCGATTCCTGCAGACCCTCCTAATTTTACTTTAAGTTATAACTGTCATTTTCTTATCCCTCGAAAAGGAAAAGGACAGATGATTGACAGCTCTTAATTTTAGGAAGAATGAGTAAATGAATGAATAACCCGGGCGAATCAAAAAGGTATCTCGCTGGTATGCAAACCGTTTGACGTGTGCTGTCAACTTAATTCTGTCGCGTTATTAGCCAATGCAAAATTTTTATAGGGTTATTTTTGATTTGTGCTTAAAATTGATATGTGTTCCATAAATTTTATGCTTGTTGATTACCCGTCCCTTTCCCTTTCGGCGGATAAGAAAATGACAGGTATAACTTAAAATAAAATTAGATGGTGTTTACAGGAATTAGCACCATTCTGATTCTATATTTAACATTATTAAACTTTTAATCTACTTTTTTTATTCCATTGCCACTATGGACACCGTTCATACTGGCTTTCCTCTTTTTATTAACGTAATTTTGTTTAAAGAAATCATAGAACATGTAGTATACGAATATTACAGTGGAGAAGTATAATGGCGTGATGCCGATGGGGGCTGGGCAGCTAGGGAGGTACACTTGCCCTCCGTGGATCAGCATGACATTGAATTGTATCTGAAAATAAAGAACATTTGTGATCTCTTTACAGCTCTACTCACCCTGATAGGCATTAGTTGCGTGTGTTTGTATATGTCACCGTTTATATATAAATGAGAGGTCGTTCTATTTTTTAGTATTCGAATTATCTGCAAAAAGTTCCTAAGTAAAAAGTTCCTAACACAACACGCATTTGGCGCGTTTTTCATTTGTTTATTTTTTTCTCAATAGAAGTGATGATAAATGTCACTTTGGTCCTGTGGTATATTGACTTGCTTCTCAAACGGCGGGCGCTGGTTTGAACCCTAATACCGGACTTGCACCAATGATTAAGTTAGCTTAAGTGCAGTTTTCACTAACACGTTGTCTCGACCATTATAGACGAAGATTCGGCTCACCTACCACGTTGGTCTAATAGAAAGCTCGGTGAGGCGTGGGTACTTAGTTCATCTTACGATGGATGTACCTCTAACTGCCACGTTGGAATTTATCCTGAGCTTATGTTAAATGATGAAAGATATTTTGTCTCACTAGGCACAGTGCATCCTATCAGCGACAAAAAGGTCATTGAACTTACCATCTGTATGACAGTAATCCACATCTTGTATTTGGCAAGGAAAGCTTTGACCTTGGGAGTGCCCTCAGATGAGAGGAGGTAGTAGCTGTACATGATGACATGGACCCCGTTGTTGAGCATGGGAGGGAATGACGTCATACCTCCTGGAAAGAGATAGTCGATAGTCAATACTTCATTTACTATTGTAATATCTAGCCGTCTTATTAAAAAAATCAAACGGTCAATATTAGCAATTGTAATATCTAGCCGTCTTATTACAAAATAAAACGACCTCCGTGGTCCAGTGGTTGAGCGTTGGGCTCACGATCCGGAGGTCCCGGGTTCGAATCCCGGTGGGGACATATCACAAAAATCACTTTGTGACCCCTAGTTTGGTTAGGTTAGTCCTAACATTACAGTCTGATCCGTGATTCGGAAGGCACGTTAAGCCGTTGCACGTGATGATAATATTTGAACCACACATGAATTCGGAAAACGATTTAGAAATCATAGGTTTAGGCTCGTGCTGGATTTGAACCTGAGATCTTACAGTGACAGTCGTGTTTCAACGGCTCCCTCGGGTATGATTCTGTACAAAGTAAAAGTGTAGTGTAGTATTAAGTATTTGTTATGTTAAAGCCTAGCCCATCCATAGACGAAGTAGAAAAAACCAAAGTAAAACATTCATTAAGCCACGCCTGTGCAGAACCACCCGTTGACACACCCTGATGGAATAAAGGCATTAATTAGGTACACAGCTACACAATTATACTCGACTGTAAGGCATAGATTGCTTTATTCGTTTCATTGGAAACTACATAGCAAACTACATTTGGATGTGAGTTTTGTTAACAAAACTTCGCAATAGACATGCTAGTACACCAAGAAACAACAAACATTTATTGAGAAGCTGTGTAGGTACATGCGTGCAGGTGTCAAACATTATAAAATTGTCTCAACAGCATGTCCATGTCGGACGTACAATATTCCAAATAAGTAAGTACACATTATAAACATTTGTCAATTTTAAATATCATTGTTGTTGAAAATATTCATTTAAGTCATAAAATCCACCCACCACACACCCTGGACACTTCTTACAAAACACCTCGTTTTACGCAGATTTCACAGATTTTTAACTGGATTGAAACTAGCGTGCCTATTGCGAGGTTTCGTTAACATAAATCACATACGAATGTCATTTTCCAAAAAGGCGCTTACGTAGTTTTCTGTATTAGTACACCCTGGACACTTCATACAAAACTCTTCGTTTTACAAAGACACTACCTACACATTAACGTTGTGACGTCTGACACCATACGATTGAAGAACCTAGAAAAACCTAGCTCAGCCGCCGTACTATACGTAGTATTATTCAAATTCTAAGATGCTAGTTTCAGTTTATTTAAAACATCGTTATACCCGGATTGAAATTAATCACTTCAGAATTTCATTTTTCAAAAATGCGGTTTACACTACATTGTTATGTATGTAGGTATGACTTCCAGTGTTCAGAAACTCGCCCTAGGATAGCAAATTAAGTAAACTTCCTTTTTAGGTATTTGCGATAATTCCCAGGTCATAAAACCTAGAAAATATATCCTATAGATCACCGTTCTATCTATCTCTTACATAACTAATGACGAGACACAACAAAGCCCCTTATCTAGCTATATTTAGCTCCAGAACTAGGTTAGCGGGGCTTAACAGGGTGTCTTCTAGGAATTCCTGGTAGAACCTAGAACGTCGACCTGGCGATGGCTATTTCTTGGAACCCTTGTTAGAGTTTCAGCAAATAATTCTTGATAAGTCTTTCTCAAAGTGCGCAGTAAACGCTGGTGGTTTTTGGTAGGTAGAACATTAGACAATTGGACAATTGGATGGTACTCTTTATTTTGTTTCTGTATGTTACATTTTCCTATGCACGAACGTTACAAGAATATTGCTCCATATTGGATTGCTAGGTTCGATTTGATATATCCAGGATATACTTTACTGGGTATAATTAAATACAGCAGCGTTGATCTAATTTTACTGTGCTTTTACGAGCTATAAAGCTTTAATGACCTCCGTAATATGCTTGTATATCTGGATAAACAGGATATACACGCTTTAAGACCTACGTCAAGATAGACAAATCTTCACTCCATTTGCACTGTGGGACGCCGGAGTTGTGGAGTTAAATAAGAGACGTGTGTCTTCTAAGACGGTCGTTTATTGTCTGTTGTTGGATATGACATATAATACAGATATGTATATAACATAGGTGTGGAGGTACATACTACACATTTACCTTGGAGAGTCGAGTAGATCTAAGTTGCTATTTACGAAATTACGGAGTTATCTTTATTGGGACATTTAATAAGTGTTGTCAGGGTTATTATTAAGCCGCCAACGGCCCCCATCAGGTTGCATATCAACGAGATGCCTATTCTATTCGCCCGTGTTATTCATTTAAATAAACAGTTGTCAATCGTCTGTCTCTTTCCGTTTCGGCGAATAAGAAAATGACAGGTATAACTTAAAATAAACTTAGATGTTGTGTACAGTCATGAGCAATATCATGTATCCACTTTAGAACCCTGTCGCACTATCATATTTGACATTTAATGAGGCTTACGGTTTAAATTGTCATACAAGTTAATGTGACATGGTTGCAAAGTGTACACATATTAGTACTCGTGACCGTACTGAAATCAGCACCAATGTTTCCGATTACTATTAATAATTGCTATTACTAACATGTTCTACTTTCACTACACATATTATGTGGCAAATAATACTTTTTATTTAAAAAAAAATAAACAACTACTTACTTAACTACTAAGTAAATTATAATATAACTGCAAGTGAACGTATTAAATAATGTTTTATGCAAGCGAAACTTGGAAAAGTGGATCAAATCGAAAAAAGTATATTAAACATACAAAAAAAAGTATATTAACATGTGTGACGAAACGGCCTCTGTGGTTCAGTGACTGAGCATTGGGATGACGATCCACTTGTTCCAATCCCGGTGGGGATATATCTTTTTTTTGTTTTTGCCGTGACTTATTGTAGATTTGCCGCAGATGGCATTAACTACTTGGCCGGATAAATGGGGAGCGCTGTAGGCTCTCACCCGGTACAACGTTTAAGGCGACAGGCCTGAGGGTGCCCAGTTGGGTGCGAACCTCGGCTCAGGGCGTCGTCTGAGAGGAAAAATATTTGAAAGAATTAACCGACCCTAGTGGGTCGATAACCATAAGCGCTGATTGAGGGAAATCATCGATGGGGACGTATCACAAGATTCACTTTGTGTTTGGTTAAAACATTTTGCCCAAATCCCGGCATTCTTACACAAGCCATTCAACAGGCAAGCAGACAAACAATCATCAGCGCCCGCGCAGTGTCCATTACACAAAAACAATCGCTAACTACACGCTTAGGTTACAGTTGTTACGACTTACGATGTATTGCAAAAATGACGTCACTCGACCACGTGCAATACTTCGGTAGGTCTATGGTAGAATTAGTTTTTTAATTTTATCACTAAGGTTAACGTGAAAATGAAATATTAAGAAAAAATGTCTTGTACTCTATTTAGAAAGTTGGAGAATTTTGCCGACGATAATTTTGAAAAGAATGTTGTTAAGTTTGAAGAAAAAGCTAAGCTGCACAAATAAACGGCAATAATA
Organism: Pectinophora gossypiella; assembly: GCF_024362695.1. Taxonomy (NCBI): domain Eukaryota; kingdom Metazoa; phylum Arthropoda; class Insecta; order Lepidoptera; family Gelechiidae; genus Pectinophora; species Pectinophora gossypiella. Next base: position 2,690,407 of record NC_065420.1, on the reverse strand, counting down.
AAAATAGCTACTCATAAAATCGTTCGAACTGTACTCGTACTTGAGAAGTTCGTTTAATCATTGTAAATATTACAAATAATGAGACATTAATTATTCGCGATAGTCAACAGAACCTATGATATCAAGTTACATCTGGCATAATAGACTCCCACTAGTTCTGTTTAACAGTTTTGGGTGCCTATAAAGGCCACATTGAAGCAATTCATCTCTCTTCGAATTAAAATTATTCTCATCATCATTTATTTATTTATTTGTACACAATAAAACAGATACAAGGAACATATAAAGTTAAGTCAAATTATAATTATTATTCTTATTATTTTTTATTTTATTTTTTTAATTAATTATAATTTCTCTTCTTTTGAGAGAGAAAGCAATTCATCTGAAAAAGCAATATTGCAATTTGACATTTGCGCAGAGACTGGAATTCCATTTGCTTTGATCCTTACGCACTTCTCTTGCTTTCTCCACATTTATCAATCGTTTCGTGGACACACGGTTCAGAGTCGTTCTACACCTTTTCTAAGGACATCTCCAATTTGGTCTGTGTATTTACAGTCAAAAAAATATAAGTGATCGGTCTAAAGTCTTGCAAGCGTGAACATATGGGTCAGGTTTCGTTGATTAATTTGTTTCATCTCTCAAATGCAATCGTTACGTCTGCGCCGATTTGAGTGCGACTGTAGTTTTTGATTCGATTCGTTAGTTTTTTGTTTTCCACACGCGGAATTGTTCCAGTTCCAGTATTTTTGTTATAGGAATGTTACGTTTTGTTGGTGCTAAGTGTAAGTTAATTTTAATAGGGAATTTGGTAAACGCGACAAACGTCAAAAAGGCCATCATAGCGTACCTTTACTTTAGTAGTTATTAGGCTGGTTGGCTGGCTTCGTGTGGGTTGTAAGGTGGATTACCTACCAACCTCACCAACCCTGGTGTCAGGGTTATTAATGAGCACCTTACCGTGACTCATGTAACGACTACGTGCTTACATCAGTAAGTAGTAACCGGTACCAACGGCTTAACGTGCCTTCCGAAGCACGGATCACCTTTTTTTTCACTAGTTAGGCTACACTTCAGTTGGATTACATTCATAAGATCACGCCTATTTCCCGTTGGAGTAGGCAGAGACCCTGGAATTCCGTTCCACTGACCACTACGATCCTGACACACCACTTTCGCTTCTTCCACTCTCATCAAAGTCTTGCTTGCTCGCCGGTTTAGAGTACTTTTGACCTGACGTTACTTTTTTTATATAAGGTTTATGGCCTGGAATCAAGTCGTTTGGGCCAAGTCTTCGTTTCATGTTTTTTAAATTATTTTAGTTTGTGCGTAGCACAAGTACAGCACAAATATGTTTATAAATTCAGAATAGTATTTTTTATGTATTTATATAGTGGTACGAGACACTTTTCACAATGTAGTAGGTGCAATAAGGCGGCGGAAGGAGGTTACTTGATTGTCAATTTGAATAATGTCACGGATTTCACTCGCAAGCACTAAACTTTGAATAGAAAATTGACGACACACAAAAATCATATGTTCTATGTCGGGCGAGTCTTCACTATTGCGATACGGACAAGTTTGCTGCCCAATTATTTTCAATCTTGTAAGATGTGCTGGTGTCTTATGGTGGCCAAATCTCAGTCTTTAAAACATCCTGCCGGGTCTGCATGACAACCGAGCCGCCATCTTACTTTTGGACAGTCAGGTGATTAGCCTGCAGTGTCCTAACCAAACAAGGGATCACAAGGTGTCTTTTGTTATTTATCCCCACTGGGATTCGAACCCGGGACTTCCGGGTCGTGAGCCCAATGCTCATCCACTGGACCACGGAGGCCGTTCTTAATTCTGTGGGATTACTTTACACAATATTGTTTTAATACTCATAACTTTTTTATTGGAATTCAAAACGTGTGTTATTCTTTTATTTTACATCAAAGTGAAATACTACGCTCTAAAACTTCGGCTAATGAACGTAACTAACTAAAAAAAAGTTAGGAGGTGTCTGCAAGAATCGGGGCCATTATAACCCTTGCAGCTACTAGCAATCGCTTCCAGTGGTTATCTGCCTGCAACAGCATAACAAAAGCGTACCCACAGGCCGGATAGACTATCTGATTTACCCATACCATAGAAGACAAAGGCTGAGTATTGAACAACTCAATAGCTAAGTTAGATTAAGCCGTAAGTAACTCCAGACACTCCATACAAAAAGTAATTTTAACAAAGATAATTTTAAATCGTAAAAAAATCGAACTCTGACGGGACTTGAACCCGCAGCTCATGTCAAGCCGGGACAAGCGTGTTAACCATTACATCACCGGGTCCTCCTGTCCGTGCAAAATTCTTTCGATCTATGTATCGTCTTCAAGCCGACGCTGCGCCGGCGCCGTCTGTATAAAATATTCTATATTTATTATTATTTTATATTTAATATTATACTTTTATATTTTCTCTTTGTGAATTTCCCTAAGCACGGGTAAGTGCTATATAAACAAAAATCATTAATTTAAACAAATTAAAGAGACTTAAAAATCTGTCAAATAAAAAGTAAAAATAATTTTGTTTTTCAAACTTTTTAGAGCGCGACTTTTCCGTAGCCCGGTTTTAAGTTTTTAAACTTATTGTTTTTTAGTTTTCCTTTTGGTGCAGTAAAGTATTCGTTTTAAGTTTTCAAACGTACGAATAAAACCAGACGGTTTTTCCGAATGCAGAAAAACTCTTGTATTATCCGTCTGCCTCTAGAATAAACTATAATCTGATGTGGAAAGGCTTTCAATCTCATCAATATTCAGCAGTTTCTTACTGGGTATCGGGTGGGCTAATTTCGAGACGCCCTGAATAGCCAGATCGGAATAATTTATGTAGCATATCACGCCTGTATCCCCGACAGGATAAGCAGAGGTACATTATATACACCCACTCTTCGCCAGCTTTGTTTAAATCCCATGGGGGACTTCTTATTACAAAATAAAACGGCCTCCATGGTCCAGTGGTTGAGCGTTGTGCTCACGATCCGGAGGTCTCGGGTTCGAATCCCGGTGGGGACAAATCACAAAAATCACTTTGTGATCCCTAGTTTGGTTAGGACATTACAGGCTGATTGTAAGATGATCCGTGCTTCGGAAGGCACGTTAAGCCGTTGGTCCCGGTTATTACGTACTAATGTAAGTTAGTAGTCGTTACATGAGCCATATTAGGGGTATTTGGCAGCTCAATAATAACCCTGAAACCAGGGTTCATGAGGTTGGTAATCCACCTCACAATCCACATGATAGAAGAAGAAGAAGATGGGGGACGAGCCTATTGCCTTTAAACGGGCAAAAATTATTAACAATCATTCAATATTACACAGTATTTTGGGGCTTCATATTTAGATTAGTAATAGAATAAGGCGAATGCGTGCAAAATGCACCAACGCATGCGTTTAACAGGCATACGACCCCACCTGAAGCTAATAATACACGCGATTGCCGTATGAAATTGCGTGTAAAGTGTCGTCGTTTGCGAATGGAGCCTGAAAATAAGCTGTTTATGTAATAGAATGACTCAGAAACACGCAATGGATTAGGTAAACAAACAAGTAAGTCGTGAGTAAACATTGTTAGGATGTTAAAATGAAGTGGAAGTAAGTTATTCCACGGGGTTTCGATTTGGGAGACGATTGGTTTTGTTTGTTACATTATTTTTGAATCGGTCTCGGAATCGATTTGTTGAAACTAGTAGATATGTTGTGGGTTCTGTATTTGCTTCTACACTGGACTAATAACTACACGGAGCAAATAGCTGTAATTTTTGTGTTGATAAAGTTTCGTACGTATTAAAAGTCAAAACAACTAAATTGGTCGGTGTCCGGTCACGAGTACTAATATGCATAAACTTTGAAACAATGTCACATTATCTTTTTTGACAAATTAAACCGTAAGTCTCATTAAACGTCAAATATGATAGTGCGACAGGGTTCTAAAGAGGGTACATGATAATTGCTCATGACTGTACTGTGGAACGGAAGGTGATTGGGGCAATCACAGTTCTATACGCCCTATTTATGGAGTAATAAAGAGCTATTCTCCATATCGTCACTTTAAAGAGAGAACCGCGCAAGCGCCTTTTTGAAAAGTCACATTCGGATGTTATTTTCTTTGTCAAAACTTCGATTTTTTTCAATTAGAAAGAAGGAAATAGAAACGTTACAAATTGAAACCACAATTTTTTAACATGATTAAAACTAGCGTGTCTATGGCGATGTTTTGTTAACAAAAATCACTTCCGAATGTCATTTTCATTTACGTGGTTTTCATCATAAGCACACCCGGACACATCATACAAAAAACTTCGTTTTACAAAGACAACTACACATTGACGTTTATAGTACACGCGTATGTGTGTGTTACGTCTGACGCCATAAGTACGATTGAAGACTAAAGTAAGACTAAGAGGGGGTGGGGTAAAGCTAACTCAGCCGCTGGTGGGGAGCGGAGTAGCCGTTCTGTATTATTCCTTATTCTATGCTTTAACGCGACGGTATTAAAGCCTTGCATTTGCTTACATAACTTCACGGTCACGGCCATTTCTTTTTAAACGAAGAAAGCCATGTCAAATTATAAAAATAAATAGTGATAGTTCCCAACGGGCAGTTTGTATTCGCTAACAACAGTGGTAAAGTCATAAATTTTGCATAACACTACATCGACGTGCTATGGGCCGATAAGCCATAGTTTAGTGAAAGTGCCTTTTATGGATGAGACCGGCCATTATTCGGAATGCTTTTCTAGATGGAATGAGAATTGGCGAATTTTGTTACGTAATATGTTTAGGGTTTGGTTGTCAAATATCTTCATCTGTCGTCTAATGTTATCTGAGGTTATCTACAGGTCCGATTTTTTACAGAAGCCACTGTCGAACTGACCTTCCTAAGGTCACTCAGAAAGTGATTATTTTCACTATTATGAGTGACGCCGCGAGGGAAATATTATTGTTCTCTCGCAACTACTTAGTTCGAATCCCGGTGGGGATATACCACAAAAATCACTTTGTGATCCCTTCGCTTAGAACGTTACAAGCTGATTACCCGATTGTCCGAAAGTAAAATGATCCGAGGAAGGCACGTTAAGCCGTTGGTCTCGGTTACTAAGTACTTACTGATGTGATGTAAGTACGTAGTCGTTACATGAGCCATGTACCTAACCCATGCCAGTCATGGAGGCCTTTGGCGGCTCAATTGTAACTCGACATCAGGATTTCTGAGGTTGGTAATCCACCTCACAACCCGAAGCGATGAAAGAAGACAATTGGCTCGTGTACTAGGTTTTGCATGTGTGTAATATTTTTTTTTGTTACCTTTAACTTCTTTAATTCATAATTTTCTATGTTACCTACTTTATAAATTGTTATAATGAATCTCCTATCACCTCTTACGTTGCTGTGCCCTTGCAGAGCATCACATGTACCTAATACCATGTATGTAACACTTAACCATCTATGGACTTTTTTGTCTGCAAATATATTTTTTTTTTTTTAACTGCTTTTGACTTTGCAGTGAATAAATGAATATGAATATGAGGTCCAAGATAAGTTATGAAATTCTGATTACTAGTTAAAGAAAGATCTAAAACTAACGAAAAACATTTTCTTTTTTCTATTTAACTTATTTATGAATTTTAATCAAGAAAAACGTATTTAACGTAATTCCATAATAATTTCGTGTTTTGACGTTCAGTAAAAAGTAATCCCGAAAATTTCGGGATCTCGCGGGATTGATATTTCCAATCCCGCGGGATCTTGAATTTACGAATTCGAGTGGGGATTGCATTCCTTAGTTACGTTATGTATAACGTTTTACAATAGCTTCAGTGGTAGAGTTAGAGTATAGTGCTGTATCAGTCGAGATTACCCCGATCGATTCTAGTCTATCTAACATTCCATAGGTACATAATAAATAATACGTAAATCTTAAATCAATTTTTCATTATATTCCTTTCATTTTGGAAGTAGACGTTTCAGTTTGTTTTTAATTTCACGCCAGACATAATTTCTTTTTTGGTCGATCCCAAAAGGGTATTGCCTAAATGTCAAAAGTCGTGAGAACTTAGTCTATTGGCTGTAAAGGTACCTCTGGCGTGAAAATACCTAAATCAGTTAAAAGGGTTTATAACCTAAGGGCGTGTAAAGGACAAGTCCCAAGCTAGTGCTCTGGACGGTAATGGTACCTAGTATACCTTCTCTCGTGTCGGTTATGAGATCAATGACCTACTTCACCAACGCTTGTCTCAGGGGGTATTGAGCTGACAACTACCCGTAACACGGCTCATGTAAATACTTACTTACTTAAGTAAATAGTAGCCGGGACCAACTGCTTAACCTGCACTCCGCATGGATCATCTTTAGGACAATCGGGTGATCATTGGCAATATCCTAGCGAAACTACAAATCACAAAGATTTTTGTCATATGTCCCCACCGAGGCTCTAAACCGGGTTGTGAGACCTTCGGATTGTGAGCCCAACCCTCAAACATCTTCACCACGTAAGCCGTTAATCTACCGTCTGTCACCATAAGGTTCATCATATCCATTTTAGGGTCACTGCGAATTGTCTTCTGATTACTTGTGGTTCTGTCTACCCCATTAGGAATTACGGTCGTGATCTTATGTATGTTTGTGTTCCACAAACCGCGTTACTCCTTGCCCTTTCCTATTCAATAAGCCAACTGGGTCTCATATTTCACATTCTCATCGGCTCAGTTGATTGCAGACTTAGGCCTCAACCTGGATGACAGCGGCAGCGGCGCGGCGGCGGCAGCGGTGTGGGGAGCGGCGCGTTCAAACGCTAAGATTTATATTGAAGTGTTCTCGATGGCAGCGGGGTACGAGCGGTGCGCTCTAGTCGAGCGGTGTCTCTGCGTTTAAAACTCGCTGTTTTGTTTCCTTTCATTATAGGGATTCACATCTTCTTTTGCCCATAATAAATGGTACGAAACAAAAGAACTACAATCGAAAATGCGTTGTCGCCGTTTCGACATCGCGTCTATTTGAGACACAACTCTATACCGCCGCAACACCGCGCAATTTGGCCGCTGGCATCGAGAACGGAACAGCGGCCGCCGCGCCACTCCCCGCGCCGCTATCGCCGCCGCGCCGCTGCCGCTATCATCCAGTTAAGGCCGCGTCGTAAAGGGTTGTCAAGCGGACACTAGAGCTTTCCTTTTCACCCCAGCACTATGAATAGTGTAACACTGTAAATGACGCAAGTATAAAGACGCGGAGCGCTTTCATGAATGCTGCAGTATTCTCTTAGGCACTGTTTTATAGCGTTTATTACATTATCCTGTCCACCATGATGCGTCAAGGTCACATCGGGATTAAGAAATATCGACGCCATTGCACTGCTCAGAATCGTGGTTACCATGGTTACGCCTTACCGATTTGCTGTTAGGCCACACGATCCTGATTCGGCAAGCCCGTGATCTTGACGCATCTAGCCAGGTGGCTAGCGGGGCGGGTAACTTAGACCCATGAAAAATATTAAGACTGCAATGCACACGCGCGGGCGGTCACCACTTGACTGAAGTGTTACCCGATAATCGACTGTATATCGATTGATTATCAATTATTTTCTAAGCCCCTAAATAATCGATACTATCGATATTGCTTAAATCGATTATTTCAATGCAAAATTTGTATTGATCGATACTGGATCGTGAGTCCAACGCTCAACCACTGGACCATTGAGGCCGAATTATTTCTATGTTCTGTGCTTACCTCCGACATACTTAGTCCCGCACCACACGATCATCAGTGTAGTGACATGGTGGTAGATATGAAGGAAGGACGCTTGGCGATCCTTCTTCCTCAAGATGAAGAAGACAGTCTCGCTCAGCTCCATCAGCTTGATGATGATCGTCCACCACATGAAGCGAAGCATGCGCATCGCCTCAGGGTTGGTAGAATAGTCGGGGAGTAGACAGCCGAAGTGATAGGTCGTGGTCCACCCTGATGTCATTATCTGGAAGGCGAAAATATAGGTTTAGTTCGGTTAGGTTATCAAGTTCTGTCTTCTTCTATCGTGTGGACAGTGGCTGCAAGTTGTCTTTGATTACTTGTGGCTCTGCCCACCCCATTAGGGATTACGGGCGTGAGTTTATGTATGTATGTATGTGGATTGTGAGGTGAATAACCAACCCCATCAACCCTGGTGTCAGGGTTATTACTGAGCCGCCATAGGCCCCTGACATGACTCATGAAACGACTACGTACTTACATCAGTATGTAGTAACCGTGACCAACGGCTTAACGTGCCTTCCGAAGCACGGATCTTTTTACTTTTTGGACAATCAGGTGATCAGCCAGTAATGTCCTAACCAAACTAGGGATCACAAAGTGATTTTTGTGATTTGTCCCCACCGGGATTCGAACCCGGCACCTCCGGATCGTGAGCACAGCGCTCAACCACTGGACCACGGAGGCCATTCAGGTTCTGTGCTGGATTAAGAGAAAATAAGAAACATAGAACACGCATAATACAACTGCTTGCCTTCCACAGAGAATTGTCATATTTAACATGATGGATAATTGTTATGAGCGATAGGCTGATCCCTGGTGACCATAAGGTTCACCATATCCATCTTAGGGCTTCGTATCATCAGTGGTTCAAGTTGTCTTTGATTACTTGTGGTTCTGCCATTAGGAATAGCGTATTTAGTTTATGTATGTATGTTAGGTAGGTATGCATCAAAGAAAGCAAGTCGCAGATGCGTGTCAAATCTTCAGATTAGGTAAGCGGATCCTGTGATATCTCTTTGATCTTACATGACCTATGATATATTTTAATATCTAATTTTTATTCTAAAACTTTCATATCCACCCATTATGTTCAAAACGTAACTGTTTACAAAGTCTATTGTAAACTCGGATCAATTAATTTTGATATATTGCTTATAATAACTCAATTACACAAACGCGGAAAACGTGTATTTGTTCATATTTCATATATCATATTCGTTGGTTACGCAAACATGTCAGATGCAACACAGGCCGATATGATATGCCATTTAATTTTGTGGTTGTCAGGTGTATTCGCTTTATCGGAAGATATTTTTATTTTCTGTCTCTGTGGTCCTGTGTGTCACCTGCTTGCTTCTCAAACGGGGAGCGTCAGTTGGATCGTCTAATTATGACGTGTCCTTCCTGTCTTGTGTCTTGCCTCACTCGTGTCTACCATCAGAATGTCCCAAAACCCTGGAGGGAGTATTTTCTTCCCGCCTACGTCACATTTTACGTTTTATATTTGCGCGGGAATGTAACTCGCCAATCGCGTGTTACCTCAGCAGTTAATATTCCTACAGATGGCGCCACCGCTAATCATAGACTAAATAACTCAAAATAATAACTAAATACCATTGCTATAGCATACATCAATAACTGATAACTTGATAAGTGTCACAAAATATGTTTGATTTGTTTAAAACCATGACATAATATCTCCAAATATATCCATGATAATATCATTTATCATTATCATTTATCAAATAATATCATAATATAACCAAAAGTTGCCTGCAATAGATTGCTGTGTCTTCTTCGTCTTATCTTGTGGGTAGGTTGGTGTCAGGGTTATTATTGATCCGCCAAAGGCCCCTAACATGGCTCGTGTAACGACGTCTGATGATGATGATCTAAGTATTGCTGACTGACTGATGATTGAATGATTATGTATTGCTGTGTACTCTTCTATTTCTCTTTAGTTGTAATTTTGTATTTCCTGTGTTTGCAAAAAAGTATTTGTTATGTTATGTCAGAAATGCTTTGTATTTGCGATCACATATAATTGCCAATTACAGTAAATAAAGATGAAAAACAATACAAACTGTCAAATAATCCGAAAAGTGTTTTTTTTTTTGTTTCTTAATTGAAATAAATAAATAATTACTTGTTACCATTTCACATGATTTTTTTGACAAATTGCACTGTAAGTCTACACTAAATGTCAATGTTAGTGCGACAGAGTCCTAAAGTGGGTACATTATATTGCTCATGACTGTACAAATATACGCAGATACTGGACTCCTCATAAAAATGTCAAGAACAGAGGTGTACGGGTAATTAATTTTCTTTCAGGCGCTTTAGGTCCGCTCAAGCGTCCTCGAGAATAATCAGTCGAGTGCACCGTTGTAGATGAAAGGGGAATGAAAGCAGGAATGTAGGTTATAGGCAGAGTTTGGAGACTCACAGTTATTACATAACAATAAGATCTCGACTCAGAAACGTGGCTTATTTTTTTGCTCCAGGATTTTAACATTTTCGAGTTTATAATCGTAATCAATCAACTATTGCTTTCTTTTAGATTGAACAATAAGAAATGTTCTATTTAACCTAATGTTCTTTAATTTCTCATTAACCGGCGCTTCTTTCAGACTTCATGTTAGACAACATAACATGGCTCATTTTTATGATTATGATGCATTTTGGCAGTCTATGGTCTAGTGGTTAGAACATTGGGCTCGTGATCTGGAGGTCCAAGTTTGACTGCCGAAGGGACATTGTCGATATCACTTTGTAGCAACCGGAATCCAGTCATAGAATAATAAATACTACGTATAGAACTGTGACTCTCCAGCCGTACTAATTAGTTTCGGGCGCTGAGTTAGATTTACCACACCCCCTGGGTTGTATTTTAATCTAGAAATAAGCGAAAGTCGCTATAGAGTTCCCCTTAATCCTTAACGGCGCAGACTGTCTGTCTCGCTGTACACGGTACAGTTATGAGCAATATAATGTACTCACTTTAGGCCTCTGTCGCACTAACATATTTGGCATTTAGCGAGACTTACATTGCAATTTGTCAAATAAATTCATGTGACATGGTACCAAAATGTATGCATATTGATGCTAGTGACCGTACACGGTATTGTCATGAGCAATATAATGTACCCACTTTAGGACTCTGTCGCACTAACATATTTGGCATTTAGTGAGACTTATAGTGCAATTTGTCAAATAAATTCATGTGACATGGTACCAATATGTATACATATTAATGCTCGTGACAGTACAGGGTAACAATAAGAATTTTTGTAGGCAGTATCTAGATACTGCCTCATACTATACTGTTCTGTCTGTGTTGCTCATCCTGGGATGAGCACACATAGACAGATCACTGCGGGGCAGAAGGCAAGAGGGAAACCACTGCCCTATTTTCCCCTAAAAAGTAGCATGGAATGAATATAAAAAACAATATTCAGCGACAAGGACGTGGCTCTTAAATTAGTGATGTGATGATGCCCGGGATGTGATTCAGTATAAAAGCCATCCTGACCTTGGGTCCGATCGATTCGATATCCCTAACGATAATCCGATTCATATTCATATTCCGTTTACCCAACCGCAACAATCGTAGACTAAAAATAATACAGGAATCGAAACAAACCGAAAAAAATACCCATCATTAGTGCCCCGTCACTTTTAATATGAAACCCCATCAATTCTCTCTCGAATAATAAGTAATTACGAACGTCCGCGCACTGTATTGGCTGCGAACGACTTATTATAATGCGTAATTATATTCTTTTGTTTGGCTTTGTTGGTCGATGCGTACTGGTTCTACGTTGCATATAACCGATATAATAATAAACCATTTATTTCATAAATCATTTATATAAATGCCTCACCCTAAAGCATAGAATAAGAAATAATACTACATATAGAAGCGGAGAGCGCATGAAGGATAACAGAATTGCGAAAGCGGTATATAAAGCGAAAGTTGATGGTAGGGCTGGCAGAGGAAGAGCTAGAAGGACTTATATTGGCCAAATTGGACACCTCCCTAGAAAAGGTTTAGTACGATCTACTCTGAACCGGCGTGCATGTATGAAGCGATTGATGAATGTGGAGGAAGCAAGAGAAGTGTGTCAGGATCGAAGCAAATTGAATTCCATAGCATCTGCTTACCCTGTTGAAATATAGGCGTGAGTTTATGTATGTATGTTAAAAAAAAGCTGAAGATATTTGGTCGTTTGCAATCGACAACTTCAGCACTCGTTGGCATCATGTTAAATCGGATGAAAATGCTGCAGACTGCTCCACGAGGGGATTATCAACGTCCGATCTATTACAACACACACTGTGGTGGGAAGGACCGAAATATCTGATCAATTTTAACCCCGATGAGGCAATAACATCGACCATTGAAAGTCCAACTATTGAAGTCAAAAGGGCATGTGTGAACGCTACTTTATATCAAAATGAACAATCTATTATTATCACACAATTATTAAATAATTGCAGTTCTATCACTCGAGTAATTCGAACAGTCGGCTGGATATCACGTTACATGAAACAATTGCGAAAGAAGCGAGGCACATCGGGTCCGACCGGAAGTACGCTGACGACATACGAGCTACAGGATGCTTATAATTTAATTATCAAAAACGCACAAGCTCTCGACTTTGTAAACGATATTCAACAATTGAACAACAAAGGCCACGTTCAAACTAGTAGCAAATTATTAAGTTTGAATCCGTTTTTGGACGATAACGGAATATTGCGCGTTGGCGGACGACTTGAAAATTCAAATAAAAGTTACTCCGCAAAACACCCTGTAGTACTATCACTACATAGTCGACTTGCTGAATTAATAATAAGTCAAGCCCACATAACGACACTTCACGGCGGACCGCGACTCACATTATCATATATCAGGGACACATTTTGGATTATCAGCGGCATTCGAGCTGTTAAGAAGCAAATCAGGCTGTGCATTAAGTGCAGGCGTTTTAGTCAGGCAAACAATCAACAAATAATGGCGGACTTACCACAAGCGCGGGTCACTTCAGCACGACCATTTAGTAACACAGGAGTCGACTTCACAGGACATGTTGACATCAAAGCCAACAAGGGAAGAGGTATCAAGGTAATGAAGGGTTATGTCGCCGTCTTCATCTGTTTGGCGACCAAGGCTGTGCACCTTGAGTTGGTATCGGACTTAAGCACTGCCGCATTCCTTGCTGCCTTCAGAAGACTGTGTGCTCGTCGGGGTACCCCTAAGCACGTTTATAGCGACAACGGCACAAATTTCGTTGGCGCATCGCGGGTCCTGAAGAAGGAATATCAAGCTATCACGGAAACTATCAACACCGACTTTATCAAAAGCGTTAGCGATATGGATGTGACGTGGCATTTCAACGCGCCCTGTTGGCCTTCCGCGGGTGGGCTGTGGGAAGCCGCAGTCAAGAGCCTGAAATATCACCTGAAACGCGTGCTTGGATATCAGAAACTCACATACGAGGAGTTTATCACATTGTTATATCAGATTGAAGCGTGCCTGAATTCGAGACCGTTATCTGCTCTTACTGAAAACCCCAGTGACGAGTATCTTACTCCTGGTCACTTTTTGGTGGGAGATTCATTATTATCAAGACCACAGACTGATCCGGAAAATATCAATTTAACAACACGATGGCAACTGGTACAATCTTTAAACAAACAACTATGGAAAAGGTGGTCTTCTGAGTATCTGCAACAGCTCCAAGCAAGGTCGAAATGGAGAAAACCTACCAAAAATCTTGAAGTGAACGACATAGTTATCATCAAGGAAGACAACATGCCGCCCGGCAAGTGGGCTATTGGTCGAGTGCAAGAACTCCATCCTGGGAAGGATGGTTATGTAAGGGTCGTATCATTAAAAACTAAAAATAATATCATCAAGCGCCCAATAAATCGATTGATCACGTTACCGATACATGACGTCACTACACCGACAAAGGCGACAGACGACACTGAAGGACAAGACTCACAACATGCTGACGTCACTACAGACAGACGCAGGCGGGGAAGAAAAGTTGTCAGTCATTTCGTGTCCCTAGCCATCCTCATGTTCATGGCGCTTTTATCACCGAGTCTGCAACAGACTCTACCCATTAATATCACCGCTCTTAGCAATCAACAGAGCCTGTATTTCGATAAAATATCGGAACTTCAGAATATCAAGGATGAGTGGAAGTTGATTGTATATTACAATATGTCTACGTATTGGCATGGACTACACGACATACAACAATACGTCACGCATTTGAAGGGACTATGCAATAACGCGGGCAATCAGTACGAAAGTGTAATATTACAATTGCAACATGAAGTAAATGAAATTGAACACTATAATGGGCTATTGACGTATCAAAACAAAAGATTCAGGAGAGGACTTGTGAATGGAATCGGGTATTTAGCAAGTGAACTATTTGGTGTTTTGGATGAGAGGTTCGCAGAACAGTACCATAACGACATACACAAAATATCTCAAAATGAGAATCACCTTCAAGCACTTATCAAGAATCAAACTCTTGTCATTGAATCGGAGTACAATATACTGCGGCGCAATGAAGATATCATGAATAAACAGTTCTCATTTATCAAACAGCATCTCCAAAACTTATCAGTGGAAGTTGGACAGGTGCGCCTCGACTATCAAAATGGAATGTACATGACATCATCCGCTTTAGCAGCAAATATCATATTATCAAACTTGAGACGTATCCAGCAAACACTAATCAATACCGTTACGGACATTACCCATGGTCGCATCGACATTCACCTATTTTCGCCTGATCAACTCGAAGAACAAGCAAATATCATTATGAGACAATTAAATGTAGATCTTAATTTACCCACGGACAAATACAACATACGAGAATTATACCGTCTCTTAAGAGTTCACGCTAGAATTATTAAGGATTATCTCATCATCGAAATTAAGATCCCGCTGGTAAGCAGAGAAGTCTACGAGTTGGATAAAATTATTACCATTCCTATAAAAAATGACGATGGAATATATCATATTACTCCAACCTTACCGTATATTGCATTTAATCTGAAAAGAGACATGATAATTCTACTATCAGACATCGATTTACAATCATGTATCCACACACAGGACAAACTATTATGTTCCCTTGACAAACCCATTTACGACCTAAAGCCAAAGAAAAGCATCTGCGATATCAAAATAGTAAACACAGAGATAACACGAGCGTCGCCGTGTATAACAGAGCTATCACCTTGCACTACCGACAAGTGGATCAAGTTGCGGCGGCTAAACAGCTGGTTGTACTCATGTTGTACGCAGTGCAACGTACGCATATTCTGCT
Organism: Pectinophora gossypiella; assembly: GCF_024362695.1. Classification (NCBI taxonomy): domain Eukaryota; kingdom Metazoa; phylum Arthropoda; class Insecta; order Lepidoptera; family Gelechiidae; genus Pectinophora; species Pectinophora gossypiella. Next base: position 2,675,273 of record NC_065420.1, on the reverse strand, counting down.
CAGCTGGCATGGAGATAAGAAGTTTGACCGGAAGTGGCCTTATTACGCTAGGCCAAGGCTGCACACTCAAAGGCGATTCATTCACCTTACATTCTCATAACCATTTTTTGAATCAGATGCAAGGTCACGCAGAGAGGATCGAAATACCTAAAATGTCGGTCTTAAATACTATATACAATACCATCGTACCTTTCGAGTCTACCTCGGTACGGTCGGAGGAACATCTAAGTATTCAGGATCAGATAGAAAGACAAATAGATGTTTTGAAGAAGGAATCGAGTCAACAACTCAGTATACACGACGTACATCATTATTGTCTACAGTATGTGTTGTTGGTTGGTCTCGTGGCTATAGTTATCATATCATGTTTTTATTTAAGAAGACGACTAACTCATAATCAACAGGCACAAGCGCCAGCCCCTAGACCCTCGGTGGCCGACAGCAGCTCGGACGCAGTACGGAAGATCGATGTTAATAAAATTGAAAACGTCGATAAATCAACTTCACCTATATCAATCCACTCAGTGAAATTTGATGTTCCTAGTGTTAACTCAATTTAAATAACTCTATTACAATTATTAGTTTATAAATTTACTATTGTACGCTTCAGTATGATTGTCTTCATCTTGCTCTTTATTATCATCATTTACTTCTACCACTAACCAATCAGGATATACAAACCGGGTCACTACATGACTCACTCACTGTGGGTCCGGTACCTACCGCTCTCATCTTAGCATTCCAAGCATGAAAGACGTGATGTTATCTGCCCGTTAATCAGACAGACAATGACCCTGATTCCTGCAGACACCTCCTAATTTTATTATAATTTATAACCGTCATTTTATTATCCGCCGAAAAGGATTTCAATAATTCCTTTTAAGCAAAAAAGGGCAAAGTCGCGTTTGTTGAAATTAAATGAAATGTAATCTTTATTTGCTTTAAATGTGGTGCGAATACAGATGTCATAATATTTTTCATCAACATCAATTTAAGAGCCACGCTCTTGTCGGTGCAGCATTTTCCATGCTACTTTAATATTTTTATAGGTACATTATTACACATTCAACCAAATTATTTGGTATGCAAACATAGAGTCGTAAGAACGTGTCAAAAGTTATTAAATTACATTGTTAGTTTAGAATAAAAGATATAATATTAAATACATAGTCAAATTATAATACAATCATGTCAATATACCGGTACCGATAAACTATCAAAAGTACTGAAATGATTCGTTCAGTCTGCTTGCCGAACTTCATGTGACGTCACGAATCGGGGATCGCCATCTTAGCTGCTTACGCGGTACGATAGATTCAAATCGATGTTCGATTTGCTCCAATCCGAATCGGCTTCATTTTACCCTGTCTTGAGTAAAGTAACCATGGTGGAGCATTGGCAGGGTTTGCAGGTAATGAAGGTTGATAGTTGCGCCGACTCCAGAACTTTGATTCTAACATTTTTTTTAATGTATGTATGTTTCACTGTAAGACGACGATATGTAAATAATAGTTTTATAACATCTGTACGCACAGGCGTGTAATAAGGAACTAAGATATAATTCTACTTATATTACATAAAATAATCGTGCGCGCATTTTACGCTTTTAACACGTTTCCTCCTTTCGACTTGATTTGTTGTTACAATTTGTGTAATATTATAATATACGTTCGTTCGTTCGTTCGTGGAGGCTCTCTCTCTCTCTCTCTCTCTCTCTCTCTTTATTTATTTAAGAGCTGCGCTCTTGTCGGTGGAGTAATCGCCATTCCTCTCTTCTTCCCGCCAAATCCTTCACCTCCTGATACGACACGACCTACACCTTTTCTTTTATTTGTTTCATAAATGTCCTCCTAGGTCTACCCCTTCCTCTCTGCCCTTCAATTTTTCCTTGTATAATGTTTATTATAAATGAATCGTGTCGTATGAGGTGGCCAAACATATTTCCCCTGCGGTTGTCTAGTCTTCATTATGGTTCTTTTTTTTTTTCAACTCTTTCCAGCACTTTTTCATTTGACGCCATTTCAGTCCAGCTTATACCCTCCAGCCTTCGCCAACACCACATCTCAAACGCTTCCAACCTCTCTGTGTCATAGTCCAGGCTATGTTCCCCAAAAAAAGATATAAATGGCGCTGTTCAGATTTAACGTGATAATTACCCATTTTCTCATTGCTCGGGTACATATATATTCAAAAATGTAATGGCACAGGCATTATATAAAAATAAATAATTGTTGCATTATATTTGGATCAGATACGTATAGAATTATGTTGCTTCATGTATTATTTATTTCTCTTTATTTTGATCAAAATAATAATAGGTGGAAGATGTGTTGTGTCTGGAGGTAATAACAAGGGTCATCATTTATACCCAAAACAAAGATGCATATGTCTGTTATTCATGACAATAGAAGTTAAACGAAGGCAAATCTGTACAACGCCATCTATTTAGTTTTTTTTGGGACGTAGCCTGGAAAGTCTTTTATTAAGGCTGTAATCTTTACCGATTACTTTTAGTTCTACTGACGACGTATCAAGATATTTAACATTGTGAAATAGTTAAAACGAAATGTTTAATTTATAACTGTCAAAACGCATCTCCGTTTGACTACTTTTGCAATTGTAACTTACTTAAGGCATTTAAGATAGTTAAAAATAATTATACTCATCTACAAACATAGAATAATTGCATCTGTAAATGTCAATGTTATTAAAAATATAGGATATATAAAATATACAGTGCTTTCTGAGGCCTCAGCCAAAACTTTTGAAAATCGACGGGATTGTCTTAAGTGACTAGCACCATAAGACAATCCCACATTTTTCATCACTGTCACTGTATGTAACTTATCTAAGGACCCAGTACGATCCCCCTACTATTATCCCTTTTCTCACAGGGTCCGCTTACCTAACCTGAAGATTTGACAGGTCCGGTTTTTTACAGAAGCGACTGCCTGTCTGACCTACCAACCCGCGAAGAGAAAACCAGCCCAAATAGGTTAGGTCACATACCCCCAAACATACGTATACATACGAATTAGCCTTTTATGAGCTTAATATACGAAAAACGTTAGTACTTACAAAAATATTCTTGTAGGCAGAGATTTTTTTTTGTATTTTTCAGGAAATACTGAGTCCGTCTTACTTATTACAAAACGCGTTCCGCGGCTACGGCGCTAGATTCGCAGATTCTGCATTGAATAAAATACTTGCCAATGAGTTCCAAAAAAATCGGACCTGTCAGGTTAGGTAAGTGGCCCCGGGAATAACGGGATAAAACTAGGGAGATGTGAAAGGCTAATTCCCATCTGAAAATAACGACTCCCAATTTTAGTCGCCCAATTTAGCCTCCCTTGACATTTTGGCACGAGATTGACACGGATTTAAATAATATTCAATTTTCATTCCTTGTAAGGTTTTCCGTTCTGAAATTGATGTTCCTTGCTTGTTGTCGATGGAATTACTTATACTTGAGCTAGGAATATTGGTATAAGACTCTATATCCGATAAAGCTCTTATGCTTTCAAGGCGATACGGCTCATCACGTTGGTCTAACAGAAGGCTTGGTGAGGCGTAGGTATTTAGTTCATCTTGTGATGGATGTACTGACTACCTCAATTCAGAATATACCTACTACTCAGAATCATTTATTCGATGTAATTATCATAGATAAACTTGTTGAAGGTCAATTTTTCAAAAGAGTTTATGTTATGTTTGTACGGCCTATGCCGCACTGTGAGTGGAGCTGTCTCCTGTCGTGGCGTGGTGCTGGCGGTGGTGAAAACTTAAACTCCTTTGTTGAAAGTCTCTATTTATTGGGTTTTTTAGTTTTTATATGTTACAAGTATGCGTGCCTCGTGACGCTCCGGTAGGGCAGTATTGCCATACAAAAAAACTTATGTTACTACTTAGAAAAAGTATTGTCAATTAATATTTTAATGTTTCCAACAATGTTCGCCAAGGCATTCTTCTTCTGACTCTACCATTTACTTTCTCATAAATCCATTTCTAATTGCCTGTCATATTAACAACCAAACTGATCATAAATGATGTTTGGCTACGCCCTACTAATGTTCAACAATTATAATATGGGCGTTACTGTGTCTGATGACTTCAATGTTTGAATGTTTTACCGAATTGTTTTCACTCTGACTTTCGAGAGATTGTGTATGAGTAATGTATTATGAGTAATCATCGACATGACTGGACACAGCGATGCGCTGTCGGCCATTTAAGATTTCATAGATTAACTACAGAATTATAATGAAAAGAAGCATTTTTTTTTTATTAGTATACGCTCGCGTTTAGAGCCGTGGTAGCCCAGTTGGTAGAACGCTTGCCTCTCATTTTGGGGTCGCAGGTTCGAATCCAGCACAGGCCTAACCCAACGATTGTCGAATTTGTTTTCGAATTCATGTTTGGATTATAAATGATTATAACGTGCTCAGCGATGAAAGAAAACATCGCGAGGAAACCCACATTCCCGAGAAATGCATTTTCGGAGGTGTGTGACCTAACCTGTAGTGATTTACTAAATCAATGTAGGTGAACATTACAAGTTGTTTAATAACTAGAGGAACACATTTAATACCAGGCATTTTATGCCATCATTAATCTCATAGTAAGCTTTTTTACATAAAGTACACACACACAGTCACATGAACCACACACACACACACACACACATGAACTTTAATTTGTTTTTGTCAAATTCAAAATATTATCCGGTATTATTATATTATATATAGCTACAAACCCATGTACTGACTGACTGACTGACTCACTGACTCACTGACTCACTGACAGGGTTGTTCTCCCAGAAGGAGCGTCGGGGGGTAAAAATGATGTATGGGGGGTGTGATCGGGACCTCCCGGTGAGTATGGGAAAACTTCCAGATCTTGGAAAACTGCTCCGCATCAGGGAGACACCCTACCGTCTGGCAAAACTATCGCACCTGGAAAGATTCTGTTTTCACGAAACCTATTAAAATCTTGGTCAAATTCTATCGTGGGTGAAAAAAAATCAAAATGGCGGAAAAACAAGATGGCCGCCATACAAAATTTTGTTTTTCCGGAAAATGTCTCAGGGGTAAAAATTGTGTATGGGAGTGTAATCGGAGTGTCTTGTTGAGTATGGAGACACTTCTCTATCTTCAAATCTGCTCCGCATCAGGGAGACACCCTACGGCCTGGCGAAACTATAAGACCTGGAGCAATTTTGTTTTCGCATGACCTATTAAAATCTTGGTCAAATTCAATCGCCGGTGAAAAAAAATCAAAATGGCGGAAAAACAAGATGGCCGCCATACAAATTTTTCGTTTTTCCTGAAAATGCCTCGGGGGGTAAAAATGATGTATAGGAATGTGATCGGATCGTCATGTTGAGTATTTCAATACTGCTCGATCTTGAAAAACTGCTCCGCATCAGGGAGACACCCTACGGCCTGGCAAAACTATCGCACCTAGAACGATTCTTTTTCCACAAAACCTATTTAAATCTTAGTCGAATCCAATCGCCGGTGAAAAAAAATCAAAATGGCGGAAAAAACAAGATGGCCGCCATACAAAATTTCGTTTTTCCAGAAAATGTCTCGGAGGTAAAAATGATGTATGGGAGGTGTGATCGAAACGTCAAGCTGAGTATGGAAAAACTATTCGATCTTGAAAAACTGCTCCGCATCAGGGAGACACCCTACGGCCTGGCAAAACTATCACACCTGTACCAATTTTTTTTTTCATAAACCTTATTTAAACCTTGGTCAAATTTTATCGCCAGTGAAAAAAAATCAAAATGGCGGAAAAGCAAGATGGCCGCCATACAAAATTTTGTTTTTCCCGAAAATGCCTCGGGGGTATACATGATGTATTGGGGGTGTGATCGGAACGTCATCTTTGAAAACTGCTCCGCATCAGGGAGACACCCTACGGCCTGGCAAAATTATAGCACTTAGAAATTTTTAGATTTCACGAGACCTATTTAAGTCTTGGTCAAATTCTATCGCGGTAAAAAAAATGGCGGAAAAACAAGATGGCTGCCATACATAGCTTCGAACTAATACAGGACACGCGAGCAGCTTGCTGCGAGCGAACCACGCGAAATCTAGTTATACTATATATAGCTACAAACCCATTGACTCACTGACTCACTGACTCACTGACAGGGTTGTTCTCCCAGAAGGAGCGTCGGGGGGTAAAAATGATGTATGGGGGTGTGATCGAGATCTTCCGGTGAGTATGGGAAAACTTCCAGATCTTGGAAAACTGCTCCGCATCAGGGAGAGACCCTACGGCCTGGCGCAACTATTATAGCTGGATCAAATTTTTTTTCACGAAACCTATTTAATTCCTGGTCAAATTCAATCACCGGTGAAAAAAAATCAAAATGGCGGAAAAAACAAGATGGCCGCCATACAAAATTTTGTTTTTCCAGAAAATGTCTCGTTGGTAAAAACTGTGTATGGGATTGTTATCGGAACATCCCGTTGACTATGGAAATTTTTCTCGATCTTGAAAAACTGCTCCGCATCAGGGAGACACCCTACGGCCTGGCAAAACTATCGCACCTGGAACTTTTTTGTTTTCACGAAATCTATTTAAATCTTGGTCAAATTCAATCACCGTTGAAAAAAAATCAAAATGGCGGAAATTCAAGATGGCCGCCATACAAATTTTTCGTTTTTCCTGAAAATGCATCGGGGGTAAAAATGATGTATAGGAATGTGATCGGAGTGTCTTGTCGAGTATGGAAATACTTCTCTATCTTCAGAAACTGCTCCGCATCAGGAAGACACCCTACGGCCTGGCAAAAGTATCACACCTGGAACTTTTTTGTTTTCACGAAGCCTATTAAAGTCTTGGTCAAATTTTATCGCCGATGAAAAAAAAACAAAATGGCCGAAAAACAAGATGGCCGCCATACAAAATTTTCGTTTTTCCCGAAAATGCCTCGGGGGTAAAATTTATGTGTGGGGGATTTGTTCGGAACCTCATCTTTGAAAACTGCTCCGCATCAGGGAGACACCCTACGGCCTGGCAAAACTATAGCACCTAGAACTTTTTTGATTTCACGAAAACAAGATGGCCGCCATACAAAGCTTCGAACTAATACAGGACACGCGAGCAGCTTGCTGCGAGCGAACCACGCGACATCTAGTTATATTATATAAAGCTACAAACCCATGTACTGACTGACTGACTGACTGACTGACTGACTGACTCACTGACAGGGTTGTTCTCCCAGAAGGAGCGCCGGGGGGGTAAATATGATGTATGGGAGATGTGATCAAGATATTCCGATGAGTATGGGAAAACTTCCAGATCTTGGAAAACTGCTCCGCATCAGGGAGACACCCTACCGTCTGGCAAAACTATCGCACCTGGAACGATTCTTTTTTCACGAAACCTATTAAAATCTTGGTCAAATTCTATCGTGGGTGAAAAAAAATCAAAATGGCGGATAAACAAGATGGCCGCCATACAAATTTTTGGTTTTTCAAGAAAATGTCTTGGGGGTAAAAACTGTGTACGGAGGTGTAATCGGAACGTCTTGTTGAGTATGGAAATACTGCTAGATCTTCGAAAACTGCTCCGCATCAGGGAGACACCCTACGGCCTGGCAAAACTATAGCACCTAGAACTTTTTGGTTTTCACAAGACATATTTAAACTTTGGTCAAATTCAATTGGCAGTGAAAAAAAATCAAAATGGCGGAAAAACAAGATGGCCGCCATACAAAATTTTCGTTTTTCTCGAAAATGCCTCGGGGTGAATGTGATGTAAGAGTGATGAGATCAAAATGTCATATTGAGTATGGAAATACATCCCGACCTTCAAAAACTGCTCCTCATCAGGGCGGCACCCTACAGCCTGGGAAAACTATCGCACCTGGAACGATTCTTTTTTCACCAAACCTAATAAAATCTTGGTCAAATTTTATCGCCGGTAAAAAAAAAATCAAAATGGCCGAAAAACAAGATGGCCGCCATACAAATTTTTGTTTTTACCGAAAATGTCTCGGATGTAAAAACGATGTATAGGGGTGTTATGGGAACGTCTTGTTGAGTATGGAAATACTGCTAGATCTTCGAAAACTGCTCCGCATCAGGGTCACCCTACGGCCTGGCAAAACCATAGCACCTAGAACTTTTTTGATTTCACGAGACAAATTCAATTGTTGGTCAAATTCTATCGCGGTAAAAAAATGACGGTAAAACAAGACACGCGAGCAGCTTGCTGCGAGCGAACCACGCGACATCTAGTTATAATATATATAGCTGCAAACCCATGTACTGACTCACTGACTGACTGACTGACATAGTTGTTCTCCCAGAAGGAGCGTCGGGGGGTGAAAATGATGTATGGGGGATGTGATCGGGACCACCCGGTGAGTATGGGAAAACTTCCAGATCTTGGAAAACTCCTCCGCATCAGGGAGAGACCCTACGGCCTGGCGCAACTATTATACCTGGATCAATTTTTTTTTTCGCAAAACCTATTTAAATCTTGGTCAAATTCTATCGTGAGTGAAAAAAAAATCAAAATGGCGGAAAAACAAGATGGCCGCCATACAAAATTTTGTTTTTCATAAAATGTCTCGGTGGTAAAAAATTATGTATGGGGATGTAATCGGAACGTCTTGTTGAGTATGGATATACTTCTCGATCTTGGAAAGCTGCTCCGCATCAGGGAGACACCCTACGGCCTGGCAAAACTATAATACCTGGAGCAATATTTTTTTCACGGAACCTATTTAAATCTTAGTCAAATTTAGTTGCCGGTGAAAAAAAATCAAAATGGCGGAAAATCAAGATGGCCGCCATACAAATTTTTCGTTTTTCCTGAAAATGCCTCGGGGGTAAAAATGATGTACAGGGATGTGATCGGATAGTCATGTTGAGTATTTCAATACTGCTCGATCTTGAAAAACTGCTCCGCATCAGGGAGACACGCTACGGCCTGGCAAAACTATAAAACCTGGAGCAATAAATTTTTCACGAAACCTATTTAAATCTTGGTCAAATTTATCGCCGGTGAAAAAAAAACAAAATGGCCGAAAAACAAGATGGCCGCCATACAAAATTTTGTTTTTTTTCAGAAAAATGTCTTAGAGGTAAAAACAATGTATGGGGGTGTAATTGGAATGTCATGTTGAGTATGGAAGTACTTCTCGATCTTTGAAATCTGCTCCGCATCAGGGAGACACCCTACGGCCTGGCAAAACTATCGCACCTGGAACATTTTTGTTTTCACGAAGCCTATTAAAGTCTTGGTCAAATTTTATCGCCAGTGAAAAAAAAACAAGATGGCCGCCATACAAAATTTTGTTTTTTCCAGAAAATGTCCCGGGGGCAAAAACAATGTATGGTGGCGTAATCAGAAGGTCATGTTGAGTATGTAAATACTTCTTGATCTTCAGAAACTGCTCCGCATCAGGGAGACACCCTACGGCCTGGCAAACCTATCGCGCCTGGAACTTTTTAGTTTTCAGAATACCTATTTAAATCTTGATCAAATTCATTTGCCTGTGAAAAAAAATCAAAATGGCGGAAATTCAAGATGGCCGCCATACAAATTTTTAGTTTTTCTTGAAAATGCCTCTGGGATAAAAAATTATGTATGAGGGTTTAGATCGAAACGTCTTTGAAAGTATGGAAATACTTCTCGATCTTTGAAAACAGCTCCGCATCAGGGGGCACCCCACGGCCTGGCGAAACTATCGCACTGAACCTTTTTTGTTTTCACGAAACCTATTTAATTCTTGGTCAAATTTTATCGCCGGTGAAAAAAAAAACAAAATGGCCGAAAAACAAGATGGCCGCCATATAAATTTTTGTTTTTTCAGAAAATGTCTCGGGTGTAAAAATGATGTATGGGGGATGTGATTGAAATGTCAAGTTGAATATCCAAATACTTCTTGATCTTCAGAAACTGCTCCGCATCAGGGAGACAACCCTACGGCCTGGCGCAACTATTATACCTGATCAAATTTTTTTTCACACAACGTATTTAAATCTTGGTCAAATTCAATCGCACGCGAAAAAAACAAAATGGCGGAAAAAACAAGATGGCCGCCATACAAAATTTTGTTTTCCCAGAAATTGTCACGGGGGTAAAAACTGTGTATGGGAATGTGATCGGAGTGTCTTGTCGAGTACGGAAAATGTTCTCAATCTTCGAAAACTGCTCCGCATCAGGGAGACACCCTACGGCCTGGCAAATCTATCGCACCTGGAACTTTCTTGTTTTTACGAAACCTATTAAATCTTAGTCAAATTTTATCGCTGGTGATAAAAATTCAAAATGGCGGAAAAACAAGATGGCCGCCCATACGAATTTTTCAATTTTCCTGAAAATGCCTCGGGGGTAAAAATGTTGTATAGAGGTGTAATCGGAACGTCATGTCGAGTATAAAAAATACTTCTCGATCTTTGAAATCTGCTCCGCATCAGGGAGACACCCTATGGCCTGGCTAAACTATCAAACATAGTACATTTATTTTTCCACTATACCAACTTAATTCTTGGTCAAATTCAATCACCGTTGAAAAAAATCAAAATGGCGGAAAAACAAGATGGCCGCCATACAAAATTTCGTTTTTCCAGAAAATGTCTCGGGGGTAAAAAATGATGTACGAGGTTTTTGTTTGGAACATCATGAAAAGTACGGATATACTTCCAGGTTTTCAAAAATTGCTCCGCATCAGGGAGACACTCCACGGCCTGGCAAAACTATAAAATCTGGATCAATTAGTTTTCGCAAGACGTATTTCAATCTTGGTCAAAATTAATTGCCGGTAAAAAAAAAACAAAAGGCGGAAAAAACAAGATGGTCGCCATACAAAATTTTCGTTTTTTCCTCGGGGGTGAATATGATGTATGAGGGGTTTGATGGGATCATCATGTTGAGTATGGAAATCTTTTCGATCTTAAAAAACTGCTCCGCATCAGGGAGACACCCTACAGTCTGGCAAAACTATCGCACCTGGAACGAACTTTTTTTACGAACCTATTTAAATCTTGGTCAAATTCTATCGCCGGTAAAAAAAAAAACATTGATCGGAAACGTGATGTTGAGTATTGAAATACTGCTGGATCTTCGAAAACTGCTCCGCAACAGGGAGACACCCTAACAGTCTGGCAAAACTATCGCACCTGGAACTTTTATTGTTTTCACGAGACCTAATTAAATCTTGATCAAATTTTATCACGCGGTAATTACACTTTCTAATCCATTCTGGCCGGGTGTGTCAAGGTCATGGGCTTGTCGATCAGGATCGTGTAGTTTCTTAACCATGGTAACCACGATCTCAAGCGAGTTGGTGGGGAAGTAACCATGGTAATTACGAACTACTGTAATAGCGTCGATTTTCCCATCTCGAAGTGACTTTGACGCCTCGCTCTAGGTGCATTGTGTACTGTAATTAGCGATTATCATAGTTTAAATAAGTCGTGTGAAGGTACCCAGTTACAGTTTTCAATCATCCGTCCCTTTCCTTTTCGGTTGATAAGAAAATGACAGGTATAACTTCAAATAAACTTCGATAGTGTGCACTGGAATCAGCACCAACACTGTTACTCTGCATATTTAGTAACAAGTAGGTAGTAAGGTAATAGAAATATTTTATAAAAATACTAATATATGACTTTCCAGGCTATTTTCTCAAAAAAAAAAATACAGTTGGAGCAGTCCAGATTTAACGTGATAAATACGTAAATACCTATTTTCTCATTACTCGAATAAATAATTATTTATTTATTTATTTAAAAAAGTACAACCACATCACACATATTGAGCTTATCCATAACTTAACTAGGTATTCTGACTGATATGTGTAACAATAACGGTGTACATAGCACCTCACAATGTATAAACTAATTACAAATATATTATTATTATTTTTTATTCAAATATATTATAATGCAATGGCAGTAATAACATTATCCGTAAAATTAGAAGGTTAAACGATCGCAAATCTGTACAGAGCCATCTATCTTTGTTTGTGAAAAGTAGTCTGGAAAGTCCCTCATTGGTACCTATAGATTTTGTAATGATATTTGTCTTGTATTTAAGCCAATAAAGACTACCAAAGGATGTTTGATGAGGATGTGGAAATCTGGTCTCAAAAGGTCATAAGTACACTGTCAGTAGGTAGGTATATAGTACCTACATTAAAATGCAACTAACAATTTTGAAACAACAAAAACACTGATTGTGAGATCTAATCGGTTGAAGTGTGGTAAAACGACGTGATTACTATTTATATATTTCAAAATTATTTTAAAATGAAACAATTTTATTAAAAGACAATGAAAGATATATTTTTAGAAATAAGTTGTTTTATTATATATTTAAAATATCATAAGTAGGTTGCAACCACACAAAATATTTCTACATTTAATTAAATAGTTGAAATAAAACAGCAACTTACCAGTACTCTCAGCCTCCATGGTCCAGTGGCTGACTGTTGGGTCAACACATCTGGAGGTCCTAGGTCAAATCCACAAAAATTACTTTGTGATCCCCAGTTTGGTTAGGAGATGACTGCTGATCAACCGATTGCCTGAAGTATGCTTCGAATGGCATGTTAAGCTGCTGGTCCCAGTTACTACTTACTGATGTTAGTACATAGTCCAAAACATAAATCATGTCAGGGAACTTAATATGGTAACATATTAGTAAGTAGGTATAGAATAAACTTGACAATAACATTAAATATATGGGTTATGTGCCTAACTAGCTTATTTAACTATTTAATGATATGATAATATAAATTATAAAGTGATTTAAGCTCATAGATTAACAACATTTATGAACATAAATAGCTACTAACTACATACAATGCAACAGAACGGCACACTTAACACAGCTCTTATGTTCACTAGATATTAATACTTTTGAGGTGAGCTCATCCTGCAAGCAACGCATACATGAGCAACCATCAGGAATCTGAAGCAAATATGAATGTTCTTAAAAAAATAATTGTAGTTTTGATGTCCCATGTACAATAATATATTTTTTTCTACTCCTCTACTTTAATCTGGCATTTAAATAACCAAAAAGTCTAATATAAGTACATACAAAATTAAACTCTTTGAAAAAGTGTACGCTCTATGGCCTATAAAAGCATTGTTTACAAAGTGTAACTGTACTATAATGTCGCCAAAAAAGCATTGTTGTTGTTTTTTTTTTTTTTGACCTGGAAACTGGCACCTTTACTTTGTTTGGGTGCCATAGATATACTATAAAAAAAAAGTATACATTTGCCGCCCATTTTCCGCGCGTTGGAAAATAATTTTTATAAATAAAATTTTTCTTTGTATAATTTTTGTTTCATTTAAAATTACGTCGTCGTAGAAAAAGTATTGTATGCAACGTTGTAAAACTAGGTCAAAAAATGCTCGTGGCGTCTCTTATTGAGATGTTCGCCAAGGCTCACATCGCAACTCACGCCACTCGCATTTTTTGACCCTTCTTATACAACAGTTGCATAAAATAACTATTACATAATATGCCTGATTATAACAATATTATTAAATCTGTAGGGATGAAATTAACAATATGCCAACTTAAGTTGCCTTATAACAATGAGGGTCTTTCTAATTGACATTCCCCAAACACATGATAGATGGCGTTGTTCACTTTTAACGTGATAATTACCTATTTTCTCATTGCTGGGGTACATCATTATTGAAAAATGTAATGTAATGATGGAATCATCATATAATATAAAACTAATTGTTTCTTGAAATTACACATTATGTATAGAATGACATTGCTACCTATATAGCTTCTCTTTATTTTGATCAGAAATAATAATAGGTGGAAGTTGTATCATCATAATATACCATCATCATTTATACCCAAAAACAAAGATAAAAGATGCATATGTCTATTATCCATGAAGTTAGAAGTTTAAACGAAGAAAAAACTTAACAATGTCATTTACCTATTGTGTTTTTGGGGAACACCGATTGGAAAGTCCCCATTCTGTAGAAACACATATAAACCATTTAAATAGCTCTTACACAATGTAAATTATAATCCTTAATATTTTATTTGGGTGAATATCAAAATGTGCCATGTTGGTGGCAAACTTTCATATTTTTGTTTTCGTGAAAAAAACCCAATTTTTTACGAAAATTAATATGAAAGTTCGCCACCAAACTTGGCACATTTTGATATTCACCCTATACCCTGTCTCGGAGATATTTTTGTTTTTCTATATAATGTCACTCTTCATTTCTTTCCCTAAGCTTATGGCCTGTGATTTTGTCTTCTTGTATGCCTTTCCCAAAGATATTCCACAACTTATACAGACACATTGCTTCCAACTTATTATATTAACTCTCGGACTGGAACATCATCATGAGACTTGTTATTGTTGCTTGCATCTCTTATTATGAGTTACACACAAAGTCGATCAGCATCTAACACCTATAAATAAATAACTTTTATAATAACAGATGTGCATTCGATGTATATTACTTACATTGCAATTTATCAACGAACGATTATTCACAAATTTTTTATCATTTCGGCTTTATCCAAAACACATAATGGTTCTGGAAGTTTTACCAGTTGAATATCCACGCAAAAAACGGGGAAGTAGGGCTCGACCTCGATGAATTTGTAAGTTACAAATTCCAACAAAGTAGGTAGGAAAAAAGTAGCACAGGAAAATATCAATACATTTTTTTTTTCCTTTTGCCCATTTCAGGGATAACAATACAATAGATTTTTTTTTTGTTTTAGTTTTCCCCGCAGGGTAAGGCAAAGGGAACTATGCCCATACAGCCATGTCTGACGTATTTTTTTTTTTTGATGATTAATGAAATGATGAAAGGTGATGATGATTAAACCTAAGCCCCCCCACCCTCGAAGGTAGACTCTACTCCCGAACCCCAAACGAATAACTCAACGTCCGCATAAACTTTGAGTTATGAAGCGGCTTCCCGGCACGAAGCGAAAATAGGCAGATACACTTTGTTTATTGAATACTCCAATATAATAACACTCGCGAATGTTCTTCCGACTAACTTAATGCGATCATTAACCACAAAACACCACTTAGTATTAATTATTAGATTACTCAATGAAGAAAGCAACTGTCCCGTTCCGTTTCCCGCCGAAAAGCTCAATACAATAGAACTTCGCCAAATTGTTCACCAACGAGACAAAAAAAAAAATTTTTTTTCTCCGAAGGGTAAGGCAAAGGAAACTATGCCCATACAGCCATATCTTAATATATTATTTTTTTTCTTGATGATTAATGAAATTATAAAAGGTGATGACGATGAATGATGAAACCTAAGCCCCCACCCTCGGAGCAGACTCCTACTTCGAATTAACTCAAAAGTCCGCATAAACTTTGGAGTTATGAAGCGGCTTGTTGGTGTTGGCACCAAGCGAAAATAGATAGATACACTTTATTTATTGAATATTCCAATATAATAACACTGTCGCGAATGTTTTCCGACTAACTTAATGCGGTCATTAACCACAAAACACCACTTCGTATTAATAAAAAGCAACAGTTTTTATTAAAAGTATTCAATGAAGAAAGCAACTTTCCCGCCAAATACTCACGGAAAAATGAATGAAAATACTCAATCATTGTTGCTTATTTAAAAAAGTTAAATGGTACTGATGTGACAAAAATGAATTAGATTTTATATTGCTTATTTATTAATTCCATCGATATCTGTGCGTCCAAGTGACGTAAAAAAGTACCTCAATATTTTTCGATATTGGCTGTTTGAATCTGTTTTGGCAGAATTTCTTTGTTAGTCTCATGGAAAAAAAAAGTAAATTCGTACCAAAACCGTTGGCGCGAAAAAGTGACAAGCGTTTTTTCACTTGTATTTCAAGATTTCCAAAGGTAAGTCGATTTTGTTATTAATAATTTAACAATTATTTTTAAATATTTAGGTATATAATAAGGTAATAATCTTTAAAATCGTAAAAAGTTAGCCATATAAACAATTATAATTGTAAGATATTTAACTTTCTGTACCGATTTTCTCTTTTTCACATAATGAAAGTGAAAACATTAAAAGGTAAGTAACTACTTAAAAGCTATAAGTAATTCTTATTCTATTGTCTATCTATTAGATAAACACATATAGTACAGAAGTGGTTTGTTTACAGATGAAGCGTTCAAGCGTTGAGATTCCATTGTGCTCTACAATGCTTCGCCGCTGTCGCGTTGACGACGAGCAGCAGGCGGCTGCTGTAACCTGCATCGGTGCCGGTAAGTACCTATTTAAATTTTAAGGAGCTTAATACCTAATGCACATTTTTTTATGTTACATCCATTTTAAGAAACGATCGATTGATTTTATGATGATTATAATGTCTAAAATAGCCGTTGATATCAGCCATGGAAAAAACTTTACTTAAGCACAGGCATTAGGTACCTATCTACTTAAATCAATTGCATTGCCCCTACTTATGCTGTGTGACTAGAATAGGCAATAGGTAGTTAATTATTATTAATATTTTTTTAGAATTAAGTAAGTAGGTTGGTAGGTATATGAAGTAAGTTAGTTAACCTATGATAAATTTAGATGGAGATCATTGCCCCTACTTATGCTGTGTGACTAGAATAGGCGATAGGTAGTTAGTTACTATTAATATTTTTTTGAATATTTAAATAAGTAGGTCGGTAGGTGTATGAAGTAAGTTAGTTAACCTATGATACCTAAATTTAGATGGAGATCATAACACTATAGATAATAATAATAACATTGAATCCTTTTTGAATTCTAACAATCTGAGTGTAATTCTGGTTTGACAGCAACCCATGTTGTAGCACAACAGTAACATCACTCATTAGATAACCTGTCATAAGTAGGTCTGTAACAAATTATAATAAACACACAAGTTAACCTATGACCATAGTATTATTACTATTCTATGCTATAGCAGTCACTATCTTAATATTCTGTGTGAAAAGTTAAACCTTTCTCTAAAATCGAGAAAAGCCAACTAAGTATGTCTGTTTTATGCGTAGAAGTAGTGTATTTTATCCAAAGTGACAAGTTACTACAGATGGTTAAATACAACTATAACCAATGTTATAATAATATTATAAGATATTTTAACTATGTAATTAAGAATTATAGAAATTAGTAATTAGGTAACAAAATTATTATAGTTATCTACTTAATTATATAACACAGCTATTTATAATTACAAAATTATATCAAACAAGTAAGTAAGTATATAGAGATAGAGATATCGAAGCTTTGAAGTATTTAGTTTATCTGAAAAAAAAAAGTTTGAATGCTATAATAACATTTGTCTACAAGAAACTTTTTAAATTACTATCAAAGAGTTTATGTAGGTTTGTCTATATT